>NW_027040929.1:587500-1787500 GCF_037179485.1 Ochlerotatus camptorhynchus
TTGTTGCTGTAAAATTTTCTGATCTTTGTTTACCTGCACTTAATATCTGTAATTGAGATAGATCATCACCACAAGGTAGATAAGTTTGTAAATATTTTTATAAAGTAGATCGCAGTCGATGAAACCGTGGCCCTTACAGACTCTATTTCGAGGATTTTTTCTCTATTCTCAACCTCAACTTCTAATAACAACAACGTGTCAACATATTCTAAATTATAAAGTTAAAACATCTTTTAATTTTGTCGAACCTCTTAACGCTTAAGCTTCTTGAGTGTGTTGATATATTTCCTTTTAATTCCGTTACAATGTCTTTTTTTTGACAGTCTCTCTTCATTTCAAAATGTATTTAAAAATGAATCAATTAAAAACAAATTCAACATTTTCTGTAACACATCGATTCCAAGTCATCATCAGTGGAACCTCCCACCGATTCACCAAAATCATTTACCATTCTCAGCCACCGTGAAGTGCAGTTCTGAGCCTTTCCCCTTCCATCCAGACAGGAAGTTCTCTCGGAAAATAATTAGAAAAGTACACACGCAAATATTTGCATAATTCGAACATTATTGTTGCTACCTTTCTCGACTTGGCCGATGATCGGATCAAGAACCATACCGAAAAAGAAAAAAGAGAAAAAAATAATTGAACCTAACTAAATCACTGCACAATAGGCATCGAGGAATAATGAGGAGGAAAATATCCCTTCGGAGGAGTGCGAACACAAAGGGGGAACCGACGAGCAACAACGGGTCCCACGGGAGATGAACTTAAATTTGTTTGTTTCACAATTGGTTCTGCTACTTGCCCTGGCTGAGGATTACATTCGGGAGAGTCATCATCATTATCATCAACGCCATCGTCATCGCCGTCGTCTTCAACTGCTACAGGAAGGTGTTTCCAAATCTCCAAGGGTGGTTAATGTCGTGCAACGCCATAACAATTCTATATTCCTGTCACGCTACATGAGTGGAAATGGTAACGTCACTTTGTAAGGAAGAAGGTCATTGCTGAGCTCGCGAACTGTTTTGTGCGAAAATTGGCTCCCCTGGGTGTCGTTCGACATTTCCCGACGGCAGGAGAAGATTTATCGGATTGTGGAAATTGAATACGGCGTCCGTTGGAATTTGTAGCACGAAGAATGGTCACCGATGGTCTGCGTGGTTGAGATTTACTGTGAACTGAACTGATGGCAATGATGGACTGTTTGATGGAGGTAAGATTGCTAGAAGTACGGTGCGGATCAGATGGTGGTTGTTAAATAGGACTAGCATTTTTCGTTAGGGGCGTGAGTTAAAATGGACGGGGTAGTACTGGATGGTGAAGCGCCAAAGTCCATGTTGTGATCGGTGACGGAAGTAAACATCGTTGCTCGTCGGTTTGTTTGGTCCGTTTCCCCTTCATCGTGAAGTAGGTTCATTCGTTTTCACGCAGGAGTTCAGCGATGCTACAATATTGGTAACAAGATAAAGAAGAACGCAAGGTAATTTTGCGAGCAATGTGTTCGATAGAAATAGTTGCACACAAGTTGAGAATTTTGGAAACATATTTATCGGTTGGCAAGAATTATGCAAATCGTGCGATGACTAAAATAACTCCGACGTATGAAATGGTTGAATGAAATTGTTTGGGTGAGGATGGATGTGCTTGGATGGAGCAGGCGGTATTAGTTCCACTCAGTGATTCATTTGAACTTTTCTCGGTAATTTAGTAACTGACGCCACCTAGGATATGATGATGGTAATAATTATCGAATCTAGTTCAATATGTGGCTGAATCTTGATGAAGCACGGTAAATATTTATTGAAGGAATATCATGGGCCTTTATCAGATTGTGGTTTGGAAGCATCAAATGAAGATTTGATCATTGATTTGAATGTCCCTTTTGGAAAGGAGTGGAACAATCATATGATTCTGTAATAAGTTGGGTAGTGCAATAGTAATGATTATCCAGATCAATATATAAGCATATATTTTTGCAATCGAACCACTCACTAACTCATATATTCTGCGCACCTCCAGTGATGGATAGGGCTATCCTGGGGGGCAACTTGCTTTTGCCTTAATTTGGGCCCAGGTCAAATTTTTGCCGTCTTTCTTGAGGCACCGTTGCTATGAGCCCCTAGGTATGCCTCTCGTACAATGTTTTGATGGCTTATAATCCAGTGCTTGTTTGCAAATGCGGATAGAAATCTTCTTATACCTTTTGGAAAATTTCGATTGGTGATTATTCATAAAATGTATAAGTAAACTAATAAGCAGACCCGCATAAACGCGAACCATCACATGACCTTACCGATAATGGTTATAAATTGTTTATAATCCCTGCTAAACTTCAACTGAAATGGTTATGGAACTTTACATGAACGTTTAATGATAAAGTTTTAACCTTAAGTATTATAGTTTTTTGGAAGTGGACCTTACAAATAATGGGTTGTTAAGAACCATTACCATTCAAAATTCTTGTTTTCTCCATACATTTTCGGAAAGAGAACTATATTAGAACGTTTTTACTTATGGTTTGAGAACATTAATGGTTATGGTTATGGTAGTCAGTAAGGTCCATTAATGGTTTTGTATTATCGCTCAACTTTACGTGAAATATATCGTGAATTGGTACCCTAATAAAATTGTTATGGTTATTTTGCTTAACGACGTGTTCCGGGTATCATCTGAACCATTTATGGAATAGTTCTATTATTTGGGTTATCGTTCGTTTATGGTTATTTTTTATTAGGGTAATCAGTAATTTACAGGCAACCAATTCGCGATATATTCCACATAAAGTTGATCGATGTTACAAAACCATTCATGGACCTTACTGGTTACCATAACCATTACCATTAATGTTCTCAAACCATAAGTTAAAAGGTTTTAGTATAGTTTTCTTTCCGAAAATGTATGGAGAAAACAAGAATTTTGAATGGTAATGGTTCTTAACAACCCATTATTTGTAAGGTCCACTTCCAAAAAACTATAATACTTAAGGTTAAAACTTTATCATTAAACGTTCATGTAAAGTTCCATAACCATTTCAGTTGAAGTTTAGCAGGGATTATAAACAATTTATAACCATTATCGGTAAGGTCAATTTATGGTTCGCGCTTATGCGGGGATGCCTTGCAAAAATTTCATGAAGATCATGTGTCAAATGAAATGTATAAGCGGTCACACATACCTTTTATGTATGCTTATAGGACCTATGTAGTTTGTCTTATGGAATGTATAAGGCTGATGTTTTGGTAAAAATGTATAAGTGAATCACATTAAAAAAAAATCGTGTCGTGTACATCTAGATAGACCTGGAATTAGGGCGTAACAGCTTTAGTAAACAATGACTTCTCTCGATGATTTCTCAAAAGTCATAGCTTTCCCTAGAAAATCGACATCACCATCGAGTAGGGGACGGCATCTCCTACTCGATGGATGTGTTGGTTTGTGTAGGCGTGCCTTAAATTCCTAGAAATTAACGATAAAAGTCATGTTTTACAAAGCTGTTACGCCCATAGCCATTGCATAGCAAAACAACTTTTTTTTAAATCAATTACGGTAAAAAAAATCATTTCTTTTTCAACAATAACTTTTTCTCAAAATTTATAACTTCTGAAGCACCAGGCCGATTTCAAAGATCAAAATATCAAAAGAATGGTAATTAAAAGCACTTTTTTGAAAAAATAGAGAAAAATAATCGTGTGTTTAAAAAAAAATGTGTGTTGAAAAACATTTATTGAATTTGATTTTTATGGTTTTCATGGTTTTTAGCGAAATATGATTTTATATTTTTCCTTGAAAATTAAGGCTTTTTTAGACAACATATAAAAAATCAGCGATGTGTTTTTTTCGTTTTTGAGTTATATTTCTTTAAAGTCATCAAGTTTTAAGTTTTCGTTCAATACTTCTATGCGACTAGACTACCATCCATTGTGACCATGTTACTGTCGTTATAAACCAATGGAAACGCATGGTAGTCTAGCCGCGTAGCAACATTCTAGATGAAAAAAAAAATCACACATGTGAAACTGTGTGATCGATATTTTTATCTTCTCGCTCTAACATATGCCAGCTGCCTTGAAATATTTGAGTTCAATTATCTATCCTACTTTAACATTAACTACATACAAATAAACACAAAACAATCTCTTCTCTGCTACTACCAGTGATATATACCCTCGCTGACACAAATTTGCTGCTACTGTTCGACTTGCCATGACCTTGACCTATATTTTGATCAGCTGTTCTCGAATTCTTTTTTTTTTTTGTTTATTAATTTATTTGATAAGGCTCAACCTAATTTACTTTACAAAGCCGAGGATTCTTGGTCACTATACAATACATCTTAAAACTATAGTCAAAAGGTACAACACAATAAACACTTTATCTTCCGCTATCCAAAAAGCCTTCTCCATCAGAACTGAAGCCGCTTCCAGTAGTTTCATGGTGTGGCAAATTGTTGTACGCCAACGAGGGTCAGAGCGCGTCCAGTGCAGCAATGGACGCAAAACGTGGTCAGCACTCACACACTCATCACGAAACGGTTGCTTTCCAAAGTCGACGACGCATCGACCGAAAGAACTGCTGATGAAGAACAATGAGGACTTGACCAAAAATTAACTTTTAAAGATCACATTGAGGGCATTCAAGCCAAATGTAACAAATATATAAAATGTTTGTATCCTCTTATAAACAGGAAATCCAAACTTTGCCTGACGAATAAACTTCTAATATTTAAACAAGTTTTTAGACCGGCCATGCTTTACGCTGTGCCAATATGGTCTAGTTGTTGCACTACCAGGAAAAAAGCACTTCAAAGGATTCAGAACAAAGTTCTGAAAATGATTTTGAAGTTGCCTCCCTGGTACAGTACTACCGAGGTACATAGAATTTCGAATGTTGAGACTTTAGAACAAATGTCCAACAAAATAATGAATAATTTCAGGCAAAAATCGTTGCAATCCTCAATTGCAACGATTAATTCCCTTTATACTTAGATAAGATTTAGTTTTAGTTTTTAGTTTTAAGATATCAATTGTTATACTGACATGCAGGTTAAAAAACCTGTTTAAAATACTTAATTGCCAAGACATGAACAATGTAAAAACACTTAGATATATATCATAACAATTAAGGCTGGTACGTTACTGCAGTAACTGGAGCACCTAGGTTAAAATGAAATGTAATTTATTTTAAATTTGGAACAAATAAAGAGTTAAAAAAAAAAAAGAACAATGGTTGCTGCTGAGAAAACAGACGATCGCGTAGCACACATCGAGAGTGGCCTGCTTTTGTCGACAGCCGAGTGAACACTGTTCTCGAATTCGATTGTATACATTGCTGCATTGCTGTTTTTCGTTGGTGCTGCTGGACTTGGCTGTTGTTTCTTGCAGACGGGAGGCTCCTTCTCGTTTAATTTCCTCAGTGACATCGTCGATCAGAAGTGAGTTGAGTATAGAACAGTGGAACAGAAATGGAGTATCCAGGTGTAGTAATAGTAAAACCGGAACAACATACCTCGCAAACTGCTGAAGTGGTGACAATGCAGGAGCAGGAGTTGTCCGTTGGCTGATACATCCGTTCTGTCTGATAACAACTGGTGACATTCAGGACGACTTTCGACGATCACGACTGATTGCTGATTTCTTTACAGGATCACATTCGGTTGCTTGATGCTGCATGTTTCAGACTGACTCTGAACCTTGTTGACGATGTCGGACGATTTGCAAACGGATTTCGACTTGACTGACCAGACTGCGCTGGTGGACTGGATGCCATCGGACGTGGACTCGTGACGGAACGGACATGGAATTGCGACGAGCGATTATCGTTGGAAATGGTGGAATGCTTCGATGTATGTCGATGGTGGTGCAGACTGCAGATGCAGGCCAAGTCGCTGAAAAAAAGATGCGAGGGTGCTTTTTTACCTTTATAATCATATAAACTAAACTGACGATTCGTTTGCTTCTACGTTGACTTGAGAACAGCCGATGCATTAACGGTGCTACTATTACTTGTTGTGAACGCTGTGCAAACTGGCCATGCTTGCTGCCATCCACTAGTAGTGCAACGAGGACGAAGTGCGCACTTCTCTCTCTGGGCGATGAAGATTCAGTTTACCTCAAATAGGCAAACGTACACGGCGAATGAGAACGACCCAAATTTGAGTTTAGTTCACTCATAATCGACAAAAGTGCAGGAACGCAGCGATGAGTTAAATTTGTCTCATGGTTTCCTGTGGAAAACCTAAAAAATCTGCCGGAAAATGAGGAAATTGATGAAAATTTTATTCAGTCTCGGAGTAGTACCAATAGACTGAGTGAATCCAATCTTTACTTTTCTCAAATTCAGGATTTTTTCCCTGGAAAAACCTGGGAAAACATGAGGCAAATTTACTCATCGCTGAGCTCCTGCACTTTTGGCGATTATGAGTGAACTAAACTCAAATTTGAGTCGTTCTCATTCGCCGAGTAGTTTACGAATGAGTTACGGTACTGATTCACAGAGCGCTGGCGTTAGACGCCGCTGAATGCATTTCATGCTTGAACGGATGGACATTCACATGCAATTGACCACCACCGAAACTATACAGACCTCGACTGACAGGGACTGACTGGCTCGATTTACTATCGGCTGAGACTGTTTCGGGAGACCGAAACAAAGGGCGAATCGTGACTGGGAAAAATGAGCGGGGTTATTTTTACGAAAAATACAATATGCGATTAACTTAACTGGTGAGCGGGGGCCTTTCGACCTCCGCCGTTGGAGGAGTCCTAGTTCTCCCCATCTGATAATGAGTTATTTTCCCGTATCGGTAGTACGCAGATATTCGAGATCGCTCTGCGGTAACTACCGTCCGTTGTTTTGACGGTCACGACTCGAACATTCCCATCACGACCTGCGTGGACCTCTGTCACACGCCCCAGTAGCCACTTCAGTGGTGGCTGATTCTCCTCCTTCAGGACCACCATGGTTCCAACTACCACGTTGTTTCTTCTCACTGTCCACTTGGTCCGATTGCGGAGGTCTGACAAGTACAGATGCGACTATTTCTTCCACAGTTGCTGCGTGAAACACTGCGCTTTCTGCCAGGCTGACAGACGATTTTCTGGAATCCCATCCAGATCGGGTTCCGGTATTGCCGTAAGAGGCCGCTGAATCAAGAAATGACCGGAAGTCAACGCTTCGTACTCATCCGGGTCGTTACTGAGAGGTGTGAGCGGTCGTGAATTCAACACTGCTTCCACCTGGGTCAGGATCGTCTGCATCTCGTCGTACAGGAGAGTGTGCACGCCAATTGTTCGTTTGAAGAGCAGCTTGAACGATTTGACTGCTGATTCCCACAGTCCACCGAAGTTTGGCGAACGCGCTGGAATAAACCGGAAATTAATCTGGTCTTCTGCTGAACTTCGGATGACGGATGCCTGGAATTGCTGGTTGTTGAACAGACGACGTAATTCGTCCAACTGTCGTCTCGCACTTACGAAGTCACATTATGATCTCCGGCTTACCTCGCCGGGAAGAAAAACGCTTCAGAGTCGCAATAAATCCTTGAGCGGACAGGTCTGACGCTAGTTCCAGGTGAACGGCCTTGGTTACTAGACAGACGTAGACGGCAACGAAGATTTTCACCGGGCGATTTCACCGGTACGGATACGACACTTGGAACGGGCCACAGTAATCCACACCTACACGTTGGAATAGTGGACACGGGGTAACTCTTTCGGGGAGAAGATCCGCCATGAGCTGGTCCTGAATCTTGGGCTTCACTCTGAAACATGGTACACACTCGTGGATGACCTTTCGCACTAGGTTCCGGGCGTTTGTTGGCCAGAACCACTCACTAAACGGACAAAACCATGAGCTGTTGTCCACCATGCAGCATCTTTCGATGGTTGTGAACGACGACCATGTACGTAAATGGATGACGGTGATCCAGAATATACGGGTGCTTGCGACGGGTCGCAATCGATGCGTGGTGAAGTCGGCCGCCAACGCAGAGTATTCCGTCTTTGAGCTCCGGGTGTAGTGACGAAATCTTCGACGACTCTCGAACTTCTCTACCGTTTGTCAAATCAGCTAACTCCAGCGAGAAGCTTTCTTGTTGGGAGAGCCTGACCAACGCATGCAAAGCATCTTCCAGTTCGAGCGTTGTGAGAGGACCACACCGTCGATTGTCACGGTTCGCCGGTTGCGAATTGTAGCGGAATCTGTGAAGCCAAGCAGTCAACCGTACGAGATGTGTATACGATGATCTGAGACTGAAGATATCGCTTGAAAGTGCTGTCGCCATGCTCTTGGCTTCGAGATCCATAGGATCGAAGTTTTCTGCATCTATCTGATGAGCAGATGGCCAGTTGTGCTCGTCCAACTTTAGCCAATGCGGGACCGTTGAACCAAAGCAATTCATATTGTAGCTGCGCTGGGATCATTCCACGGGAACTTATGTCGGCTGGATTCTCTAGCCCGGCTACGTGGTTCCAAACGCCTTGTTTCGTGATGTGCTGAATCTTCGAAACCCTATTTGCTACGAACTGCTTTCATCTTGACGGTGACGAAGAAATCCAACACTTGACAATCGTGGAGTCCGTAAAGAAAAAGCCTTTCGCTTTGATGATGTGTGTGTGTGTACTCGAAATATGAAGAAAAAATTGTCCCACTATTTTGGATTTCACTAGTTGTCTCAGAACCAGAAGACGTGTTCAGAGAGCAAGAACAGAAGCAGAAAGAGAGGAACGTAGAGAAGTGTTCCGAGCGCACTTAAACGAGAGATAAAGCAGAGCAAGTCAAACTGTTTTAAGAAGATGTGTCGAGACGCTAATGCCAACCCCTGGGGCAACGCATACCGAGTCGTGGTGGCGAAGATCACAGGTCCAACGATGCCCGCTGAAATGTGCCCAGAGAAGCTGAAAGTCATTGTGAAAGTACTTTTCTCGAAGCACGACCTAATGACCAGGCCACCTACACCGTACGAAGAGAGATATGACGTCGATGTCACCAACGAGGAACTCGTAGCAGTGGCGAAAGTATTGAAGGTGAAGATAGCTCCCGGTCCGTAGCGTTGAAAGCAGTGATCCAGGCGTCCCCGGAAATGTTCAGGATGGTGCTGCAAAAATGCCTGGACGAGGGTCACTTCTCTGACAGGTGGAAGATACAAAAGCTGCAGAAACCAGGAGAACCGCAGGGGGATCTAGCATCGTACAGGCCTATATTTCTGCTGAATACACTCGGAAAACTCTTGGAGAGGATCATCCTAAAAAGGCTGACGAAATGCAAGGAGAGTGAGTTCGGATTCCGGAAAGGGAGATCAACGCAATTCGGAGAGTGGTCGAGAGAGCCGAGAAGGCGTTCAAACAGAAGCGGAGAGGAGATTGATATTTCGCCGTGATAAAAATCGGCGTCAAGAATGCGTTCCACGGCACCAGCTGAGAGGCATCCTTGATCCAACGCTTTGGAACGGGATGTACAACGCTAACGCTGAAGCTGCCCAAAGGAGTTGAGAACGTTGAAGAGGTGGAAATGTTGGCATTATTGGTAACTGGATGCAATGACCGAAGCTGCAGATAGCCCACCACAAAACGGAAGTGCTATTGGTCAGTAACTGTAAAGCGGTGCAGCGTGCAGAAATCACCGTCGGGGAGCACGCGGTAGCATCGAAGCGCGTGTTGAAATACCGGAAAGTGATGGTCGATGGCCGGCCAAACTTCAACAGCCATGTCGAATATGCCTGTGAGAAGGTTTCGAACGCTATCAACACGATAGCTTGAATCTTGCCGAACAACGCTGGTCCCAGTAGTAGCAAGAGGCGTCTTCTGGCCAGTGTGTCGTCGTCGATATTGAGTTATGGAGGTCCATCCCAGGTTGTAGCGCTGAAAACGAAGCAGAACCAAAGGAAACTGAACAGTACGTTCTGGCTCATGGCCATGCGAGTCGTGAGTGTGTACAGAATCATCTCGTCGGAAGCAGTATGCGTTATCACCGGAATGATCCCTGTGGACATCCCTGGCAGAGAATAATTAATTAATTTAGCTTTATTTAGGAGGCTTTCAGCCTTAGGCTGGTTCGCCTCCGAGGCAGAGAATAGCTAGTACCACAGGTGGAGAGAAACCGGAAGAGTACGGAAAGTGGTGAGAGCGAAGTCTTTGGCTAAGCGGCAACAGGAGTGGAACACGGCGGAGAACGGTAGATGAAAACATAGACTCATACCGATTCTTTCAACCTGGGTGAACAGAAAAAACGGAGATTTCAACTTCCACGAAACGCACGGCCACGGCTGCTTCAGTTTGGACACACAGTGTTATCCCTCTGCCCGAAATGTGACAACGTGGACGAAACGTCGGGGTATGTGGTCTTCGGCTAACCAATATTCGAGACAGTGCGAAGTGGAGTGGAGATATCCGTCCTTAACGTGTCATCGATAATATGTGTCAAGAGGAGAACACTTGGAATGCCGTCAACATAGCAGTCACGCAGATTATGCCGGAAGAGCAGCGTCTAGCAACGCCAGCTAGCGTTGAGAGTAAGAGAAGTGCATGAGTACAGCCAAATTCCCTGTTAAGTATTCTATAAGCATCAACCAAAAACATTCACAGGTGTAACCAGTTATCAATAGTCCAAGTATAATCGTCAACAATACTTCCATTTATACGTGACCTAGGATTTACAAGCTTCCACAGCGCCAGGATTATATCCCGGGAAACGACTTCCAGTAATTTATACCTGTTTCCGCGTACGAAGCTCAAACCATTGTAGATTACTCAAAGCTATTTTTTTACTATTACTACTGTCAGAATCATCAAAATCAATGTCTACTACTAAAATCAAAAAAAAAAAACTAAAATCTTATCATCACCATCGTGGCGAACAATGTAGTTTTTTGTATATGCTACACAAATTAGTAAAATGTCGTTATGACAGTGTTCCGTAACAGACTGTAATTAATTCACAGGAAATTTCAGAAGGACATTTTGAAATGAAAAACTCTTAACTTCTGTACTGCACTTATATTTACGCTGTTACTCTACGACAATAAAAATTGAACTGTTCGTGACGCACGTATCCTTCTCCGAACGAATGAAAAAGCTTGGTATGGCTCGGTAGCGCCAATCTTCTCCTCTCCTTCGGTGCTTTTCAATGTGTTGCCAAATTGATCAAGGTAGGCCGGTCACATAAAACAGCTTAAATTAAAATCTTTCTTCGAGCTGTCATGACACAGCCCGAACAGACAATGTCCATACAAAATAATCCGTTTGAGATAACTTCGTGTTTCTGTTGGTGCAAAATATGGGCTGCCGATCTAAAACTCTATCTTTTTATTTAAATCTACCAATCTGCTAAACAATTTCAATACTAAATCAATTATGTCTAATATTGCACAAATACGTGGTACTATTATACATGTATAAAAAAAATTCCCAAATGAAGCCAGAAGAATACAATCATGCTTTATGAAATAATTTATTAAAAAAAACTACAAGGGACAACCCTATGAGGTTGTACGTAATGGTGACTTAGGACTACTTGCTACTTGCAGAAGCTTGTGTTTTGTGTAGGAATAGGAATTTGAGCGGGGTTCTCTCTGTTTGTACTCTTTAGTATGGCCCACACCGACTCACGAAGAGCTACTGATTCCGATCAATAGCGGTGCGGCTTCTTCCTTCTTCTATGGATGCTCATGTGGGCTGCAGCTCACTGCTTGCAGGCAGCCTTTCATTGTGTACTGGAGAACACCACCACTCACCACGCGGTGATTGAATTGTGTACTAGGGAAATCGCTTTTCGCAGGCAATCGGTGATAATTTCAATTATCATAGCAACAGTTGCACATTCGTGCAATTTCAAAAAGTGACATTTTGAAAAATGATAAAGTCTTAAACTAAGCAGATGCTTAGTAATATTTCTGATCGATTGGTGATAAAATCATTGAAATTGGTTCAGGGGCAGCTGAGTTATTAACGTTCAAAATCTTTCATAATTTTGTTACATGTTCCATTCTCGGTTAGTAGTCCTACGTCAACATGCGGAACATGTTCTATGAATGAATGCTGTTCACAATTTCATGTCACCTTGATCATTTTAAGATTATGAAATCAACTATGAATATTAGAGTGGTTCAAAATATCGATTTTGCTCCACGAAGGTTATTCGATTTCAAAACAGGTACTGGTAATTACCCCAAAATTTGAGCTCATTTGGATGCGAACTCATGCGTCACTGGCCGTTTGAAGTTTATATGGGAATTACTGGGAAAAATTATGTGGCTGTTCTCCTCGTTCTAGCCCTTCGCTGTAATGATCTACTGAAAAGTTTGCTATCTGTACTAATGTAAAGTTTACCCTGCTATACTTTTCTGAAGACTGCATTGTAATCGAACGTCAGGAAAATTAGTGATAAATTGATTACGAAGATGATGTTGTTGTGACATGCTCCATCAACTAATCAACAGGCAACATTGTTGCGCTTGGCACGAACAATAGGGCAAAATAACCAGACTACTATGTCATAAGTGCAAGATGCAATGTTGCCCTGAAAGCTCTCGATTAATCATAGCGGAAAGTTATTGGCTTCAAAATTAATAAATAAATAATTACCATGAAGACTAATCTTATCTAATCTAATCTAATCTAATACAAACGCAGCCAGTACGAGAAAGCATCCTGGAAAATGATTAGGTTAGATAACGCTTAATCATTTTTGTTGTCAACATTAATGTTTGCAGCATATCTAGATAAAGCTGGCATTAGAGCGTAACAGCTTTTGTAAACAATGCCTTCACTCGATGATTTCTGGAAAGTCATGGCTCGCCCTGACAAATCGTCCTCACCATCGAGTAAGGGAAAGCTTCCCCTTACTCGATGGTGAGGACGATTTGTCAGGGCGAGCCATGACTTTCCAGAAATCATCGAGTGAAGGCATTGTTTACAAAAGCTGTTACGCTCTAATGCCAGCTTTATCTAGATATGCTGCAAACATTAATGTTGACAACAAAAATGATTAAGCGTTATCTAACCTAATCATTTTCCAGGATGCTTTCTCGTACTGGCTGCGTTTGTATTAGATTAGATTAGATTAGATAAGATTAGTCTTCATGGTAATTATTTATTTATTAATTTTGAAGCCAATAACTTTCCGCTATGATTAATCGAGAGCTTTCAGGGCAACATTGCATCTTGTGTAGGTGTGCCATTAATTTCTAGAAATCAACAAGAGAAGCCATTGTTTACAAAAGCTGTTACGCCCTAATTCCAGCTCTATCTAGATATCTGAGATATGACACAAACATCAAAACGGCCAGGCCTACTGCGTTGCATTTACCGCAAAGATGATTCAGTGAAATGATTCGAGTTCGAATAAATATATCCAAACATCGATGCATTTAGTAAATCTACAGGGGTGGATGGATGCGTGGACATACCGTACCAAACGCTCCGAGCTAGCTGAGTTCATATGTAATGTAATGCAGGGTATATATAATATCGAACATAGTATAATGGAATGATCTCACTCAATGTCTCCAATGTTTACCAAATAATTATTTTGAATTTGACACCAGAAAACTTGAACTCTAGTTAGTTCAGTTGATTTTCCGCCTGCAGCCGCTTACTGGTGAAAATTCACACATTTTTGTGTTTTCCATCTTGAGCGGTTGGCTGTAGACTGGCTACCAGGTACAGTATCTATCAAAAAAATACGGTGCAAGAATATCAAGGCTTCGGTTCGGACTTGCACGATTCGGCCATGATAAAGATTTCCACGGCGTTCGGTAACTATCCTTTCATATTTTCACATTGTTCAAGTTAAGTAGTGCAACACTATTTGAAATATTTTCAAAATTTAGACGAATCGAGTGAAAAAATTGACAGCGATAAATAAACACGTCCACTCGCAGCCAAAGCATACTTCGATCCATAAATAATTGTCATGAAGTCTAATAAAAAAAGTAATCATCTGCTGCGTTGTAATTTTAGCTGTGAAAATTTCACATTAGTACAGATAGTAAACTTATCCGTAAATCATTACGGTAAAAGGTTTAAGCTTTGAGAACAGAAAGTTCATTTTTCCCATAGTAATTCCTACATAATCCATTTTTAACTCCTGCTTTGACAATTCAGTATATTAAGCAGGTTTTCTAAACCATCCATCCCATATAAACTTCAAAGGGCCGGTGCAAAATGAGTTCGCATCCAAGTAAACTCAAATTTTAGGAGAATGATCAGGAACTAATTTAGAATCGGTTGAGCTTGGTGTAACGAAATCGATATTGTGAACCACCCTAAAGAAGATATTTCAACCATTATCGATTACTTTTTCGAAAGGACGTATCTACTTTTGGAAATTTGATTGTTGATTTGGCGAAACTGGTAGCTCGCACACGCATTCTAACACTAACAGGTAGGGGAAAATGTACCCTGTTTACAAAAGCCGATACTTCTCTTCGAAAAATGTATCGAGCGTTCTTCTTTTGACAATGGTTAAATGCAACGAAATTCAAAACTCGAATGCTTCTTGATCACCCAAGCGACATTTTAATATTGTACATGTGGTGTCAAATGAAACAAATTGAGACTACTTAGCTCAATTGTTACGACAACAGCACCGTTATCAAAGCTCGTGCTTAGAGAGCTAGTATAATAGAGGTGCTGACTGGCTGGTTTTGTTCCAAATGATCTGTCCAAGCCAAAGCCAATCGAGCAGCGCCTATCTTGATTGCATTGGCAGTGTTGCTAGAAATCATCTAAGTATAGGTTACCTCCTCTCTTATACTAGACCCTCTCTACTCGTGCTCATGCTCATATTAAAAGAAATTTCGTCTCCTTTTTTCCGTCCCTTATCCTTTCATCGTAGATTCTTGCGGTTGAAGGGTAATTATTTAAGTCAATGAATAAAGTTAATTCTATCAGGCGGAGAAATACCATGAACGGTAGTTCAGACTCCTTTAATTTATTAAATTAAAATAGACATGAATTTCATTAGCCATCGATCTTGCCCTACAGTCACTTGATAATAAGTAGTTCAATAAGAAACAGCTTGTATTCCCACGACTGTTAGTACATACAACCCATTAAGGCTCGTAATGCACGTACTCTAAGCAACCCGTATGGGAAAATTTCCATCCATAAATTTTTCCACGGAAATGCCCCATTCCGCTGCCGTCAACGTGATTACTCATTCGTCGGTCAATCTTGTCCATATGTCCATGGCAAGTGCTATGGCTACCATTTATGACTCAATTAGCCTAATGGGACTGTTGTGGCCCGTATTAATTACGATTCAATTAGGACAAGAGTCAAACAACCCTTTGGCTTTTTCCACCTCTTCCGTCTACTAACGTTCTTTATATTCCATGACACGGCGTGCGATGAGTTTTCCATGGCCTATTCAAATAAATACACCTACCTAGCTACACGAAAACGAAAGAACACATGTACCTTTTAACACACCATCGCGTGGGCTGTAAACGTTTGTATCATCTAATGGAAGCAAGAAGCCTTTAAAAGAAGGAAAAATATCTACCCTCTGATTCTGAATGCCCACTTGAAGTAAGAGTGGGGCACTTCCTCTGAAACGGCCACCTGTTGATTCAACATTTCCTCACTTTGCACAGTCGTCGTCGTCATCGTCATCGCCGTATCAACATCGCCATCATCGGTATCATATCGTGTGGCAGTAGCGTTCCACGAAGCCCCATTAGTATCGATTTTTATTTCCACTCCGGAAGAAGCTTTCCACTACAGTCTGTTGGCGGTCGGTGACGGAGGGATCGATTTAAAAAGCGGACTACCTACATCACCGGGGATAATCCGGATTTGTTAGCCGAAAGTGATCCTGTTCGGTTGAAGGTCGATTTTTAGAATGATACTTTCGGTCGGTCTGTCGGTGGGTTAAAATCCGTTACGTAATCTAGGCATGGCTATATGAGATTGCGGAAATCTGGTTCCGCTTAGCACTTTGGATGAATTTTTGATGATGTTTACCGAAATGCTTTTCGCCACCTGACTCGAAAATGCGAACGGGTACTGTTTTGCCGAATTGTTCCCCAGTGCTCACGTGCTCATAAATTATGGACGAGGGTGTTTTCTCGCGGACCCACCTTCAGAATCGTTTCCATTTACTATCATAGCCTTTCACGAGGAAATTAAATTCTCTTCTGCTGAAAGGGCTTTGCAAAAAGATTTTGAATTATTTATGAATTAGTCACAAGCAAAGTCTTAACTACTTGAAAAGATAGTAAAAAAGACATGCTTCGCGAAATTGTTTCTATGGTTGTTGGGCTTGGAGCCCTCCGGGGAGTAAATAGATAAACATGTTCCGCTGGTGATGGGAAATGTTGGGCCGAATGTCCGGAAAATTAGCATCCAAAATCATCTCTTCTGGACGACGACGACGACGACTACGAAGGCAACGCGATGCGACCAACGCCCCACTATGCTGCTGTTGAGTATTGGAGGGGAGCATTTCATTCGTTAGCAATGTCGAAAGGCGCTGCGTGTGGGTTTTTGTGTCGAGGGGTGCGAGAGAGAGCACACGAGCGGGGCTGCTCTTCAGACTGAGCGAGAGATAATGCAGATATGAATTGGTGGCCGTATTGTTCAATTACATTGGCGGGCAAGGGCACCTACTACAACGTTTTATGGATGATCGGCATAGGCAGCAGACTGGTTCACCGTACTGCTCGGATGACTGGTAATTTTTGAATGCACTGAAATGTTTACCTCATGAAGGTCCTAAATATGGATGGCTTCAATGAGCTACAGTGGTTTTACTTTGGTAATTCTGAAGAAATTTTCGTTTTCTGCCAAAAACAAGCCACATAGTAAGGGAATTCCAAAGTAAACTGTTCAGCATTGCATGTAAAGTATGTTCACATAAATACTATTGCCTCTTTGCGATAGAAGTATGCTTTAAGACTATGTGTCCTGAAACGTAGTGCTGAATACAACAACCTTCTGATCAGAATCACGAGGTATAATCCAGTAAAATTAACTTGCCGTGGCATATAAACGCCCGATTATACCAATTCAAATTTGAGTATCGTTCATTCAAATGCGCAAATCGTAGTAAAAATTTTCTAGATTTTTCTGGAAAAACGTATCAAATATGGGGAAAATCGAGACAGGTTCCACTCAGCTCACTAGTAAACTCCTTGGCTGAATTAAAGTATCATCGATTTTCTTTATATTCGAGCAGATTTTGAGGAAAAGTGAGGATTTTTTTTTCGGTCTATAAAATTCAAAACGTTTTTGCGATTTCGAGTAAACGAAACTCAATTTGTGTAAGCTACTTCTAGAAGGTCAATTCTGAAAAATAATAGGTGAACCAGCCTATGGCTGAAAGTCATTTGGAGATTTTTAGAATAATAATTGATAAACCTGAAGTCTTGATAAAATATCCAAAGGACTTTTCAGATATCAGATAACATTCATGAGCAATTCTCGCTGGAATACACTTTTAGCACGAGTTTTTTTATTTGGTTTTATTTGTCAGTGCATAAAAGTAAGAATAAAAACTGTTTACAGCATAATTAATAATTTTAGATCAAGTGGAATTCCACAGCGTGCTCATTGATTCTTTCATTGCAATCGTTAATATAACTTACGTATTTAGCGACCAACTTAACTGACTACTTATAGATGAGCATTTCTCACTGAAACAATTATGGTTTGTACTCAATCAGGAGTTCTAATGATGAAACTAGAAAAATCAATCGGCACAGGTCAAATTGATTGACCACTTGGTAACTACGGACTCGAACAGTTTTCAAGAGTGTTTATTTTTTTTTAGTATTCTTGTTTCATTAAAATAATGGACTATCGACTAATTTCAACCCTGTAAGTGCTTAATAAAATTTTGAAACTAGCATGAGCAACCACGGGTAACAAGTTCTGCCCGCTCTAGTTTTTTTTTTATAATCCATTTATTTGTCAAGGCTCAAATGCGTTAGCTTTGCGGAGCCGAATATTTGTTACATTATTGTGTGTGAATATCATTTTCTTACAACTAATGTTAGTAGAACGGGGGCCGATTACTCGCGGTTTACTCGAGATTAGGGATTACATTTATTGATCATTTGGAGGGAGGACAAGGGAAAGCATTTTGAACTAATTTAAAACTTAAACGTAAAGGATGACTAAAACACAAAACACTAAACACATACATCAACAGCTTTAAGAAAGTCGTAAATAAGCTTCATAATGTCGATATCACGGCAAGCCAAGACGTCTCTAATTGGCTTAAAGGGTTGTTTTCCTCGGACCCTAAGGGAATCACACAGAACGGATCACGCCTCATGATGCAAGGAGCAGGACCAAACAACATGCTCGATGCCGTGATAACCGTTTCCACAAGTGCACAAGTTGCTGTCGGTAAGCGTAATACGGAAGAGGTGGGCGTTTAACGAACAGTGATTGGACATTACACGAATAAAATCACGACTCATATCCAACCCTTTGAACCAGGGTTTGATCGACACCTGTGGGACAATAGAATGTAGCCATCTTCCCAGATCACCATCATTCCACTTTTGTTGCCAGTTGGCGAGGACTTGCTGACGAGAAATCGTGAAAAATTCGTGGTAGGCGATTTGTCGCTCGTAAATATCGCCTTCCATAGCGCCCACCTTGGCCAGCGAGTCCGCTTTCTCATTGCCCGGGATAGAGCAATGAGAAGGGACCCATATCAAGGTGATGACATGTGAGCTGTTTGATAAAGCACTCAATGACGATCGTATTTCCTGGAGGAAAAACGCCGAGTGCTTCATCGGCCTCATTGAACGCATAGCCTCCAGGGAGCTAAGGCTATCCGTAAAAATGAAATAATGGTCAGGTGGAAGTGAGGCAATACGCTCTAACGTGTACGATATAGCTGCTAGTTCAGCAACGTATACCGAACACGGCTTTTGAAGCTTGTATGAGGCGCTATGAAGATCGTGGAATACTCCAAAACCAGTGGACGCATTTATCACCGACCCATCTGTGAAAAATCTCTTTTCGGTGGGGACGTGGCGGTATTTGTTCGCAAAAATAGTGTGGACAATCAGGGCACGGTGAAGCTCTGGAATTCCTTGAATCTCCTGCCTCATTGTGAGATCGAATCTCACGGAAGAACAACTGAAATGATGGGAGACAGCGCGATTGGGGTTGAACGAGGAGGGGCCGATGTCCAGAGTCATGTACTCGTAGTACAAGCTCATGAATCGTGTTTGAGGATTCCGCTCTAGCAGCTTCTCAAAGTTTTCGATCACCAGCGGGTTCATGACTTCACAGCGGATGAGGAACCGGAACGATAAATCCGCAAAACGATTTGTTAAGGGGAGGACGCCCGCAAGAACCTTAAGACTCATGGTATGCGTCGATTGCATACAACCTAGCGCGATTCGAATGCAACGATATTGAATCCTTTGGAGCTTCAATATGTGCGTCCCCGCCGCCGATTGAAAGCAAAAGCTACCGTACTCCAAAATCGAGAGAATGGTGGTCTTGTAGAGTCTTATCAGATCTTCCGGATGGGCTCCCCATGAAGTGCCGGTAATGGAACGAAGGAAATTGATTCGCTGTTGGCATCTCTGCCTCAGATACGCTATGTGTTTTCCCCAAGTGCACTTGGAATCGAACCAGACACCTAAATACTTAATTGACATGCTGTGAGTGATTGTTCTACCCATAAGTTGAAGCTGAAACTGTGCTGGATAAAGCTTCCTAGAAAAAAAACAACCATCTCTGTTTTCTCCGGAGAGAATTCGATACCCAGATTCATTGCCCAAGTAGACAAATTATCCAAGGTATCTTGCAATGGTCCTTGCAGGTCCGGTGCTGTTGGTCCAACCATGGAAACCACGCCGTCATCTGCAAGCTGCCTTAGCGTGCAATTTTCGGCCAGACATTCATCAATGTCTTTGACATAGAAGTTGTACAGGAGGGGACTTAAACATGAGCCTTGTGGAAGACCCATGTAGCTGATTCGTGCAATTTCCGTGTTGCCATGAGAGAAGCTCATTCGTTTCTAGGACAACAAATTAAACAGGAAATTGTTGATAACCGGAGAAAGCCTACTCGCATGGAGTTTTTCCGAAAGGATGTCGATGCTGCCCGCTCTAGTTCGTGATGCATAAGAGATACAGATTTAAGTTATGAGCAAAAGTTGTACTTAATAACAAAACCTATAAAAGTTCTATACAGCATTTTGCTGAATACTGTTGATGAAAAAAGTTATTGGCAAATGAATGTAAATGAATGTATGAAATGAATGCAAATGATTTTCCATGCCTGTCCATGACAGATATGTATTTCGACTACAATGTGCAGTCTTCATCAGTGTCATTCCCACTAAAGAACTTATCAAAATCTAACCCCCTTAAGTACTCATCCCATAGGTAAAAAAAGTCAAGATCACAGATTTAAAAATGAAACTACAACTAACTAATAAAAATCAAAGATTGAAGACTGCACATTGTAGTCGAAATACGTATCTGTCATGGATACCGACATTAATTATGTTGAATTAAATGGAAGATAACCTTTTTTGCTGTTTATGGTCATGTAAAATCTTGCGCTGAATCCAAAAATTTAGCCAATAAAAACCTAAATAGGATAGTTTTCTAGGTACAGCTAAAAACGACATTTCACTTTAAAAAGTTTGTTTTATAAAATATAAATATCTCCGGCTGTAATAAAGCTATATTGTTTTAACGCCAAATTACAGTTGAGAAAATTTGCTGATTATTAGGAATTTTTTTTAGTTAGATTAGTGGTATCGTTTTAAATTAATATTTTGTTTAATTTTTATTATTGTTTTGCGTATTTCCAAGAAAAATTGGATTTCAATGTAAATATTTATATTTGTAGTGTTTGTGCCAACAATACCACTAATCTAACTAAAAAAGTAGAAAGGTCTGTGCCTAGGGGCACAAACGGAAACTTGACCTAGGAAATGTGAAGAGCATTTAGTCATTTTAATTGATCGATCATCTATTATCTTAACTGTTTCCGTTTTTGAATTGTAGGCGTACCAAATTTGTAGTAATGAAGAGATGAAGAGAATTGATCAAAATCACTTGCACCCCTGCTTCCAAGTTTGGTTAAAAGATTACAACTTGCCAAAGTTGGTGATGATTTAACCTCCGAAACCGTACAGAGTGCGTCTGTCGCTTAAAACCGTAGACGCCATCCATGGTCACTTACGCTTGGCGTGTTCTGAACTACTACTCTGAGTAGCTGACAGCATCACGGATCACATTTTCTATGAACACCTTCAGCACACCTCGTGTTTTCTCGTAGATCAGACCGGAGATACGTTTGACACCGTCACGGCGAGCCAGACGATGGATGGCGGTTATCCCGAAGAACCTTGCGATGACGCTTGGCACCTTCTTTACCAAGACCTTTTCCTCCTTTGCCACGACATTGTTGCTTGTTAGGTAGACGAAGTGGACACCTATCCTGCCACCACTTTCCTACTGCTGCTATTGCTGCTTCTGCTGCCTGCTCACCACGTCGTCTGAAGCGAAAATGAGTTGAGCCAAGACAGCAACGCTCTTTTTTATCTTTTCTGGTTAAAGCAGAATGATGTGCAACCAAGTGGTACTCGATTATGACGTCTGGGTTTGGGAAGAACGTTTATTTCATGAAAACAATGATAAAATTATCTCTTTTCATTTGTACATTGGACAATGCTTGACATTACCAATTTTTTCAATAGTCTTTTGTTGAAAATCATCAGTTGGCAGCATTGTTATTGATGCGTAGAAATATTTCTGATCGATTGGTGATAAAATTATGGAAACTGGTCCAGGAGCAGCTGAGTTATTAATGTTCAAAATATTTCATAATTTTGTTACATGTTTCATTTTTGGTTTTCAAAAAGTGTACCCTCATATAGAAATCAAAGACGTAGTCCTCCGTCAAAATTATGTTAAGTTTTCTAACCTTTAAACGTAAACATAATTGAATTAGTTTCATTACAGCCGGAGGTATTTGTATTTTAGTAAACAAACTTTTCTTGAGAGAAATTTAATTTAATTTTTTAGCTGTATCTAGAAAA
Organism: Ochlerotatus camptorhynchus; assembly: GCF_037179485.1. Taxonomy (NCBI): domain Eukaryota; kingdom Metazoa; phylum Arthropoda; class Insecta; order Diptera; family Culicidae; genus Ochlerotatus; species Ochlerotatus camptorhynchus. The sequence goes on from NW_027040929.1 coordinate 609,524, forward strand.
CTATCCTTGTGAGATTTTTTCTGACAACATTTTTGGATTCAACACACGATTGTACATGGGAAATTATAAATGTGCTAATTACACGTCAAATGACACAACCTAAACGTCAAATCATATGTTCCCTACCAAAAACTCAGCCAGATTGTGGCAGTCATCAGCGCTCGTAAAATGCTGGCTAGCTCAACATTTAACGAGAGCAGATGTTACGTGATATTAAAATTATGATTTTTTTTCTGGAGGCATGGCAACCATGCCAAACTGCAAATCTGAGTCCCATTTGCTCAAATTCGCAGTGGCGTGGTTCGCTCATGGAGTGGGTGAGTTTTTGCTCGGATTTGAGTGAATGTCACTCATATTTAAGTGACACTTACTCATATTTGTGTGGAGGTTTATCATTCAATGGGTGACCTACGTTTCGCGGGTTTGAGTGGGCGGGGCTTGGATGTGAGTCGATTAATTTGTTGTGATGATATTTCAACGCTTACATGGCAAGTGAATCTTACTCATATTTGAGTCCCATTTACTTGGGTGCGAGGAGGGGTGGGTTGCTCATAAAGTGGGTGGGCTTTTACTCGAATATGAGTGGGTATCACTCATATTTGAGTGATATTTATTCATATTTGAGAGGAAGTTTACTCATTCTGTGAGTGACCTGCCTTAAAAGCGTGTTTGAGTGAGCGGGACTCGAGTGTTAGTTGGGTTCATTTGCCGTCTATCATATTATCTTTGTTGCTAATCGAAGACAACATCTAGTGCATAGATAGCAAATCTTTGCAATAATGAATTGAGGAGTGGTTTGCGTAATATTTCCGTCTTCCCTTTTCCGCGAAATAAATCGGAATTCTACCTTTTCTCCGCTTATATATGGAATCGATAGTATCTTTAATCTAGTGTTTGTGCATAAACTGGGACCTTTGTCACACCCTATTGATAATTTTAAACTAATCAAACTTCATCTTTTCATCTCTATTTCAAAACTTTTTTTCAGCCCAAGCAACCTTGTAGATCAGCCCTAGCAAATTTAATTGAGGAGCTGGGCTAGCTTGAGGACTGCTGCTTTTGCTTACTGAGTAGAATATCGTGGGTTTACTCCCAAGCTCCTCCTAAATAAAATCATTACAATGTTCGCATCGCCTGCTTAAGGTGATACTCTAAGGAAGCCTTAGCGTAAAACTTCATAGGCACAAATGTCAGCTTCCACAAAACATACAAATTTGAAATTGCTACTCTCTGTTTGTAGTAGCACAGCAAACAAGGAGTAGCAATTTCAAATTTGTATGTTTTGTGGAAGCTGACATATCCTACACTTCCTAATCCATATCCTACCCTTCCATCCAACTCCTTAGCATCTATGGGGGCATCGTAGAGTCGCAGGTCTCCCATTAAGTAGATGCCACATCGACAATATCCTTCCCTTTCCCGTAACGGAGAAGGTAGACGTGGCCGGCATTAGTAATTGTCATGCCTTTCCCGTTCTGAACTCTGATTGTAAAGCTATACTCTCCCAAATAGTTTTATTTTGAGCAATCAGAATAAGAACGTTAAAGTATATACATGACAGTTTTCAGTATGCAGAATACGAACTACTCCGCTATAAACGCAACGTTATGCAACAGTAACATTCTGATTTTTTTTGTGTATGGCAAACTGATACAAGGATGCCTAAACTGAAACGAAGATCCCTGAATTTCTTGAAATTTACTGAACTTATTTAAAATCGTTTGATCTGCTACGAAATTCTATGAACTTTTTAAAAAACTAATTTCATTTATGTGCTCAAATTGTTACGTATTTCGCTAGCTTTTAGTTTTAACGTATTATCGCAATTATCGATAAAAAAATTTCATCAAGATATGCTCATAACATGTGATAGCTGATCAGTCTGTGCAGTGTCTAAGCTGCTCTTCTACTATTCTCGTGTCAAGCGGCGCCGGTGGTGTAGTGGTAAGCGTGATTATCTCTCACCCCAGCAGGCCTGGGTTCACTCCCACACTTTAAAAATACGTGTAAATTTAGGTGCTCTGAGAGTGACATATACGAGTGTCAATTTTGACATAAATTTGAGTCATAACAGACGCGAAATATAGCTTAATCAAACGTAATTTTCGTCGAGCAACGAACTTTTTAGTCTCGGAGCACTTAAAATTACATGACATGTTAGTTAACGTCTCATCTTTTATGTCAAAGATGGATTCCGTCACGTGTAAAATTAGTTATTTCTAAGTGTGCAGTTGGCACCGCCGGGATGTTCTGAGGCATAACATCTCTGATCACGCCTTCCTTTGGAAGGGTAGTAAAGCCGTTGGTCCCCGGTTCATGAGTTGATGGATCGATAGGTAGGGTTCAGGTGTGGGAGCAGCCTTCCCTGGTGTGGTAGCATTGGTGCTCAGTATATTGCGATTAAATTTAAATGACATGTCGGGTAAAATTAGCAAATCTAGCGTTAATAACGTGTCCACGATAGATCGCAGAGAAATACATGAATTTTGCATACGGTGTTTTTAAGCTCCCAATGCTTGAACAAAGCTCGTGAATTTTAACAAAAATAACCAGAAATTCTATGATGTTCCCCGTACGTCTAAAATGAAGTTTTGCAAAAATCCCTGAAGTTAAATAAAAAGTCACTTAATACCTCTAAAGTTTGCTCAATTTCTACAAAGTTCTACAAAGATCATCAAACTACTAAACATTTCGTTAGAATTGTACGAAGTTCGATGAATTTCTTCAAAACTTTCTGCACTCATAAAGGGTGATACGGTCAAAATTTGGTCAAGGGAAAACGCGTGTAAATCGGTGAAATCGTTTATTTAAAAAATCAAATTAAATTTCTTTTTCAAGTTCAATTAGTATAAAATTCAGGAAAAATATTCAGTTAGGCTTCCGCTTTTCCAAATCCGAATTGCCGGGCCTTACGCTTGACCCCTGCCATCAGATTTTGTACAGCCACCTTGTCCACCTTCTTCGCCGCAGAAAGCCAGTTTGCCTTGAACTGCTGCTCGCCCTTAGCAGTTTTTTTGGTCTTCTTTAGGTTCCGCTTGACAATAGCCCAGTATTTCTCAATTGGGCGGAGCTCTGGCGTGTTGGGAGGGTTCTTGTCCTTGGGAACCACCTGCACGTTGTTGGCGGCGTACCACTCCATGGCCTTTTTACCGTAATGGCAAGATGCCAAATCCGGCCAAAACAGTACGGAACAACCGTGTTTCTTCAGGAAAGGCAGCAGACGTTTATTCAAACACTCTTTCACGTAAATTTCTTGGTTGACAGTCCCGGAAGCTATGAAAATGCTGCTTTTCAAGCCACAGGTACAGATGGCTTGCCAAACCAGATATTTCTTTGCGAACTTTGACAGTTTCATGTGCTTGAAAACATCTGCTACCTTTCCCCTTCCTTTCGCCGTATAAAACTCCTGTCCCGGAAGCTGCTTGTAGTCGGCTTTGACGTAGGTTTCGTCGTCCATTACCACGCAGTCAAACTTCGTCAGCATCGTCGTGTACAGCCTCCGGGATCGCGCTTTGGCCGTCGTATTTTGTTTATCATCGCGATTTGGAGTCACTACCTTCTTGTAAGTCGATAGTCCGGCTCGTTTTTTGGCTCGATGCACGGTTGTAGACGATACACCCAGCTTATTTGCGGCATCTCGGAGAGAGAGGTTAGGGTTTCGCTTGAAACTACCGGCAACTCTCTTTGTCGTCTCAGCGGCTTCCGGTTTTCGATTTCCCCCCGATTCAGACTTCCTGGCTGTCGACAAACGTTCCCCAAACACTTTAATTACATTTGTAACGGTTGATTTGGCAACTTTTAGCAATTTTGCCAACTTTGCGTGCGAGTAGCTCGGATTTTCGCGATGCGCCAGCAAAATTTTGATACGCTGCTCTTCTTGCTTGGACGGCATTTTGACAACTGAAGAGTGAATTCCAAAATCAAAATAGGAGCAACATTCTACACACACACACCTTCAAAATGAGGGGTGTTCAGGTTTTTTAAATGCAAAATTGAAAGAAATACGTCAAGTTGATATTGACCAAATTTTGACCGTATCACGCTTTATAATGTTCCCTGGGGTTTTAAAAAGTTTGGTGAGCTTCTATAAAGTAAACTGAACTTTTTCAAAAGTTTCTATGCTTCTAGAAAGTTTCTTAAACCTTAAACCTCTCCTGAAGATCTACGAAGTTTCTAGATGTTCTACAACGTTGCCTGGACTTCTACAAAGATTCTCGAGCTTCTACAAAGATTCCTGAAACCAAACAATATTAGTTTAACTTCCCTGATCTCCCCTCTCTGTGGTCACACATTTGAAAAGTTGCTGTGAAGACATTTCGTTCATCGCGATGAAGATTTTTTGACGTAGAACTACGTCTTTGCAGAGTATACTGGGGTTCAAATCAAAAAATTGTGTGACGAAATTGTGTCAGATTTTAAACACTTATAACTTGGCCATTTATTGATGGATTTCAATTATGTTTGTACCATTTGATTCAAATTTGATGCAAGATTTGTTTGGTATATAGATTTAAGAAATTAACGATTAGCAAACTGTTGAAAATTTAACAAACTTTTTGGCCACAATCAACTAATTACGTGCTTGCTTGCTATGACTACCGAGAGAACAGAGAGATACGACCCGATTGTGAGGTTTTAAATGAGCTTACCTGTACGTTTTGTTTCTGTTCGTCTGTGGATGTGGCGGTTGTCACATCGTTAGACGTTATACAGGACCAATGAGACTATCTCAAAATTGAGTAGGGTTTCTCTCAAAATAGTAGAATGAAGGGTGAAAAATATTTTCCTGAAAAATCAGCTTGAATAAGGAAAATTTTTACGACTTTAAAGTCCATCGACAATCAAAATTGCAAAAAAAATGAGTGGATGAGTACATTTTTCCTAAATTTCCCAGGAAATACTTCTTGAATACCGTAGAACCCTGATTAGTAATAACGCTCACCTTGAATTTGTTTAAAGGGCACCTCTACAGTGTCCAAGAGCGCTATGCAATGCAAACGCAATTTTGAGTTGATGATATTTGAGAACCATTCACTCAAATTCGTAAAAACGTAGGTCACTCATAGAATGATACGAGTTTTGACAACTTTCAAATGTCCATGGTTTTAAATATTCCAATAGTTTGCACTTTTTATTAGCTCTCTAAAAAAACTATAAAATTCAAAATGTTTATCACTTGTGAGATTTCCCAAGTAACAATTTTGGTTTTATGAGGGTTCTGTAGACCATGATTTAGACTTCTAGAATGCTATAAAACCGCGATAAAACCTGCAATGTTACTTGGGTTATCACTTTTTAAAAAGTTTTACTCATAATAACAATAAGAAATTAACCGTGTATATTTTTCCCAAAAAGACTTTACTTTTCTTAACCACTTTGTCTCAGGCGTCATTTCGATAAAAAGTGACGTTTTCGTATTGAAAAATGTCAAAGACACCATTTTTGAAAAAGAAAGACAAGTTCCAAAATGGCCAAATTTTAGAAAAAAATTGATTGCTCAAAACACACAATTATGTAAAATTTCATGCAAACCGGAAGAGGTCGAGACAATTTTTGTTTGCTCTTTGGCGTGAAACTGTTCTAAAGCCTCGTAGCTTTTGAAATTTTGAGGTCAGAGTCAAATAGTGAGTTTCTCGGAGTTCCTGAAATTTCTTCTAATGCCAAATTTTCCAGAAGTGCCCGCAGCTCTAGGACTTGTTGAAGAATCACGATTTCTCATTTTTTTTTCAGGAGATCTAATCAGGATCCAGAGCTTCTGCAGGATTAAAAGTTCCCGCAGTTCCTAGTGTTTGTAATCTGGTAATTTCTAGAGATGTCGGTGTTTCCGAAGCATATTTGTCTTGTCTGGTTGGTATATAGCAAAATGGTCACAAGTTTTTGCACCAGCCTATCGATTATTATCTTGACGAAGTAAGGAAAGAACGGTACCGATAAAGCGCACCAAATGCTAGAGGGTTGCCTTGGGTCCCTTGGGGACATGCGCATGGAGTTGCAGAAGCACGTGACTCCGCCGGCGGAATCAATACCATCATCACTGAAGCAGTACAGATCGGTATGAGTGATGATGCACTTTTAAATCTTATGTTTGAAGTTTTAGTTCAAATGATAAAGTTTCAATTTTCTTGATGCATCGCGTAAACCGACGATAAATCCAAATTATGTTGATGAAAATTATGCTGCATTATTTTTTTATTATGGCCAAACATAATGCAGCACATTCGGAGTAAATTTCATGTGTACTGAAAAACACCCTACAAATGTCTTGCAGCAGCGAGCTGGAGGCAAAAGAACAGTCCAAGCCAATTTTCTCCCCTCATTGTTGCAAGCGGCGTTCATCGTGTTTGTCAACAAGTGAGCGTAAAATTGGTGCATGCGCAATTATCTGCAGTCGCAATTGGGTCGAGCCGATGCTGACGACAAATAATGCAACCACTTCCAGCAGACCGATTAGTTCACATTCGCTCGTGAACTGTTGCAGCCAAAGGAACTTCAGTTAAACAGAATCCAATCCAATCAGTGCCGACAAGGATTAACAGGAAAACTCATCATCGAACATTGCTGCTTTCAACATGTTTTTATCGCTTCTCAGTGTAAAAACCTATCTCTGTCAGCAAAACACTTGTTCCCTGTCATGTCAATCGTTTGTACGGAAGCCAAATCCAATTATCGATTCGTCGATTGACGCTTCATCGTCGAGTCGTTCCCGCTTGTCGCTCGACCCAAGTTCGTTGGATACATCTCAATTGAAAAGCGCTCAATTAACAAGATTTTCGATCTGGATCGCACCCAGCTCGCGGTTAGTTGCACGAAATTTGTAAATCAAATTGTGCACGATTAATCAAAATTCCTACGAGGCGTGAAATTTTTCGCGCGCTTACCCCGTTCCTAACGAGCCGCGGCGCCCTGGCGAGCTCTCGAAATTTATCGTCATCCGCAACGCATCGTAAAATCAGTGAACGAGCACGCGGAGGAAATCTTGTTAAATTATTCAGCCAGGTGCCATCCTAGTAGGCCTTGTAGGAAGCTACATCTTTCGAGTGAATTGCCACTGCAGTCTCTCGGCAACGACAGGTGTGTACCGTGTACTGTGAATCGGCCTGCTTGGTGAAAAAATGATTGACAGCACCACCCGGGCAACACTTCACGGAGGTTGAGTTCCAACCTTTGTCTCTTGCCGATGGGTAATTAACGGCTCTGTCAATGAGTTGACAGGCAGTTCGTTTTTGAATGGATACATTTCAACGTCGTTTCTGTTTCTGATGTTGCCACAATGTAAGATTTACGGAGTAGGTGATGTGAAAAGTGTGTTTTCCTTTCTTCCATCTTGTATGGGACATTCATAGCAAGACCTGTAGAGTGCTAATAGAAATCCAGGAGTTTCTATTGTTAGCCTTGAGGGCATGTGCTAGGAAGTTATAAGGGTAGTCACATTACTATGAAACTGTCTGTACATTTTCTGTACATAGAATACCGAATTTCAGTGTAATAAATATCTGCAAGACTATGTATAATCCCTTCCGAACATTAATCATTTCCGCATATCAGCCGTCAATCATTAATCACTATTCAACTCGTATTCGACGCTCAATAGGTAATAAATATCCGCCGCAACAACCCGAAAAGAGTGATTCCACTTCAGCCTAAACAATTTTAATCACACACATATTATGCACCACCGAGCTGATACATCTCCTCCCCAGCAGATCCACCAGTTAATGGATCGTAAATTACTTCGAATGTCACAACAGACATGCAGATAAAACCATTGTGTTCAAACAATTAAACTAAACGACGAATCAACAGGGAAAAGCATTCACCGTTGATGAGAATGAGACGAGATTCTAATTTAAAATTTATGAACCAGCGTGACTTGAAACTCTTCCGCACGGGAAAGTAGGCAGTGATTTTGAGAATATTATTTAACGACACCCGAAATCTCCTAAGGGTCATGAAACTTTTTATTGGTCATAAATCATATTTTCTTTACCGAATTTTCCCTGTAATTAAACTCACCAATACACAAAATTTCCAGCTAAACTTCCTTGGGAAAATTCACATCCTTTTGACACAGATTAACCAAGCTGCTCACACGGCTCTTGCGATAATGCTCGCGTGTTTCATCCATCCACTTGAAATGTTGATACTTAGCATCTGTGAATCAAATCCGATCTCGGTAAAGCACACATTCCGGCATAAATATCCCCTTCAACTACGTACCTACTCCACTAGAAGGTAGTAGGTGTGGTTGCCGCTAAGATTATCATAAAGCTATAAAACATGTTATACTCAAATACACGCACCCTCACCGCCTATAGAGACCACTTGATGTGATTCTCCTGGCGACGCTAAAATTAACTCTCGTGGCATGCTTGGGTCGATGTGATGCCGATGGATGGCGCGAAACCACAAGCGCTAAAATCCACTCAATCTAATCGGACAAACGTCTGCCTACTTAGGTTTGTGGCTGGCTCTCTCGCTTTCGAACCCTCCCTCCTTGGGGGATTTACTGCCTGTGGAAAACAACCCATCAGGAAGGTTTACGGTCGGCGAGGACGGTGTGAGGAAGATTTATTTGAATGAGGTTTTCCGTTTCGCGTGTACTTCTGCTGCTCCACTAAGCGGTGATGCGCGTTTAGTAGGGTGGCCCAAAATAACACTATGCCTGGAAACCTGGGTTCTTGCCCTGCAAATGATAGCTAAGGATGTTGAAAATGATCTTTTATATGGCAGCAATTCTGAAAAACGTAATTAGGTGGCAGCCCCAAAGAGGTTTTTGATAGTCATAGCTGAACAAATATTTCTAATACATCGAAATTTATTACAACTCTATCCTTTTATATTTTTTTACACATTCCTTAGAGTCTCTACTACATGAGAATCATTTGGTACGGCCTAGATTCTTCAGTTTTTCATGATGGCAATTCTCAGAAATCACGATATTTTATGTGCATAATGTCAAATAAGCATTAAAAGTGGGAATCAATATAAGACATTAAGGTAATAAGGATATTTTATGAAAAACAACTTTGCCAACGAGAGTATACGTCAATTATTGATCGTTATATAGTTATTCATGATGTTTTGGAGAATTACTATTTGTTTCTGATTATGAAAAAACGACTTTTTCAAAAATCTCATGGTTTTCAAATATGCCACCCTTCAAAACTTTTTGCAACATGCTTAGCTATCATTTAGTGGCTGAGCACCCAGGTTTCCAGAAAAAGTGTTATTTTGGACCACCCTAGTGTTTAGCTGGGCTGATGGATATGGAATGTTAGTAAAGAAATGTCTGGTATCCAATGCTTTTTTGTATACAGGTGAAAGGTTGTTTATTTATGATGGATGATGGAAAATTTCGGTATCGTTCTTAAAAATTGGCTCACCCACTCACTTAAAGATACTGAACATAGTAATGCATATTATGGTGGTTCAAAATATCGATTCTGCTCTACCCAGGTCACTTGATTCTATGTCAGATCCTGATTATTCTGCAACAAATTAATCGCTCTTGGTAGCGATCTAATACTGCTCAGGGTCTACGAAATTGTTATGGGTCGTAACCTTCACCATAATAATTTAAGGGTAAACTTGCTATCTGTGCCAATGTGAAATTCTCTCAGGTTCAATGTTACTGAAGATCAAATTTTAATTGATCGTCAGAATACTTGTGTACATGGTGAAAAGAATAGGACAAACAATTCAGGCTACTTTGTTAAAGTCAAGATACAGTGTTGCCCTAAGAGCAGGCATGGAAAATCATCTACATTCATTTCATGCATTCATTTACATTCATTTGCCTTTAACTTTTTTCATCAACAGCAGTCCGCAAAATGATGTACTGAGCTTTTGTAGGTTTTGATATTAGCTACAACTTTTGGCCATAACTTAAATCTGTATCTCTTATGCATCACGAACTAGAGCGGGCAGAACTTGATACTGTTTTTCAGTGAATGTAAAATACATTCACGGAAAAACAGTAGTGGCTTCTGTTCGCTCTGATTCGTCATGCATAAGAGATACGGATTTGAGTTGTTAACAAAAGTTATAGCTAATAACAAAGCCTATAATAACTCCGCATATCATTTTGTGGAATTCTGTTGATGAAAAAAGTTACGGACAAATGAATGTAAATGAATGCACGAAATGAATGCAAATGATTTTCCATGCCTGCCTAAGAGCAAGCAATTAATCATCAATATCCAATTTCTGCAAGATCAATTAAAAAGCAACCAAATGAGTCCAAATTTTTAGGACGCAGGAATTCCATAGGCCATTTTTAGAACACCCCATAATGGAAACGCATATCGAAGACTGATTCACTTTCCCTACCTGATTCGGAATCGATTGAGGTGGGTGGAGCAATATCGAACTTTTAAACAACCCTAGTACATATGCAGAAGACCAACGTAACGGATTGTCAATTTTTACACTAGTACAAAAAATACAGTCGACGCTTTGTATAATGACTATCTTAATAGAACAACGACATTTTCACAGATCCCTTGATATTCCCAATACAAAATCCTAACTATATTGCGTAAATTTGGTTTTTATCCATGGTCAAAGTAGCTAGGTATTTTTTTTTTCAAATATCAGATCATTTATTAAAAATGTTTAGGGTTAAAATCAATCGAAAAAAGTCGGACATTTTGGAAATGGCGTATCAATTACGTGATTCGCGAAAAGAATATTCCCAAAGATGGTGCTTTTTCCTTGGTAGGCATTGTTGAAATTCAGTATGGGAGAAGAAAGAAAATTAATTATTTACAATAATTTCAAGCAGTATTTAAGAATTCACGAGGCCAAAAACGTTGAGTTAGTAAATATCTACCTTATTTCAAAATATAACTTTAAGTTTACTTCTTAATTGACTGTTAAATGAATAAAAATGTTCATTCCCATACACTTTACTTTCTACCTTACTACCAAGAGAGAAAGCAACTTTATCTCTCACATAATTATCCCTCTCACGAGCTCAATCTCTCAGCATGCCAGGTATTTTGATGACGCACGATTTGTGATTTCCCTCTCACAGACTTCGGAATAGAGTACCCAGCACTGAAAAGCTGATCTGAACAAAACTTCGTGCATATGAACGGGATTCATTTTTAATTTGACCTTCTAGTAACCCTACCAGCATCAGAAAAGCATGTTTCTGATAGCATTGTTTGTTTTTTTTTAATTCTGTGATCGGTTTCGCAATGTTCCATTCCACTTTTCTTTTTTTTTTTCGTGTTGGGTGTATTCATCACTGCGACCATTACTTTGATCTATTGTGATATTTCCCGTTTTTATATTGCTTTATCAGTATCACTATATTGTGAAGCGACCGACATAGACTGACCAAAAGCATTTTCCCAGCCAGGTATTACATTTCGAATGAAATGTACTACTTTACTGGGACCTGCATTCCACATATCAAAGGGTTCTGCCAGCCCCTTATCCAGAAAAAATACGCCTTTTATTGAAGATTGCTGCACAAGAGCATAGCAGGTGTTCAGAGTCTTCCTTTTCTATACCACAGAATGGACACATATCCTCTTGAAGTTTTCCTATTAGCTTCAAATGATATTTACATGCACAATGTCCTGTTATCAAACCAGTATAGACACTGAGATCTTTCTTTGATAATTCAAGAATTTTGCTAGTCATTGAAATGTTCGGAATTATGAACCGTTTCGACTGCCTAGCAATGGAAGTGTTGTTCCAATTGGTCTCCACTTTCATTTTTTTTTTTTCCATTTCTTGAACTCCATTTTAAGAGAACAAGTAGAAACTCCACAGAATGGTTCTGGTCCTATGAATTGCTGTGATGATCCTAGCCTGGCTAACGTATCGGCTATTTCATTCCCTTCAATTCCACAGTGGCCAGGAACCCAATATAAGTTTACTTGGTTTTGACAGGCCAATTTCTGAAGTGACATTGCACATTCCCATACGAGTTTGGAATTGCATGTTGCTGATTTTAAAGCATTTAATGCTGCTTGACTATCAGACATAATGCAGATATTCGAATGTTTATAATTCCTGCGCAAGCATATTACAGAGCATTCAAGAATTGCTTGAATTTCTGCTTGGAACACGGTTGTCCAGTAACCCATGGATATTGAGATATCAATCCCTGGACCAATTATCCTTGCTCCCACACGGTTGTTATATCTTGAACCGTCTGTATAAAAAACAGTTGAACCTGGACGGATGTTTGGTCCCCCACTTTCCCAAACATTACGATCAAATTCTGCTGCATTGTATAAACGATCGAAATTATATTTTTTCTCCATCCAGTCTTCATTTTTTAATACAAGAGAATCAATATCAAACATTTTTTAAATGCTAAGGTGTCCTGTAAGATCACCTTCAAGGAAGTACTTTGTTCGTTGAATCCTTAAAGCGCTCCTTTCAGCTTCTAATTGGATAAATTGATGCAACGGAATCAGATAAAGTAGAGCATCTAATGAAATACTCGGTGTGCTGTTCATTGCACCAGTTATTGAGAGAGTAGCTAGTCTTTGCAGTCTCCCCAGCTTCTTCTGAGCCGATTTTTCATTAGTTTTCGGCCACCAAACTAATGATGCGTAGGATATTCTGGGTCTTACAATCGTCAAATAAATCCAGTGGATCATTTTTGGTTTTAGGCCCCATTTCCTACCAAATGTTTTTTTACCTATCCAAAGAGCATTTATTGCCTTATTAACAACCTGCTCTATATGTGAATTCCAGTTAAGTTTACTGTCAAGAATGACTCCCAGATACTTGACTGTTCGTGAAAGTTCTAAAGATGTTTCTTTCAATTTTAAGTTATTTATAGAAAATTTCCTTTTCCGTGTGAACGGTAAAATAGTGGTCTTAGAAGGGTTTATATGCAAACCTTCTGTAGCGCACCACGACGAAACATAATTTAAAGCAGTTTGCATTCTATTTGAAATGATATTATCAAATTTTCCTCGTACTATTATGACTATGTCATCAGCAAAGCCAATTATCTCGAAGCCCTTTGCTTCTAAGTTTTTGAGAAGTTCGTCAACAATTAAAGACCATAAAAGAGGTGAAAGCACACCTCTTTGAGGACACCCTTTTACAGCTCTAACTGTTATGGATGAGCTTCCAAGATTTGATGAGATTTCTCTTTTAGAAAGCATCTCATTAATCCACTTAACGATGCTTTTGTCGAATCCACGCTTCAACATATTGTTTTTCATAGAGTTATAAGATGCATTATCAAATGCTTCTTCAATATCAATGAATGCTGCTAGTGACATTTCTTTTGATTCAAAAGATTTTTCTAGTTTTGTAACAAGCGTGTGAAGAGCTGTTACTGTTGATTTACCAGCTTGATATGCAAACTGATATTTACTCAAAGGAATTGTAATCAAGTACGTTGATTTTATATGCTGATCTATTATTTTTTCCATTATTTTTAGCATAATGGATGATAAACTGATCGGCCTGAAGGATTTTGAAGAAGTTTTATCCTTTTTATTAGCCTTCGGAATAAATATAACCTTTACTTGACGTCAAGTTATCGGAATATAACTTAATCTTAAGCTTGCTCTAAACAAGCCTGTTAGAATGGGTGTCAAAGTTTCTTTTCCTTTCTGAAGTAGTACTGGAAAAATTCCGTCCCTACCTGTTGATTTGAAAGGAGCAAAAGAATCAATCGCCCATTCGACTCGTTTTTCTGTAAAAATTGTATTGGCCAGATTACGAGCGTCTTTCCTGGCAATCTCTAACCAAGTCGATTCATTCATTGGTGTCTGAACTTCCGTCCTGATTTTTCCAGAGCCATTTTGCGCTGCACGTGTATTTTGGTCTTCATTTATGTTGGTAATTGAACATGGAAAGTGTGTTTTCATCATTGTTTCTAATGTTTCTTCCACAGACTTAGTAAAAGTGCCATCTTCATTTTTAAGAGTTCCTAAGCCATTTGAATGATCTTTTGAAAGGACTTTTTGCAATCTGGCAGCAACTGGAGTATTTTCAATGTTTTCACATGTATGCCTCCAGTCCTTCCTTTTAGATCTTCGGATTTCCTTATTATAACATGTGAGGGCTTCCCTGTATTGATCCCATTGTCTTGTTATTTTCGCCCGGTTAAATAGCTTCCGGTTTTCTTCCGAAATTTCTCTAAGGTTTTATTCCACCAAGGTACATCCCTATTCGTAGAGCGTTCCTTTGCAGGACAGCTGTCGTAATAAACTTGTTGGATTAAGCTTGAAAGCTCATGAGAATTTTTCTCAAGTTCATTACATGTTTTTGAACATCCTCTCAAGTTATTAACTCCAACTATAAGCTTTGAGTTGTATTGCTCCCAGTTAGTTTTCCTGGGATCTCTTATAGTTTCAATGATTTGTTGATTCACTTCATAATCAAATATAATTTGCTTAAGATCGGACAAAGATACTTCATCCGATACGTGCCAATTCTTGATTTTGTCAGAAATCGTTGGACTACATAGTGTTAAGTCAAGAACTTCTTGCCTAATTGTGTTTATAAAAGTTGGATCATCCCCCTTATTACATATATCTATTTCATGTTTTGAGATAAAGTCTAAAAGGCACTCACCTCTGCTGTTGATGTCTGAACTGGACCACACTGTATGATGGGCATTTGCGTCACATCCAACTATGAATGCTTTATTTTGTTTCTTGCAGTAAGACACAAAATGTGCAACCTCTGGTGGTGGTACATCTCCCACGTCTCCAGGAAAGTATGCTGAAGCAACATAAATTTCCGTTTTGCCGTGGGTTGTTGGCACCTCCATCATGATTGCTACGATGTCTCTTTTAATAAATTCTGTAATCGGAAAATTTTTAACTTTTTCATTTACTATAATGGCAGCTCTTGGAGATAGCTGCCCTTCATCATAAATTAACTTACATGATTTTGTAGGAATTCCTAGAATCTTACTTTTTTTGCCCATGGCTCCTGGATTAGTGCTACGTCCAGTTTACTTTCTGTGAATCGTTTGTAAAGTACAGCGGTTGCTCCCTTTGCATGGTGCAGATTCACTTGAATACATTTTATTTGCTTACTATTTCCATTCCACTTTACTCCATTGCATATTTGCGTTTGAGCAGTTGTTTAGAACGACGTGAAGATTAGCGGAGTTCAAATCAAAAGGTGTTCAGATTAAAAACGGCCAGGCTAACAGGGGTCCATGGTATCCTTATTTATGCTCTTAGATTAACATCTTAAGTCGCTCCTTTTTTGCATACTCGGCACAAGAGATACTTTCTAAGCCACGCTACATTTATAGAAAAAATATTTGTGCCGAGTATGCAAAAAAGGACGGACTTCGGAAGTGAATAAAGTTTTAAAAAATCAATTTTTCTTGTTTAAAACTGATCGTTTAGATTTCACATATTATTGTAGATTTTTTACAGCTTGATTTTTGCAAGGCTGCCATTTTGTCAAAAAAAATTAATCCATTGATCGTCTATTAAACTAGACTGATGCAAAATTTGACTTTTTCGCTCCATAATACTTAAGCGATTCCGAATCGGATCCTGACTAACCTCTCAAAATTTGAACCCATTTGGTGAGAAACTGAGATGGCACAAACCATTTGAAGTTTGTATGGGAATTACTATGGTAAAACCAAGATTTTTGTTCATGTCTATCTAATAATTCACCATATCGGTCTGCTTCAAAAGCTTTCAACTGTACTTGTAGGAAATTTTCCCAGCTACAACTTTGCTCAAGACCACTTTTTGATTAAATGCAAGGATCGAAAGTTATCAATGGTTCAATGCGCTGATGTCTTATGATCATGCTCAATTAACTGCTCAGCAGGCAACATTGGTGTTTCTGGGGCGTTGAATAGGACACAAAAATCATGGCTACTATGTCACACTGCAAAATACAATGTTGCCTACAGAGCAGCTGCTTGATACTGTCATAAGTTTACCAATCTCTTAAAAAATTAATAACTTTTTCTTGTCTCGTTTTACATAGAAACAATCTTCAGTAAAGTCGTAGTTGAGAAAATTTTCTTTAAGAATGGCTATCGAACTGTATCGTAGCTGAATATTAAAAAAGACTAGAAGGCAATGAACAAAAAGTTGAGATTTCCCATAGTAATTTACATGTAAACTTCAAATGGCTTGTGCGAAGTCTGTTTCTAACCAAATGAGTTGTAACTTTGGGAGGCTAATCAGGACCCGATTTGAAACCATTTAAGCACTGTGGAGCGAAAAAGTCAAATTTTGCATCAGTCTAATCGTCACCTTAATTTACTCAATCCCTTTGAAATGTTTGATTTCAGATAATTTCTGCTCATGAAAGTATGACCACCGCGGAACGTCTTTTTAAAAGGTTGGGAGCGGCATCCTGGGATCTAACACCAACATATAATATAATGACCCCTTAATCTAAATGCATATATAGAGGTACCAGACATATCTTGCAGTGTCAGGTATTCTATTTTGTAGTCTGTGAAAGGGATTTCTAGGATTGTTGACTGAACTGTCCTCTGTCAACAAACAAACGCAAAGCAGTTTATACGTAATTTCCGACAGATGTCGCCACAAACAACAGCAGTGACGTCTTAACTAGGTCAATAAGCTCAGAAACCATTTCCATCGACTCATTGTTTAAAATCAGGATAAAACAGGATTTTTCAATGAAAATCAGGATAAATGAGACCTTTACCATTCTATCGGATGAAGATTTTGTTTTAGGTTAAATCCAGATAAATCAGAATACCTGGTAACTCTGTCCATAGTTGACATTCTCTAAAGCGACATTCTATGTACAGTATTGTGAATACACAATATTCTGACATCCAATCACACCGTAGTAATGAAACATTTATAGTTTTCAGTCGAGTCACAATTGGTGTTTGGTCGACACTGATCAATTTAACACTTTTATATTCGATTAATTCGCATAATATTGCATCTTGATTGCATCAAATATACACATTAAAACTGGGTTTGAATAAGGTTTTAGCTTAATGCGCAATTTGTGCTGAGTTTCGCAATTTCACTTTCAGAGAGTCTTTTTTTTTCTGTGTCTAGGATATCCAAAAAAAAAAATTGAATCATCTTCAAGCCTTAGGAATTCCTCACAGCTTCTCTCTGGCTTTCTCTTCTGATAGGCTGCATGATACTCTCGAAATTCTCTGCAGAATACTTTTCGAAATCATCTTGTTGTTCTTTTTGAAATCTCATTGTTAATAATTCTAACAATATTCCCTAAAAATAACCTCTAGAGATCTTCTGAAATTCTAATCTAATCTAACACCAACACAGCCAGTTCTTGAAAGTGGAAATTGATATATAAATGCCTACATCATTTTTCTTGTTTATTTGATATATGTGTCACATCGAAGATGCGTCACACATATCAAAACGGTCTACTGTGCAGCATTTAAGGGGCAAGATGATTCAGAATCCAATAATTGGATGAAACGTAGACATCTCGTACCGTACGTTCCTATTTTGGTACTTATATGATTGGTTGATCGTTGGAAGCATCAAAGCTAGAAAGGTTAAGTGATGCACTATTTTCTTCTGACGGTTGGCGCATGAGCACTAACTCTTGTCCTAGCCTTTTATGACCTATGGCTATAGCGCCATTACAGGAGAAGCAGAAGGACAAAGGGAAAAAGGGAAAAGGGAAAAGGATTTTGTGAAATCTATGAACATAAACAATATTTTTGATTTGAAATATACAATATAGAAATGCATAACGGCGGTGGTCATTACCCGAGTCTTGTCACTATTATCAAGTCATAAAAAGTAACAAGCACTAGAATGTGATCCTTTGATAACTGGAAAATGCTGATTCCCTAGTTTGAAGCTGTCACGACTTGGGCTCGGTGGTAGATCTTAAACCAGTAACGCACCACAAAAAGGTGATCTCATAAGGTTACTGGTTTGAAAAGATAAAAATTTACAAAATGGAACGAACTCACCAAGTTTAGCCAATTGAACCTGAAGGCTGATTGACATGTATTGATGTATAAGTCCCAGGGCTCTAAATTTTCGAAGCTCTAAAATGAACTCGTGTTTTGTTTCTCTCATACATACGTGTTCGACGCTTCATTTCTATAACGCCTAGCTAGACTATCAGCAAGAAACGACAATAAAAAAGCAGGACGCTTTGAAGGAAAGGCTGGCTGTGGAACTTCTTGTCGTTGCTTTGCTCATCGCTTTCAATGTAACTAACGACGATTTTCTAGTTAAATGAAACCTCATTATGGCTTTCAATCCCCTTTCACGAACACTCTATCACCGCTCTTTCAATTTGTTTAAAATGCGTTATGTCCCGTTTTCGATAATTTTTTTAGATAAATATATGGATGGAAGATAAATTAAAAATATTACGTGTAATATTCAAGTGTTTTGACGTGAGGAATGCTTTGAATGTGTTATTTCATTTTCCGTCATATACGTCATGAAACCTCTGCTGATGTGTTTCATGAAAGAGAAAACTATCAAAGTCGAGCGCTCTTTCGCTCATCCGTTTCACCGAAGCTTGAAAGGAAGAAATGGAGCGATGGGAGAAAGAGAGACAAGCGATTGAACATTTGTTTGTGCACGCCGACTGAGGTTCAAGAATGCTGCGAAGCTGTTCGACTTTAACAGAAAAAGAAAGCCAGCAGTCTCTTCGTCGCATCGATTTGGTCGATTGAAGCTGATATTGTGACGCCCTGATAAGTCCAAATTGTAAACAAAGCTTGACGAAGTTCAACATGACCTAGTCCGGTTTGTGGTAGTTGCGCGGAATGTCTTCCGTCGATTTGAGATAAACAAATGTTCAGATGTATGTAGTCGATTTTTGATGTGCATTGGCAAGCCTTTTCGTGGCCAAATGTCAGGTTCAACGCTGCGACTCACCGAGTGATGGAACCAATGATGGGACGCCTCGTGAATGTTCTACTTGGCTTCGGAACAGTTTATCAGCGGCAAATAATAGGGACCTAGAATGAGAAACTAGAAATTGTCTCTTGGGCCTGGTTTTGGTCAGATCAGCAACCGATCATAGATTTAAAAAAAAATCCACGGAAAAAAAATGCCAGGTTCGATCACAGCCTACTCCTTTTGGTGAGCTTTTCAAACTTGTTCCTTGCTAGTTTATTATCGCTACAGATGAAAACCGAAAAAAAAAACTTACTAGTAAAGGGTGATACGGTCAAAATTTGGTCAATATCAACTTGACGTATTTCTTTCAATTTTGCATTTAAAAAACCTGAACACCCCTCATTTTGAAGGTGTGTGTGTGTAGAATGTTGCTCCTATTTTGATTTTGGAATTCACTCTTCAGTTGTCAAAATGCCGTCCAAGCAAGAAGAGCAGCGTATCAAAATTTTGCTGGCGCATCGCGAAAATCCGAGCTACTCGCACGCAAAGTTGGCAAAATTGCTAAAAGTTGCCAAATCAACCGTTACAAATGTAATTAAAGTGTTTGGGGAACGTTTGTCGACAGCCAGGAAGTCTGAATCGGGGGGAAATCGAAAACCGGAAGCCGCTGAGACGACAAAGAGAGTTGCCGGTAGTTTCAAGCGAAACCCTAACCTCTCTCTCCGAGATGCCGCAAATAAGCTGGGTGTATCGTCTACAACCGTGCATCGAGCCAAAAAACGAGCCGGACTATCGACTTACAAGAAGGTAGTGACTCCAAATCGCGATGATAAACAAAATACGACGGCCAAAGCGCGATCCCGGAGGCTGTACACGACGATGCTGACGAAGTTTGACTGCGTGGTAATGGACGACGAAACCTACGTCAAAGCCGACTACAAGCAGCTTCCGGGACAGGAGTTTTATACGGCGAAAGGAAGGGGAAAGGTAGCAGATGTTTTCAAGCACATGAAACTGTCAAAGTTCGCAAAGAAATATCTGGTTTGGCAAGCCATCTGTACCTGTGGCTTGAAAAGCAGCATTTTCATAGCTTCCGGGACTGTCAACCATGAAATTTACGTGAAAGAGTGTTTGAATAAACGTCTGCTGCCTTTCCTGAAGAAACACGGTTGTTCCGTACTGTTTTGGCCGGATTTGGCATCTTGCCATTACGGTAAAAAGGCCATGGAGTGGTACGCCGCCAACAACGTGCAGGTGGTTCCCAAGGACAAGAACCCTCCCAACACGCCAGAGCTCCGCCCAATTGAGAAATACTGGGCTATTGTCAAGCGGAACCTAAAGAAGACCAAAAAAACTGCTAAGGGCGAGCAGCAGTTCAAGGCAAACTGGCTTTCTGCGGCGAAGAAGGTGGACAAGGTGGCTGTACAAAATCTGATGGCAGGGGTCAAGCGTAAGGCCCGGCAATTCGGATTTGGAAAAGCGGAAGCCTAACTGATTATTTTTCCTGAATTTTATACTAATTGAACTTGAAAAAGAAATTTAATTTGATTTTTTAAATAAACGATTTCACCGATTTACACGCGTTTTCCCTTGACCAAATTTTGACCGTATCACCCTTTATCAACCGATTTTACTCTCGTTCTGTATTCGCACATTGATGCACTATACACCAAATTACTTCTGACGCTATGTATAACCTACAGAAAATCAATTGTCGCTAGGGGGGTTCTTCGGTTTACAACTATACCGACAATATCTCCGTGTGGATTGTATGGTTATGGATATGGTAATTATTTGATCAAGAATTTATCCTGCCTACTTTAATGTATATTTCATTCCACACTCACCTGTGTTTGCAAACTTTCCCATCTATCTCTGACACTCCAAACATCGTTTTCGATTGATGCTACCATGCATTCGCTGCCAATTGAAATAATTTGGTCATACCCCTAAGGGATGATTTCGAATGTAATTTTCGATGTCATCAAGTCCCTTGGAAATTTCTTCCACCTAGAGATCTTCTGAAATTCCTTCAAGAATTCTTCCTTGCATTCGCTAAGTGCTCTCTCAAAGATGCCATGAAATTATCCATCTTGAAATAAGCGATAATAAACTAGCAAGGAACAAGTTTGAAAAGCTTACCAAAAGGAGTAGGCTGTGCGTGTGATCGAACCTGACATTTTTTTCCGTGGAGTTTTTTTTTTAATCTATGACTGGTTGCTGATCTGACCAAAACCAGGCCCAAGAGACAATTTCTAGTTTCTCTGATAAACTGTTCCGAAGCCAAGCTGCAAAATGAGCCATCGTACGAAAGGATGTTCCGATGAGTGGGGAAGAAGAGCCCGCCCTCAATCCACGAAATGTTAACGATAGGAAGCTGGAAATTCCACCTTCACTGGGCAAATCGTTTCAATCGGGTGCCCTGATGGTCCCTACCAATCTCCGTTAAAGTTAAAGTTAAATGAATACTAAATGAGGAGTATGCAGCTGTTGATTGTGCGTGTCTTAAACATTCTTAAGCTGAATCGCTGTGACATCTTTATTCTCGGAACCACTTCGAAACTTTAAGTGCATACATATCAGCTTCTATGACACTTGCAAAATTCAAATTACTACTCCACGTTTGCTGCACTGCAGCATACATGAAGTAGCAATTTCAGGTGAAATTGGGCACCGATTTCCGAGATTTACGTTATTAAAAAATTTGAAGTGGAAGTGCATGTATAACCTACGTGGCGGCCATTTGTGGACTCTACAAGGAATCACCTTAAACGAATGCAGAAGACCATCGTAAAATGAAAATACATTGAAACTATTCATTTGCGTTATCACTATTCGAAATTATATCTTGAATTACAACAATGAGTGATGTTTAAGGCAAATAGCTGAATACTCCTCTAAATTAATTTATTTCATCTTACCACTGTGATGTAAACTTTGTACAATACATCAATAATTAAACGATCTCACCATTATTTTTTTTCCTTTGAAACGGTCCAACAATTTGGCACCACTGTAGATTCCACTTAATTCGCTCGAACAGCACAAAGAAAAATAAGATTCGCGATTTCCTTCATTTTTTCTTGGCACACTTTGATTCGAAGACATTCCCTCGAAATCAAACCACTAACACAATCACAGACCTACAGCTCTTTTTGCTAATTGCTTCTTCTCGTCACAGTTATGATAGCAACCCTCTCGCACAACGATGAGTCCCTCAGCCACCCGATCGTCATGCTTGCTTGCTCCTCTTTTGCTATACCTTTGGGATATTTTGAAGACATGAAGTGAAAAATCATGATTTTTTTCAAATTTTGCAGTATTCTAACAAATAAAAGCATTGATCTGGAAAAGATTGGATTGATTAGTAACGATTGAGAAAAAATGATAAAAGTATTCTTGTGAACGATTGTTCAAAACCTAATACTAATAACGTGGTTTTCAGGCCAATTAAAAAAAAAAACTTCGTACATCTCAGTTGTTTAAAGATGTACAGTTTTTATGTCCTCAGCAATTTCATATAAAATTCTACGTTCTACAACGTTGCCCTGAACAGCAAACCTCTATCTTGCGAAATAAAAAAGTTCTAGCGGAACTATCAACCTACCCTCTTCAGAACTTTCTCTAGCTAATAATTTATCACACTAAAGCTTAATTTTGATATTGGATATCATTTACAACCAACTTTGAAAATCGTAAGCTTCACGTATTTTTTTTATTGTCCATAATGTTTGATTTTCACTTTTAAATGAGTAGTATTTACTATTTTTATTTTTGTGTTTCCTTTGTAAATATATTACCATTTTCATCACACTTGTCAAAACATTGGTATGATCAATATACTATAAACATTACTCCAGCAAATTTCCATCTCTCTGCTAAGTAAGATTCACCCTGTACCGTTCCGAACTCGCACGATAGAACTTTTAATAATAAAACATTCCTTGACATCTATTCGTCATCATATCGGAGGCCTCATATCAAGAACATCTGCAATCAAGCAACATTCAAGCTAGAAGCACGAGTCTGCCCTGCAACGAAACCACCAGATGAAAAACGTGAAAACATGTCGCTCGGAATAGCTGCCATGTAGCGGAACGATCGCGGATGCCTTCAAGAACCGTTCCACGAATTGTTCAACCCGCGTGCCAAGCCAAAGTGCCAATGCGTTGGGATCAGGTCGTTAACTATGTCGCACTTTTCCGCACTGTACTGATCTTGCTCGAAGTGTGTAACATCTCAAATGCTACCCTAGTAGAATATAGCACGCACGTTGAATTAGAAGCAGTTCATTTAGTTACACTACAGTTTCGCTGAAATTAATTTGTCCTGCATAGCAATCTCTTGCCAAATGAGAATTTTAACTACCGGATCACAGACCACGCACTCAGATGTGCATCACAATCAGCGTGCTAAATAGACCTGTTTATGTTTATGCATTTGTGCTAGAGTGAGACCTGTTGTTTACCCACATCGCATCCACTGAAGCTGGGCAATTTGTCATGCGGAATGTTATGTTTTTACGCTTTTGCATCAACACTATCGCAATTTTGCATAAAAGTATTTTTGCTGCAATCCGCGAGCTATCAACAAACAGAGTAGGCCTCGACAACCGTCGCTATTTTAACCCTAGTGACATCTCAGCTCACAAAGATGAGCTGACACCTATCCGCCTACTTGGATGACACACTGCAGGCCAATATCGGAAACAGACGCGTTCCATCCAAGTGAGGCCGGGCGTAACGATCTGCTCTTCGGATGCTGTTTAGTCTACCCACTTGGCATGGGGAGTTGACTCCATGGATGACAAACGAGACGGTGCAGTCTGGCAGTGCGCTGTCACGGCGAATATTCACCGAATATGAAATATCGATCTTTGAAAGCAGTGAAGCATCGGTGTGGCACATTGATAAATGGGACAACTTACTGCCAACCAAGACGGAATAAGAAGATGAAAAGGCTCGAGTGCACTCGTGACCGACATTTGAATAATTAACTATAAATTTCACGAAATGTGAAAAGGAAATCGATACAGGCATTAAAACCGGAGAGGTTCTTTGAGAACGAAAGTAATAAAGATATAATTTCCGAGTCGGTTTCCCGTCTGGAACATGGGGTGTTTGCTGTGGATCACATGGAGAACCTAGCGGTGAGATTCGATTCTTAAAATAGTCCAACGATAGTAAGGTGAAAACTTGCGTGCCAGAAAACCAGACGGCCAAATTGTTTATTTCAGTTGGAATATAAACACATTGATTATCAGGGTTCTCCATGGATTTCATCCTATCTTTGAAACTGAAACTGAAACTTTGGGTATAGACAATACGGAGAGATAATTCTTAAGAGAATTTGTTTCATATCTCGTTTCTACCCTCGATGTCCCAGCCTACTGCGATGAAAACAAACAAGCACTCAAGCATGCGGAGGGCAATATTTGCCATTTGATACAAAATACCGGGCTGATGGAAAACCGTGTGACTTGGTCGGTCTGTTGGTTTTGTTGATTCCTCCCGGTAGTAGTGAAAGAATGAATGTGATCATGACGCACATCTTAACACACGATCGTAATGAAAATAACGACGTGAAAAACGGCATGTGGGTGAGGATGAATGTCATGTTTTTATTCCGACTCCGGTGGGATGATTATAAATCATGTGCCAGAGTTTTAAACATTGACTGCCGGAAAGGTGATTCGAGCGGGAAAAATGCAAAATATTATAGAGATGGAATTGTTTTTTTTTTTTTTTTCCTTTGGTTTGTTTTTTCCGTCGATCTTGTTTTCCGTGCTGAGCACCAATGCTACCGACATTGCTACCAGGAAGGCAGCTCCCACACCTGGACCCTACCTATCGACCCATCAACTCATGAACCGGGGACCAACGGCTTTACTTCAATTCCAAAGGAAGGCGTGATCAGAGATGTTATGCCTCAGAACATCCCGGCGGCGCCGACTGGGATTGAACCCAGGCCTGCTGGGGTGAGAGGTAATCACGCTTACCACTACACCACCTGCAACGTTGAGAGATGGAATTGTGAAAATTTATTGAACGCTAGAATAGTTGGTTTTGAAACTGAGGCAAGCCCTTTTTCATTGAGAGTTTGGTTTAAAATAACCGATTCGCATTTTACCTTAGTTGAATATCTCAACACTCCAAGCATTTGGAATCAAACTATTTCCATGCACAGGATTCCTAATTCAAGGCATACAAACTTTTCCTCACAATAGGCTATTCCTGATTCCTATTGGAATATCAAAACTCTGATACTTCTTAAAACATCTTGAAGCAAAATGCAATCACGCCCTGAAATTAAATTATCCCTTCCCTATTGAGATTTTCTAGTTCTACACCCGAAAAGTTGGTTGATATATCAAAACAAGCTTCCTAGCTAATAATTTAAGCTGCAGAACAGCTAATACAGTAAAACATTGCCTTAATTTTTGCATGTAAACGCTGTTTTTCATCTTAAACTATTTGTTGGGTTTTGCCTCTTGCCCCACTCGAACTTTTGCCCACCTTACTATACCTTACACTGAAAATTATTAAAATCAAACACATAATTGCTGAACTACAGAGTGATTCGGAGTAACTGTCACTGATTTCACATGTATGAAATTCTGAATGGGTAAAATGCATATAAGCTCAAGTATTTGTGTTTTACAGTGTGTACAAATGTCAGCGTTTACTGATAGTATGATTATAAATTTCATTCAATTTCGATTTTAAGCAGCCATGGATGTGAAAATGGAGGATGTTATAAATCTGTATAAATTTGAGTGTTATCTTTTAGAAGCTGAGGGCTCTAATTCGCAACATTAAAGAGATACAAAGGAACCATGCTAGGAAAATCTATTCAACACTGGGCTTAAACGCATCGCCAGAACTCCAGGAAAAAAAAACGTGCGTGCTAGCTGTGATTCATTTTCGTGACAAATGTGGGTGGTAGTAAGAATTTAAATTTAAGTATGCCAAGTTTAAGGTTGTATATGTGGTATATCTGAAATATACTGACATCAAACATTCGTGCAAGCGTTCAATCGTTATGACAGTTTTTTAAAGTGAAAGTTACTCCGAATCACATTTCAAACGGATCATAAATTATAGATCCTTTTTATAAAGAAAAATACCGTTCACGTTGTAGTCTGATGCAGTAAGATTGCACAGAGAACCAGAGAAATGGATCTCGGGATAAGGTTTCCATCTTCAATGCACAATTGATTCCAATCGGTAATCATCTCTGCACACTGAGCTGAAACACAGCATGGCACACTTTTCGGCACGTTAAGGCACACTTTGACAAGTTGGACACAAATAATATAATATAAATCGGCATCACTGTTAAGTGTTGACGTTTTGCAAATCGTTGCTAAGGTTTACAAACTCGGTTGTGGATCTAGGAATGATTCTAAAATGTTGGTCAGTACATGGTGTTTGTTTTTGAATGAGTTTTTTTTCCTTGATTTGTTTTCCATCGATCTTGTTTTCCGTGCTGAGCACCAATGCTACCGACGCCAGGGAGTCAGCTCCCACACCTGGTCCCACACGTACCTATCAACCCATCAACTCATGAACCGGAGACCAACGGCTTCACTTCCCTCAGAACATATAGTTTGAATGAGTTCGTTCCGGAGGATTTTATTTACAAATGTTTGACACCATTATTGGCACTGGCGTTGAGATTATTTAAGAGATTCAGGCTATTCGCAAGATTATAAATCAGAAAACGATACAATTTTGACGTGTCAGGTGAGATGCACCCGAAGGATGTGATGAGATTGGCATGGGTAGAACAGTTTGACAGTGAGCGTTCATAAAGGCCTATGTCGCAAACGTAAACAAACTGAGGTATTGGAAATTTTTTATAGAAAACACTTTTCTTCGTTTTCAGGTGTGTTGAATACACCCTGCTTCTCCATGTAAATAGTCTATTGGGGGGTAATTAACGTTTTCCAAGAAGACATAACCAATGTTTATTTTCGATTGTTTTCGAGCAATTTGTCTATATTATTTAATGATAACAATTAAACAAACACTTATTCTTTGGTTTACAACCGTAAAACTTCAAACCGAAAAGAATTTTTGAAAATTCAGAGCCTTTTTGGTGAACAAACTACGGTACATGAGCTATTTAAACGGCGATATTGACAAAGATTAAAAAAAAAAGGCGAAGCATTTTGGCGTAGTAAAAACAACATGAAAACAAACAGGCAAAAACAGAGACGAAAAAGACCTGTCAAAAAATATGGCCCTTCATAGTGAGAGTATGTCCTTAGGCTGTGTTTCATTTGGTGAATTTTTACTTAAATTTGACCGTTCGAAAATAAATTAAAATGTTCAAAAATCCATCGGTTGTTTGTCGGCCGATTTTCGAGAAGATGTTTGCAGCCATTCCATAGCAAAACATCTATATGAACTGCCGAATCTGTTCCTTACTAAATGAGTTCAAATAATGGGAGGCTTATCAGAACCCAATTGGGAACCGTTTGAGCACTGTGGAGCAAAAATTTCAAATTTTGCATCAGTCTAATGACACATAGTATAGTAGCAACATACCATGACGAGTTGATATACTTTGTCTTGTTCTGTATGTATCATTAACACTTGAAACTTGACAACGAACAACAAACAACTCCCAGTAGTCCAGCAAAGAAATTTCCACTGGCTGTATGTTTCGTCATTCCACGACTTTTCTAATATTGATCACGTCTTCCAATGGACATCTGATAAGTTTTAAAAAGCGTATATTTTTTTTGTTTGGTATTTCAGTGGAACGAATTCAAAGTACTTTGTTATCAAGCAACTGCAAATAATTGAGCTAAGCCGATCGTCAGGATAATATCACCCAAAAATAGCGCTTTTCTAGTTGCTATCACAGCATAATTCATTTACTTCACGGTAGTACACAACCTCAACCGAAATAGAACTGGTACACCCTCGTTCACTAGATAAATCATAGCTCTGAATTAATTAAGACAAAACAGTATCACATACTAAACAGCAGGAACAAGCCATCCGGTGGTTTGTGGAACGAGGGTAAGCCGCAACTCACATAAATCTCTTAACGCTTCTGTTTTCATTCCTTATGCCTCGTTTACAAAGCAAACGAACATGATGCTTGCTTTCCTCGAGCGAAGCGAGACATGCTTCAGTAATTGCTTTGTAAGACTTTGATCACAATTTTGAAACAATTGCCCACTATTAATTACAAAAACATGCTATCCAAAAATATCACCATTAGGGTTGATGGACTAGTCATGGCCAGGTTTGCTTCCACTGCTATAAAAAGTTGTGATCGGAATTATGAAATCATTAGATGTTGTAATTGTATGTTGTACTTTTTTTTTATTAATTTAATTATAACTAAACATCAACAGGCGTCATTGGCACCAATGATGTAACCTAAACTAAACATGAAAAGTACTAAAACTAAACATTAATAAGTCAATAGTCATCTCGTAAAAAAAGGAACATTGCTAGACAAACTAAACTGATCTAGAAAAAAAAATTGCAAAAAATTGTTTGGAATAATTTCTTGCTAAAATTCTCCAATCGCGAGATATTCGCGATCAATAATATAAATTCGAGATTTTTTCACTTTTTTCTGGCGTCCTGGAGAAAACCCTTTCCTTGATTCGAAGTGTTTCTGGTTTGTGTAATTTTCAATAGTGACCTTTTGAAAATTAACAAAGTGTTCATTTTTGCAGATTTGTAGCAAAATTTCCAATCGATTGCCTTATTTAGAATTTAAATCCATCCGCTATTGACAGAGTTATAAGTGGTCAAAACCTGACCACTTTTCGTAACGCGGTCGATTTTGTTTTTTTTTTTTAAATTGCACCCCCAATATGTAGCCAAAAGACGTAATCCTAAAAACGAACTAATCCTCCGGCAAAGCAGCTGGCGAGTCAGTTCAAAACCAAATAGTGCGGAGACCCCATTGAAGATTCTCTGTAAACCACCGATTGCACTGAATTTGAAATTTTCGCTCTTCAATGCTTAAACGGTTCCAAATTGGGTTCTGGCTAGCCTCCTAAAATTTGAACTACGTTAGTAAGAAACTGACAAACCATTTCAAGTTTATCTGGGAATTACTATGAGATAACTTATGTTTTTGTTTATATTTATCTAACAAATCACCACATCACTATGCTTTTGAAAATGATAGCAGTGATTGCAGAAAATTTTCTCAGCTACAACTTTGTTGAAAACCTCTTTTCAATCAAATGTAAGGAACAAAAGTTGTTAATGATTCAAGTCACTGATGTCTTATGATTATGTTCATTCAACTGTTCAGCAGGCAACATTGGTGTTTCTGGTGCGAAGAATAGAGCACAAATATCATGACAAATTTTTTTTACACTGCAGAATACAGTGTTGCCCGCAGAACAGCTGCTTGATCATGCCATAAGATTATCAATCTCTTAAACAATTAATATCAATTTAATTTGACATTTGGCTGAAAAACGATATTCCGCAAAGTTGTAGCTTAGAAAATTTTCCGTAAGAATAGTTATAGAAATTTTCGAAAAAGCAATACGGAAAATGGGTAGAAGACAATGAACAAAAAGTTTGGTTTTCCCATAGTAATTTCCATATAAACTTCGAATAGTTTGTGCCAAGTCAGTTTCTTACCAAATAAGTTTAAATTTTGGGAGGCTAATCAGGACCTGATTTGAAACCGTTTGAGCACTATGGAGCGAAAATTTCAAATTTTGCATCAGTCTACTGAACATACTATAATTAGTTCGTTGTATGGCCAGGCGCAGCATTGAATTATTCCGTAGGGCTCTGGGTTGAACATTGATGTCAATTTACTCAAGGAGAACAGGGCAATCGGTGCGCCCTTGCAAAATATCTGCAATTAGCAATGCCCTTGCTGTATCTCTTCGGACCGACAGGGGCTCCAGATGGATCAGTTGCAAACGACTTTCGTAGCTACTAGCTAGGCAATCGGAAGGGATTCGTCCACGGCAGTTTACATAGGCACCGTTGTTGTAGTGAAGAGTCCAGACAACCGAGAAGTATTCTAATATGGAGCGAGACAAAGAGCAGTACAACGATTTAATGCAGTAGATATCCGTGAAGTCTTTGGCAATCCTGAATACAAACCCTAGCATTCTGGAAGCTTTATCGACGGCATACGAGATATGCTGTTTGAAAGAGAGTTGTGTATCCAAAATCACACCTAGGTCCTTAGTTTGGCTGACGCCCTCAATTTCAGTACATAACAAAACATACTTGAACATAATAGTCTCTATCCTGCGTGAAAAAGAGATAACCGAGCATTTGGACGGGTTAGCCTCCATATGATTCAGAATACACCAATCAGCAAAAGCATTCAACTGACGTTGAAGAAAGCAACAGTCTTCAATTGAGTGAATTCGAAGGAAGAGTTTAAGGTCATCTGCGTAAGTTAATCGTGGTCCCTCAATTACTAGATTCACGTCGTTGAAGTAAATCAGGAAAATCAGCTGTCCCAGGTGACTACACTTGGGTATGCCGGACGTGGCAGCGAACACTGGCAGCGGGACAGGTGATCACCAAAGACAACAGTAAGATAGCGATCGGTGAGGTATGACTGATATCCATAGCAAAAGGCAGCCGTAGATACCTAGCCTGTCCAGTTTTGCGATATATATATTTTTTTTTTCATTAATATATTTGATAAGGCTCAACCTTTTTAACTTTACAGAGCCGAGGATTCTTGTTCATTATACAAAGCATCTTAAAGCTATAGTCAAAAGGTACAACACAATAAACACTTGTTTGTGCAACGTCATCTAC
Organism: Ochlerotatus camptorhynchus; assembly: GCF_037179485.1. Lineage (NCBI taxonomy): Eukaryota > Metazoa > Arthropoda > Insecta > Diptera > Culicidae > Ochlerotatus > Ochlerotatus camptorhynchus. The sequence continues at coordinate 640,113 of NW_027040929.1, forward strand.
ATGTACAACTACCCTACCCACTATAGCTACTATACAAAAGAATACAATTAAACAATATATCAGTATCTCAAATACCTCCGCCATGGCAGGACGGTCAAGCAAACTGTGTGTTTTATTAATTTCATCTCCGTCCCTAAGGCTTGTACTCGAAACAAATGCACCATCCGTGTGTAACTTTTTTATCCGTGGGTAAAAATTGATGAAAATCTGGATATAACTAGTTTGGAGTGAATTGTTTACATATGCAAAATTTCATAACAATCGGTTCAGTGGTTATTGAGATGTCATCGAAACAAGAACAAAATCGCCGGAGAATTTTGCGCGCCGTCATGGAAAATCCGACTGCGACCGTGAGATGGATCGGAAGACAACTGGGAATCACCCATACAACTGTGTCTCGGGTGGTAAAATCGTTTAAGGAGTCCCAGAAGACCGAGCGGCGGGCTGGAAGTGGAAGAAAATCGAAGACAGCTGACCCTGTGAAGGCCCGGAAAGTGTTGGATTATTTCAAGCGTAATCCGAACCTTTCGATTCGTGACGCGGCTCTGAAGGCAAAGTGTTCCGCCTGTTTCGGTCAGCAAACCATGAAACGAGCTGGGCTTCGTGTATTCAAGGTCCGGAAGGCAGCGAACCGGCGTGATCAACAAAACACGGCGGCCAAATCCCACCAAATCCAAATCCTGTATCCAGAGTGGTTAACGAAACCGATGTGTGTGGTTATGGAAACCTACATCTAGTCAGACGCAAAGCAGATACCGGGTCTGGAGTTCTACGTTGCCAAATCACGGTTTGATGTTCCGGAAGACATAAGGAAGAAGAAAGTGGACAAATTCGCCAAAAAATACTTGCTCTGGCAGGCCATATGCCAATGCGGTAAACTGAGTAAACCGTACATCACAATGGGTACCATCAACAGCGAAATTTACCGCACCGAGTGCCTCCAGAAGCGTCTGTTGCCTTTCTTTTGGTCCCACGGAGGCGAGACATTATTTTGGCCGGACCTGGCATCATGCCATTACGCGCGATCGACGTTGGATTGGTACAGAGACAATAATGTTGTTTTTGTACCAAAACCGCCAACCCCCCAACAGAGATTCGTCCGGTGGAAAGATTTTGGGCCGTAATGAAGGCCAAAGTTCGAAAATCGTCCAAGGTGTTTAAGAACGAGCTGGAGCTGAAGAAAGTCGGCTCCACCATTTGATTGGCTTGCTTCTGTCGACAGACGAGTGAACACTGAGCGAACACTGAGCGATAGATATGCGGTGATTCAACTTATCGAAGGCTGCAAATGAGTCAGTATAAATGACATCCGACATCTGAGCACGATCCGACATACTGTTAGGGGTGTAGGAAGTAAGGCACAGCAAGTTAGTGGCAGTGGAGCGACCAGCCATGAAACCATGCTGGTCGATACTAACATACGGCTCACAGTGAGCGAGTAACGGTTCCATAACAACGAGTTCGAACAATTTAGCAACAGCGCTAAGCGAAGTGATGCCACGGTAGTTGCCAACGTCCTGTTTGTTGCCTTTCTAGTGTACTGGAAACATGTTCGCTAGCTTCCAACAGGATGGGAAAACGCCGACGTCCACGGACCGTTGAAAAACGTGCAGCAGTGGAGACAACAAACTGTCCAAGTGCGTTTTGAGGAACGCCAGTGAAATTCCATCAGGACCCGGATTTTACGACGACTTGAGTTTCGAGGAAGCCCTGGTAAACGTCTCGGGATTGATATCAATTCTGCTCATGGTTTGGCCAGTTTCACGTACCACTCGACTGGCAGCCAGTCGGGCATGGTCGTCACTTAGTCTCTACCAAATTTTTCAGAGAACAGCTGACAAATATCTTGCGTAAATGAGGCCACGTTACCATTATGTATCATAGACGACGGCAGACCAGCTTCCAAAACTGCTTGGGACACCCGCAATCCACGTCGATACTGAAGAAAGCACCTTTTCGCAGCTCGTTTGTATTCGTGATTGATCTTGACATAGTGACGTTGAAGGGCTCTCTTTCTGGATTTCAGTCGACGAAATTCGCTCGTATGCCATGGTGGATGGGTCGTATGATGATGAATCTTTTTCGGAACGTGTCTGTCAATGACATATGAAACATTGGACATTGGAAATAGTTTGAACGGCGGACTCAATGTCAACGGTGTCCAATAAGTCGTCCCAATCTAAACTGGAGAGTAACTCGGCGATACTACCATGGTCGGCGCTACGAAAATCGTAGGAAAAGGTGGCTGGTGAAATATTAAAATCATGTATCAGCTTAGTACTTAACGTCATCAGTAGCGGCGGATGGTGCCGATCCAGTCTCACTAGAGGAGAGGGCGCCTCGCATAAGAAAGGAGCTATGTCCTGGACGGTTACAAAACAAAGATCCAAACTGCGGTTGTTCCGGTTAATAACATGATTGATTTTAGTTCTTGCAAGATGCTAGAAGAGGTTGGAAAGTATGTGTTTTACTCATAAAAACTGCCATTCAGAGCGTGAGCGTTCTCTCAGAGTTAGCTAAAAATCTCTCAAATAAAATATTTTAAATAAAAATCAGAGTGAGCCCTCACGAATCTTAATATTGACAGGATACACATATTTTACAACCTCTTCTTGTAACTTACAACTTATCATCTAATGATTTCATAATTGTGAAAAACAATTTTTTATAGCAAGTCAGTGGAAATATAATTCTGAGTCATGGCTATATGCAGGCATGGAAAATCATTTACATTCATTTAATGCATTCATTTACATTCATTTGCCTCTAACTTTTTTCATCAACAGCATTCCGCAAAATGATGTAAAGAGCTTTAGTAGGTTATGTTATTAACTAAAACTTTTGCCAGTAACTCAAATCTGTATCTTTTATGCATCACGAATTAAAGTGGGTAGAACTTGTTACTGTTTTTCAGTGAATGTAAAATACATTCATTGAAAACAGTAGTGGCTTCTGTTCGCTCTGGTTCGTCATGCCTAAGAGATACGAATTTGAGTTGTTAACAAAAGTTGTAGTTTATAACAAAACCTACAAAAGCTGCATCATTTTGCGGAATTCTGTTGATAAAAAAAAATTAAGGGCAAATGAATGTACATGAATGCAAATGATTTTCCATGCCTGGCTATTTGTTCCCATTATGTGATTGGAAAACTCATGAGTGTAAACACTGTCACTTTTTCACGATCGATAACGATGCTTAGATGTTGGTCAAACAATAAGTTTATTGTTGCTGATTGCATCTGTCAATGGACTGCCCCAAAAATGCATAAAGTGTAATAAAAGTGAACGTTTCCGTCAAATCGTTTTGGTGTCTTCAGGGCACCGAAGACAGTAAGACGATTATACGGAAACTCGCACTTTTATCACATTTTTAAATAAGTGAAAACGCGTTTACTAGTTCAATTTGGTATAATTTCGCTGAGAGGTGATTAGATGCATTGTTATGGCACAGTTGTAGAAGGCTATAATTTATAGAATTCTATTTAAAAGTGACAGTGATCTTTTCAACATTCCTACCACGACGCTGCATGTCCCCGGACAGACCAAGGAGGAAGTTCCATAGGATCTGGAGCAGACCAAGCTGTGCCAGGACTACCAGCAGTAGTTCGAACTGCACAAGGAAGAATAATAAAAGGAAAATCCCGAGTTGCATAAGGTCGATTTGGATAATTTGGTTCGAAGACTACAACGCTCGGAAGTTGACACAGATTTGGGAAGCACAATTGACGACTGACGATTAGCTGCGGATACTCAACACGAAGCTGGCCGCCAAAAGCTAACACTCGGACTACTCTCTGATCACTGCCGGCAGTACCATTCGGCGTCATGGAGTTGATTGTTTCGATGCGAAATCAGAACGTTCTGGTTCAAACGTTACCGAGATCAGTTCGATTATAGCCGAAGATCTACCGGGGCAACGATGGATATGCTTTGATGGCGGTGAAGGGTAACAACTGTGGCCTTACCACCGATGCGACGTATGTTAATTTGTAGTGAGATTTCGGTTTAAATTTGAATTAAGTAAAAAAGTAGTTTTATTTTCGGATATGTGTCATCTTATACGAGATGAAATAAATGGTTTTTGATTTTTATAACAAAAATAAAACATAATTAGGTTGAGTGGAAGCATTAAAAATCCGTGGGATTGTGCCGTGAAAAGTAGTCGGTCAAAGCAAACTCAAAGGTGATACTCTAAGGAAGCCTTAGCGTGAAACTTTAAAGGCACAAATGTCAGCTTCCACAAAACATACAAATTTGAAATTGCTACTCCTTGTTTGCTGTGCTACTAAAAACCAGAGAGTAGCAATTTCAAATTTGTATGTTTTGTGGAAGCTGACATTTGTGCCTTTGAAGTTTCACACTAAGGCTTCCTTAGAGTATCACCGAACTAATACCGAACTAATTTTCATGGCAGTATCACGCGAAATTTTTATTGCTCCTACTCAACCTAATTAACTTACAATTTTTAAACTGAATTTCACTTGTTGAGGTACTACGATCGAAATCTCCCGGAACTCCAACCCGATGGTAAAACCGAACGTCTTAGTATGAGATCCTTTTTCGTCGAAAACCTCCGAGAGCTTCTTGCCCGGAATCATCACCTTCAGCAGTTCCTCTTCCAGATTGAGCAGTAAGGTGTAGTGCAACGTTCGGACGACATTGGAGTAGTAGGACTTGTAACGCGCACCCAGAGCACAGATGATAGATCCAAAGTGCAGATAGTTTTTGTCGCTGAATGCACTGAACTTCAAGCTGTAATTGCCACCCGACTGGATAATGGTCGGGTAGCATATGTCCAACTAGTTGGTATCCACATCGGAGACGTATCTTTTGTCCGTCAGTGCCTGCTCGACACCCTCCGACAGTTTGGCATGTTTCACATTCTTACCAGCATCCCTAATCTCCATGATGTGATCCTTGAGGTACTTGTTGAATACGTCTACCGTCTGATGGTGATAACCTCGGAGTCGTCCTTGGAGGGCATGATGTACGCGATTGGGACGCTGATGCCCACCGTGTCGAAGCTCTTGTCCTTGCTGAAGGCGCCACGATTCATAGAATTCACCCGGGAAGTTGTTCTTGGAGAAGACGCCCAACGTTTTGCCATCCTTGGATCCCTTAATCGCCTCCAGCAGCTTTTCAAAATTGGCCTTGTCTTTGTCGTTCTTTTCCCGAACCAACAGCTTCACCGACGGAATGCCCTCCTCACCGTCCTTCTCGATCTGCTTCAGGAAATCAACCTTCTCCTTGTTGGTCAGGAAAAAGATTGACTTTTCGCATAGCACCGTAATCGTATCGATCAGCTCGTATCCCAGCAGCCAAGTCTTCAGCGAAGTTGATTTGCTGTAGATGGTTTCCTCGTCTACACCGACCGCCATCAGAATGCAATCCACAATCTGCAGCGAATCATGGGAAAACTCTGGTTCCTTCCAGTTGGCGTAGAGGCGTTTTATTCGTCGGTAGAAGAAATCCTTATCGAGTACGATATTCGACATTTTCGGGGCCGTTGTGATAGCAAACCTAAACATTCAAGCAGTCAGAAATATGTACTAAAGGGTGATACGGGCAAAATTTGGTCAATATCAACTTGACGTATTTCTTTCAATTTTGCATTTAAAAAACCTGAACACCCCTCATTTTGAAGGTGTGTGTGTGTGTAGAATGTTGCTCCTATTTTGATTTTGGAATTCACTCTTCAGTTGTCAAAATGCCGTCCAAGCAAGAAGAGCAGCGTATCAAAATTTTGCTCGCGCATCGCGAAAATCCGAGCTACTCGCACGCAAAGTTGGCAAAATCGCTAAAAGTTGCCAAATCAACCGTTACAAATGTAATTAAAGTGTTTGGGGAACGTTTGTCGACAGCCAGGAAGTCTGGATCGGGGGGAAATCGAAAACCGGAAGCCGCTGAGACGACAAAGAGAGTTGCCGGTAGTTTCAAGCGAAACCCTAACCTCTCTCTCCGAGATGCCGCAAATAAGCTGGGTGTATCATCTACAACCGTGCATCGAGCCAAAAAACGAGCCGGACTATCGACTTACAAGAAGGTAGTGACTCCAAATCGCGATGATAAACAAAATACGACGACCAAAGCGCGATCCCGGAGGCTGTACACGACGATGCTGACGAAGTTTGACTGCGTGGTAATGGACGACGAAACCTACGTCAAAGCCGACTACAAGCAGCTTCCGGGACAGGAGTTTTATACGGCAAAAGGACGGGGAAAGGTAGCAGATGTTTTCAAGCACATGAAACTGTCAAAGTTCGCAAAGAAATATCTGGTTTGGCAAGCCATCTGTACCTGTGGCTTGAAAAGCAGCATTTTCATAGCTTCCGGGACTGTCAACCAAGAAATTTACGTGAAAGATTGTTTGAATAAACGTCTGCTGCCTTTCCTGAAGAAACACGGTTGTTCCTTACTGTTTTGGCCGGATTTGGCATCTTGCCATTACGGTAAAAAGGCCATGGAGTGGTACGCCACCAACAACGTGCAGGTGGTTCCCAAGGACAAGAACCCTCCCAACACGCCAGAGCTCCGCCCAATTGAGAAATACTGGGCTATTGTCAAGCGGAACCTAAAGAAGACCAAAAAAACTGCTAAGGGCGAGCAGCAGTTCAAGGCAAACTGGCTTTCTGCGGCGAAGAAGGTGGACAAGGTGGCTGTACAAAATCTGATGGCAGGGGTCAAGCGTAAGGCCCGGCAATTCGGATTTGGAAAAGCGGAAGCCTAACTGAATATTTTTCCTGAATTTTATACTAATTGAACTTGAAAAAGAAATTTAATTTGATTTTTTAAATAAACGATTTCACCGATTTACACGCGTTTTCCCTTGACCAAATTTTGACCGTATCACCCTTTAGGTTGCCAAATATACCATACCACAGACCATACTATTCGTATTTTTTTTTTAAATTGCGGCTTGTTATATGCCCGGTACTGCCGGAACAATCGGCACACCAGCGGTACACTTGCGGCACACTGAGAAAAATGTTGACCCACGATTGGCGTGCGAAGTGATACACATTTGATAACACTCGAGTGTAGAAGCTAGATAGTATCGAACAATTGAAATTATTTTTTTTTGTACATTTCGAAAAAAAAAACATAAATAATTCATCTGCTTATCACAAAATTCACACGATGAAAATACTAATGGAATTTTTGCACACTGAGAACACACCATAGAAGGAAAGTATAGTCATGACTGGTACGTTTACTCTACTTGCGACTAATGCCTGCTAAAGTTACGACCTGAAATCGTGTATCCTTTCTACCTATTTACCTTTACGACGCAACGTCAATAAATTTGTCTATAATGTGTGTTCTCTGGGAAATAACACAGATAACGAAAAAGACATAGATTCGCCTTTAAATCCTCACCAAGGTGATTTCCGCTCCGGGTACAAGTCTGTTTCCCGCATCTATGCCCGAAATCAACACCAGCCATACCCCAAAGGCAACACAGAAAGCACCGAAAAATCGTTTGAAGATGACCAACCAACGACGATCCGGAGGGACGGTAGCGGCTGGAATGTGTTGTTTTCCTTTTCATTTTTTATTACAGATTAAGGTCGGTGTGTCGTCGGCGTGGTAGGTGGTGTTTATAGGTAAGATTTACGATCCGACCGGGATACATTTGTGTCACCTTGCTTTTTGGAGGCCACGTAGTACCGCTCCACCCGAGGAGAAAGGTTCAAGCCGAATGGTTCGGGGAAGATTTTCCCAGAGTCGACTGTGTGAATTATAAATGACATTTTGCCGTAAAACCGCACGTTGTGGGATTGTTTACTAAATTGATTCGGACATATGATTTCATTTTGTATATGTGCAAAATAGCACAGAACCCATGAGTCAGTTTTCAGATATTCAAATAGATTCGCGTCTGTCCAATATTTGAAACATCCCAGCGAACGTAATTGGCTGTGACAGTGTTTATAATTTACGGCTGTCACTGCTTCTTTTCTGGTAGAGAAACTTAATGTTAACGACCTTCTTTGTCAACAGAACTCTGCTTAATGCAGTTAATCTAATCACAAGTTAAATGTGTCTATTATATCTAAGAGAAAGACTTTTATGAGTCTCGGTAAATCATGGCATTTGGACTAGAAATGAGAAGCTTTTAAACAATCGTAGGTCATTAGGAATCTTTGGAACGCATTTTTAAACAACGGAAGTTATTTCCCTGAGGAATGTAGGTGTATTTAGTGTATTAAGAAGTATAGAAGGATTGATCATTCCATGTTCACACTTTGTTTTGATTGAGGTTTGCAAAGCTGAGAGCCCAACAACAAATGTTACTGGGATCTCAGCTCAAATTACATTTACTTGCTGAGATTCAGCGAAATGTTATCCAAGATTTATCGAGTAAATAAACAAACTATTGACGTTATCTCTGTTAAATTTCATTTCCTGGAATCTAGACTGGGAAAATCTAGGAAAAAACTATCGGCGAACTAAGCAATGTTTGTATAAGCTTATCTTTGAAATTTGCATATTGAATATAAGAAATTAACATTGTGGAATTAAATGTAAATTACTAATTCTTGTTTCTTTTGCTTTATATGGATGTAAGTTGTCACTAATATTTTGCACTGTTATAAATAATAAAAAAAATTATCACATTTGTCATCGAGACCGTCGCTTTCAATTGTTTAATTATTTATCTCCTTTCCCGAGGAAATCAAATTCTCTACTGCGGAAAGGTTTTGCAAAAATCAGAATTTATATTCATTTCTGAATTATTCACTCAAATGCTAACTTATACATCAATTGTGTAGGGATTCTGGCTAAGAACAAGAAAACTTTCTCCCTCCCGAAACCATCTACGTTAGCGATGATTTTTCCCATCCTGCATCCAACACACATCCGAAGGAGCACGCAATTCAGGTTCACAGCTCAGGCCTTGCCCCCCTCCCATCCATGGCATCTTCATCTGTGTCCACTTTCCACACAGGTTGTAATTTTTCTCACACTTGCAACCGCTGCTGCTGCTGCTTCATCTCTGGCCTGCTATAAAAGTTTGAAAACGAGAAATATAATTTATGGTCCTCCACTCACAACCACCCACCCACCACACCGGGCGACGCAAACACAAACAATTTCCCCCTGGTAACCTACACACAGGAGCAGCTTGGAGTCGGGTCAGAGTCAATGTTTTGTAGCGAGTGGAATTATCAAAGCAAACATTACTCCGTGGGTTTTAACAACCATCGCCGCCGGTGTCGTAAAACACGTTGCTAAGGAACAAACACTTGCAATGGGAAGCAGTAGCCGTTGTTGGTGGAATTCTACAACCTACTGGGCGAACTCCATCAAAAAATAAATACGAAAATGCATCGGGAAAATGGCAAAAATCAACATTCAACTCCACCAAGCTGAAACGTGCAAACGATTCCGATGTGTGAAAATGCAGGTTTGTTTACATTCCAGCTCGCATAGGCGAATCAAATCGGACGTGAGGCACCTCAGCTCGGCACTTTACGCCAGTTTTCCCATATTCTAATGCAGTGTGCTATTTTTGGATTTTGAAATTGTTGCATGGATGGGAAATTATGATTGCATTGTGAACTCGGAAATGAAACCGTTACTATTTAGGTATTATGAATCATTAAATTTTCTTTTTCAAATTTCCCGTTTAAAGAGAAATGATTCTACTTTCTTGGAAACGTGTCATTATAGATTTCAATGTATCATGTTTGGAATTTTTAATGTGGAACTGCAAACAGGTTTGACACCTGTCACTTTCTAGATCTATATTAGGTGGATAGAAAAGTTTATTGCGAAAAATTTCACATGAAGAGCAACGTCGTCCACAAGATACTGTGATATGCAAAAAATCCAAGTGGCTGTAATTGAGGACAGTTAGGAATAAAAATAGGAAAACACTTCACATTGACAGATGATTAAAAATGACCATTAATTAATATTTTCAAACACAAGTGACTACTCAAAATTTATTTTTAAAAAATAGAAGAATTGTGCGTTCGTTTATCTGTGGCAGATTTAACAAACATTTGTTGTATTCTCTCTAATGAAATCCTTTTGCTTTTGCACACTTTCCAATTGAAACGGTTCTGAAAAGTTACAGGTTTATCTTATCCTATCCAAGGAGAACAAAGCTTTTCATTTCGTTCTAACGGATAATGCTTGAATTCGGTAAGCGAAGCTTTTGCGTGTATTTTAAGGACAAAGTTTAGACAACAACTTGAGTTTACAGGGATACAAATCAAGCTTCTCTGCACAAACACATGATCATCAGTTGTACGCTCGAGAAAAAAAGTGATAAAACTTTATTTTTGTGAGAAAACGCTTGTGTGAAAGATGGCCTTAATCGTGAATGTCCTATGTAGCATACTTGCATACAAAATGGAAAGTTTCGGATAAAGTTTTGAGTTACATTTTGGATTGTGATATGCAAGCCGCATTCAAATGTGAGATGTCCGGAGAAAATGTAGCTGCATTTAATCCATCGAATACAAATTAAAATTAATTTACTAACAGCAATCCTAAAATTATAATGTTTCAGAATTATTCGGAACGCTTCTAATTATCTTTCGGAAAAGCTTTTGTTGTGTGCAAGTTTGTATTTATGGTTAAAAATAACATCGCATGCAATAAACATCGAATTATATGCTTGCATATAAATTGTATGCAAGTTATGAATAAACTTGTGACAGCAGTGGACTTTGAAAAGCGAGCATCCTGTAGATTTCACCATTCTTGACATTTTAATTTCCGATCTTATGCATAATTTTGTTATAACTTAAGAGAAAAATACATAAATTGGGGTTGAGTAATTTCACCAGATTTTGGACACTTTTTTTCTAGGTTTTTCCAAACCATATATTTCGTTCTTATTCGATAGCTCTAGTTATAGCATTGGAAAATTGATCTACAATGTATATAATGTATGGACCCCTCGGTAGATTTAGATTTATTTATTTCGTCAACTGTCCGCTTAGCAGTCGAAAAATCATAATTTAGTGTTCACACTCGCAGATTTGCTAGCTGCACAAATTCGTAGGTGGTACAAGTCCTAGACTATAAGAGTGTAGTGCCACCATCATGCATTACCATATAGACCAAAATTGGGGGTTGATCTTGGCCTCTTAACCGATGGTATTACCCTCTTCAACTGAGAACTTGCCATCTTGAATTGAGAACTGTCCTAGCCACGTCCTTGCAACTGCTCGGGATGGGAAAATTGTAAGTTGAACACTTACTTAACCCTTACGAGTGCGACGGCGTACCCATGCTTTTTACTAATTACTAACATCGACACACAACACAAACTAGTCATGTGACATATCAAAATTTTCTTAATTTAACGTGCAGTTAATTTAACAAATTACATGTCAATTCAAAAAAATTACTTTGGAACAGGATCCGGAAGCCCCAGAGGAAGTGACCAGTCTCTGATTTCTACAAAATCTTACCATGCAGCATATCAAAATTTTCAGAAATTTGTAGACAATTTATTATACACCCTACATACCGAATTGTTGTATCATGATCAGCAATCCAATGCTTTTCTGAAAAACAGCAAACGATATTTTTACCGAAAAAATCAGCAAACATAAACTTACACCTACACTGAGGCAAATAAACTTAAGAATTTCATAAGACTCGACTTATGAACGACACATATGAATTTCATAAGCGCAACTTATGAAAGATATTCGTCTAAAATAAGGTACACAGCTAAAAAAAGTAGTGTAAATTTCCGTTACTATGATGCACATAAATGGAGCGTCATATATCATACAAGTTTAGATTATTGATCGTGTAAATTTATGAAACATGTAATGCAATATTCCATGTATTGTATGCAACTGTCCACTTTTGTTTGCAACATTTCTTGCAAGCTTCTAGTTTACGTGAAAAGGAAGTTTACAAGTATGAATGTTTGCATGCATGGATGTTTACATCGCCAGTAAAATTCAGAATTTTTTGGTGTGTAGCTCTTATACGCCTTTACTTTACTTTACTATACGCCTTCATTTACTCGAGCGCTGACAGACGAGTAGTCTAGACGCAAGACCCGTAATCTTAACGTCCATGGTTCGGTTCTAGTCTGCTCCGATTGATTATATTTTTGTCGACATTATTTTTCATAAGGCAAATCTATGAAATTCATATCATTTTCTTGTGGCTAAAATTCATAAGTGGTTCTTATGGAATTCTTACGTTCTTTTGCCTCGGTGTAGTCATTCGTACACCACCGGTCAAACCACAGGAGGAGGAAGAGGTAAAAAAATTACAAATAAATAAAATTATGTAGGTAAGGACACTGGCTTGGACACTGGTTATATTTAATAAATGATAGTTGGAAAAGATCAACAATCTTGTACAGAAGCTGGAAGCTCATATAGTGAAAACAAATTCGATTTACTGAATTTAATAGTTTAGTCAGCAAAATGCTGCCAAATGTCAGAATTTTGAATTATTAAAAAATCAGTAAAGAAATATTGCTGATTTTCAGTAAAAGTTTGTCATTTTGAAAGAAGTTGGAATTGCTGAAAATGTTTGCTGATTTTCAGCGATTTAAATTTGATGTGTACCAATAAAGCAGAGCAATACCAATCACGGCATCCACCGATTGACCGATCATCATTCGGCCGTCATCATCTGACCGACGCCATCCAGCCAACCCTATCCGGCCATCGAGATTCGGCCATCGAGATTCGGCCATCGAGATTCGGCCATCGAGATTCGGCCATCGCGATTCTGCCATCGCCTTCCGGCTATCGCGATCGGGCTATCGCCATCATCATCTGGCCGTCGTCATCCAGCCAACCCAGTCCGGCCATCGTAGCCCGACCGCCGGAATCCAGCCGCTGCCATCCGACCGCTGCAATCCGGTCGCCGAGCAGCTAGGAGTCTAGGCACGTCCCCTTCTGGGACGGCGCAGAATCTCCCGGGGTGCAACAACAAAAGAGTTTCAAACTAGTCATGGGGTGTATCAAAATTTTCAGCAATTTGTAGATAATTTATTAGACACCCTACCAATTGAGAAGAGCTACAATGGCCACCCTATGTTTCTGGAATAGGTTCCGGATGCCCTGAAGGAAGTGAAAAATCTCCGTTTTTAACAACAACTAGTCATTAGTGGCCATGCCATACAAGAAGAGTGACAATGGCTTCCCAATGGCTATGGAACAGGTTCCGGAATATCAAAATATTCAAACTTGTATAGGCTTATAATGAGAGCTCATGCGAATTGAGTAGAGTTACAATGGCCATCTGGAATTTCCGGAGGAAGTGGCCAATCTCAGACTTCAACAAAAACAAGGCATGCAGCATACAGAAATTTTTTTAAATTTGTAGACCATTCGGGCTTCTGTAACCTGTTACAGGTACATTGGATGGAGATTGTCGCTCTGCTTAATTGGAAGGGTGTCTGATGAATTTTCTGCAAATTTATGAATTTCAATTTGACATGAACGTGACGTATAACTGGCTCTGATTACCCAACGAATGAGATAGACACATTTTCAAAACTTAATGTAAGGTGAGGATTAGATCGGGGCTGTGGTGAGGACTGGGTGCGCGAACAAGGTAGAGCTCCACCGTAGGAGACAGTGCCCGGTCCGGCGGAGAAACCCCGAAGGCAGAAAAAAATAGAAACGCGAGGAACACACGATCAGTGCAGCCACCGACGGGTGGCTAGATTTCATCATACAAGTAGGCTTCTTTCATAAAAGCGATCAACGCAGCCAACGTCGAGGGGTCGTAACCAAGCAGATTACTGACGTTCTCCGGGAGTCCATGTTGTTCGCGTAGCTTCTGTAACTCCGGGCAGACACACAGCACGTGTTCCACCGAGGCGGGGATGCTGCAAATTGAACAGACCTTGCGGAAAGGTGTCTCACCGAAATTACAGGAAATCCTCGCATGGCCGGTGCGGAGTCTTGAGATGATCCGCTTGTGCTTGTACTTTTGGCTGTCCAGCCAGGAGCGTACGGTTTCCTTAATCTTCCTCAGGAAAGTGGTCCGCGACTGGAACCATCCATGCTGCCAGGCTTCGATAATGATATTCACAATCGAATGCCTGACGTCTAGGAGGGGTACGTTCCTGATGTAGCGGAGACGGGATGCACCAGATCCCGCCAGTCTGTCCGCAGCCTCGTTTCCGGGAACACCACAGTGTCCGGGGATCCACGTAAAGACGGTTGAAGGTGGGGCGTACCGTGTAATGGCTTGTATCCAGGGGTGGCTCGGGACTTCGGCTTCCAGCGCTGACGCTGACGTTGACGCTTCGTGAGTCAATTAATACGAGGATCGGTTGATCTGCCGGAGTGATGGCTGTGTCTAGAATAGCTGCGGCTTCAGTGGAAAAGACGGAACACTCCCCCAGTAGACTTTGACTCGTTGCAGTGTTCGGTCCTGTCGATCCGAGTCCAACTCCAGCCCGCGAACGCGATCCGTTCGTAAAGCGATGAACGTGCCCCGGATAAACCGACCCGAGAAGCTCTGCAACAGAACGTCTCAAAGCTACAGAGTTATCTCCGGCTTGAAATCCATTCTTAATCCGCTTATCTATTTCTACGACGTTTGATCGCCAACTCTTCTCTGCATGCCAGTGGACCCTGGCCACCGGGGGGAGGTCACGGTTGGCTGCAGTGCGGAGGGCTCGTTGAGGAGAAAGACCCTTTCGTTCCCGAATGTCTTAGCAGCGAGGGCAGCGGCTTTCGTAGCAATGGCTGCAGCAGATCGATAGCGGAAAGGGAGGATTCCGATTTCCACACATGAGGCGTCTGCAGGCGTGGAAGGGAGAAGGAAGGGATACGTTGCGTACGTAGGTATTGTATTCCGGAGCGAGGATGTGGTTGAGTTTCTCTGTGGCTAAGCAGGTTATTTCGAGGCCGTAGAAAAGCCGACTGTCGATAACACCCCGAGCGACACTAAGGCGGATCTCACGGTTGCTTGAGCGATGCCTGCGGGAGATTGTCATGACTATGTTGATGCGGCTATGACAGTTTTCTTTCACCATCCTGAAGTGATGGTTGATGCTTAGGGTGCGATCCAGTACCACCCCCAGAACACGCACTGTTTTCTTGAGCGGAATCGGATTATATTGGATGGTGGTCGGTGGTCCTCGAATCAGATGGCTCGAGTGACAGATATGACACCGTACACTTTTCGGACCGGAGAGCTGGAAACCAACCGAAAGCGCCCACCTGCTGAGAGCGGAGACTGCTGCTTGAGCTATGTTCCTGGTTCGCTAAGTCGTTCGTCCCGTTACGACGATGAGTATGTCGTCGGCATAAACGATTACGTACACGTTATGGGGAAATCGGCTGAATACCCCGTTCATTGCCACCAGGAATAGCGTTACCGCTATGATGGATCCCTGGGGCACTCCAGTTTCCTCGGGGAACGGATCCGAGCGAGTGTTCCCCACAGTCACCTGGAAGGTACGATCAAGGAGGAAATTCCGTACAAAATGTGTAATGTGACCTTCCAGGCCCCAGCCGATGAGCTGTCTGATGACACCATGTGTCCATGTCCTGTTGAACGCCTTTGAAATATCAAAGGAAACTATCTCCGCTAACCGCTCCGCTTCCTCAAGTACTTTTCCGAGGGCTGCAAAGTAAGTGGAGGAGCCGTGTCCTTGCCGGAACGCATGCTGCCGTTCGTCAAGGAGGCCGTTTGACTCCAGGATTCATATCATGAGAGCCCATGCGATTTAAGTAGAGTTACAATGGCCATTTGGAAGTTCCGGAGGAAGTGGCCAATATCCGACTTCAACAAAAACTAGGCATGCAGCATACTGAAATTTTCAAAAATTTGTAGACCATTCGGGCTTCTGAAATCTGTTCCAGATACATTGAGTGGCCATTGTCACTCTACTCAATTGGCATGGTCACTAAATACATGTTCATACAATTCTGAAATTTTTTAAATGTGGCATGCTTAGTTGAGTTCAGAATTCGTCTTCCAGGTGGCGTTTAACTTGACATCTTGACTAGATAGAAGGTTTCTGTCGTTGAAAAAGTTTTTCAAGTGACAGAAGCTTATTGGATGGTGTGCATCACACTAGTATACTTTTTAACTTATTATTGCTAGTATATCAATTCACTTCTTATTGCTTTAACTTGCGACTTTGACTAGCTAGAAGCGAAGACACCATATCAAGAAGACTGGCAACTTTTCCATAATCCAAGCTGCCAAAAGCACTACGCTCGAGCAAAGGTGGAAGCAAGGCATAGAAAAATGAGCAAACACACAAACCTAGATGGAACCTTTGCTATCCACATCGTTCGGAGCATTTACTTTTGAGCGGCAGATGACGCCATTGTGGCTGTCTCATACTGGTCGTATGAGAATATGGGAGAGTTGCCAGTCTTATTGATATGTTGTCTTCGCTACAAGGTAGCGTTCTTGGAGAAAGTTGTTCTGATGAATAAGACCTATTGGATCTCACCATGTGACGCTAGTGTGCAAGTTGACATCTTATTGCTTGCTTTAACTTGACAGTACGACTAGATAGAAGTTTGCTGTCTTCAGTTCTGAATGACAAGACCTACCGTAGCTCACCAGAAAAAAAAACACTTATCAATAGTGCCATTGATATTAATTGCTTGCTTAAGTCTTATCTTATCTTTCTTTATTAAAGAGACTTTCAGCCGTCGGCTGGTTCATCTCTGCTGCTTATGTCGACATCGGTTCTAGATAGAAGGTTGCTGTCAACATGACAGATTGTATAGTAGACATTGCAGTTCGAAATTCTCACACCAGACTCTGCAAGTATACGATTTGACTTACAATTACTTGCTTTAACTTGAAAGCTCCACTAGATAGATGGTTACTGTTTTTGACAAAGTTGATCAGATTTATAAGACATAGATTTGAAAATTCAATTAGATCTAAAAACATAATTTCTCAATCTTTTTCAACACGATAAGTTGCATTTTGTCGATAATCTATTCAAATTTCTGAATACCTCCGGGCAAATTTGAATCAATACATGGTTCTGGAGTTATCCCGGTTTCCGTTGGGGTCACTCTGGGTCGCTATTCGGCTTTACTGTTCTGTAATTATTATACACACGGTGAACAACATATTTTTTTGTAACTCAAATGATGTGATTGGACTGTTTACGGTTATACCGATGATCCATAATCGCATTGGGCATGCCGGAAAAGTTTCGGTGCCCCCAGGGAAACGGTTAATTCTCAACAAGAACCAAACCTGTCGAGCGACATATCAAACTTCTTGATTTTACTTACCTTGGCCGGTAATAGCCTTATTGAAAGTCCACGTTCACACTAGTCCTCCTAAGCATGTTACAGAGACTCAGGGAAGTGGTCAATTCTCAACAAGACACATCAAACTTCATGATTTTGCAAAACTCGGCCAGTAATTGCATTATTGAGAGTCTATGGTTGAGAATTGACCACTTCCCCGAGGGCACCAGAACATTTTCGGGATTGCCAATGTGACCGTGGTATCTCAAGGTCATTACACACCGAGTTTTGAAAAACTATAAAGTTTGATATGTCGCTCGACGGGTTTTGGTTCTTGTTGATAATTAGCCACTTCTCCGGGGCTCCGGAACATGCCCGGGACAGCTAGTGTAACCGTGGACTGTTAATTAGGCCATTACTGGTCAAGTTTTGTAAAATCATGAAGTTTAATATGTAGAACGACTGGTTTTGGATCTTGTTGAGAATTGGCTACATACCCGGGGGCATCGGAATTTTTCCGGGATGCCCAATGTGATCATGGATGATAAATTACATCATTTGAGAGCAGACTTGCTTCCACTCACTTGCTTTAACAACATGATTTTCGGAAAATTGAAATCATTAGATGTTATAATCATATGTTGTACTTGTTAGATTCAAGAAGAGGTTGAAAGGCAAGTGTTTGACACATGAAAGCTGTCAAATTTGCTTTCAGATAGTCACAATCAGCGATTTTACGACTCGCGAACTCTCACTCTGAGTGAACGCTCACGAATCAGAAGATCGCTGATTGTAACACTCTGGTAGCGAAATTAACAGCCTTTCAACCTCTTCTTGTATCTAACAAGTACAACATATGATTATAACATCTAATGATTTCAAAATTCAGGAGATCATTTTTTATACTAAGTGAGTGGAAGCAACCCTGTTTGAGAGAGAAAATATTATTTTCACCGTGTGTATAATAATTACAGATCAGTAAAGCCGAATAGGGATTCAGAGTGACCCCAACAGAAACCGGAGTAACTCCGGAACCATGTATTAATCGAAATTATTTAGACGGATTCAAAATCTTGAATAGATTTCCGACAAAATGCAACTGTTTATTCTGAAAAAGATTAAGAAATTATGCGTTTAGAGCTAATTGAATTATGAAATCTGTTCAAATTTAAACGTCAGGCACGCAAAGGTTAATGCACATACATGGTGTTTGTACAAACCGTGTGCAACTACCCTAACCAAATACTCATATCAACACACAAATGCCGCTAGCGTAGTGTTATCATACATACTGTTCTATTGTAAGATTTTAACATCTATTCACACAACATAGGGAAGTTCTGCCCGTCCGCAATATTTTTTTTTTCACATTTGAGAGGAAAACATTACATTTATTCAAAAATACACAATTTGCTTATTTTCATAAACATGATCGATAGGTGTAACTCTAAGAATGCGTACTTAGAATTCGGCGGCGCATCAATTCGGATAAAGCAAGTTATGTAACACAAGAATAGTAGATGGCGCAAACGTAATGCTCTTCGATCGAGCTGATCGATAATCGCAGGCGGAAGATGTAGATCACCGCTGATTTTGTGGAAGTAGCTTTTGTTATTATCCACTGGAGTGCAACAGCAATAAGAAGATTTAGGCTTAGACATCGGCCTGGCCATGAAGTCGCCTGGCCTGGCGATTTTCGCCTTGCGGGTTTCGAGGGTTAGCTTGGCCAGGTTGAAGCGCTTCTTGGTGACCTTCTTCTCCGGCTTCTTGTGGAAGACCGGGTCCTTGCGGATGCCAGCGTATGCATTCTTGTAGATGGTCTAAATGTCGTCGGCCTTGATTCCGAGGCCAATGTACTTGCTGAACTGACGCTTGTAGGCATCATCGTCCTCTTCCTCCAGGGTGCGCATGTAATCGGCGACGTGCTGACCGAAGATGTGAACACGATGGACTCCAGCATTGAAGCTCTAGTTTTCAGCGCTGTAGCCTGGGAAACGCCTGACGGAGTGGGGGATATTGAAGCCACCATCAACAGCACCCTTCATGGCATCGAAGACACGAGCACCAGTGGTTTTCGATTTTGCTTCTTATAAATTCTTCACACTTTGATAAAATAGCTTATGCACTTTTTTATGCAACGCACATTATTTTCTAAACTTATTTCATGATAGCAGTTGTCTTGGCATCAATCGAAGAGGTTATGAAGGAAATACTTTTTTTTTTGGCCAAAAACGAAAAAATCGATAAATTTCGTTTTTTGCTAAGAACGTTCTAATACATCGTGGTGGTACGAGTTTGACCAACATACAGGTAGCAACGGAAAGCTCCTGGGCCATCTTCGATTGATTCGACCAAGTATTTTTCACCGGTCACATCGGTAAATCCAGAATACACAGTGTCCTGACAAAGCTTATTTAGAATACGGCGGGCAGCCAGCAGTCCAGTGCAGTAGGCAGCAGCGTAGTTCGGCCTTAACGCCATAGCGTGGCAGCTTGTTCGAGTAGGCAGCGTACACAATCCGATCATTGTTAAGAGTATCTTCAAAAGAATATTGAGGTTATTAAAACCTTGAAATAGTTAACAATTAAATGTAAGGATGCCTCCAACGTATACAGAAATTTACTGTGCAAAATCTTATAAGAGTCACAAAATTCAAGATATTTTTTGTTATATTTCTAACGTGTAAAGAAGAACATATTTCTATAGTTTAAAACATGTTTTATTGATTTATAAGTAATAATTGGCTTATAACTTATTTCCGATGCAGTTCTTATTATCTCATCGACATAGATCAAATAATTTGTCAACAACTCAATTTCCCTACTTCCATCATGAAATTCCGATCTCGTTTCAATCAGCATCACATTTCATCTCTCAATACTGAAAAATTTTACCCACTCAATCTTCCACCATTAACACTCCTTCGATGCCAAAATTCAACCAAAACCTTTTAATTTGATCCACGCCTGCATCAAATTTGCGCCGGATCTTGGCACCGATTCAACGGTCTACTGCCGATCGCGTTAATTGATTACATTCCCATTCGAACATAGCTTCTGGTGGCGTGTTGTTTGTGACGGCAAGAACATTATGATGATCACGGAACAGAAGCGGAGAAAACATGGCTTGCTGTTCAAATAGCGCCACATCAACTTAGCTAAGCGTTTGCCCTCCCACTTGGACGCCCACTTTGTCGGTCTGGTGGCCATTCCGAAGCATATACTTAATGAGGTGGAAATTTATGAATTCCTTTGGTGCAGTAGGTACAAATTGTCCATTCTCGGCTAGCAACCGCTTCGAGATAGGAATCCACTGACGGTTTCAGTGTTCAGCGCTTCAAGTGGGGAAACTGGGATGAAAAGTACTGGAGCTTCAGGCAGCATAAATATGGAGAAATTATGATACCTTGTGAAAGGGCTTGTCTGGGGGATAAATCCAAAATAATATCTTAATACACTCTGGTGATACCGAAAAAATGCGTTATGACGAAATTATAAAAGCCGGATGGTGTTGGTGGAAGTGTAGTATCATAAGAGTTGAATAACCAATTAAAAACTGTGGAAGTACTCAAAGAACACCATGTAGCGGACAATGAAGACTAAATGAAGGAATTAATAAATTGGGCGTATCCTTTCGATCAATCAACAAGTACCAAGCATTTATCGAATAAAATAAAACTCAAATGAATGAAAGTTTGGCACGATATTCTCACGAAACACACTAGCGGACAATAGGTCCTCAAAAAAGAATCAATACCTAAGCATCTCTTTCTACCCATTTACTTATAAAAGGATTCGTCTCCAAAGAAGAGTTCCCAAGACGCAGTAGGTACATAAAAGTCATTGAAGAAAAGCGAAAAACACCCACTGAGCTTCAATATCCTTGAAAATAAAGAAAAAACATGGCTCTGAAAAAAATTCACATAGCAACGACTCCTGTTTCCCAGGCACACATACAGAGAGCCAGCCACACACAGCCAAACGAAGTTGGCGGGGAGAAACCCGGAGGAGAAAAAAAATCGTACCACCCTTGAACTCACACGCACCACACGATTCGCGCCTGAGAGTCAGCAACACACCCGTCGCAATCAAAGCAATCGGACGGGCGGGGGGTGGTTGGCATGGATTTTTCACTTTTGTTTAATTTTCAAGAGAGTTTTTTTTTTCTTCCATGTTTTTTTTTTCTACTTTATCACTTCCGCTCTCCTCTGCCAGTCGCTCTCTCTCATGATGCGATTGTTGAGTGTTTCGTAGTTTTTTTTTCTTTGTCGGTATTTTCATGGGGAGTGTTGATTTTTTTTCGGATCCTGATTCGTTCAGTTTATGCCGCCTGTTGATTCATTGTGCCGGAGGGCACGATTGTGCGTAGTTGCAAAGATTTTTTTTTATCATTTTTGCAACGGTGAGTCTGAGCGTTATTATTAAAAATTAAAATCAGGTAAATGAAAGCATATACAGGAATCCCACGAATAGTGCGGTGGGTGCACCCACTGCTATTTTTTGGCTGTCTTTGTTCAACCAATTGAGCTGATTTTCTGCAGATAACTAGGTTATGGTTGACATTAAACCCATACAAAAATCAGCGTAATTGCTTGAAGGACAGCCGAGAAATAGCAGTGAGTGGACGATACCACTCACCGCATAAATGAAGGGCTTACTGTATGCTTTAATTTACCTGACCTACAGAAAATCAGCTCAATTGGTTGGAAGACAGCCGAGAAATTACAGTGGGTGGATGGTACCACCCACCACGTTATTCATGGGATTCCTGTATCTTATCTTAAGATAAAAGTAAGATTTGATGTTGTTCTTATTTGTCATGTTTCGACCAATTGAATGCAATTTAATAAATTAGCCAACCTATCAAATCTCACTTAAAATCCCTTAAATTCTGATGACGGTGGATGAATTATTACAAATTCATCCCGCATTGAATACCTCTTCCACCCAAAATATTTCCCAATTCTTACTCTCGAACAAACGACTAAACTCCCAAACAGTCACGCACAGAAAGATTTTTCCTCTTGATTTTGCCTCGTTATAAATCTATTTTCGTATTTTCTGCCACGTCTCTCCGACCTGTGTCATTCTTTCCATTGCTTTCGGAAGATCACGTTGGTTTCACCGAGTCTGCGGCGGTGTTTTCGAACCCCTTATTGATTCTTCACTCACGCCCAGTCTAGGCAATCTATTAAGATTGGAGAAAATTTCCAAAAAAGTAACATCGAATCCAAGCTCCACCAGAAGTCATATTTATAATTCAATTTTACAGCCGCCTTTCGGCGGAAAACGATTAACCCCATCAACGAACCAACCGGAAGGAAACATTTTCAAACCTCTCTCAATTAGTGTCAATCAATTCGTCACTTTTCTTTCTATTTATTTATCTTCCGGTCCACTTATACCTTCCACGAGGAAATTGAATTCTCTATTGTGGGAAGGTATTCCAAAAACGTTTTCATACTCAGATTACCAAGCAATCCAAGGGCGTTCTTCCGTTTGCCTAGCAAGCCATTGTCCACGTGAACAATAGTGCTCGCTGTCAGTAGGCGCCGGGCAAGATGCTCGCTTACTTGGATCGCGTCGGTAATCGAGACGGTTCTAAAGTTTTGCTTTGATAAGACGTCGAATGAAAAAAGTCAAAGTTCAGGTTGAACTCTTAAAAATTTCCGAATATTCTCCGTCAGCGATGGCTTGGCTAGAAAACTCACGAATATTCCCCTGGCTGGGCCAAAGAGTACATAGGAAATTTAATAGTCCCTGGTCAAAATTTACGACCACCACCACCACTACTACTACTATCCTCACGCCACCACAGCAGCAGCGGGCTGCAACGTAGCCGCTAAGTGACTTTGTTCCGCCAGGTTGTTTACTCAACAGTTTTACTCGTCTTGGCCCATTGACTTCGAGCATACCGAAACGCGTGCGCGATCCAAGCAGCGCACGGAGACTATTAGGATCCAACCCCCCTTGATCCGCGTCTGTGTTTCTGCCACAAATGAAACACAACACATGGGATCTTGCCACACATCTCCGACGAACAACAATAAATGCGTGGTGGGAGGAACAGAGCTGCCGAAAGATCACCTAACGAAAATTTTCACGTTTCCACGTGAGCAGAAGCATCGCATTCCGTAGTAAACCGTCGTCGTCGTCGTAGGCATGACAACATCGGTTTCAAATTTGATAATTTACGGTTACCGATCCGAGCAGCGCCGTGCGATAAAGTGAATGGGACCCTCTGTTTTCAACGTACGCGACAGCTGAGTCAAAATCTTGTAATGGACTGTGTCTAGTTAATGGGCAAGCTTGTTGTGGCCAGTGTATCAAGATTTGGCCAAAATCAGAGCATGTGATGCGGTAATAAATTGTCGCAATTAATTTCCCGATGATCTCTCTGGATATGGCGGTGGAGAATTTTAATCGACCGTGCACTCCGAGTGGAGAGTTCTTGACGGAAGGGTCTTGACGGTTCAATTAGACACAGTAGCCAGGCGCAAATCGATCATGAAGGTGGAAACTCGACAGTTGTTATTTCAGTAAATCATGGTAGGCTGGTGGAAATGCAATGTTATTGCATTGCCATGAATGTTATGGGTTGTTTTGTAAGGCATGGTGGTTATTGTGGTTTTTATAAATTCACAATTGATTGTTGATTTAGATCTGACAATTATTCCTATTCATAGCTGTCACTATGCGAAAAGTGATCTTTTTGCTTATTTAATTCCAGCTTTCATATTAAACTTACACTGATCTACCTAAAGGTCTGGGCCCCCTGAAAAACATGGCAGAAAACAGCAAATTTGTAAATAGCCTTGATCTTGAGATATTGCATTTACACAAATTTCACATGATCAGTAGAGTCACCTAGAATTTTGAACTAAAAATACACTATAGTGTTGCCCTTTGTAATCTAAACAACATTGCAGAATACCGCATCATTCTATCAAACACAGATTACGAGATCTTTATTCTTTAAAAGTTTATAAACCGACGTTTTTTACAGACACTAACATCACCTAGTGCGTCAATTCCAATCTTAAGTGTTTACCATTTTCAAGAGATTGGTTCATATAATAATACACTCAAGTCTTTTTTCACGACGATTTTTTAAATAACGTTGCTTACAGAGTTAAAAAAGAAATGGTAACGTCGTGTAGAGGCCGGAAATCGATGAGTCCCACCATTTTGGAAATCAGGATCAGGACCTCCGGTTTGTGAAAAACTGTCGAATACCCTACAATATGGGTATTTTTGAAACGGGGAGAACGTGTAGAAACCGGAAATCGATTATTGACACCATTTTGGAATTAAGATGGCGATTCCTGGTTTGTGAAAAACTATTGAATTCCTTACAATATAGGTTTTTTTTTATATCTTTATTAAAGAGACTTTCAGCCGTTGGCTGGCTCGTCTCCGATTACAATATAGGTTTTCTTTTTTTTCTTTTTTTTTTCTGAACGGTTTTATTACATTTGAATATTAAGCCAGCAACAATTTCAATTCCAGTTCCAATTATGTTAGTTACTATTGATACCATGACAGCTTGTTATAAAAAGCTACACGGATAGAAATCTCCTTATACCTTTTGGCAAATTTCTATTGCTGATTATTCATAAAAATGTATAAGTCAACTAATAAGCAGACGCCTTGCAAAAAGTTAATGAAGCTCATGTGTCAAATGAAATGTATAAGCGGTCACACATACCTTTTATGTCTTATGGAATGTATAAGGCTGTTGTTTTGGCAAAAATGTATAAGTGAAACATATGAATAAAATAATTGATTTTCGTTTCGTGTAGTGATACATGCATTCCACAACCAAGCCGCTGGTATCTCAAGTTGTTCAACAATCAATGTATACAATTACTGTAAGTGATAGTAGGCTCTGGCCGCGGTAGGTTGGCATTTTAAGAAGCTGTCACGATTTTTTCGCGGAAGTGATTTTTTGGTATTGAAAAACGTAATCGTTAGTGGTTTTGGTACAGTTGTTTGGTTGATGTAGTGTTTTGGTGGCACTGATTCGGTCATTTTCTTTTTTTTTATAGGGAGGCTGTGTCTGTGTCTGTGATTATTTTAATTGAATTTTTAAAACTATTTTATTTTTCAAAGAACTGCTCATCATATAAAAAAGAAGTAATCTTAAAAAGAAAGGTAATTTGCGAATATTTAAAAAAAAACAGCTCATGCTGTTAAGAAGGAGTCAAATCTAAGAAAGATATTACTATTGAGAATTTTCAGATGGAATTTTCAAAAGCTTTTATGTGTCAAAGAACAGCTCGAGACACACAAAAGAAATCAACTCCAAGTGCAACATAATTTATGAGTTTGCTATGATAGAATTTTTAAAAGAATTTATCCTTTAATGAATTACTTATAGTTTATAGAAGGAGTCCACACAATTTCTAATAAAATTAAAATTATAAAAGTTTTTTTTTTAGGCTTTATTAAAGAGATTTTTAGCCTTAGGCTAGTTCATCTCTAAATTATCAAAGTCTTAGTCATGAAGATGGTTTCTCTCTACTTCTCGGTAGTCCAAAATCATTTGGTAACACTCTGTCACTCAGCACATTGTGCCGAAATTATATTCGGCACAGCTTCGGCACATCCATCGGCACACCTTCGGCACAATTTCGTAGCTATTGGAATGTTGTAAATAAAATGCGAGCACTGCTGGACAACTGTCATTGAAATTGTTCACAACATTACGTGCTGTTTGACTGTATATACAGGAACATCCTTTAATTTAATATACCAGAGGAACTTTAGAACAGCAGTTCACTTATAGATCTAAATAAGAAATGTAGGTTCTAGAGTGAGCTCAAGAGAAAGAGGTAGTTAATCAGACCGTTAATTCAAATAATGCTGCAACTCACACAAAACAAACTACAGAAGTCTAAAGAGAGAAAGAGAAGGGTTAGTAATTTCCATTTAATTCCACTACCTTATTTGCTTATCATTGACAGATACGTGTATTTTGTCACAATGTGCAGACTTCTTCAAACCTAGGATACATCAAAGCGCAAGTAGCGGAGTACCTGCTCCTACAGGAAACTATATTTGATTAATCTAGCTTCTAAGTGAAAATGTACCTAGGTTAACATAGATTCGGTAAAATGCGATGTTTTCTTCAGTCGAGTATTAGTACAAGACACTGAAGAAGTCTGCACATTGTAGACCAAATACGCTTATCTGTCAATGATAAGCAAATAAGGTAGTGTAATTAAATGGAAATTACAAATCCTTCCCTCTCTCTTTATACAGGTATTCCACTAGGAGGCTCACATTCATCAGGATACAGAAGTCTATTCATCATCATATATAGTCGGTCTTCCACAATGTTCCCCACCGGTTCCAACTCTTTCCGGCCGCTGATAGACCGTTGCTTTCTCATCACGAAATGCTTGGTTTTTGGTCTGAATTTGAGGGCATTATAAAACCCTAAAACACAGTATTATCAACAATCAATAAGAAACTAACGATTTTAAATTGGCTCACTACTTGACTAGCCTATTGGTCTCAAGCAAACGATTAATGTATCCCATTCTAGTCGAAATTCTAGTACTACACAATGTTTGTTTTGATTCGCTATGAAAGTTTGACAGATAAAATGAGGGGTTAGTGAATTTTCCTATGTTTCGAGGGGTGAATCGATTAGCTTGGGACCGAAGAGATTACCAGAGCTGAGTCAAAAAGTTGAACACGTTTCTTCGGGACCTACTAGTCTTAGAGTTACCTCTATGGTATTATCCTTTAAACACAAAACATCAACATTTCACACACCCACCACTACCCACGTCATCCTCAGTTTGATTTATCCTTGCGATTTCAAACCAAAACAATCAAGGTGTCAGAAATGCCGGGTTGCCGGGATGGGTAATTTACAAAAAAATGCGGCACACTTGAGGCACACGGACAAAAAAATGACCCAAGATTGGTGTGCGAAGTGACCTACCCCTTGGGTAACACTAAATTTTCGGGCTTGTTGACAAAATACATATAACGGGTACTGCCAACAGGTATTCAACTCTGCACATCTTAATCTGTGCCGAATGATTTAGCTGTGCCTACGCTATGCCGAATGAGCCGCAATCTGTCAATCAAAGCGGAAATATCCCATGAGCTTGGCAACCCTGAATTCATAATTTATTTTGTGCTTGTTTATGCTCAGAACGGTTTCTCGGTGTATAAATACTCAGAAAATTTTGGCAGCTTTCCTCAGAAGAAATTTATTTACGATAGAATTTTGTTTTATTCAATGCTTATGTAATTACTATTTTCCTTTAGAACTACGAACTCAAGTAAAACAATGTTCAATAACATTCTCCCGATCGCGAAGGATGCGTCGTTTTCGGATGAACCGAAAAGCGTTGCATAGGGATTGTGAAGCGAAACTTGTAGAGGAAGTTCACAAAGCAGCTGAAAAGGGACTTAAGAAGGACGTGACGGGAAATCAACCCGGTGGATATGTTCCACGCCGATACAGGCAAGTATTCAGCCTTCTATCACCAGCAGAAGAAGCGCTTTTTAACGTATTTGGAATTGTCGAACATTGCATATAATTGTTTCAGCTTCATCATCCTTCTGGTTTGGTTGGATCTGATCTGGAGAAACACCCACATATAAGCCACCAATCCGCGATTATCTCGCGCAATATGGGAACAATTGTTCGGATAAGTTCGGATATTTTGCGATCTCTTGCTGCGTACTTTGATGTCGTACTTGGAAGCATTTGTGATGCTAGACGAGAAGAACCGGTGGGAAAGAATCGGAAGAATACGAATTTATTCATGGCACAGTACAATCCATCCAGTGCGTAGCCATCTCAATAGGAATCATGTTGCCCCAATCCGTGTCCGTCCACCAAACGTCTTGAATATTATGCTGTATTTTCCCTGTAATAGAACCGGAAGCGCTATAGGTAACGTAAGACGATCTCCTGCAGAAGACTCTGAAAATGATTCACCAGGATGGGAATCCAACTGTCCGTAGATTTTTTCAATTTTAATTTCAGTATCTGAAGTAAACAAAGCAGTGACCATAGTAATGAGAACGGTTGGCAAAACTTAACAGTGCTGCCGTTTAATATAATATTGTGTGTGTCACACTTGTCAACGTGTGCCCTACGTGCCGAAAAGGGTGCCATGCTGTGTTTCTGCACAGTGTGCAGATTTGATTACCCCTTGGGTACTGCATTGCAATTGGATTTATAAAAAAAAGCCAATGCAACAAAATTAAGGCTAACGTCATTTATGGCTATCGTCTATTATGGCTATCGTCTTTATGGTAATCGAACGTATGGCAAACATCCGTTTGACTAACGTTTTAATGGTTTATGTCCCTTCATCGAGGTCAGTATAATATTACATTATGTTTGTAGAAGAACAGGATCCGGCTTTAAATTTGGTGAAATCCGTCCTTTTACTCAACATTAAATTTATTCCAATATATAACATAAAATGCAATTATAAATGCAAAAATATTCAAAAATTTAAATACGACAGGGTTTTGTTTGCTGGCTTTTGCTTCGGGTAACGTGGGTTTCCCAGGCACGCGGTTCAAGTTTCAGTTGGCTGCGGTGGCTCTTCTTTTCCTTCTAGTCCTGAATAGATAGTGCGTAAAAGGGCGTTTATGTAATATTTTGCTGTACCCGTTGTGGACATTAGTGTATCCTTTTCCTTAAACTTGTTGGGAACGCCTTCTCTTGCCTCAAAAGTTATCCTTTTTAAAGTACAGATCTTCACAACATAATGAGCACCATTTGATCACATTATTCGCAATTCTATTTGTCCAACGCTCTCAGCTGGATAAGGGGTACACACACTTTCTCTTTTATTCCAAAATTTGGCCAAACTAACTCTGACAAAATCAGTCATAAATAGTTCGTGTGGGCTTTTTATTTAAAAAATAAAAAACATTACCGAAGACACAGTCACTCAAATGGCTCATTTCGGAGTTATTCATTTGCTTCGACTAGATTGCATTCCTGAACCACTAATGTGCCTGGTGCAAAGAATAGGGCAAACAAATCCAGGGTACTAACGTACACCGTGCTCTTCGAAGGATTCGTGTAAAAGAGTAAATTTTTAATTGTTATCTAAACCCGATGGAAAGTAAATTTAAATATACAGTTCAATTACCCAAAAGCCCGGTAAAGACGATTCACTTCAACTGTTCAACTCACTTGGACTGCGAATTGAATGACCAGAAAGTGGATCGACGTCCAACTTTCTGCTCGTTGTCAAGTCAATTAATCATATCGTCAGGCATTTTCCATAGATATGGCGCTGTTCCACTGGTAGGAAGTAATAAAAATCTCCATATAAAAATTGAGAGAAGTGAATATAATTCACTTTGGATGCATATTCAGGTCCAAAAAAGTAAACGACAGGCTAAAGAAATCATTCATGGCCTTCACTTATTTTCCTAAAATTATTGTTAAACGAGCTAAAATTCAGTAAACATATTTTTTCCCCATACAGTTTTACCCGCTTTACTACCCAACCAAAAATTAGAGAGAGAAAATTCGCTCTCACCAGCTGATGAGATGAAACTCTATTTACGATTTCCATCTCACAGATTACAAAATAGAGTACCTGACAAACATGAAGGCCCCAGATTTCTACAACATCCTGAATCTAGAACTCAAACACTCGTGTTGGAAGTCAGCTAACGTCATACCCATCCGGAAACCTGGGAAGGATCCGTACTCTTCTTCAAGTTATCGACCAATCAGCCTTCTCTCAGGGTTGTCAAAACTGTTCGAAAGAGCAGTCTACCACTGGTTCCTAACATCTGCCGAAGAAAACAACTTGTTACTCGAGGAACAGTTTGGTTTTCGGATAGGTCGTTCGATCGTCCACCAGCTGACTCGAGCAACAAACATTTTCAGACGGAACAAGTCTCTTTCGAAAACATCTGCCATGACGTTGTTGGAGTTGTTCCTAGTGAAGATAATAAACATCTATCTATCGGACAGGACGAGTCTCTCTGAATAGCATCACATCGGATGCTTTCAACATCGGTGCCGGGGTTCCACAAGGAAGCATCCTTGGCCCCATTCTATTCAACATGTTCACCTCCGATATGCTGGCTCTGCCTGATGGTGGATCGTTGTCTCTGTTCGCAGATGACACATCCATCGTCTACAAAGGTAGGGTCATCGGAGCTCTGAATGCCAAACTTCAGAGAGGCCTGGACGTCCTGTCTGAATATTTCAACAGCTGGAAGATCCGTATCAACGCGGCAAAGACCCAGGTCATCATCTTTCCACACTCTAAATCTCCCAGACTTGTTCCGTCGGAGAATAATAAGATCTGCCTGAACGACAAAGTGGTTGAAAGAGGTAGTCTATCTAGGCCTAACAGTAGACAGCAAGCTGATTTTCAAGGAGCACGTAGAAAAAACCAAAACCATGTGCAGCATCTTGATAAGATCATTGTATCCACTTATCAACAGGAGGTCTACCCTGTTCCTGAAAAATAAGCTTGCTGTCTACAAACAAATCAAAAATAAGCTTGCTGTCTACAAACAAATCGTCCTTCCCGTAATAGAATACGGGATGCCAATCTGGGAGACTTGCGCAAAAAGCCACCATCTCTAATTACAAAGGATCTAGAATAAGATCCTGAGAATGATCGTCAATAGTCCACCGCGGACTAGAAACTCTGAGGTTCCCCGCCTGGCTGGTCTTCAGACACTGGAGTTACGGAGAGCTGACAACAGATCATCAGGGATCTGGCACGTTAGGTTAGGTTAAGCTAAGTTAGGTTAAATAGGTAGAATAACAAATTAAAACATTTTAATCAAACATTCTTCACAAGAAGAGAATTGTAAAACATTACAACAGTAAAACACTACATGTACAAACACAAAATCAAAAATTTCAGCAAAGATGAAGAGCCCTTATGGCTAACCTCTTGCCCTGTATTAGCAGTTGTAAACCACGTAACAAATCACAAATAAAGAAGAATTTTACTACTACTTGGATTAATAATCTATCTGCATATATAGAAGTACCATACTTGTTTTGACCACACTGCCCTCCGTTAAAAATTAACGGAACTAAGTGTATGCGTAATTTATGATAGATGTCACCATTAACAACAGCAGTGACATCTGAAGGAAAATTAACGCCGAATCATGGTAACATGATAAATTAACCATTTTTTTAAGCTTCTACATTCATTTCACATCAGATGTCAATGCTTTTGCTTGCGGTGACATCTATCAGAAACTACGCATAACCTCATTTCCGTTAATTGTTCACAGAGGACAGTGCAATTCAAAACATGTCTGGTACCTCTATATATGCATATAGATTAACGTCCAAAGTCCCTCCTTTTAACATATTCTGCACAAAAAATACTTTCTAAGCCCCACGCCTGACAGGATCTTCCACCACTTTTTTATGAGTGGGGCGTGGCATAAAGTATCATTTGTACAGAATATATAAAAAAGTGGAACTTCGGATGTTAATCTCATCGTTTATATTTCGAGGTACCAGACATGTTTTTCAGTAACACTACTCTATGTTGTAGTCTGTGATAGGGAAATCGCAAATCGAGTGTCATCAAACTACACGGCATGTTGAGAGATTGAGCTCGTGTGAGAGATTTTTGTGTCCCAAATTTGATTTGGACGTAGGACTACGTCTTTTATTTCTATACTGGGGGTACACTTTGTGAAAACCGAAATGGAAAAATGAAACAATATTATGAATGATTTTGAACATTTATAACTCAGCTGTCCTTGGACCAATTTCAATAATTTTATCACCAATCGATCAGAAACATTGTCCAATTTAAAATTTTATGAAACAAACGTTCTTCCCAAACCCAGTCGTCATAATAGAGTACCACTTGGTTGCACATCATTCTACTTAAACCTGAAAAGATATAAAACAGCGCTGCTGTCTAGCCTCAACTCATGAGTTGTTCATCATTCTCTGCTTGATCGTCAAGCAGTTCAGTTCGGTGTTAGCTCGCTCTCTCGAGTTGTTTGAAAAGTTCGTGGCGATAGTGTTCGCGCTCTCTTTCGCGGTTTGTCGTGCGTGTGTGTGTGCCCCGAAATGGGGAAGCATCGGTCGCGAAGCCCGGCGAAGGTCCAGAACCCTGATGAAGGAAGCTCCGGTGTGCCTACCTCGAACAGGTTTGCTGTTCTCCCCATGTTGTAAAAACGCAGCAAGAAAAGAAAGAAGAATCGAGGCCAGTCTGATGTCACTGCGACGAACGCCGTCGGCAACGAAAATTCTGCCGGCCCGAGTGCGGCAAAAGTGAAGCTACCTTCATTGGTAGTGAAAAATGCCCATCTTAATGAGTTCATCACAGATCTAGCGACGCTGGGCGTTAAAGCCGAATACAAGCTGGGCAGAGTCGGCACCAAGGTGGTGCTCCGTACCAAAGCGGAGTATGACTTGGTCATCGCCCACCTGAGGACTTCCAAGGTGGAATTCTTCACCCACGACATTCCCGGTGAGAAGCCATTCAAGGTCGTCATTATTTATTTATTTATTTGTCGTCAATCAGTGTAGACCGTTTTACAATTTTACTTAAACGCTAATTGTTACAATTTTACTTTATTTATTTATTTGTCGTCAATCAGTGTAGACCGTTTTACAATTGTTGTCTTAAGAGCTATGTTTACAATTTTGTCTTTGTTTATATTTAACATTACTTCTAGCTGACGTTATGCGAGGAATTAAAATATTGCTTTAATTTGGTTTTTGTCATTGTAAAGTCAATGTTATCGCAGTGCTTATTATATGTATCCATCATTTGGTTCAAGGGTCCAAATTTGGCATAATTCGTACGATGACGATTTGTAGCAAATATATTTCTATTTCGTAAATGCCTAGATGGTGTATATAAATTTAAGGATGACAATAGTTCTATAGAATCAATGCGATGTGATACGATATCGTTTACGAAAGAAATCATAGCAAATTCACGACGCTCTTTTAATGTTTGGATATTTATGAGCATACACCGAGCTGTGTAAGATGGCAGAGGAAATACAGTCCAACCTAACTTGCGGAGTGCATACAATAGAAACTGCTTTTGAACGGATTCTATTCTTTCTTCGTGTGTGATTGAAAAAGGTGACCAAACTATGCTGCAATATTCTAATATCGATCTTACATAAGCAATGTACAATGTTTTTATCGTATACGGATCGTGAAAGTTATAGCAGAAACGTTTTATGAAACCAAGCATGTTGTTAGCTCTGTTAATAATTGTGTTATAATGATCGGTGAAAGTAAGTTTTGAGTCCAAAATAACACCTAGATCCCTGACTCTATCACACTTTTCTACGATATGGTTTCCTAAAGTGATTGTTATATCGGGTAGGGTTCGTTTTCTACTAATGGTAATTGAGTTACATTTTTTTATATTTAATTGTAGCAGGCTTTTTTGGCACCAAGTATGGAATATCTGTATTTCCTCTTTGAATGTGATGATGTCTTTGGCATCTTTTATTTCCAAAAAAAGTTTAATGTCGTCAGCATAGATTAAAACTTTCAATTTCTTAATAATGAAAGATATGTCATTGACGAAGAGAATAAATAAAAGCGGTCCTAAATGGGAGCCTTGAGGAACTCCAGAAGTGACATCAACGGGATTTGATGTCTTTCCTTTGTATTTTACTATTTGATGGCGGTCAGTTAAATATGATTCAAGCCACTTGAGGAGTGCGTAATAAATTCCCATTTTTTGAAGTTTAAAAAGAAGCATGGGTATGTCAATTCGATCAAACGCTTTGCTGAAATCTGTATACAACACTTCTACATGGTTTCCGTTATCCATTGCATTCAACGAATAATTAATTAATTCGAGCAAATTCGTAGTTGTTGAACGGCCTTTAAAGAAGCCATGTTGCATAGTAGTTATTCTGTTTTTAATTTGAAGAAAGAGTTTTTCATATACAATCGCCTCGAAAAGTTTCGGAATGCAAGAGATAATAGCTATACCACGATAATTACGTATGTCAGATTTTTTGCCCGATTTAAAGATGGGCACTAAAAACGAGTTTTTCCATATTTTAGGGAAGTTTCCGGATTCCAGTGACATATTGAAAATCCAAAATAATGGAGCAGTAAGTTCAGTTGCTAAAGCTTTCATAAAAACTGGCGGAAACCCCGTCAGGGCCAGGACCTTTAGATGCATCTAAATTGTTTAAACCCTTTAAGATATCATGAACCTTGAAGCTTGGCGGAACTACCAGCGGAACCGGAATGGATGTCTATTGTTCGACCACGCACAACATGGACTGTACACTGTGCAGTTTCCGGACGAAC
The DNA here is from genome assembly GCF_037179485.1 of Ochlerotatus camptorhynchus. Lineage (NCBI taxonomy): Eukaryota > Metazoa > Arthropoda > Insecta > Diptera > Culicidae > Ochlerotatus > Ochlerotatus camptorhynchus. Next base: position 674,594 of record NW_027040929.1, read on the forward strand.
CAACTTGTATCTCTCCGGCGGGAAATCCGTCCACCCTGGACTTTTTTCCTGTCAAACATCGTACTATCCAAGCCGGAGGCGCACAACGATCTCAGCTCCGACCACCAACCGGTGGTGACTGAAGTCGATGTCAACGTGGTTCCTGCAAGAAGCTGCCTGCGTAAAGACTACCACCATGTCAACTGGGTGCAGTACGGACGAATGGTGGACAGCAACATCGATGAAAATCCACTGCTCGACACCGTGGAGGACATCGACCGAACGTTGGAGGGACTCCACCAAGCCATAACCGTGGCTGACGAGGCGTGCGTCCGACGAGTTCCTGTGAGGGGTAAGTTTATTGTCATTGATTCCCACACCCAACTTTTGATTCGCCTGAGAAATGTTCGTAGACGCCAGTTTCAGAGGCCTGGATATCAAGCGAGGAAACGTGAAATGGCCGATCTGAACAAGGAGATTGCTTCCAGAATGGTCTCACTCCGGAACGAAAGTTTCGGGTGGCTTGTCCAGAATCTGGACGACCGCTCCAGACCATTCTGGAAGGTAGCCAAGGTCCTGAAAACTCATCCCAAACCCGTTCCACCTCTCAGAGTCGATAATGATGACGATCGGCTTTTAATCACCCCACAGGAGAAAGCAAATGCGATCGGCGAGCATGTCGCTTCATCGCATTTGCTTGGCTCGACTATCAGGATCAGGTTGCGCAAAGCGTTCAAAACCTAGATGCCTCCCCTTGTGTCGTGCCTCCGGCGGATATGATTACAGTACAACAAATTTGCTCAGCGCTGAAATGCACCAAGAACATGAAGGCCCCCGGGTTTGACGGAATATTCAACTTGATCTTCAAGAGACTCAGCATGAAAGTGCAGTCTCTCCTAACCGCTATCTTCAACAGATGTTTGGAACTGCACTACTTTCCAAGGATCTGGAAAGTAGCAAAAATCATACCAATCCGCAAACCCGGTAAGGATCCAACATTGTCTTCAAGCTACAGACCAATCAGCCTCCTTTCAGCGCTGAGCAAATTGTTCGAGAAACTCATTCTCAATCGTTTGCTCAAGTTTGTCGAGGAAAATAACATTCTCCTTCCGGAACAGTTTGGGTTCAGAAAGGGGCACTCCACCAATCACCAGCTAGTACGGGTGATGAATAACATCCGAAGTAACAAAGCTGTCCACAGCCATGGCTTTGCTAGACGTTGAAAAGGCGTTTGACAATGTTTGGCATGATGGACTTGTGTACAAGCTTTGTAACTTCAACTTTCCTTTACATCTTATTAAAATCACTCATAACTACCTCCAGCAAAGGTCGTTTAAGGTATCGTTGAATGGTTGTCTTTCCGACACGTTTTCCATCCCAGCAGGTGTCCCGCAAGGCAGTCTGCTGGGCCCCTTGCTTTACAGCATTTACACTTCCGACATTCCTCCCCTCGGAGACGATTGCGTGTTTTTCCTGTTCGCAGATGATACCGCAATAGCCGTCAAAGGAAGGATGCCTCGCGAAATAACGAACAAACTTCAACGATGCCTTAACGCCTTTGCTGATTATGCCACCACGTGGAAAATCAAAATCAATGCCTCCAAAACACAAGCGATCATGTTCCTCCATCGGCAATCACCCAAACTAAAACCGGCTCCCTCTTGTACTGTAATCATGGATGGCACAAGGGTTGAGTGGTCCGCCGAAGTAACCTATCTCGGGATGTTGTTTGACGAAAAGCTCCTATTCCGCTCGCATGTGGAGAAAACCGTAGTCAAGTGTTCCGCCTTGGTTAGGAGTCTGTATCCGCTGATTTGCCGCAGATCCCGCCTCTCAAGGGTGAACAAACTGGCCGTCTACAAACAAATCGTAGCACCTGCGATCCTCTACGCAGCTCCGGTGTGGGAATCATGTGCACAGACTCACAGGAACAAAATTCAGGTCGCACAGAATAGAGTGCTGAGGATGGTTCTTGATCGTCCTTTCGACACTAGAATAACAAATTTACACGAAGAGGCAGGAATTGCCAAAATAGATTCAAGAATTAACGAAATTAAGACTAAATTTGCAGAAAAATGTAATTTATCAGAACATGCTTTGATAAGCAATTTGTATATAGTAGGTTATGTGTATATAGTTTTAGGTTAGTTGTAGTTGTAAATAGTAGTTATAAGTAGTCTCCTTTTTCCAATTCAAATCAAACCAATCCCACCAAAGTGGTTATACTTTAAAATAGGCCTGATAGGACTAGTAACTGTAAATAATAATTAAAATCTCAAATGAACTAAAGTTGAAAAGACGCATCTGTGTCACTTGAAAAATTCATAAATGTAAACCACACAAACACAAGAAATAAAGATCATTTTAAGTAAGTAAGTAAGCCTCAACTCATTTTCGCCGCGAACGGCGTGGTGAGCAGGCAGCAGAAGCAGCAATAGCAGCAGTAGGAAGATGGTGGCAGGCTAGGTAGTCCACTCTTCTACCCAACAAGCAAAAATGACTGGTCGTGGCAAAGGAGGAAAAAATCTTGGTAAAGGAGGCGCCAAGCGTAATCACATGCTTCTTCGTGATAACTGCCATTCGTCGTCTGGCTCGCCGTGGCGGTGTCAAACGTATCTCCGGCCTGATCTACGAGAAAACACGAGGTGCGCTGAAGGTGTTCCTGGAAAATGTGATCGGTGATGCTGTCACCTACACTGAACACGCCAAACGTAAGCGGCCATGGATGTCGTCTACGCTTTGAAGCTACAGACGCACCCTGTATGGTTTTGGTGGTTAAATGATCACCAGCTTTGGCAACAAACCGGCCAACAAGCTTATTATAGTAAAGAGTTTGAAAAGAATTTATCTGTGCCTGTTTGTCCATATTCAGAACAACACGCCCTCAACAACCACATAAAATGCTCTCCAGAGTTGTAATCTTGTAACCAAACTTGGAAGCAGGGGTGCAGGTGATTTTGATCATTTCTCTTCATCAACTTTCTCTTTAAAAAAAAAATACTACAAATTTGGTACGCCTGCAAATCAAAAATGGAAAGAGTTAAAATAATAGATGATCGATCAATTAAGAGAACTAAATGCTCTTCACATTTGTTCCGTCCACTAGCGGTCCAACGTCAAGCTTTCGTTCGTGCCCCTAGGTATAGACCCTCTACTTTTTTTGGCTCTTTGAAAACTGATAGTAATGCGGTCAAAAAATTAATGAGAAAAACCTTTTTTATATAATTGCAGCATGTTTAAAAATTATTTCCACGAAAAAGTAAACTGTATAGTCCATGAATCATTTTTGTATGCTGTCGTCAACATTCTTTGACCTGTATTATTTCCACTTTTCCAAACATCTATAAGAGGATCTTTATGACTAACTGCCAATGGAATAGCGCCATCTGTATGAAAAATACCCTTGACTTAATGGTCCATTGTCCGTCGACCTCCAGATCTGGGGCGAATCAATTCACTTGAACCGGGTATTGCAGCCTTAAGCTGAATGTTATGAATTGGGTTGTCACAAATTCAATAGTTCTGTGGGGGGAATGACACTGATAATAACTACACATTGTATCTGAAATATGGATCTGTCATGGATAGAAAATACTAAGCGAAATTAAGTGGAAATTAATTACTTCTTTGCTCTAACCCTGAGATGAATTTTTTTTTAAGAGTAACAGTTTTCTCAATTCCCTCAAGCAAATCGATGTATGGTAGCTGATATCATGCATGGTCGGTGTAAGATTTTTTTTTTATTCTTATTGGGCTTATTTAGATAAATAAGAAGCACACAACCGACTAGCGCACCCCTGCTAAACTTCCTTTCTAGCCCACAGTTCACTGTCTCCTAAAGGACGATTCAAATATGACGTCCACAAGATTTTTTTTTTTAGTTTTTGTTACTCCCTCCCCTTGTATCATTAATTTCCCCATACTTATTTCACGTACTGTCACAAATTCTAAAAAAAACCCTCCCCCTTTAATAGTGGACGTCATATTTGAATCACCCTCAAGTGTCACTATGATGTATAATGATTAATCACTCTCCGTTTGTTTCAACATTACTCTTGTCCCACAAAGTATACAATGTTGCATTCCCAAGTATGCTGATTCATGTTGCCAAAATAAATCAGTTTTCCGTCAGCACAACTTCTGGCGTCAAAAATAGCACCATTCGTCACGGTTAATAATTTCTGACAATTGCATTGTCCGCTGTCAGATATTTTTGAAGTTCACAGAATAACGTGGCCCTCTGCCAACACTGCAACAAAAATATGTATTCCTTTTGAATGGCTTACTTATTATCCAACACCCTAACTAGTTCATAATACTGAAGTTACACTAGATATTCCTGGTTCGCACATTTTGCAGTTGGCGTAAATTTCTCAACCGCACGCGTTCCCCATCATAGAGTAGGAGCATCATTTCACTCAGCCACCGCAGACGTCATAAATCAACCGGCAAATAAGATCGCAATCAGAGCGAGTCTCTTCATGCCAAGCTTCAAGCGTACCTGAGGATGCTTTACCTGCAGCGTAAGTCGCCTCTTATTTTCACAGTCCGAAAAAAGCCAAAGGATCCCGTGCTAATAAGACAAATTTTTCGATCTTGGTACACATCAGTCGCAACAAAACAATCGCGATGAAATGTGATGGATTTTGAAGAATTCTTGGCTGTTCTGCGATTGAGACGGAGTCTGAAGCATGTCTGTGGATCCGAGAATAGATCCGTCTGTACCCCAAGTGCATCTGATTTACTTTATTGTTGGCCCTTGTGCATAGTTGCACATTCACTCTCTCTCTCTCTCTGCGGGATGCCAGCTAAAATAGTGAGCATTTTTTCGTCCCCTTCCTCATATGACCGGGACGTCGTTCAGCATGGGTCTGCCAAATTTTGGACAGTGAAACATTAATTTAGAAAATCCGTCACTTGGTCAAATGCTAATTAATGTATGAATCGTCGAAAATTTGCGAAATAATCTAATTTATCTTGTTCGGCTTGTGACTAGTTGCGAACATGGCTTGTGACTCGCTGTAGATGACCAACAAGTGCAATGCTGGTCGTTTTCCGGCCCTCTCATATGCATCTTAATTTATTTTGAGTGAGAGCAGATGTACTGCTTCAGAGTGGATTAGCCGATGTGACTGATATTGTAGATGCGAAATCTCTCTGAAAGCGATTAAATTGACACAAGACATTATCAAGTCTAGTTAATCATACGAATCGTTTCAGTTATATTTCCGAGGGCAATTTCACAAAAAAACAAACATCATTCTCGTTCGACACAGTTTTCATTCCGAGGAAGAGCATTTCTTTTTCAGAGAGATATTGTTCTATTATTAGAAAACGAAATACTGAACCGTTTTCACGATGCGTGTTTTGTATGCTTGAACTTGTGCGAAGCAAACAAAGAACAGATCATATAAGTTCATTTCAATGATGGTGAATGCAATCAATTAGGTGAATGTGGGGTCAATTTAGTGATTGAACATTAGAACACAACTTTTGATTTTTATTAATCACATTCGATATTTTTGGAGTACCAATTATGGAGGTTCTGTAGGCCATGATTAAGATTTGTAGAATGCTTTAAAATCATGATAAATCTTGCAATGTTACTTCGGTATATTAAATATGGGAATTAGCTTTTCTTGTTATCATAATCCATACATCAAGTTTCATTGGAAATAATATGTATGATGTTTGATATCAAGATACTCTATATTTATTTAATTGCTTGTCATAAATCAAGATTAGACCGTTATGATACAATGATAATTACATTTGATGTCTTACTTATAAACTTATACATAAACTTATAAATAACTTATAAAAGTATATTGTTTACATTATATTACTTTTGTGTGTTCATAATTAAGTAATAGAATTGAAGTATTGCTTCAATTGTGGCTTTTGACAACAATCGCTTTGCTATGCTTATTGTAAGTTGCCATCATCTGAACCAAAGGTCTAAATTTGGCATGGTTTGTACGATGGTGGCTTGTAATAAAAATATTTCGATTTCGTTCTTGCTGGGAGGGTATGTAAACATTAAATTTTGACAAAAGTGTAATTGAATCGATGCAACGCGAAACGATATCGTTTACAAAAGAGACCATGTCACGTAGGCTGTAGGGTAAACCAGAGTCGGTGTATAATGAGTCATTAAGTAAGCCAAGTCTATCTATTGAACTGTCAAACAATAGGCAGCTGAATCGTGCAAAGTAAACAAACATGACGATGCTATGAAAGCTATAATCGAAGAAATGATCATAAATACACAGTGTGCTATAAATGGTCGTGGCTCATGGGATACGTTTGGTAATGACCAGCAATATTGTAATAATTTTTGACGTAGACAACGTCTTACGGGAAGGTACTGGAGGTAAATCAAAAATCTAAAATTGCGACCGTCACGAAAAGGAGTAAGGTTTTGAACGCTTATAACTTTGTCATTTATAGATGAAATTAAAATCCAAATAAACCGATCGATAGGAAATAACTATCACAATAAATGCTTCTCCAATTTTCTCAAAAAAATCGTTGAAAAATGTACAATTAAAAAGTGATAATTTTATCACTGTTTCTATGAAATAAACGTTCTCCCAAGTCGTCATAATCGAGTACTATTTGGTTGCGCATAGTTTTGCTTGAACAGAACAGAACTATATAAGAGCTCTGCTGTCGTTCCTCCGCTCATTAAAGGTTCGGACGGCGTGGCAAGTAGAAGCAGGAACAAATCAGGAAAAGGTGGAATTTTTCTCTCTACCTCTGCTGAACATTACCGTAGTCAGGCAGCTAGAGCGCTGCTATAGTGAATCCGCTCATTTTCGCATCGGACGGACGGTTTGGAAAAAAAGCAGCAGTCAGCGTGATCACTTTGATGACAACCAACGATGGGGTGGAGAGGATGTGGAATTTGTGGGGATCAAATAATTGGTCCTTTTCACGCCGCACTTTCCTTTTCATAAAAAAAAAACGGCGGGAAATCCTGTCAGGGGCGGGCTTAGAAAGTAGTTTTTGTATGTCAATATTATCTGTTTCTTTGGTAACAAAACACGCCGAAAACGACGCAGAAATCATCGCCATACAAATTCCTATGGCGACGATTTCTGCGTCGTTTTTGGCGTGTATTGTAACCAAAGAAACAGATAATATACAAAATGTACAGAACATACAGTATATGTTGTTTACAAATTACATATGCATTACTGTAAGAACTGTCAAAATCCTATGAATTTACACGCTAGTGTTCGTGAGATTTTGCTTGGCGAACTGAATTTAGATGATTTTGGGCCGTCCCAGTGTTGAAGTGGGATCCAGAGGGACGGTACAAATTAATTTAAATCTTTAAGTAGAGCTTTACATTGTTGTTTGTTACAAAATTCATGCACCAAGTGGATTGACGAGTTTCTGAGTGGTGCTGTAATTACTTCGGTCCAACAAAAATTAAACCTGAAAATGGGTTGGCGCGTCTTTGTGTAAATGCAAGAATGGCAAAAAGTTAAGAGAAATAACTAAATACTAGCAGTTCTAGTTCATCATTAAGTGCTTAAGAAGCAGATAAATTCCTACGTTAAGCTATCCAATGAACATTTAGAATTATGATCCTGCTTAGATGGACGAATTTTTGATTGCTTGAAGTAGCAAATTATGATTAAATATTGAACATGGACCAAACTTTCAAATTTTATTTTTGTTTTAAGAAAGTGAGGGGACAATTTCAAGTAACCAACAAGCTTACTTAGTAATAATCCGATTAATAATGCACCAAAGCCCTGTATGTTTCCTTTATATAACAAAATCAATCTAAATTAGCGGGCTTATTGGTTACCTTCCAAGTTACAATTTGGGTTTTATGAGGGTACTGTAGACCATGTTTTAGACTTGTAGAGTGCTTAAAACCCTCTATAAAACTTACAATGTTATTTGGGCTGGGATGTGAAATAACGGAGGATTAAAGACAAGTGTTTCATATACAGAAATATCCCTAACGGAAAGTCCAGAAAAAGTCAGAAAAATAATTAATAATGGTGAGGACAAGGAGAAGAAATGGAGTAAATAAGTTACTTCTACTGTATTTTAAATCAATATCAAGAAAAATGCACGAGAGGTTCACTAAACATCTCAACGTAGTCTACGTCAACCATGCGATCGTGTCTTGTACACAACCCCACCCATTTTTTTTTTGTTAAGATAATTCGGCAAAATAACTAATATAATGATTTACTACAGCCGCTAATTAGTTTTCTCCCTAGAAATCATTTGAAGTTGATGCAGAATTCCTCTGTTGCCAAGTGGAAGCGAAGGAAACCTTTCGAAGACCGTAATGCAAGTTCCACTGTTTTTTTCTCTTGAAGTGACTGTTAAACACCGACTCTAGTGTAAACAGTACATAACATAGATGACTATCACAAAATCCGATAAAAAAAAGGGTCATTCATAAATGACGTAACATTTTTATGACAAATTTTAGACCCTCTTCCCCCTCCTAGCGTATTATGCTATAATTAATACTATCACCGGCCCTCCCTCTCTAAAATTCTTCGTCATTTATGGATCGTGTCTATCTATATGAAAGAAAACAGGATGGTCATCTAGTCTAGTGACTGAATCACCCAAGGAAAGCTGAAGATCAAATTGAAATCAAAATTTGCTGTTATGATGTAACTTATTTTCAATACTCCAGTTGATCTAATTTTTGTTGATTAAATTTTTTTTTTTTTTTTTTTTTTTTCCTTTATTTACAAGGCTTTCAGCCATTGGCTGGTTCGCCTTGGGAGTTGTTGATTAAATGTGTCTGTGTGAATCATGCACAACCTATTTCCAAGCATTCAGATGTTATAGGATCTTAAAATTGTTCAGGAGTTCTGAAGATGTGTTCTACTACATAATTAAAGACTGGGACAATGAATGTAGTATCGAAATATGTCCAAACAGATTCAAAATATCTATTTGGATCACTACTGACCTACTACCATGTATACCAGATATTCCATTTTCTCAAAATTGTCCTGTAGTTCAGATGATTTGTTCAACCAGATCTACAGACATTTTCCCAACCTTGGTTGATCTAGTAGAACACACCATCTGATCTCCAGAACGATTTTGAGAAACTATAACATCTGATATACATGGCAATAGGTCGTGATACAGATAGCCACAGATACTACAAACATTGTCCCAGTCTTGGTTGATTTAGTAAAACACATCATCTGAACCCCAGAACGATTTGCAAAATGTGCATTATCAACAACTTTGTTAAAGACACTAGCCACTTCCAAAAGATGAAAGGTGACGTCATTAATTTTCAAAAATTCATATGCAGTTCTTTTCGTTCATAACCAAAATTACGTTAATGAAAATGTCTTCATCGCATTTTACTTGCCTTCAGGAACACAGTGAAAACATTTTCATTGATAGAATTTCGGATTACAATGAAAAATTGGTTTGCAAAAAATAATGACGTCCCCTTTCTCCTTAAGCATGTTAAGAAAGTTTGACAATTTCGTGCCCTTCTAGGGGTATACATCATTTATTAACGAACTTCAGGAGACACGTAGCGTGAATAGATCACCTTTTCGTGGTACGTTACGGGATGTAAGATCTACCACCGATTCCTAATCCTGACTACTTCAAACTTGGGGAACAGGATTTTTCAGTAATAAAAAGAACTCTAATAAAAAAAAAAACCATAAAAGAAAGCTTAACGACGTGTTCGGGGTATCATCCAAACCTGCCATCCATGCCTGGTCGAATTCAGAACTTAAGCGATTGAAAAAAAAATAAAAGGGCTGCTCTTCGTAAGCACAGCAAATACCGAACCGATTCCACGAAAGCATGTTATTCTAAAGCGAACATGGACTACAAGCGACTCAACTACCAACTGTACCATGCACAGCAAGACCAGCTTCAGTTCAAAGTTTTGCACACTGTATCTCGACGGATCAGCATGGCTTCATGCCTAAGCGTTCTACGATGACCAATTTAGTTTACGTTCACTTCGTGCATCATTCATGAAGTAGAACGTGGCCATCAAGTAAATGCCATCTACAGACCTATCCGCAGCATTTGACAAAATGAACCATGACATTTCGTTGGCTAAATACGACAAAATAGGTGTTCACGATGGCCTGCTTACTAGGCTCTACTCCCATCTGACTGGTCGAAACATGTCTGTCAAGATTGGAGACTATGTTTCGTCATCCTTCCCCGTGACATCCGGCGTTCCCCAAGGTGGGCCATTTCTGTTTCTGTTGTACATGAATGAGGTCAATACCATCCTGAAATACTTTAAACTATCGTATGCGGACGACTTGAAACTCTTCTTCATGACTACACCCTGACGAACATAACTTTGAAACGTGAATCGACTATTAAGGATCTGGGAATACTGATCGACTGCAAGCTCAGCTTCAAGAATCATGTTGCATAAGTAGTATCCAAAGCTTCCTCACAACTCGGGTTCATATTCCGCTTCGCCAAAAAAATTCAAAGATGTATACTACATAAAAACATTATACTGTTCGTTGGTGCGACCTATTTTGGAGTATTCGACGATCGTGTGGTCTCCATACTACCAACATGAAACCATGCGTATTGAAGCTATTCAACGGAAGTTCATCCGGTATGCTTTAAGGCATTTTCGCTGGAATGACCCAAGAAATCTGCCTAGCTATGAAAGCCGTTGTATGCTTATCAACTTAGAGCTCTTGGATGCGAGACGTAACGTAGCAATGGCGAGCTTCGTCGGTGATCTTCTTCAGGGAAACATTGACTATTCTACACTGCTGAGTAGTATCGAAATCAATACCCGCCGCCGTAATCTACGATCGCATGCTTTCCTGAACAACCACCTCTCACGAACCAACTATGGTAGAATGAGCCCATGCGGAGAATGTGTCGCATCTTTATCAGATGCTACAATGTATTTGACTTCAATGTTTCCCGATTTTTGACGAAATGGAGGTGGTCGATGAGTTCGTGTATTTGGACTCACTGGTGACCGCCGAAATGATACCAGCAGAGAAATTCAAAGACGCAATATGGCAGGGAATCGTGCCTACTTTTGACTCCGGAGGACGCTCCGGTCGAATAATATTCGCCGCCGCACGAAGTTGACTGTCTACAAGACGCTGATTAGACCGGTGGTCCTCTACGGCCACGAGACCTGGACTATGCTCGTGGAGGACCAACGCGCCCTTGGCGTTTTCGAACGGAAGGTGTTGCGTACCATCTACGGTGGAGTGCAGATGGATGACGAAACGTGGAGGAGGCGAATGAACCACGAATTGCACCAGCTGCTGGGAGAACCATCCATCGTTCACATTGCAAAAATTGGGCGACTACGGTAGGCTGGGCACGTCGTAAGAATGCCGCACGACGACCTAGTGAAAATGGTTCTAGAAAGCGACCCAACAGAAACAAGAAGAAGAGGCGCGCAGCGGGTAAGGTGGATCGATCAAGTTAAGTGACCTGCGGACCCTTCGCAGACTACGAGGCTGGTGAACTGTGGCCATGGATCGAGTAGAGTCGAGACGACTTCTTCGGACAGCAGAGGACAACAAGGCCTTAGCCTGATTAGTTAGGTGAGTAAGGAAGGTTTCTCGTTTTAGAAATAAGTGCAATTTCAAGAATATGTTATGTTAATTTGTCTAGAATAAGTATACTGCCATTGCATTGGGGTGAATATTTTACCTGTTGACCATAACATAAATAAAATAAAACCATTTGTGGGATAGTTTACCCATCCGGAATACAGTTCGTTTATGGTATTTTTTTTTATTAGGGAGCACATCATAGGCCTTGTTACTTTTCATGCCTTGTTAATAGTGGTAAGTCCTCGTGTTGCCTGGACCGAGGATGATGAGTTAGTTAGTCTTCATCTATATGATTCCTAATCTTCTATTCGTTGTTCCCTAGTTTGAAGTGGTTAAGACTAGAGTTCTGATGCATGGTCATTATCGGTGTCATTGCTTAATGTTGTTGTTAAGGAATCCAATTTTGACTGACAAAGGGACGCGCCTTTGGAGCGTGCTCCAACACTTTCAATTAAAATCGATTCCTTGCTATGAAGGCAAGAATGACAACTGTATCAAAACCGAATACTTCATCAATTCTCAATAGTAACATTTCATTATAAGACTGAATTGATTTTTCGGCATAGTTTTCAATTTTATTTAAGTGAAACTAACATTTTTTCATTTAACTAAGTGTCAATCAATATTTTGTACAAAGAGTTAGGGAACCCAAATTTAATAAGAATATCTCAATGGAAGTCACTCGAAAGCCATTTAAAGGTTTATCAATTTCACCCAATATCTATGTTTTACAATTCGAGATATCAAAAATACCCTAAAACTAAACAAAATTATGGCATTCAATTTAGATTTGCGTTAATTCTCTTTGCTGAAATGCTACATAAAAACAATTCAAATCAGTAAAAATAAATGGAAACATCCATAAAGCATTAATACCTACATTTCGCTTCAATGTAGACGACAATGCTTCAAAATCAATCTTCTTAAGAATTCAGCCAACAAAAAGAAATCAGCCATACATCACTTATTGATGACCTCAATGACCATAATTTGCAAATAATCAAAGCTAATTTCCTGAAAGATATTTTATTTCAACTCACAAACTGGTGACCAAACAGCTCAGATATATTGGCAGACCAATGTATATAATCAAATCAGAAGCTCAGAACTAAAATAAAAAATACAACAAACATCTGCTAAGCCTCCTTGGCCTCTTTACCCCCTCAAATCTGACCTGAGAATAGTTTTAAAATTTAACTTTCCAAATATCCGGATAGTTGTTGTCCGCCTGATAACCAGCTAATGGTTAACTATTTTTTTTTTTAATTTCTATATTGTGGAATAGAAAATAAGATTTTTTTATGGGCCAAATTCAAGTTGAGTTGAGACATACTAGCCAAGGAGAATTAAAACAAACAAGATTTGCTGAATATTAGCTCAATGAGTTAAAAATGTATCATTCAATTTTTAAGAGTTATAAAGCTTGCTTCAGATAGAATTGGAACAAAAACAGTTGCCTGTATTTCAGTTATTTATTATTGAATTCAAGATCTTTTTTTATACAAATGTAGCGTTTTCTTCATACTTTTAGGAAAAATACGGATAAAATTATTCGTCACGGTTTCGAAGGAATTCTCGAATTTTTCCTGTAGCACGGCTCATTAGGCGGCGCACACCTTCTTCGTCCATCGTTTTAGCTATCTTATTCCACCAGGTCTTCATCTGATTGATGTCTTTGACAACCTTTCCCTTTGCCTTGAGTCTCCTCTTCATGATTGCCCAGTATATCTCAATAGGGCGGAACTGGGGGCAGTTGGGTGGGTTAAGGTTTTTCGGAACAAACTGGACCCCTTTCTCTGCATACCATTCTTGAACGACTTTGCTGTAATGACAGCTTGCCATATCTGGCCAAAACATTACGGGATGGTCGTGGGATCGAATGAACGGCAAAATTCGTTTTTGGAGACACTCTTTTTGGTATAGTTCCGACGTCATTGTCTTATTTGTAACGAAAACTTCCGTTTTTTTGCCACAGCTGCAAATGCCCTGCCAAATCATAAATTTTCGTGCAAATTTGTCGGCAAAAACAAATTTAAATTTAACTGGAACATCCCCCCGAGCCGTTGCCAAGTAAAATTTTTGACCTGGGATTTGCCCGAAGTCAGCCTTGACATAGGTTTCATCGTCCATCAGGAGACACCCGTCGAACTTGGTCAGCACCTGGTCGTATAGCTTACGCGCACGGATTTTGGCCACACTTTTCTGTTTTATGGTCCGATTTGGCTGTTTGCTAGCTCGATACGACTTGATTCCTTCCCGGAGTCGAGTTCTCCTCACGGTACTATGGGCAGCACCGAAATTTCTGGCCAAATCACGGTCCGACAGATTGGGATTCCTCTTAATCGTCTTCAAAATCTTACCACGCAGTTTCCGGTCGACAGTTCCACTCCGACGATTGGCTTGAGGCTTCCGAATCGTCGTCAATGTTTCCTTATACCGTTTGATAACGCGCCATACGGTATTTCTGGGCAATTTCAGCTGTTTAGCTAAGCTAGATGCAGACCACAATGGATTTTCAAAATAACTGTGCACAATTTTTTCCCTTCTTTCGGCTTCCATGTTGATTGTTTACAAAGTACAGTCGATTTGCGGAATGTCAAAAATACATACGTGAAGCTGACAAAATTCCCGACACGTGGGCGCCAAGAACTTCCAAATCCGTCTACCAGGAGCACCACAATATGAGCAAAAGTTTGTTCCAATTCTAAATGAAGCAAGCTTTACACCAACCTTATTATTATTTGGTCTTGTGCTCAGCATCGAGGAGTCAGATCCGAGTTGTATGATTCCCTTCGGGCTCGAGGTAAACAACCTACTGTTCCAGTTCGGGATATTTTGGGTAGACGCGATCTGGAGTTTATGAAACTTATATATGTTTTCTTAAAGAATATTAACCTTAGATTGTAAGTTTGACTAACCTTGTGTTTAGTTTTTGTTTTGTTCGTGTGGTTTTTTTTAATGTTTGTTTCTGTAATAATTGTATAATTACACTGCGGATACCAAATTGAATAGGAATAAGTTCATGTTTTAGGAATAATGACATATTTGTATCGTAAATCATGACTCAAACCTTCTTCTCCCTCTCCCCATCCATTCCTTTAACTCTAGATTTAAGACATTAATTATGTATAACGCAAATGATAACTTGGCTCTGTAAAGTTTATTCGATTGAGCCTGTACAAATAAATTAAAACAAAAAAAAAACTCCAACCTTATTATTTCTTGGATTAACCCTTTTTTTTCAGCATTTTGATAAGAAACAACCAGTTGATTGAAAGTTTAAAGCAATGTCTCTAAAAATCAATACTTGCCATACTGTTTCTTCTTCCCATCAACATCGTATAGCGCAGCGTATCTCCATAGTTACACCACATTTTGTACTTTGAGAAATTTTCTCATTCTCGTATTGATTGCCAATGTTTCGTATGTATCTTAATTACATATATGTAATCAACTTACATGCAGACGCAATTTCCCCTGAAATCACCCACTCACATGAGCACAACATTTCAAAAATTCCCCATTCCCCAAAAAAGTCACTGTTTTAATTTTAAATTCTTCTACTTGAGTGCTCCAAGGAGCAACCTCAAACCACCCATCCTGCATGAGCGAATCTCTTGAAGGATCTCCAACAACAACCCTTTTCTCCTGCCGGAGGACGGGCGAAAAACAACCCCTCTTTAAATCTCGATTATTTCATTAACATCCCAAAATCTTCTTTACAGCCATACCCCTCCGACGAAGGAAACTTTCTCCCACTGGGAAGTCAAACTAAGCACCTCACAATGAGAAACTTTAATACATTCCTCGAGTATATATGTGGTAAATGCTCAAACTCCCTCCTCCGCGGGGGATGAGTTCTGCAGAGGGTGTCAGAATTTTAACTGTACAAAAATCAATAATTTTAAAGGAACCCGCTCCTCTGTGCGTCAGTTAGACGAGACGATTCTCATGCAGGACCTTTCCCTCACATATCCTCGTCCGGGTCGATGAGCCCAAGCCCACATTTCACCGGCAACCGAAAAGCATATTGGCGGTGGCGAAAATATTATTTAAACAACTTTCACAACTTATGACCGGTTCGTTTCCCGGATCTCCAGATGGGATGAAGGAAGGAAAGTGTTTAGCAAACAGGAAGAGCACCGCTATCCTGTGCCCGGTAAAATGGAAAGTACATGTGCCTTACACGTGAGGGATTTGAACGGTTTCGATGGGTGACACGTTCCGCGGATCCACGGAAGAAGGGGTGCATGTACCTACAGTTGTGCAATTGCAGTTGGGGTTGCATTGCGTCGTACTTTTGGTCGGGGTAACAGCAGTGAGAAAAATATGACCACGTGTGGCAAAGGTCCGGTTTTTGAATTAATTTAAATACCATTTTAACGGGAGTGAAGTTCAGTATAAAAAGTTCGATTAGATTTGCCAATAGGAGCAAACTGTAAATGTTTTTCTCATACACTTCAACCAGGCAAATCTACCATACCATCACACGGGAACGAAACGGAGTCGGAGTCATCGCGGTCACTGGAAATGAGGTCAGAGCTCTCCTTCCGTGTGTCTTGTCCCTTTCGATACCGCTTCACGATGTCTGACCACCGAAACATGAAAATGCATCGCGAAGCCATCAGTTGTTATTTAACATCCTGATTAGGGATGCAATCGTTCGCGTCACTAAATACACTCGCCGGCATGGCATGATGCATTTCTACGGCCGTGACAGTGAGGGTTATAAATTATCCTGTTTTGACTGCGCTGGAAAAAAAAATCCATTCCAATCTAAAGGGGTACAGCCGGCAAACGGTTCCTCAAGAGTCCCGGATGAGGAAAAGGTGATCGAGGTGTGCTGCCGGCCGAAGGTCCTCTCGTGCGTAACACGTGCTGCTGCTGCTGTTTCTGCTATGTCCGAAACTGTGGTGGCAGTGAAGGCGATGTTGACTGACCGGTTGTTTAATAACAAATGCTGCCGTATCGGCGAATGTTACGGTTCTGATGGTCGGCTCCGTAGGGTAAAAGGATTGACATGCGGCGAGAGAATGTGAGTAAAGCGGGAGCATGGAAATCATAGCAGAAGAGCATGGAAGCAGTTTCGCGAATGATTTTTGCTGGATTTTGAGAGGTGATGCGGAAGAAAAAAGGGTTTTGCTGCTGCTGTTGATCCTTAGGATGGGAAAGGTGGGAAGAGAAGCGATGGATGATGATGATCCCGACCGCAAGACAATGACATGACATAAATAATGTTTGTTGGTGTGATGTAAATGAAAAATTTGCAGCCTTTTACGACCTGTTGACTTTTTGGTAAAAATTCAACTGACCACACGGCTGGGTTTTCAAACAAAAGCAGTGGTCCAAATTACAACGAATATAATTAAGAATTTCAGGTGTTGTGATTGAAATAATGTCAATCAATGTTGTGATTCATGGTGATAGAACACGTAAATCTTTTATTTTCTTTGACATAAATCATTTTTATGCAAAGGAAAATTGTAATGTTTTTAAGTTCATACATTTTAAAAACTATTTACTATACAATACTATAAAGGCAAGAAAAAGAGTACTTAGACATATAAATCTTTGTAACATACATATTTATGATGTATGAAAAATTAGCATCATGCGTCAGTTTATTTGACTACCGTGAGTCACGGTAGGCAAATAAACTGACGAATAATGCTAATTTTCCTACGGAATGACGTACCAGAGCTGGTAAATAGCACGGTCGTCATGTGACAACGATTTTTTTTTCCTGTGTTGGGGACATAATACCACCGCGACCATAACTTTGATCTATTGTGGTGTATCCTCTTTTGATTTTGCCGTAACGCAATGGCAAAATGCTATTTATATGAGCAACCACCACTACTGTGGTTGGCAATTATCCCAAACAGGTAATGCATTCCTTATGAAATGTACAACTTGATTGGGAGAAGCAGCCCAGATTTCCCAGGGTTCCATAAGCCCCATATCTAGATATATACGTCGTTTGTGAAATAGTGCAACGCAGTCACACAGCAAATGTTTAGAGCTCTCACTCTCTAGTTTACAAAAACGGCATCTGTCTTCATCAACTTTTCCGATAAGTTTAAGGTGATATTTACTAGGACAGTGTCCTGTAACCAGTATATGTACTCAAATCGTGTTTCGATAAGGTCAGCAGTTTTTGTGTGTGCAAAGCGTTGGGCTCTATGAAACGTTTTGATTGCCGGGCATTTAAGGTATTATTCCAGTTGCACTGTACCTTTAATCTTTCCTAGTTATTGAACTCCATTTTAAGAGCACAAAAAGATAATCCTAAAAATGGTTCAGGTCCAATAAATTGCATTGATGATCCCACTTTAGCCAATTGATCAGCTTTTTCGTTCCCTTCGATTCCGCATTGACCAGGAACCCAGTATAGGTTAACTTTATTACAGAAGGACAGATGCTGCAATAGTTTAGTGCATTCCCAAACCAGTTTTGAAGTGCAAGTTTTGGACTTTAGAGCATTCAACGCTGCTTGGCTATCTGAACAAATACATATGTTTGCATTTTTATAATTTCTTTTTAAGCAAATCGTGGCACATTCTAGGATGGCATATATTTCAGCTTGAAATACTGTTGGCCATTTTCCCATCGGCACCGATAGGCTGATCCCAGGACCACTTATTCCAGCCCCAACCATAGTATCTTGTTTCGATCCATCCGTATAGAATACTATTTACCCAGGACGAAAAGATGGCCCTCCTGTATTCCAATCATAACGAGTCACTTCAGGAACTTTGAATTGGTGATTGAAGTTGTTACGCTTTAACATCCAGTCTTCATTCATTAAAATTAGTGGTCTTATTTGAAACTCTTTTAAAATGCTCAGATGTCCAATATGATCTTCATCAAAGAAATTCATGGACCGTTTGAGCCTCAGAGCACTTTTCATTGCATCCATTTGAATAAATTGATGTAAAGGAAGAATATTGAGTAGAGCATCTAATGCCTTCGAAGGAGTACTACGCATTGCTCCAGTAATGGAAAGAGTAGCAAGTCTTTGTAACTTGTTCAATTTAACTTGTGCCGTTTGTTGTCTGGTTTTCGGCCACCAGATTAGTGATGCATAAGTGATTCTGGGTTTAACAATAGCCGAGTAGATCCAATGTATCATCTTCGGCTTTAGACCCCACTTTTTACCAAATGATCTTTTACAGACCCAAAAAGCATTTGTTGTTTCATATGTCTGTTCCAGCAGAGTTTACTATCTAGGATTACTCCCAAATACTTAACTTCTGACGACAGTGATAATTTAACATCTCCTATTTTAAGATCAGTGGTAGAGACTCTACGTCTTTTGGTAAAGGGTACAATTGATGTTTTCGTAGGATTTATGTTCAGTCCTTCTTGTGTGCACCATGATAGTGTGAATTTTAATGCTTTTTGCATTCTATCAAATACAATTTTATCAAATTTTCCGCGAACTATAATAACAATGTCGTCAGCAAATCCAATTACTTCAAATCCTTGATGCTTTAACTTTAAAAGAAGATCATCAACTACCAGAGACCACAGAAGTGGAGAAAGAACTCCTCCTTGAGGACAGCCTTTTACAGCTGTTACTTTTACTAGTGCATCTCCAAGATTAGCTGATATTTCACTTTTGGATAGCATCTCCACAATCCATTTAATTATGTTTTCATTAAAGCCACGATTTCTCATGGCGTTTATCATTGACGAAAAAGACGCATTGTAAAATGCACCTTCAATATCCAGAAACGCTACTCATAGAATTTCCTTTGCTGTGAAGGTTTTTTTTCTATTTTGGTAACTAGCATATAAAGAGCTGTTATGGTGGATTTGCCTGACTGATAGGCGAATTGGGCTCTACATAGTGGGTTACCATGAAGAACATCTGATTTGACATATTCATCTATAAGTTTTTCTATTAATTTCAAAAATATTGATGAAAGACTTCTTGGTCTAAATGATTTCGGTGAAGTTTTGTCTTTTTTGTTTGCCTTAGGTATGGACTTGCCTCCATATTTTTGGTATGTACCCTAGAAGAAAGCTCGATTTGAAGAGCTTGATTAAAATAGGAATTATTAAAGTTTTGCACTTTTGGATATGTGCTGGAAAAATTCCATCTACACCTAGGGATTTGAATGGGCTAAAAGAGTCTATTGCCCATTCAATTCTAGAGTCTGTAAATAGAATGTTTGCTAGATTGACAGCCTGCTTGTTAAACACTACTAGTTCACAAGAGTTATTCATTCTAGTAGTACCATTTTGTTCTTCACATCTTAGAGATGTATCTTGTATGCAGTCAGTTGTAGGACTAGACCCTGGAAAATGAGAATGCATCATCATTTCCAAAGTTTCTGTTGCATTTATAGTAAAAGAGCCATCAGCTTTTTTAAGAGCTCCCAGGCCGTTAGAATGGTCCTTTGAGAGAACTTTATGAAGCCTTGCAGTTTCAGGAGTGATTTCTATGTTTTCACACATGTGCCTCCAGTCTTTTCGCTTGGATCTTCTTATTTCTCTGTTATACTCACTTAGAGCCTCTTTATACTGAGACCAGTTTGCATTTGGCAGAATTGAATAGTTTCCTAGCCCTTTTCCTTAGTTTTTCTAATCTATCATTCCACCATGGCACATTTCTGTTAGTCGTGCGCACCTTTGCAGGGCAACTAATATTATAAGCCTGATTTATATTGCTTATTAAGCAATTAGCAGCTTTTTCTAGCTTAGAAATTGAATCAAAATCCTGTAAAATAGGCTCATTTTGACTCTGAAGACTGAAACTGTATAGCTCCCAATTTGTTTTACGAAGATCTCTGTAAGTTTCCTTTAATACATCATTAACCGTGAATTCAAACATAATTTGCATATGATCAGATAAAGAAATTTCATCCGATACATGCCAATTTACTATACGATCTGAGATTGTTGGACTGCAAAGTGTTAGATCCAACACCTCTTCCCTTATTGAATGAATGAATGTTGGCGAATTACCCTTATTACATATATCAATATTTCGCTGAGAAATGAAATCAAAAAGTGACTCACCCCTTTTGTTGATCCCCGAACTACTCCATATCGTATGATGGACGTTGGCATCACATCCGATGATAAAGGCTTTATTTTGCCTTCTGCAGTATGAGACAAAGGCTGCAACATCAAGAGGAGGTACATCATCAACGTCGCCAGGAAAATAAGCGTGACAACGATAAAACAGGTATTCTCACTATCACGAAACAAAACTACCTATCACATGCTTTCTTGTCATTTTCCAATGAGAATAATTTTTATGTGATTTTGACATCAACATTTCTAACTGATTTAGATGAAATAAATTCTTTAGTGGGAATGACACTGATGAAGACTGCACATTGTAGTCGAAATACGTATCTGTCATGGATACCAAAATTAATTAAGTGGAATTAAATGGAAGATAAACCCTTTTGCTGTTTTATTTAGCATTCCGCTAACAACCCAATTTCATTACTTCATGATTTAGATGAATTTAAGCAACCAACTACATTGGTAGAGTGAATATATTAATCAATTTCCTCAATACAAGAAACTTTAAAAGCAATAAATGAGCTAGTAATTATGATGATAACAACACTGTCACGTTCTGTAATGACAAACAATAGGATGAGATTTTGAAGAAAATCTCTTTAATCGATTTCTCATCCGATGATAGTGACAGAAGTATCTCTGTAAATATCGCGTGAGATCTTTCATTGAAAACAACATTTGCCAGCCCTGGCCATGAGACTGAAAATGAGTAAATTTAAAATAAAATAAAATCATTAGGATCCCCAGCAGAATTGAATATCTCTATTCCTTTGGTATTTTACCTCTTATTTAAAGCAAATCCACACAATATTTTGGTATCAGGATCAGATATTTTATTTTCTCCTGCTTGGGACATCTTAACTGAATTTTAGATAAGTACAGATTTAGTTATATCGAGAAATTCAATTTAGTTTATCTTTTCGCTTCTTGGGAAAAACTAGTGTTTCTATCAATGCTGTGAGTTAAATAATACCATCTTAGGAAACAGGTACACGGCTGATGTAAACAATTTATGACAGTGCAGATTATAGGGAAAAAATGGATTCCCAACGGTCAAGTTTAATTGGTAACTTCAACTAAAATATACTGACAAAATAGATTATTAAACACGTTTTATTAAAAATTTGGGCTCAATAACACTTACTTACCGTAGCGTGCACATCGGAATCAATTTCTTGGACTTTTCCCGTGAGGTAAAATCGTTCAAGGAGACCTAGATGAACCAGCGGCGAGCTGGCAGCGGAAGAAAAGCGAAGACGACCGACCCCGTGAACGCAAGGAAGGTGAGGGATTACTTCAAGTGCAATCCGTACCTTTCGATTCGGGACGTGGCCAAGGTCAATTCTCCCGTCTGGTTCGATCAGCAGATAGTGCAACGGGCCGGACTTCATTTCTTCAAGGTAAGCACCTAACCGAACCGATAAACAGAATAAGGTGGCCAAGTCCCGCGCCAGGAAGCTGTACCGCGAGTGATTGGTTCAGCCAAAATGCATCGAACGACGAAACGTACATTAAAGTGGACGCCAAGCAGATCCCTGGACTGGAGTTTTTCGTTGGCAAGTCCCGTAGAGAAATTCCGGAAGAAGAAGGTCGACAAATTTGCCAAGAAGTACTTAGTGTGGCAGGCGATCTGTGGATGCAGAAAATTCAGTAAGCCGTACATAACAACCGGTTCCATCAACGGACAAATATATGAAGAAGAATGCATCCACCTGCTGTCCTTCCTCCTGTCCCACGAAGGTGACACTTTGTTGTGGCCGGATTCCGCATCGTTCCATTACGCGAAACCGGTGATGGAGTGGTACGAAGCCAACGATGTTGTTTTTGAGCCGGAGGAGGCAAATCCACCAAACTTGCCAGAACTTCGCCCAATAAAAAATTCTGGGAGATTATGAAGGATTTGAAGAAAGAGTGGATGAAAGTGTGTAAGAAAGATGGCACAAGTGTTGCACAGGATTTGACGAATAGCGTTTAGTCCAAGGTGCGGGCATTGAGCCTAGGAGAGGAGGTTGAATAAACCAACTTTGCAAAAACATAGCTAATAAAGTCTGGAACGTGTAAAAATTGGTGTATTTCTGTTAAAAATGCATTTAAAAAACTTGAAATGCTGCATTTGGAAGATGAGTGCATATACAATGGTTGCTATGATGAGTTTTCACAGTTTGTTCTCCAGTTTTCAAAATGACGTCCAAGCAAGAGGAGCAGCGTGTCAAAATTTTGCTCGCGCAGCAAAAGAATCCGACGATCTCACACGCCAAGATGGAAAAATTGCTGGATGTGGGTAAATCGACGGTGACAAACGTTTTAAAAGTGTTCGGGGAGCGTCTGTCGACCGCCAGGAAGCCTGGAAGCGGCGGCAATCGTAATCCAAACGTGGCAGCGACGACGAAGGAGGTGGCGGTGAAATATAAGCGAAATCCTAACCTCTCCATCCGGAACGTCGCTGGCAAGCTCAATGTCTCCCATACTAGTGTGCAGCAGGCCAAGAAACGAGCCGGGTTGTCGACGTTTAAGAAGGTGAAGGTGGCGAACCTAGATTACAAACAAAACACGTTTACAAAGCAGCGGTCCCGAAAGCTGTAGACGAATCTGCTCACAAAGATCGACTGTGTCGTCATGGACGACGAAACTTATGTGAAGGCGGATTTCAAGCAGCTTCCGGGACAGGAGTTTCGCAAACTATCGAAGTTTCCGAAAAAATATCTCGTCTGACAGGCCATATGAACGTGTGGTCTAAAAAGCGGCATTTTCATTACTACGGGAACCATCAATCAAGAGATCCACGTCCAGGATTGCCTGGAAAAGTGACTTCTACCATTCCTAAAGCAACATAATAGACCTGTGCTGTTGTGGCCGGGCTTGACGAGCTGCCACTATGGGAAAAAGGCAATCGAGTGGTACGATGCGAACAACGTGGTTGTGGTACGAAAAGACCACAACCCTCCCAACAGCCCAGTACTCCGCCTTATCGAATGGTATTGGGCCTTGGCCAAACGTAATCTAAAAAAAAACTAATAAATCCATGGAAAACGAGCAGCAGTTTAAATCTAACTGGCGTTCGGCGGCGAATAAGGTCGATGAGACCACTGTGCAAAATTTAATAGAAGGGGTTAAGCGGAAGGCACGGCTGTTCAGATTTGGCAAACCAAAAGAATAAACGAACATTATTTCCTTTAAATATATGAATTGAATTACCAAAAGAATAATAAGAATATTTTTGTGATATGAATTTTGACTGAAAGAAACGATTTTTTTGTCGACCAATTTTCGCTTGTTCCAGTCTTTATTCCCTGAGAGTTTCAAAAATATCCGACTTAAATTTAATTTTTGGTGATCATTTTTGTCTGTTACATTTTTGTTGACTACAGCCTTTTTGTTATAAGTTGAGTTTTGGAAGCGTTGGGAGAAATCTTCCATTTTTGTAAATAAGGAAGAGAAAATACCTATGTCATCAGCGAATTCTAACTCTAACAGGTAGTCGTTCAGATTTGGAATTTCTATAATTTACCTGCAGAGTTCTGTCAGTTAAATAATTTTGAACTAATTTCATAATATAGAATGGAAAATAAAACTTTTTCAGTTTAGCAATCAAACCTTCATGCCAAACACTGTCAAATGCTTTTTCTATGTCTAGAAGAGCAACTCCAGTTGAGTGGCCTTGAGATTTGTTTGAACGAATTAAATTGGTAACTCTTAAGAGTTGATGAGTAGTTGAATGCCCATGGCGAAATCCAAACTGTTCATTTCAAATTATCTTTTCAAAAGGTTTTCTTATTGAAGAAAGCAAACTTATTGGACGGTAGCTAGAAGCTTCAGCTGGATTTGTTGTGGTTTAGAAGATTTAACAAAAACGACTTCGGATTGTAGTATGTTGCATGAAGCTGAGTAAAAATAGTAAAACACTGATGTGCTCAATTTATGTTTATGTTTTCTTCTAGACTTTCAAATGAAACTCAAATGTTTAAAATAAATGTCATATGTTCACTTTTTTTTTCATTGATTTCGTCATGCCCAACTAACGAGCACCCAACGAGCGAATTTCCGTTTTAACGTATTATTGAATGGAGCGTCAACAATGCGGTCGTGCTTTGGACACAACCCATACTTTAATTTTATATAGTTTGATTACTTGAAAGGCTCAATCGCATTTACTTTACCGAGACGATAATTCATAGTTCATTGGTTGTAACAAAATTGCAAATAGGTTCTTCGACACATCTTGGTTCGTCAACTTTTTAGGAACATCACAAAACAGTTGCTCAATAGGTACAAAAAATATATAATTCACACTCTGTTTCCCCAGAGTTTCAAGAAACATAATGTTTTATGGATCTCTTATTCAACAAACATAACACAACCCAACTCACAATTTGTGCTGATTAGAGGCTGAATGAACAATTTTTTGAAGAAGCATTGTTTTGCTATTATTGTTTTGCTATTATAAGCTATTATTCAACTTCCAATACTTGTTCGGAGTTTCGAGTGCTCAGAAAATCATTCTCAACTCTCATTCATTGAACATTGAAGTATTGTAATATTATAAGCACAAAACGCTTTCCACACTCCACATTCAGATTCATTCCGTGGACAACGCAAGAAGGATAGATAAGAAGTGCGCAGTAGGCTCTGCCCGAGAACGGTTGGTTTTAAATTCGCTGTCACAAATTTTGTGTTTTCCGCGTGCTTTTTGGCTGATACCAATGCAAAAAGAAATTCGTTTTCATTAATGTGAATAAATGAAGATTCTGAACATTATTGTGAAAACTCCCGAATAAGAATTTGGTATAAATAGAATTTTTGCTGTAACGTCATGCTAGCTGGTTTGTGCTTCGGTATGATTTTCTTTTCGCGTGTTCGGTGCTACGCCTCCGCTCTCGGAAGAAAAGTTTTCGTTAACGTTTTTGGTGTTCGCGTTCTGCCCCCGATCACGGGAAAGATAGTTTTGAAGATTAAACTAGAGCCAGAAAAAAAACTCCCAAATATGCTTTGCTTGCGGGTCGATATGTTGTTTTTCCAGTAGCTTTTCTCTCTCGCTTTTATCACTTGGTGTTATTTCAATTTTAGTTTTGTGTCTTTTCAAAAAAGTAAGGATACAAAGATATTTTAAAACTGACTTTAGTGCACGGTTTGAAAGAAAGTTTGACGGGTTGTGTAAGTGTGCTTGTGAAATTGCCTGATTTACAGGAGGCGGAATGTTTGGTGGGATAAATCTTATTATAAGTTAATCAAAAACGCTGTTCCACTATTACTAAATAAGCACTGAATTTGAAAACATCGTGTTTTTGAATCTGGAAGTGTGCTGGCATTGCCATTATTCAATTGATAAAGGACATTGTAACGGTATTATTGCATGGGAAAGTGACCTCAGAATAGACGTGAATAACCAGGCATTCTGAAATGGGCTGCTGGATCTGCAGTAGAGCCATAGAGGTAACTCTAAGACCAGAAGGTCCCGAAGAAACATGCTCAACTTTTTGGCTCGGCTCTGGTACTATCTTCGGTTAGAAGAGATACGAAAAACATCGAAAAGTGATAGAGAAAGCGAGAGAAGAGTATTCCACTACAGATGCGTATTATTCAACAGGACTCTACGAGAATCGAGATGGCAAAGATTTAGCAGCAAGAACACAATACATAAGCGGTGAGATCTAACTGATTACAGCTAGATATAAAAATATGAAATGCATCCTACTAAATACGTGTCATCTACAAAGCAGGAATTGCTTTGATGATGGAAGTGTACACGCAGTACCAATATACATTTTATATCGGTACTACGTGTATGCGGGGCTTGTTGTAAGTGAAAGTAACCTCGGGATGGACGTGAGTGACCAGGCATTCAGGCATCTCAACAGAGCTATCACCTTTCAACTTCTTGGCTAAAATTGTTTGGGATCAGTATAAGATAGTAATAGATTATATTGCAAACATTTTTCTTCCATAAAAACACTGCCGGACAGTGGAAGTTGGATTGTATATACATACATACATACATACATAAGTGTTTCATACAATATCACGTAGCATATAACTCCATACAAATTTGATTGTAACATGTTTGCTCCTCCCATTTTGTGCATGATTTGACAGGTCACCCCAATAAAATTGTTTTGGTTATTTCAAACCATTGTGGGATAGTTCTATTCTTTGGGTTATCCTTCGTTCATGGTTTTTTTTTATTAGGGCATGCAAGCATGCAGATAGACCTAAAGTAAACCAAGCAACAAACATGAGACTGTTTCGAATCAAGATGTATGTTTTTTACCATTTAAGGGATTTCTGGGCAACTTAAATAACAAAATAAAAGAATAGACGATGTTTTCTGTGTTGCTTGGGGAACTTGTCATAAGGCGATATTTCGAAATTTTCTCAATATATTTTTTAGGTACCTAAGTTGCTAGGCGTTGAATCGAATGGTTTTCATCATGTAATGTTCTCATTTAAATGGCTAGTTCGCATTCAGAGCAACAACAGAACATATTCTTATATTGTTCAGATAAGGTAACTAAAAATTAGGGTTTTTTATGTCTGGACTACAATACTTACCGGTACTATGATGTTGCACTTTCGGCCGCTAATAACGTATAAAGAAACAGGGAAAGAATAGTAAATTCCATTTAATACCGTTTTCGGCCTTCAGTATTACCGATATTGAAACCCCTGCTTGGCGTTAGGCGTTTAAATCTCCTGCGATAAAGCATTTTTCCTGCCATCGAGTCTGTTTGATGATGTCTTTTTGTAACCGGAGCACATAAGTTAAAACTTCCACCCTTTTGATTTCAATGACTTCCTGCTGGAAAATCGACAGTAGCCGACAGTAGATGTTTCTGGTTACAAAAATCTTACAGTTGATCAGATGAAGCCTCACGAACGGGAATTCCGGAAATTGGACGGTTTTCCGGTGATTTTCTGTGATGATTATTTTTCAACGAATCACGTTATTTACGAATAGTTCCAATTCATACCTGCAGAAAGATATCTACCATGGTATCATGAATCATCCAAAGGATACGGTTGGTTATTAAGTGGAGTTTGAATTAGTGTCATAGAATTCCACTACGTCATATTTGTCTAAAAAAGTGTGCAGCTAGCGCAGTTCTTCAAAACACTATAATCTTTTATCTGATAGTCTATAGTCATGAACATAACTGCTCTCTGCATCGTTCTTTTCGCCATCCATCAATCATCGGGACATCCCAGAATCATCCCAGTTCAACGCGAGTGGGTGCAAGAGACAATGCTCCAGCACGAAGATCCCGTGCCTTTATGTACAGACAATTTGCACATCCGCGATGTAATACAATTATTATTACCTTTGCCATATAAGATGTCTCATTCCTCTCCGTTGACGCGCATTCGCAACACGACTGCAACTGCAGCGGCCCTAGCACATAGTCAGACCATCATCTCGAGGAGAGTAGGAAAGTTTTTAATTATAATAAATTGCAAACTATTTGTTCTGCGCTCATCGAATATAAGGCGCGCACTCCTCGTTCGCACATATTTACCTCGTGAGCAGTGAGAGGCTCAGCAAACCAGTCTTCTCGTCAGAAAACTAGTCTCTCACGTGCTCCGTCCCTTGCACGGGCACGAGTTGCTTCACCTACTATCCTCGCGCTCTCCGCTGCTGCCACTGACTGCTGGAAGGGTTAAGTCCTTCTCCCCTCGCCATCCACCCACCAGGTACTGGGCACCGTATACGTCACCAACAATAAAACACCACTCGTTCAAGCTAGTCGCAATCGCTAACGCAGATGGGTTGGAAAGTTTCAACCGTTCAGGTCACATTCCGGGACGAAAGATTTTGCAATTCTGTTTTGGCCGACATCCGGGACACGTCCGTGGTGGCCCTTCTGGGGGTCATCCGGCACGATGTTTCCAAAGCCTGTCTGCGAATCCGACGAGAATGCCTGTATTTCTACGTGCAATACGATCTGGGAGGCACCTACAGTTCTGCCTTCCGGCGGTTGGCGGTTCCGGCTGCTTTCCAAAGGATGCTGAACCCGAGGGCTCCTGGATCGAGTAAAACTAATATTTTGAGTCCCCTTTCACAGAAGCGAATTCAATTTCCTCGTGGAAGGTAATTAAATCGGTAAAAAAAATGTAAAACGTAACGAACGTATCCGAACTGTGCAGTCCGCATAGGATTATTAACTAACTAGGAGCTGATTACCGAAGGAGTAAACAATTTGTGACGGTCGTGATAGCTGGATGTTTGTAAACATTGCTTGTGTAAGAAAGTCAATATTCGTCCGAAACGATAGTGTCCCATTATTGTGTGATTGTCGGTGATGTCGAAGTGAATGCATGTAGTTGAGGAGTGCACTTTACTACTCTTGAATCGCTGCAATTGACACGGAGTGTATACGACTTGTGGTGCAAGAATGAAAGTAAACTGGAACAGAGTTATCTATAAATAGACGTATAAGAGTGCAAATTTTGCGACGGTGCATCTTTTGTTGATTTTGTGCAGTCCAATTGCAGCGTGAGTGCAGTTTTGCATCTGTGTAATGCGTGCACTAGTTTGGCGCACATTTTCCCTCTTTATTATTATTAATAGCTTGCATTCTACTTGAGAAGAACGGCTGATCAAGATCACATGGAGCTCTGGACTGGATGTGTTGTTTTTATTTTGAAAAAAAAATAGCGAGTAACTTATTATGCCTAGTTGTTATTTGATTTTAATTTTCTCTGGCCTGGATTCTTAGACTTCGGAAAAAAGTGTGAGCAAGTTAATGTGATAAATTCTGCTTATAATAGATATGAAATATATCGTTTAAAATACTACGGACTGTAATCTCAACGTAGTTTAAATAACTACTACAAATTCAATACTGTCTTATTTTAAATCAGAGATACATAAGTGACTGGACATTAATTTTTATTGAAAAGGTGTTACACGACAACAAAACTTTTCAAGTGACCTATTGTAGAGTGTTAGTTTAGTCGAGTACACCATGAAAACACATTTGAAGTTGGAACATCCCCAAATTTTCAAGATATTGTTAAAAACCAGTGACCGCATACTATCATGAGTAACTCAATCTTTTTTTTTCTATTTTTTTTTAAATTTTATTTTAGAAAAAGTAACTCAGTCATTTTCCAACCGATTTTTGATTTAAAAAGCTTTTTAAATGTACACACATTTATGGCAATTCTATTTGAGATATTTCTAATTAAATATGATTTCTACGCAAACAAATTGCTTTTCTCTAACATCAGACCAGAATTCATCAATGAATTACCTCTTCAGAATACATTATGAATTAACTTCAGAAATTCGTATTAATTTTCATTAAAATTCCTTTTGAATCCTATTCAGGGTTTAGTTGGAATTCTACTCAGAACTGTTTTGGTATTCAGGTTTCACTCAGAATCTGGAGTTCCTGAGGACTACCTTGATTGCAGATTGCACTGTATGTTTTCCTCAAAGTTCTTCCCGGAACTCCCTTGGAATGAGTCCCTTAGATGTTATTATCCAATTTCATGAGCCTTGAAAATTTTGCAAGGTTTTGTTTTTAAAATCTGTGATCTTGAAAAATACCTAGGAAATAGGTTCTTGAAAATTTCCCCAAGTATAATTATTTCTAGTACAGAATTTCAAAAAAAAAATTGGCCAAATTTATGTTTTTTAAATCCATATTTTAGAACCTGAAAAAAAAACAAACATTCAAGCCTCTGAATTTTACAAATTTATTTTGTTACCGATGATAAATCTACTCAACTTCAGACTTGGAAATTGATAATGTTTGTGTATGACACAATTCCGCTTCCAGATTGTCACAATTAGCAAGTAGCTACAACGAATAACACTCACTCATCTCGATTGCTCATTACAGCTAAAATGCTACTTTTCGTAATTATGATACTATGAGATATTATAACAATATTTTTTTATAGATAAGATGCAAGAAGAGGAGGTAAAGTTTGTGTATGATACATAAAAGCTGTCAATTTAACTTTCAGAGGGTCACAATTAGTAATTTTAGTTGTAATGCGTAATAGAGATGAGTGAGTGCTATTCGTTGTAGCTACTTGAAAATTGTGCCAATCTGGAAGCGAAATTTTGTCTTACACAAACATTATCTCATCTTCCTGCATCTAACAAAAACATCGTTACAATACCTCATAGTTTCATAATTTCCAAAAGTAGCAAATTAGCTGTAATGAGCATATTCAAGCCTTCTCAGGATCGACAGGTTTTGCTCAGGTAGACGACAATCTAAATGTCTGTAGTAGTTTTATCTTCTTCCAAAGTGGAATAGCCTTATTTCAGACCAGCAAATTTTCGTCGCAATTGTTGATAAATAATTTTCCGGATTCTGGCCTAATAACCACGGCTTAATGACCTTTCAACCTAATGTACGTTCAGCCTATTGACCTTAAGCTTGGTCTAATAACCCAGCATCCACCTTGAGCATTCAATATAACATATTTATATATCTCACGATGGGTACGGGCATGCTTGGCATGCACAGTTGTACACACTAATTGCTCATTTGTTAATAACTTTTCACTCAGTTGTTGAAATTTAGTGTTCTTTAAAGTAATTGATATATAAGGATCATAGTTTACTGTAGACATGCAAAGAGTATGTAAATCTTATCATTTGAATCAACACCAATGAATTTTTACACTTAAAGTCCGAGATGTGCATTTCTTACATTTCTTACTTAATTTTTGCAACGCAAAATCTAAAAATTACTAATATTAAAATATCATTTGTTTTACGTATTTATAAGAAGCTTAAACTCTATTCTATCGACTGCTTCAAACAGAACTATGTTTTGTCAACTCTGTGCAAAGTAATTTTGTATAAATTTGTATATAATTTAATAGGTTTAAATTATTTGAATTAAATTCCTTAAGGTAGGCAGTAGGAATACACAAGCATTTTTTTGCTGAAATCTTTCCTAAGACGGGTCCATTTAATTTATGGATAAGGTAGGAAAGGGACAACGGTACTTCTATCGACCAAGTTATCTTTCGTGTCTTTGGACTCACGAAAGTACACGATGGGTTTCGGGAAAAGATGGACTTCCGGTCCGTCCAAGTCTTACATTTCCTTAATCTGAGGCTTCACAGGCTCGATCATCTCGTCCGTGACTTTCCTCCAATTTAGAAGTGTGCGCGTTTGTTCGTGTCCGTTAGTATAGCGAAAAGTATGCTAATATAAAGTGATGTCAATTGTTCAATTTAATTAAAGTTTTGCTATTTGTTCTAGAGTTTAGTTAGAAACTAAAGTGGGCGTTAATTAGTTGTGTGCGGTAGGAGAGAGTTGCTAAGGAAAAATGTAATTTGGTGTGCTCGAAATGTGCTGTTTTGTCCGCGCTCGTGCTTGTGTTCAACTTTCGGTTGTAGTGTTGTACCTTTATTCCGCAGCAACCAATTGCGCACCCAAGCGCGATACTTCTCCCCGTCGGACGGAATTTCCCGGTAATTACCAACCGGCCGGAAGCGGATAGATCCGCAATCACATCGGTCCGAGGAGGCTCGAAGGACCTCCATGTGGACTGGATCCACACGCCGGCTCGTCATCAAAACCGTTACGGCATAGTAACCTCCATCGTACCGGCGTGTGAAACGCCGAACCGCCATTTGCCACCGTCATCAAAGGGGTGACTCTTTCTGCGCGGTCATCGAACGCGACACCGAGTGCGTCGAACCCGACTGTGACCGTTGGCAGCAACCCACGTAAGATACTACAAGCCATCATCTGTGAGTCAACCAACCTATATCTTTTTTGTGGAGAGTGGCGTCCGGTGAGCGCGCCACGGAGTAGTTATTTGCCAGTCCTAAGGCTGATGTAATTTGAGTCGAGTTTCGTGACGACTTGCCGAAACTCGTGACTCGTCGATTCCACTAGAAGCATGCGCGCGTAATTCGACGCTGCAAACAATTGTCACCAGGTGCACATGCCTTGGTAGAGCTGAGCTACCGATTTGTGTCGACACCCAACAACACATAACACCGAGCACATGAGTCCATGAGAGACAAAAACGAGAATGAGAGTATGCTAGGGAAAGAGAAAAACCGCACACAGTAGGAGAGCGAATAGGAACAAACACACTGAAACAGAAATTAAACGAAATGTGTACAAATGTAAATAATCAGTAAGAGGCACTCGCTATATCGTCATTCATGTTATAAATAAATGTTGTTTTCCCGTTCCAAATCTCTCTAGCTTTAATTATTTGAATGTGTTTGACACCACTGAGCGTTCGTGTTAGTTTTCGTTGCCCGTCCTCTTGTTGAGTTTGAATGGTGGGAAGTACATTCCACTACCAGATTAGGGAGACGTCTAGCGGCAGGTGACGGGACTGGCCGATGATGAGAAGTTCTCTCTCGTAGAGTTTTAGGGTATGCGTGAGCTCTACCGTTTCTCTGAGTGACTTTCTTGAGTGTGAATCAATGAGGATAATAGGGAATTTCCGTTTGGTCGTTTAGTTGCAAGCTGTCTGGAACGACCCGTAAATCCTTTCTAGGAATTAATGGACTCGCCCTTAGGAGAGTCTCATCCCGGCAAATTAAACTTGGACGTGTGGTCTCCCTTGTGGAGTGGCGCTTAAGCCACGCGTATTTAAGCGGGGTCGTCCGGGCGAGCTACAAACTGTGTATGCCAAGCATGGGTATTGGTAGAGAGGGTCTAGCATAAGAGAGGATCGGATTCAAATCAAACTGCTTTGGCAACCTATGCCTAGGTGATTTCAAGCAACACAGCCAATGCAATCAAGATAGGCGCTGCTAGATTGGCTCTGGCTTTCACAGTTCGTTTGGCTCAAAACCAGGCAGTCCGCTCCTGTCTTATACTAGACACTCTCTAGGTCCTGTTATAAATTAAAGGTAACGACTATTTCCACGAAACACCAGGATCACAGATTTCAGAAGCTCTGCCTTTGACATTTCGAGTTATAGAATCAAAATAACCGTACATAGATCATCGAACAAAGGAGGTATCGAATAAAGGAGGCATCGGCTTGTAGAAATATCGACTTTTGGCGAGTACAATACATGGGAACATGAACGGACCGCAGAATCCATCGAGTTATAGAAAATATCGAGTTATATATCGAGTTCTGGAGAGTTGTCTGTATATACAAACACAATTTTCTAAGTTGTGTCACTAGGTGACTTTGAAAACATCCAAAATATTACCAAACTCAACAATTCGGATTTTCAACGAGTGGTTGAGCATATAATTTCCTATTGTAGTATTGGGTTTTGGTGATGTTTGGGATGTTGGCAACGCCACCTAGTGACACAACTTTGAAAATTGTGTTTGTACATACAAGCAACTCTCCATAACTCGATATATAACACGATATTTTCTATAACTCGATGGATTCTGCGGTCCATTCATGTTCCCATGTATTGTACTCGCCCAAAGCCGATATTTCTACAAGCCGATGCCTCAATATTCAATTGCCTGATTCTATAACTCGAAATGTCAAAGGTAGAGCTTCTGAAATCTGTGATCCTGGTGTTTCGAGGAAATGGTCCGTACCTTTAATTTATACCAGGACCTAGAGAGTTTCTAGTATAAGACAGGAGTGTACTGCTTGGTTTTGAGCCAAACGAACTGTCAAAAGATGTGTTTGAGCCAAAAACGTGTCAATAGATAAGCAATAATAACGGAATTTAAAGGAAACCAACCAACCCACTCAAAGCTCTTCATAAAGGGATTCCGTTAAGAGGTTCGACAAATTTAAAGGATTAATTTAATAGGGTTAATTACCCCATTTCCAGCCTATTAAGCACAACCCGTACTTAGTCTTTCTTGATCCAGCGTAGTTTAGTACCAAACGGAATATTATTATTACTGATGGCTTCCAAATGTATTTACCTTTACGTACGTACCGTAAGAGAAACACATTGTTGAGATATTGATAAAAATCTAACATTGCTTCTTGACGCCAAACTTGGCCTATGGATTCTAAACTCGGCCTAACGCATTGTAGCGCCATGGAAACGCCAATGAATTCACTTCGGCCTATCGGATGAAGATTAAGATTAATTCAGTCGGAGCGCTTCATTTGTATATGAGGATATTGGGTACAAACATTCATATCACGCGTTCTTATTGACTTCGTTCGGTAGCATTTGAGCTAAAGTATCGTACCAAACGTATAATTTACCTGTTAACACCGAAATCATGGATTTATTTGATGTTGTCTGCTTATTAGACCCAAAATGGGCGCTTAGGCCGAAGCAGTTCTCTACCCTACAATAATTAATGTCATTTTTATCATTAAAAATACGAGCCGTGAATAATTTTCTACGATGAAACTGTGTGTACGAATAAGATTGTGTAAAAAAATGCTTTTATTGCTTTACAGGTGGTTATACTGTGTAACTATCACTCATAAACGCTATAAAAAATCAGAAAAATTGAAATGTTAGGGTGCCAATGAATGGAGGAGGAAAAGAGGAAAAAGTGACCCCCGAATTTTCAAAACAGAATATATACAAAAATTTTATTACCTCGAAAAAAGACCATGTGCAAAATTTGGGCAATCAGACATGATTTAAGAAGTGTGACGCAAAATCTTCAAAGTTGGAGTTTTTAAACTGGGACTTCGATTTTTTTTGTTAGTGGGAGGCGGGATGTGGAACATCGATAAATTGGCTTCTAAAGCTGTTCACAACTATTTCCAAACTACTTGTGTATCATTGTTGACCATCACTAACATCTTACACGTGATATTTCACTAGGGTGGTCCACTTAATGTTCATAAGGGAGGCCTCCTTTTAATATTTAAGACTATGAAATACACGCAAAATTCATAAGTTTCCACTGAATGCATCTAAAAACAATCCAGAAAATGTCCAGTCAGCACTAGAATATGTTTTTAAATGCTTCCATTATAAAGCAAAAATTGAACAGATATTTTCGTTATGTTTCTTAAATTAAGGGCTGTGGAGTTGGAGTCGTGAAGTCGGATTTGAGAAGTTGAGTTTAAGGAGTTGGAGTCGGATTCGGAGAAATTTATCGAACTGAGGAGTTGGAGACTGTAAAATTATGCTGACTCCTACCTGAACTTCTAGATAAGACGGTTCCCAACAAACATTGAAAGCTTCTTCAGCCAAATAATAATTTATTCAACTTAGAATCACAGCAAATTGTTGGTTGGGTTAAATCCGGATTGACAGTAACGGTTCATTAAAATGTTCACTTGATAAGCTTAAGGTGAAAGTTACCTAGTGAGTAACTGAAATTTTTATAACATCACCTCAGATTGCAAAAAGCTATCGTCGATGTTATCCTTTTACTATTTCGCACAACAGCATTTTCCAATCTGAAGTGATGTTTCAGAGAAAGCCACTTTTGAACTTTTATTTACTCACTAGATCAATTTCACCTTATGCCATGAACTCGTATTAAGTGGCGCCGGCGGTGTAGTAGTAAGCGTGACTGCCTCTCACTTCAAAGGGCCTGAGTTCATTCCCAGTCGGCACCCAAGCATGGGAAAAATCGATTCATTTTGCATTTACTACTCACTCACACGCATACAACATCAGAAACGAACAGCAGCTTGTGCGAGCCGCACTGATTTCGTTCGTATTCGCGTTGCTTCTATTTTCTTCGATGAACGCAGAGTTGAGCAAAACAGACAGCTGAGCGTAACATGAATGATTTTGAGTGTAGTAGTGTGGATGATTTTTCTTTTATTATTTTTGCCATGCTGAGCCTTTAAAGATTGCATTCTGCTGAGTGAGCTGAACGAGAATTTTGCAGAAAGAATCACTTTTAATTTGCTAGCTTTAAACATACATTGACACATTTAAATTGCTGTTAATATAGATAAAACGGTTATACTGTAACACATAAACATAAGCGTCAAGCAAATATCGTAAAATTGCTGTGGCCAATTCAACTGATTTAAATCAGTGAGCCAAAAATTATCTGACTCGGCTATTTAAATCGTTAGCATTCGGATCTTACGCATTCAATCTGGTTCTCCTTTGGTAGAGAAAATTTTTCTGCTGCCTTTCAGTTTATCCTTCTTTCCTTCTACTGCTGTCAATTCTGAGTCGTCCTGCAGAGTCACTTGGTTGGAAGAATTTACACTCGTTCGGCAATCGGTTTGTAGGTAAGGATGGCTATTTTGATTCTGTGGCACTCGCGCGAGTGAATGAATTTTCCTATGCTTGTCGACACCACTGGAATTTTCTGAGGCATAAAATATATTCCCCCGTGCATGAGTTTGATGGGTCGATATTTAGGTAGGGTCCAGGTGTGAGAGCTGTCTCCTGTCGGTAGCATTGGTATTCAGTAAGGAAAAAATGTTCAACGGAAAACAAATCAAAGGAAAAAAAAAATAACTCGTATCATTTAAACTTATTTATGGTTTGAGAAACTGGAACAATAAATGGATAATTATTCTAACTAATTTTATTTGACGTTGTTGTTATATCAAATAATGCTGGTATATAATACAATGAGAGATAATGACAAATTTCCTTTCATCCAGTGATTTTGTTTAAGTTTTGAATCCTGAAAATGTTACGGTATCGAAATTTCGAGAACATTTCAATGTTTCAAAAATATCAATCAAAAAATTATCTGTGATTTGAATAAATTTTTTTGAAAGTCAGAGAGAAATTCCAAAATTCTTTGATTTAGGAAATTAAATAGAGAAATCAGACATTTTGACGTATTTTTCTTTTTGGCTTTAAATGACGTCCCAACTGAGACTTAACACCGGTCTTCACTGTTATTTGAGCAGTTTCACAGTTGTTGATTGAGAGCTTTCTGAGCTTGTACCATTTATGCGTTAATATAATTGTCTGCAAGTACCATCATACTTTATGCACTGAAAATATTTTTTCGTAAATTCTCTTACGCTCGTTTCATAAAAATGCGTTTCATAGATAAATCATATCATTCGTAAATTTTACGAAATATTTCTATTGCCTGCCATCAGACAAAATGCTAATATTACGCCTTATTCGTACAGTAAACGAACTGACCTGCAAACTGCTGCTTTTCTCGTCTTCTAGTGTCCGTTCATATTTGTATAGCTCCTGTTGCTGATGACCGTAATGCGTTCCCTAGTAGCACGCTTGTCACAAATCAGTTTTAGAAACTTATATACGACTTATTTCAGTCATAAACAAGTTGTTGTAACTTATTGTGATGAAAGTGTGCTACTCGGGTTAAGTTTTGTGTGTTGGAATGCTTTATGTTGCTGCTGTTATTCTACTTTTATGCTGTTTTTGTTGCTGAGAATGATGCTGATGAGTTTGTTTGACAGCCGTTCATGAAGATATAATCGTCAAATTAACATTGGAGATGGGATTTCAATAGCGCATGGCCTTTATATCTGGTAAATCATTCAGGGAAATCATTCTCCACGAAATAAAATGGAGACTGGCTGCCTCCTAAGTGAATTGATTACCCTTGACCCTTTGGTACTAGTGTTCTTTTTTCCTCATAAATCATTGTGGAGGGCTAACATTATTGATTTAATTAATTTAAAATATAAACTAAAATCGTGATTGAACGAAATGCCTTCATACATGTAACGGTAACCATAAACACAATTAAATTTAATAAGGAAATTTGCATTGCCCTTTGAATTATCTTCGTACAATGCACGAATATTCTATTTTGAGTATACGAATATTTCAAACTCAATACGAAAAAAAAATCATTTCTGATTGTGGCATTTTTAACGAAACTAACTTCATAAGATGTACAAATCTATTTTGTTGCAGATAACACCATTCGTAGAATAAACTAGTTATTTCGTTGTATTAACAAAATTTTATTTTCAGTGTGCCCAGGAAAGCCAAGACATTTTTCAACCCGAAAAATGCCTATACCAGACCGTAAATCAAACCCAGTTACCTCCAGCATGGTCTTGCTTTAAAGCTGCGCCTTTACCGACTGAGCCAAGGGAGATCCTAAATCGGACTAAATCTATTTCCGAAATCACACAATTTTGAGATTTTTCTCAGGCTTTCAAAGAAAATTCTTATACAGGGAATCTCAATTATCCTTCCAAGTCATGAATCTTGAAAACATGTCCCTAACTTACCTTAACAATCAGGCTAAGACCAACCGGTGGAAACTAACGATTTTAAATTGGCTCACTACTTGACTAGCCTATTGGTCCCAAGCAAATCGATTAACGTTCCCCATTATAGTCGAAATTCTAGTACTACGCTATGTTTGTTTTGATTCGCTATGAAAATTTGACAAATAAAATAAGGGGTTTGTTGAATTTTCCTATGTTTCGAGGGGTGCATCGATTAGCTTGGGACCAAAGAGAGTACCAGAACTGAGCCAAAAAGTTGAGCACGTTTCTTCGAAACCTTCTGGTCTTAGAGTTACCTCTATGCTAAGACCTTGATGTCCTCTGCTGTCCGAAGAAGTTGTCTCTAAAGGCTGACTAAAAGTAAATCGATACGCCCCTCGCACGCCGCAATTCCCGTGTAGAGGTGCGTTAAAGCCATCCCCGGTCTTTCGATCCGAGATGTGGCCAGAAGGTACAACGCCAACTTTTAAACGGTGCGGAACATCCTTGCCAGGAAGGATACAAGTCGTACAAAGCCAGTAAACATCCGAACCGGCACATGAAGCAGAATTCCGTGGCCAAAAAGCGTGCAACGCTCTTGTAAGACCGTGTTTTGACGAAACACAAGGGCTGCACTTTGATCGATGACGAAACATCCGTCAAACTCGAGTTTAAGCAGCTTCCCTGTCAAAAGTTTTACATCGCGACTGGAAGATTCAAGTTCGTGTTGACCGACAAGTTTGCGAAGAAGGCCATGATTTGGCAAGCGATAGGCAGTTGTGGCCTGAAAACGGAACCATTCCTCACATTCTCGACGCAAGTATAGGGGCGATTTGGCCGACTTGGTCAGCTGCCACTACTCCAAGGTGGTTCTGGAGTGGTATGCTGCCAACAAGATCGATTTTGTCATCAAGCTAATGAATCCTCCGAATTTCCCGGAATTTCGATCAATCGAAAAATACTGCGCAATTTCAAAGCAGCGACTTCGACGAAGCGGCGGGGCAGTCAAGGACATCCAGAAAATGCGGGAAAAATGGAAAAAATGCGCTGATTCCGTGTCCGCTACCACTGTGCGGGCGCTGATGGGCTCCACCAAGAGGAAGGTTCAAGATTTCGCTCGAAATCGAATGCTGTAACTTTGAAGTTTTAATAAAAGTACTGTAAAGCAACCATTGATAGACTACTCACCAGTATGAAAGGAAGATAACCATTTTCATTAGCACCATAATCATTGTGTATTGTGAGACATCCTATATTGATGCTTTAGGGCTTACTATTTATCATGAAGCATACTATAATTTTAGTATAGAACATACTGCCTAATTCTGTGGCATAATTTATGATAGCTGGGACATTTTGCCCCGCGTTCTTCAGGAACCAAAAGAGAAAATAATGTCAAAACCCGAAGCAACGGATATGTGCAATTGTTCCATTAATTTAATTAAAAACGGTAAAAATATAGTCGCATTTTCTAAAAAGCGGGTGTATTATATCTGTTTACACTATCAATACTAAATCTTGAGACTTTGCAAAACGTGCTGCTGCTTACCATAAAAGATTTTGAACTACAGTTGATACTTTCCCAGATCCCGATTAACTTAACTAACACTATTTCAATCGATATCGATGAAGTTTCAATAAATTATTTGGATTAAATTTACTTTAAATTTGTTTAAGGATAATCAAACTTTTATTTACTTAACCAAACAAACCGATTACATTGGTTAATTTAAGTTTGCTATTTATCTAAAAATCTTTAAAAATTCCATAGTTTTGAAGGTAGAGCTCTTTACACACTTCACGCTTTGAATTTTAACAGAATTTTAATACTTTCAACCTATGCATACAACCAAATACGTATACACGTACATGACACCCGAACAAGGCATATCACATAAGACGAAGGAAAAAATTTCTTCACATCGTTTATCTCGACACACAGGAGACCCTCTGGAGAGAAAAGCAAAGGTGCTGCTGTCTTCTACTCTAAGAAAAATGAAAATTTATGAAGACATGCGCTCTGACATGTGCGCTCCTTTCCTCCTTATATAGAACCATCACATACCTTCCCCCTCGTCCCATCCCACAACGTTTCATCGATCGTTCAAGTGAAACAGCTCGAACAATCTAAACGATACTTCAACACGAAGGCACCCGTCCTCACCCCATAATGAAACAATTTTACTATACAACAAACAACTTTAAAACTTACCCAAAAAAGGGTCTGGCAACCACCCATCTCAACCTCCCACCCAGGCTACGGCTGTCAAATCGGGTCGAGGCAGGAGAAGGAGATTTATTCAGAAATAGTTTCCATCGTTTCTCATCAAGCTGTTATCATTTCTCGTGTTCAACAAAAAGAGAATTCCCTTTCTACTGCTCCCCCCAGCTCCAACCTAGCTCCGGGATTCGTCTTTCCGTTTCCTGCGTAGCTTCAAGTGAAGAATCGTGACTCTGGTTCGCTTTGGGCTTTTATTGCTGGCAATGTTGCCGGGTGGGGAGGGGAGATCCGTTTTTTGGAAAACTCCCAACGCTCGGTGCTGCTGCTGCTTCCAAGACGTCTGTTTCGTCGGGTGGAACACACCAGTCGATGAGTTCTACCAAAAGACGGACGGTCCAACCCTGGAGCGAAATAGGACCGAGTGCTCCGCGGAGCTTATGTAAATATAATTTTTGAGAAATTCAATCGATTATTTTTCATTAGGACGACAGCAACTGCGCCAGAGCATGAAGAATGAGCGCTCTAGTCCCAAAATTGAAACCGAGAAAGTGTTTCGAAAAAGCTGCTAGGAATGGAGTGAGGAAGACGGGTGGGGAGGGGATTTTTGGAACAGAAAGTTGAACGCAAATTAAAAATTCACGAATGAAAGAGTTAAAGTTTGGCTGCTTTTGTCTGTTGGCTTCAGTAGAATTTCTGCTTCTGTTTTGCAGATAAGTGAAAAGTCATTTATAATTGTGAAATATCTTGCTCTGCGCGCTTGTTTTCGATTCAAACAAGTAGAATGAGTAAATAGCTTTTGTGAATTTGCTGAATGCTCGGAATCTTAACGAGTGCTACTGTAGATTCTTGTGGAGCTCATTTTAAAATTTAAAAACCAGGTTTGATTTGAATTTAAAACGGTAAGATTGTAGCAGAATTGTGTGAAGGCGTAGTCCAAGAAATGTATGCAAATCCATTCCGTCAAAATCCTTCCACCCAGTTCCAAAGTGCCCCTGGACTAAATAGCCCCGGGTCGATCGTCTTCAACTGCGCGCCCTGAGTAATGAATTGTGATTAATTAACGTCTAATTGCATTAGGAAAACATTAACGCGACCAACAGAGGCAATCAGTTTTCCACTTTACGGCAGCGAAATGAACGAAGAGGAAAATCACAGCCTCCAACTTTGCTCTCAAGAAAAAAAAAATGTCATTACCTATGAAGAAGATGCGAAATAAGGGTTGTGTCTTCGTTTCCATAACGTTCAGATTGCTTAAAAATTTATAAATTATAATTACGAATCTACGCTCGCGCTAAGCGATAAGCTCACAGGTGCTTACAAAATAATTAGTTTCGAAGCACGGCCAACGAATGAACGTTTTGGCTCCCGGCCGGATACCTCGCACTGGACTTTGCATAATGTTTCCATATTTTTCCCGGTTCAACACCTTTTCTAGCGGTGGAGGATTTCGGCACAGGAAGGAGGAATCATTTAAAATCTCTCCGAACGTACAGATGGGTATGGGAATGTGAACTTGACCTTTCCCAACATTATTTTGGTCAACGACGGTGGTGACGGTGGATGGCAGTTTGAAAGGGGTGAGCGTGCCCGAGAAGAAGGGATCAAAAATTATGAAATTGCTTCGAATGACAGGGTAATTGCGCTAGGAAAAAGTGATGAGTATTGAGAAGAGATATTTTGAAGGGGATTTTAAGAAAAGAATGATTATTCAAAAAGGAGCGAATCATATGTCAAGACGTATGACTGGGGTTAAGAATTTCAACAAGATGTTTAAACAATACACTAAAGATATTTCACAGTCTGTGTTCTATCTAATGTAATACAATCTAACACCAACACAGACAGTTCTTTAAAGCATCCTGGGAAATTATAGATATACCTCCGTTCTTCCTTGTCTATTTGAAATATCTTACACACCACAGATGTGAAAACGGTTAGGCCCACTGTGCACTATTTAAGGGGGCAAGATGGTTCAGAAATATCAGGCCTGTTTAAATCTAAGATTTAAACACGATGCTTTAGAAAATTTGACATCTCGTACCGTTCGTTTCATTGTTAGGGGCTGTTCATAAACAACGTAGACAGTCTTTGACAGATTTCAAACCCTCCTCCCTCCGTGTACACAATCGTCCATACATTTTATTCTGAAATCTGTACGAACCAGACAAATGTAGCTAGCGGATTGGACGGGGTTCTAGGGAGGACAATGTTAGCCTCCAACCCCGAGTTCAGATTGACGGTGATGAAATCGAGGTGGTCGACGAGTTCATGTATTTGGGCTCACTGGTGACCGCCGAAAATGATACCAGCAGAGAAATTCAAAGACGCATTATGGAAGGGAATCGTGCCTACTTTGGACTCCGGAGGACGCTCCGGTCGAATAAAATTAGCCGCCGCACGAAGTTGACAATCTACAAGACGCTGATTAGACCGGTGGCCCTTTACGGCCATG
The DNA here is from genome assembly GCF_037179485.1 of Ochlerotatus camptorhynchus. Classification (NCBI taxonomy): domain Eukaryota; kingdom Metazoa; phylum Arthropoda; class Insecta; order Diptera; family Culicidae; genus Ochlerotatus; species Ochlerotatus camptorhynchus. The sequence continues at coordinate 717,896 of NW_027040929.1, forward strand.
AAACTTGGACTATGCTCGTGGAGGACCGTTTTCGAATGGAAGGTGTTGCGTACCATCTACGGTGGAGTGCAGAAGGATGACAAAACGTGGAGGAGGCGAATGAACCACGAAATGCACCATCTGCTGAGCGAACCATCCATCGTCCACATTGCAAAAAAATGGGCGACTACGGTGGGTTGTCGTATGAATGCCGCACGACGACCCAGTGAAAATAGTTCTCGAAAGCGATCCAACTGGAAGAAGAGGCACGCAGGTGGATCGACCAAGTAGAAGGCGACCTGCAGACCCTTTGTAGACTACGTGGCTGGCGAAGTGTGGTCATGGATCGAATAGAGTGGAGACGACTTCGTCGGACATCTGGGGACATCAAGGCTTTAGCCTGATTGGTAAAGTAAGTAGGCTTTAAAAAATGTCTAAGATTAGGGAACATAAGAAGTTTTCAAGTTGCAAAGATAGCAAAGATATATGAAATGCTCAACTTTGAAATGTTTTCAAGATTGCAAAGTTGAACCCGAGTAAAAGAAAATTTCAAACCAATAGCAAATTATGATATTAAAAATAGGAAATATGAAGAGCTGGTTTTGCTATAGGTTTGATCGATATAAGAGGTAAAATATCAAACATAATATCCAAAAACCTATATAACTCAGTAATAACAAAGTAAATGAATTGGTTTATCTAATTAATAATACAGTATTTGAGCCTCACAATAACAAACCAGTATCAAATCAAATTAAAATAAAAAGCTACAGTACTGATTCAATCGAGGCACAGTGGTCCATATTTTAAAAAAGCTGGCGGAAACACAATTTAAAAAAAAAAACAAGGTTCCAATCATCGCATAACCTGCAAAACATGTTTCTTTAGCATCAGATTGATCAGATTTCATGTTTTTTTTAATGTTTTACACCCGATTATACTTAGTAAACCTGTTGAAAGTATGAATTGATGCGGATTTTTGAATGACCTAGTTTAAAGCGTCATCGATTATGTGGGTTTAAAACGCTGTACGGTAACGATAATCATCAAAATATCAAACCATTTTTTTTAATATGTAGATCTAGGTTTTCTATTTTTTACAATATATTTGTTGAGTCGATTTGAGTGAAAACGTGCATTGGAAAATGAGTTAATGAAAATATATAGATATTTGGATTAAAATAGCTGTACAAACAATGCACCACCTTGTTCCGCAAAGAGCTTCATACCAAAATGTTTGTAAACATATATAGAAACGATCTGTGACGGTTCTAGTTTCTAATACTTGCTAATAATCTGATCCGGTGCATATGAAGTCATGGATGTTATTCACCGCTTACCAACAATATTGCATACACTGATCATATCATATCGAATGAATCATGCATGACTATTGCCGAAGTAATCATGGCTCGGAGTCAATAAGGTGAAGCGAGAATCTGCATACTTTTTAAGCTTTTTTGATCTGATTTATTTGAGTGTAAGCACATCACTTGTCAAGCATGCACTTCAAAGGAGACGTATCTTGTGACCGCTTTGTTTACACTGGTGAACCGAACACGTGTTTGTCTTCTTCTGTCCATTAAAGGATTTGTTTCGTTTTCGAGATACACAACGTAAGTCTAAAAATAAATTAAAATAATTAAACTAAGCATTCACCATAATTCAATTTTTACAGTGCATCATGAACCATTTTGTGGCGTGCAGGCGTCAACTCTTTGAAGTCATTCGGTAAAAAACGGACTGCAGCAGAGAGGAACAAAGGCATCATCTGTATGCAAATGTCATAAATCAAATTGAGAATCGTGTTTCATTTGAGGAAAATGACAAACAAATCAAGCATACACGACGAGAGACCTTTAGATTTTCCGCAAAAATGTACCGGAAATGGAAGAAATGTCACCAAAACCTGTCCTTTTTCATGGAACAAAACGCTGAATGGCTAAGCGGGACAGAAACTTTTGAAATTTTGGAAAAATCCGTGGATTTGCAAAAGGTAAACATTAATTAATCATTTGGTAACTGTTCCCAAACGGTTGGTCGTCCTGCTGTTGCTTTTGAACTAGCAACAGATCGTACCAAAATACAAAGAACGGAGCATTTGCGTAAAGAAAATTGGCGCAGATTATTTGTGAAAGTCCTCACTGGCACCGGAAAAACTTTACCCTGCTGAAGGAGTTTCAATGACCATTGAAGCAGATCTCAGTAGAGCGCAGTATCGTTTGATCAAATCAGTAGCGAAACACCATCATGTCGATATTTCTCCATCGTATCATGATATTCTCGATGCAATGAAAAATGGCATCCTCCAATTACTATCAACGAAGAAAGCGCAGAGGTTAACTTACAAGCATTGCCGGATTTTTATGCCAACTGCTTAGTGATAACGTTGATAGAAGTTCAAAACATGGGCCTTCTAACTTCAATAAACGAATTTGAGTTTTTGCATAAATGGGGTTGCGATGGCAGTGGGAAAAATTGGGGAGTAGGCTCTGCCTTTGAACAAGTTTGACATGCATTTTCTTTGCTGTGATTTTTTTTTCTTCAGAGAAACGATTTCTGCATATTTTTAAAACGGTATAAGAAACCAATCTGATAGTGATTTCTAAAGTTATTCAAGTTTGGGGCTGTCTTTCCGTGACTCTCAACAAAACCCGTGTAATGAAGTTTTTCAGAGCTTTAGAGGGCAGCAGCTCCGAACCCCCGACGTTATTTCGTTTGCGACGACTTCACAGAGAATCGAACCACAAGGGCTGATCTTGGGGACTCTTTTAGTGATAGTTCATATTAGCTGAACCTGATCTGGATGATCAAAATCTGAAAACTACAAAAAGATAACAGATACAGGACTGCAGGAAATTCTCCCTGAAGAAAAGGAATCACTAGGAATCGGGATGTATTCAAGGAGAGGCAACATGTTAATTCTGTTTAATAGTACTAGGTGGATATCATCCTGATTCAAGCAAGAAAGGTGGATCATGAAACTACCAGTAGCGCAATGCAATTTCATCCTGTCAATAGTGTTGAATGGTCACAAACAACTGCAGAATCTGGGGAGAGATTACCATTTATTTAATTTAAATATTTGTACAGTAGTCGTTTGATTTAGGCACGGTTCGATTTTAGCAACAAAATCACAAAACCGTTCGTTTTTGGCACGGGGTTTAATTTTGGCAACGAGCCAAGATTGAACGGAAATTGAAAATAGTGCGTTTTTGCTCCTTGTGATTACAACTTTTAATAAAAGATTTATTATTAGTAACGTCTATGTCAAAGTGATGCCTCGCAATGGTCCGAAGTCAACAAAATCATAAATTGAATTTCCGCTAGACCGCTAGTCCAAAACATCAGGATTTTCCAGTTATCAAAGGATCACATTTTAGTCCTTGTTACTTTTTGTGACTTGATAACGACCACCACGACGTTCTGCATTTCTATATTGTATATTTCAAATCAAATATATTGTTTATGTTCATAGATTTCACATAATCCTTTTCCCTTTGTCCTTCTCCTTTTCCTTTCGCTCTTCTCTTTTCAGAAAGCGAGTAATGGTGCTATATCCATAAGTCATAAAAGGCTAGGACAAGAGTCAGTGCTCATGCCCCAAACGTCAGAAGAAAATGGAGCACTACTTAACCTTCCTAGCTTTGATGCTTCCAGCGACCAACCAATCACCAACCAAAATTACCAAAATCGGAACGTACGGTACGAGATGTCCACGTTTCATCCATTTATTGGATTCTGAAGAATCGTGTTTAAATCTTCGATTTAAACAGGCCCGATGTTTTCTGAATCATCTTGCCCCTTAAATGCTGCACAGTAGGCCTGGCCGTTTTGATATGTGTGACGCATCTTCGATGTGAAACATATATCAAATAGACAAAAAAAAAATCATGTAGGTATATGTATCATTTTCCAGGATGCTTTCAAGAACTGGCTGTGTTGGTGTTAGATTAGATTAGAAATTATTGCTTCGATGGGCTTGCCTATAGGGCTTTATTCAGAAGAAGCACTAGAAGCAAGAAACAAAAATATCAGGTCATTTAGAGAACACTCGTAAAGTTTCCAGGAAAGCCACTATGACCGATTTGTTTCACAGGCTTTGGATTACCGGTGATATTCTATTTTCATCTTTGAGGAAATACGAACCCAAGAACAAGGAAGAGTTGGGCGAATCAGTAAGAATTAAGTCTTTTCCACGACGTGACTTTTCTCACTTCACTAGTGACAAAGGTCACTTCGACTCTCGGAATAACACCCTTTATGTGGCAGACGGTACGCTAAAATAGGCATTAACACCAGCGAACAGTTCCAGTTGCGACATGATAGCCAAAAAGAAAAAAATGTCTTTCCAGTTACTTGAAAAATCACCACAATGCGCAGTAATCTTCAATCTAAGAATCAGCGATTCCAATAAACCGCATCGAAACCCGTTCGTTCCTGACCTTCGATACGACGTTCCTTGTTCACCTTCCCGAAGCAATCTCACTCTCGTAAGCCGTTGCTGTTGATTGCGTATTTTATTTTCCTTTCCTATACTTCAACCAACACACCCAGTTCAGCAGCATCACAACGCAACCGTTCCGAGTGCATCAGGGAGAGAGAGAAAACGAGTGCGTTTCAGTGAGAACAAGCCAACTTTCCGCTTTGTCTTGATCACCGAAGAAGAAAGAAAAAATACAGATTTAAATGCAGTGATGCACTCGGCATAGAGTGGAGATCTCTGCTAACCACGCAAACAAAAAAAGAAGCGTTGCAGCAAACAAACAAAACAAAACTGAAGAATGTGGTACGTTGACTTTCGAACTCCCCATGTCGCAGGTTTGACTATCTTTGCACTGCGAGCGAATGCGTTTCTCCCATCTGCTTGAGTAGAACCCATTTTTTTATTATTTGGTGGAGAAACGAACAAAAAACATGGCCCGTGAGTTCCTGGAGGAATGCACTCTCCCATGCAGAAGCGCAGTGGGAATATTTTTTCCTGCTTTTCGTCCTGTGCTTCTTCGAGAGCGAAAGGGAGTGGCCATGTGGTCCGCAGTGCGTTCGAGGATATATTTTTTTCTCCTCGCCTCTCCCGGTCTGCTACGGAGAGGTTATGTACAAGTTTTTTTTCTCGTCTTCCCCGCTTCAAGGATTTTTTTTTTCTTCATAGAAGTTGACCGTGGGAGTGCGTGTGGGCGGACTTGCTAGTTGTAGAGATGTATGTTGCTTGAACCTATTGAAGCTTTTGCTGCAGAGTTGTTTAAATTCGTTTGTTGAGGGGTTTGTTAAACATACAAAGTGGTCAAAATGGGAATTTAGCAGGGAAGATTAATTACGGTGTCGATTTATACTAGGGAGGTCCTTATTATCATATAAATAAACAAATAACTTTTCTATTTGTTCACATCGACTGATACTGAGTGGTTGCGGTACAAGCACATATCGTCGATAATAGACGATTGTTGTGTATCAGAGAACGCTTGCGCAAAAAGACTAGGGTGGGGAACGGATTCGAAACTCAAATGTAATTTGCCAAATACATCTGTAGACCATAGGTCCACCGTTGTATAATTGGCAATGTACCCGTGTACTGAATGGGAATTTTGGGTTCGAATCCCACCGGTGCCCTTAGATTTTTTCGCAAATTTTCTCACACACACGTCTCTTACCGATGATATGTGCTTACCTCTCAGTATGTTCAAACTTTCCTATAAACAATTAAATTGACTCCAAATCGCTAAACCGTAAATCAAAAAGTTTATTATGGAATTATTTTTTTTAATTTATTTATTTATTAATTTTTTTATTTCTCTATTGATCGATTTATTTATTTATTTATTTATTTATTTTTTTATTAATGTATTAATTTATTTATTTATTTATTATTATTTTTTATTAATTTATTTATTTTAAGTATATGTTTATTTATTTATTTAAAGCATGTGTTACAAAATGTATCAAATTTTTATATCAATTATGTAATCATACAATGTTGTTTTTAAATTATGCGTTTATTTTTCCAGGCTCATTTGCCGTAGTTTTGTGGAGCCAGTATTCATTGTTTAGGTTAAAAAATTACTTAAAACTAACGTTAGTCAAGTGGGGGCCGATTACTCGCCACTATCACGAGGTTAGGGGTAACAAATTGTAACAAATGGATGGCAGGGTAGAGATTGAGAACACAAGGTTTGGAGAGCAATGTGATCTTGATCTCAAACTAAGTGACAAACTGATGAAAAAGACAAACATGGAGGAAAACCGATGGGCAACTAACAACTTGGGGGAACACAAGATGACACTAACTACTTAATCCTCAGATCTATCCGTTTTAAAAACACATAAATTAAATTGCAATAGTCGAGATCTCGGCTCGCCAAGATGTCTCTAACAGGCCGCATAGGTTGTTTTCCTCGGGTCCTGAGGAATCCGGCTAACTCGGATCTAGCAACACAATGGAAGGTGCATGACCAAAGCACGTGGTCGATATCGTGATAGCCACTACCACAAGCGCACAAATTGCTGCCTGCGAGCCCGATTCGGAAGAGATGCGAGTCTAACGAGTAGTTGATCGAGATTTGGCAATAACACACAGCGCCTACTTTAGCCAACGAGTCCGCTTTCTCGTTGCCCGGAATAGAGCAATGAGATGGGACCCAGACTAAAGTGATGGTATAGGAGCAGTTAGATAAAGTACTCAATTTGGCTCGGATTTCGGTCAGGAAATACGAGGAGTGCTTCATCGACCTCATTGAACGAATAAAGTTTTTAAACTTGATTTTAATAAATTCAATTATACACCGTTCGATTTAAATTTGAAATTAAATTGGAAGATATTCTAGGAATAACTAATTGGGGCATTTTTGTCAAAGGATTTCAGACTATTGGCATTGGGATTTGGGCAGGATTTTCAGCTGTTGGGAAATTGCTAGCTGGGCACACAAATCTAGAATTCATGGCGACGACATCATCGTCTGGCGCAAAAGCCAAGGTGTGTGAGGATCCCAGCATGACAACCCCAGCATGACAACCCCTTACTAAATGTCGATTAAGATCAGTGAAGCAACTTGCATTCATCTCAGAACAATTTCACAGCATTTTGTTAAACGCTGAGGTAGATGTATAGTACGTTGAGTGACTCATAAGCGATCACACAACTGCTTTGGGCCTGGTCCTGTGTTGATCAAATTTTTGTTGACCTGATTTTCTACACAGAAACTACTGAGGCATACAGGTAGCGAATTATGGATGGGGAGCATCAATTTGAGAACATTGGTGAAAAATGGGATAGTCTACAGGGTGCGTGACGAATTTTTGCAGTAAATTTCAAATAGTAATTTCTCATGCTTGTGCATCATGATTTAGATATATTTGGCAGCACTGGATAGCTTATACTGTTAGGTGTAAGATTTAAACAAACAATGTTGAGTAAACGTAAAGATGGCGAAACAAGAGAGCAATCTGTCAGCCGTTGTCGCTTTGTTGCGCGCCAGAGTATGCATGAAAGAAATAATTCGGTCGGTAAATGTGTCTGAAAGAACAGTGTATAATATTAAAAAAGGCTTGGGAAAATGATAAGACGGAGCACCTGCTCATACTACTAATAAAGCACAGAAATGGCTTACGGAAAATATTTCGTAAATTTGGGAGGAAGAAATTTGACCCCCAAGCAGTCCCGATATCAATCCGTTGGATTATTTTGTATAAGGCGTCGTCCAACGGGATACCAATAGAACCCCTCACACCACACTTAAGTCGCTAAAAGCTAAAATCAAGGCAGTGATGACATCTACACACTTAGAAAAAATCATGTAAATTTAGGTGCTCTGAGAGTGACATATACGAGCGTCAATTTTGACATAAAGTTGAGTCATAACAGACGCGAAATATAGCTCAATCAAACGTACTTTTCGTCGAGCAACAAACTTTTCAGTCTTGGAGCACTTAATATTACATGACATGTTTGTTTACGTCTCATTCTTAATGTCAAAGAGGGATTCCGTCACGTGTAAAATTAGTTATTTCTAAGTGTGTATGGATCGAAACATTTTAAAACGTGCATACTGCAGTCGTCAAAAGGGAAGGCAATTTTTTTGAATAAATTTACTTACAACTTCCATATGTTGCGAAAGAAAATAAATCGCACAAAATTCATTGGTAGAATAACTAACTGGTGTATGTTTTCTCAAAAATGCCATTTACTGCAAAAATTCGTCACGCACCCTGTATTGTAGGCTTCTAAGAGATTTCAAGAGAAAATTCGTACTAAGAGTGGTCTGCTGAGAACACCTAGAATGTTATTGAAAAAGTTTGTACCTTAACTGTAGTAAGACAAAGATAAAATTCATACACAGAATCAATCAACGCAGCTATGATCTTATGATTCTGAAAGCAAAAATTCGAATGATACATATTTTAGTCAGTCATCAATATTACATTCGATGGACTATTTCAAGAAAAATAGCTACAGCTATCTCCCGAAGAACGCGTTATCCACTGAGTTGCACCCACCACTTTCTCTCGGCGGGGTTTCATCCAGTCGGTCTGATTTTGACGTAGGACTACGTCTGTGATTTCTATATGGGGGTACACTTTGTGAAAAGCAAAAATGGAACATGAAACAAAATTGTGAAAGATTTTGAACGTTAAGAACTCAGCTGCCTCTGGTCAAATTTCAAAAAAATTATCACCAATCGATCAGCAATATTTCCACGCAATGCTTCCGACTGTTGATTTTCTGCAAGAAACTATTGAAAAAGTGGTAAATGTCAAGCATTGTCCACAAGCATCGAATTAACTAATAAATCGACCAATTACGTACATGCTTATGCTGCTTTCCCAACACAGTCATCAGAGAATCATTCCTAGACGAAACATGTCGATGTTGCATTACGACGAGGCTCGGTAGCTCAGTGGTTACCGTTTCTGCTTCTGAGCAGAAGGTTGGGGTTCAATCCCAGGCCCGTCCCCATCCTAGCCATTTTTCACTTTGCCTTATCCTATCGCCACTAGATTTAAATAAAAACAAATTCAGCTTTAACCGATCGCATCACTTACCACATGAATCCTGATCTAAAAATATCCTACCTCACTAACACAACTATCCTTCCCGAGACAGCCGTGGAGATGTTGAGGAATTCTCGGTCTCTAGTAACAACCGCACTGTGCAAGTTGATTAGTTCTGATCATTCACGGAGGAGCAACTAAGAACGTCGAATAACGTTAACTCGACGGCCAACATTCATTGATACCATTGTTGTTGTGGATGATTGAAGAGAATAGCAGAAATAGTGCGAAATAGGTAAGTCGTCCTTACAGCAATGAAAACTAGCATCGTACCGCTTTTGGTTCTTGGGCACTTGCTGGTTGCAATTTTAAGATCAGGATTCACTGTGATGCGATCAGTGAACGCAGCAGAAATTTCCTTCCCAACTCTCTTGTGGAATTTTTTAATGGCTCTGAAAAGGGCCAGTTTTGCTAGATTTCGACGGAGAAATTAAGAGCGTTCACCACGAATACGACGAGCCAGCTGAATGTCCTTTGGCATAATTGTGACACGCTTGACGTGGATGGCGCACAGGTTGGTATCTTCGAACAGATCGACCAGATGGCCTTGCTGGATTCCTGCAACTGCCGAGCTCTGGAAGCGCAGATCGGTCTTGAAAGTCATGGGCGATTTCAGGAGGAGCCTTTCCTCCGGTGGACTTACGAGCGGTCTGCTTGGTTCGAGACATTGTGCTTAGTTACGGTGCAGATACGATGATTTTTTTTTTTTTTTTTTTTTTACCAGCCATTTAAATGATCTTTATTTCTTGTGATTGTGTGGTTTACATGTATGAATTTTTTAAGTGACACAGATGCGTCTTTTCAACTTTGGTACATTTGAGATTTTAATTATTATTTACAGTTCCTAGTCCTATCAGGCCTATTTTAAAGTATGACCACCTTGGTGGGATTGGTTTGATTTGAATTGGAAAAAGGAGACTACTTATAACTACTATTTACAACTACAACTAACCTACAACTACTATGTACACCTAACCTACTATATACAAATTGCTTATCAAAGCATGTTCTGATAAATTACATTTTTGTGTAAATTTAGTCTTAATTTCGTTAATTTTGGAATCTATTTTGGCAATGCCTGCCTCTTCGTGTAAATTTGATATTCTAGTGTCGAAAGGACGATCAAGAACCATCCTCAGCACTCTATTCTGAGCTACCTGAATTTTGTTCCTGTGAGTCTGTGCACATGATTCCCACACCGGAGCTGCGTAGAGGATCGCAGGTGCTATGATTTGTTTGTAGACGGCCAGTTTGTTCACCCTTGAGAGGCGGGATCTGCGGCAAATCAGCGGATACAGACACCTAACCAAGGCGGAACACTTGACTACGGTTTTCTCCACATGCGAGCGGAATAGAAGCTTTTCGTCAAACAACATCCCGAGATAGGTTACTTCGGCGGACCACTCAACCCTTGTGCCATCCATGATTACAGTACAAGAGGGAGCTGGTTTTAGTTTGGGAGATTGCCGATGGAGGAACATTATTGTTTGGGTTTTGGAAGCATTGATTTTGATTTTCCACGTGGTGGCATAATCAGCAAAGGCGTTAAGGCATCGTTGAAGTTTGTTCGTTATTTCGCGAGGCATCCTTCCTTTGACGGCTATTGCGGTATCATCTGCGAACAGGAAAAACACGCAACCGTCTCCAAGGGGAGGAATGTCGGAAGTGTAAATGCTGTAAAGCAAGGGGCCCAGCAGACTGCCTTGCGGGACTCCTGCTGGGATGGAAAACGTGTCTGAAAGACAACCATTCAACGATACCTTAAACGACCTTTGCTGGAGGTAGCTACGGGTGATTTTAACCAGATCTAATGGAAAGTTGAAGTTACAGAGCTTGTATACAAGCCCATTGTGCCAGACATTATCAAACGCTTTCTCAACGTCTAACAATGCCATGGCTGTGGACTTGGATACAGCTTTGTTACTTCGGATGTTATTCATCACCCGCACTAGCTGGTGATTGGTGGAGTGCCCCTTTCTGAACCCAAACTGTTCCGGAAGGAGAATGTTATTTTCCTCGACAAACTCGAGCAAACGATTGAGAATGAGTTTCTCGAACAATTTGCTCAGCGCTGAAAGGAGGCTGATTGGTCTGTAGCTTGAAGCTAGCGTTGGGTCCTTCCCGGGTTTGCGGATAGGTATGATTTTCGCTGTCTTCCAGATGCTTGGAAAGTAGTGCAGTTCCAAGCATCTGTTGAAGACAGCAGCCAGCAGAGAGTGAACCTTCATGCTGAGATTTTTCAACACTAGGTTGAATATTCCGTCAAACCCGGGGGCCTTCATGTTTTTGGTGCATTTCAGCGCTGAGCAAATCTGAAATGACGTGTTTTGATTTTGCTAAAAAAAAGTCTGTGTTTTTATGGTTTTTATCAATTTGAACGATTAAAAAAACTCAAAAATTGATTGCGTAAAAAAAAGATCTTATTCCGGATTTGTATCTGAAGGACGAAAAGTGGAAGAGGCTGATAGGCAAACAGAAGATCAAGATGGAGTGAATCAAGCGGGCCGCCATCCGGGAAGTTGAAGCATTTGAGTAAGGGTTGGTCGCAGGTAAGGGCCAGTAAGTGCTGCCAGCAGATGAATCAAGAGGTATTCGAAACAAAATTGGTAAGAAATGTCCATTCAAATCGATTTAATACAGTTGAACAAATTTCAAAACTATAAACGTGCCAGATTTGGAAATAATATTTTTGAATCTGGAAGTGTGTTTATGATACCATTATCCATTTGATAATGGTAGAGTGAACATGCGGGGCTTATTGTAAGTAAAAGTGACCTCGGAGTGGTCATGAATTACCAGGCATTCTGAAATGGGTCACTGGAGCTGCAATAGAGCTAACACCTTCTAACTCCCGGACTAAACCTGCTTTGATTTAAGGGTAATAAAAAGCAGTTTTCTTCCATAATAACACTGCCGGACAGTGGGGGTTAGATTGTACACACACACACACACACATTTCAGCGCTGAGCAAATCTGTTCAACTGTGATTCTATCCTCCGGAGGGATGGCACAAGGGGAGGAATCAAAGTTGAGTACGCATTGCTCAACCTGAACTTCGAGCGGACTTTGGATGTTGGAGCCAAGCAAGTGCGATTTGGCAATATGCTCACCAATCGCATTTGCTTTCTCCTGAGGGGTGATTATGAGCCGATCGTCATCATTTTCATCTTTTAGTGGCGGAATGGGTTTAGGGTGCGTCTTTAAGACCTTGGCAACTTTCCAGAATGGTCTGGAGCGGTCGTCCAGATTCTGGACAAGCCGCCCGAAACTTTCGTTCCGGAGTGAGACCATTCTGGAAGCAATCTCCTTGTTCAGATCGGCCATTTCACGTTTCATCGCTTGATCTCCAGTTCTTTGGAACTGGCGTCTACGAACATTTATCAGGCGAATCAAAAGTTGGGTGTGGGAATCAATAGCAATAAACTTACCCCTCACAGGAACTCGTCGGATGCACGCCTCGTCAGCCACGGTTATGGCTTGGTGGAGTCCCTCCAACGCTCGGTCGATGTCCTCCACGGTTTCAAGCGGGCAGATACGATGAATCGAACACGTTTTAAAGTTTTAAAGTTTAAATGATCTTTATTTTAGTTTAACTTGGACGATTACCATATAAATTTTTACTAAGTGATTTAATTGCTTTCTTCATCTTTAGGTATGGGCAAAATTTAAAATTTGTTTTACAGGATTAGTCCTAGACTTAGTACACGGTCGACCACCTTGGTGGGATTGGTTTGTTTTGTTTTTAGAATTTGAAGAGAAACTACTTAATACTACTATTTACAGCTTAAAACTAACCTACTCTACTATATACACTTAACCTACTATGTACAAATTGCTTATTAAAGCATGTACAGAAAGATTGCATTTTTGAATAAATTTAGTTGTCATATCATCAATTTTGGAATCTACTTTGGGAATTTCTGCCTCTTGATGGAGGTCTGCTATTCTTGTGTCGAATGGACGATCTAGGATCATCCTCAACACTCTATTCTGTGCAACCTGGATTTTGTTCCTGTGGGTCTGAGCGCACGATTCCCACACCGGGGCGGCATAGAAGATCGCGGGGGCTATGATCTGTTTGTAAACAGCCAGTTTGTTTTGCCTTGAGAGGCGGGATCTGCGGCAAATGAGCGGATACAAACACCTAACCAAGGCGGAGCACTTAACTAGGGTTTTCTCTATGTGCGAGCGGAACAGGAGCTTCTCATCGAACAACATCCCGAGATAAGTAACATCAGTGGACCACTCGACCCTTGTACCATCCATTATTACGGTACAGGAGGGAGACGGTTTAAGTTTTGGTGATTGTCTGTGAAGGAACATGATCGCTTGGGTTTTCGAGGCGTTGATTTTGATTTTCCACGAGGTGGCATAATCAGTAAAGGTGTCAAGGCATCGTTGCAGCTTGTTCGTAATTTCACGAGGCATCCTACCCTTGACGGCTATCGCGGTGTCATCTGCGAACAGAAAGAACACGCAACCGTCTCCTAGAGGAGGGATGTCCGACGTGTAGATGCTGTAAAGCAGTGGTCCCAGCAGACTCCCTTGCGGAACACCTGCTGGGATCGAAAATTGTCCCGAAAGGGAACTATTCAACGACACCCTGAACGACCTTTGCTGGAGATAGTTACGGGTGATTTTCACAAGGTATGGTGGAAAGTTGGAGTTACAAAGCTTGTATATAAGTCCGTCGTGCCAGACATTGTCAAACGCCTTTTCGACGTCTAACAAGGCCATGGCTGTGGACTTGGATACAGCTTTGTTACTTCGGATGTTATTCATCACCCGCACTAGCTGATGATTGGTGGAATGCCCCTTGCGGAACCCGAACTGTTCCGGAAGAAGAATGTCATGTTCCTCCACAAACTTGTTTAGTCGGCTGAGGATCAATTTTTCGAACAGCTTGCTCAGCGCTGAGAGCAGGCTAATCGGTCTGTAGCTTGACGGTAGTGAAGGGTCTTTCCCAGGTTTGCGGATCGGGATGATTTTTGCCACCTTCCAGATGCTTGGAAAGTAGTGCAGCTCCAAGCATCTGTTGAGGATGGCAGCCAGCAGCGAGTGGACCCTCGGGCTGATATTTTTCAACGCTAGGTTGAATATTCCGTCAAACCCGGGAGCCTTCATGTTTTTACTATATTTCAGCGCTGAGCAAATTTGTTCCTCTGTAATCCGTTCTTCTGGAGGGACGGCACAAGGGGAGGTATCTAACGTCTGGACGCACTGCACAACCTGGTTCTCGAGTGGACTTGGGATTGTAGAGCCAAGCAAATGCGATTGGGCAATGTGCTCCCCAATTGCATTGGCCTTCTCTTCGTTGGTGATAAGCCGTTCGTCATTGACTCTAAGTGGTGGAATGGGCTTGGGGTGAGACTTCAGCACCTTGGCAACCTTCCAGAATGGTCTGGAACGGTCGTCCAGGTTCTGAACGAGCCGCCCGAAACTCTCGTTCCGGATTGAGACCATTCTGGAAGCGATCTGCCGATTCAGATCGACCATTTCGTATTTACGCTGCAGATCCCCAGTCCGCTGAAACTGGCGTCTACGAACATTTCTGAGCCGAATCAAGAGTTTGGTGTGGGAATCAATTGCTTGAAACTTACCCCTCACAGGAACTCGTCGAACGCACTCTTCGTCAGCCACGGATATGGCTTGATGGAGACCCTCCAGAGCCCGGTCGATGTCCTCCACTGTGTCGAGTGGTGGGTTGTCGTCGATGTGGCGGTCGACCACGCGTCGAAACTGGACCCAGTTGACTCGATGGTAGTCCTTCCGCTGGCACGGTGCAGGGGCCATGTTGTAGCCCAGCTCGGTCAGCACCGGTTGGTGGTCCGAACTCAGGTCGTTGACGGCAACCGGCTTGGCTAATCTGGTGTTTGCCAAGAACAGGTCCAGCGTCGATGGGTTGCCCGCCGGTGATGTGAAGGTTGGTTCGTCCGGAAACCAGACGGAATAGAGACCATGCTGGGAATGGTCGAATAGCAGGCGGCCGTTTTGGTTCTGCTGGTAGTTCCGCCAGGCCTCGTGCCGGGCGTTCAGGTCCCCTCCGATTACGAAGCGGGCATTGGTGCGGGTTATGATGGCAAGGTCGTTCTTGAACTGCTGTGCTGTACCATTGCTAACGGTACATTGCCGGGGGCAGTAGACAACGATGAACCGGACGTTTCCGGTCGATGTTTCCACCTCAACGCCGACGGCCTCGATGATGGAAGTGCGGTAGTGGGGTAGGGTGCAGTACTTGATGCCTTTCTTGATGATGACCGCGACACCGCCCCCCCTGGAGCTGGTGCGATCAAGCCGGACAATGCTGTGGTCGGGCAGCCAGAAGCTGTCACCGGTCTTGAGGTGGGTCTCGGTGAGAAGGCCCACGTCGATGTCGTGCTTGCGGAGGAAGTCTGCAAGCTCAATGTTTTTCGCCCCTACGGAGCGAGCGTTCCAGTTGGCGATCTTTATGGGTTCACGGTCCATAATTAGCGACGAAGGAGATGATAGCTTGGAGCTGTTGTGTTCTTGTTGCGCAGGTGCGCTTGATGATGATGGCCTGGGCCAACAGTGTGACGATCTCATCCGTTGACAGCGGAGAATCGTCTGTAGCTTCACCGGTTGTACCGGCCAATCCCGGAGCAGGGGGATCCGTCGATGGGCCGGAGGCTTGACTGGGTACTGCAGCGGCAGCCGACTGGGCAGCAGCCAACTGTTGGTTGAGCGGGAGCGGCGCCAACACTGGAATTGGCCGTGGTTGGACCGGTGATAACGGAGGAAAGTTCTGCGCGTTGTTTTCCGGGACCTTCTTGCGACCGGGCTGGTTGTTGGACGAGGCCTTCTTCCGGATCTCGGCGTATTCGGCCCGCTTCGGACAGGCCTTACTCGTGGCCTTGTGGGCAGCACCGCAGTTGGCGCATGTGGGAGCGGCTTCCTCGATGCTGTCGCAGTCGTCGATCTTGTGGTTTTTGCCGCATTTGATGCAGCGGCTGGCCATGCGGCAGTTCCTGGTGCCGTGCCCGAACAATAGGCAGTTCGAGCACTGAGTGACGCCACGGTGGGTTGGCTTATACCGCTCCCACTTCACTACGATGTGGAACAGTGTGCGTGTCGTATGGAGATCCTTCACGGTTGTGGAGTTCTTCTGCAGATGGACCAAGTAGAGCTGGTCACGATACTTGATGGCCTTGCTGCGGGTCATCTTGTGGATTTCGACCGGCTTGAGGCCGTTCGCCTTAATCTCGTCCATTAAGGTGGTGGTGTCCATGTCGTGGAGCCCGCGCAGCACCACTTTCAGCGGCTTGGTGGCCTCGACGTCGTGGGAGAAGTACTCCAGCTTCATCCTGTCCAAGAGGGCCTGGACTGCGTTGTAGTGATTTTCGGCCGAGACCATCAGTTTGTAGCCTTCCGTGCACCGTTGAATGGTGCAGCGAAGGCCCTGCTTAATGTAGAAATCCAGCTGCTCCCATAGCCCGGGAGGGAAGCCCTTCACATAGAAGGGTGGCAACTTAACTTTTTTAGGCACCGTCTCAGGGTCCGACTGCGGCTGGGCTCCGTTCTGCAGGGCGGAGAACGGATTGTTGCTCAGCAGCTTTTTTGATACGGTGGCGCTGCTGTCTTCAGGTCTGGGTCGTTTAGTTCCGGGAGGCCCCGGCTGCGGGTCCGCAACGCCTGTCGGGATGGGCAATGGGGTTTTCTTCTGCTTCTTCTGGGCTGGCTCGGTGGTCGCGCCGTCTCCTGGGAGAGTCTGTTTTCCCGGTAAACCGGCACTCGCGTTACCGCGCGATTTCTTACCCAATAAAACTTTCAACCGCTTTCTCCTCTATTTAATAACATACTTTTGTTATGTTCAACCAATCATAAACGATGAAAGAACAAAAATGCAACAACTTGCAAGAAGAATGTAGCCTTCGAGTAGGTATAAAAGAGGTATTCATGGTCAAAATAAGCATAATTCTTTGTTAGACCGTCAAGCAGGTCAGTATGTATTGACAAGGGCGTAGCCAGGTTTCGAGCTAGGGAGGGGCGAAAAAAAAATTACCATGGAAAATTTGGCCGAATGCCATTTCACCGAACGCCATTTCCTCGAAAGCCTTTGTGTTGCCGAGTTTAGGGGGGGGCAGTCGCCCCCCCCCCCCTGCCCCTATCTGGCTACGCCTATGTGTATTGAGCTCGCTCTCTAGAGCTAAATGGAAAGTTTTTCGCATCCATTTCTTGTCAGCCGTACCCGAAGGCAGCTTATACAGCATAAACATTGCCTGGACGTGTAAAGGGAGGCAAAAGACTCGGCGAAGGAGGAGCCAAGCATCATCGTAAGGTGTTGCATGATAACTTACAGGGTATTTCCAAGACTGTCGTCAGGCTCGTCGTGATAATGCGTATCTCCGGTCTGATCTACGAGGAAACCCGAGGTGTGCTGAAGGTGTTGCTGGAAAACGTCATTCGTGACGCTGTAACCTACTCTGAAGACTCCAAGCGTACGCTCTGAAGTGTCAGGGACGCACCCAGGGCCGTTTCATTTATCAGATGAGTTCTGATGAACGCAGCATGGCTTTGCTGTTCGCTCTCACACCGGTACGGTGCAGATTGGCAACGATGATAAATGCCCTGAGTTAAAAGCCTACAACTCAAAAAGTGACAAAATTGGACGATGGTTTAAGTGTTTTCTGTCAAGGCGAACGTTGCGAACGAAAATTAAGCCCACACACGATCCACCAACACTAGTTGCCTCCGGAAAATTTGAGGCCATGTCCAGGTGCAAATATTTCGACCAAGATTTTCCAAAAGAGTTGAGTTTCTGAACATGTCCCAACTAGAATTCATATCAAAAGGTTCTTTTCAGGGCAATCATAGTCATACTAAAGAGTATAAATAGAGAGAACCCCGCTCAAATTCCTATTCCTACACAAAAGTTGCAGTTAACAAATAACATTTATTATATAAGACAACGTAGGGAGTAGGGTCAATTGTAGTTTTTTGCATGTGAGTAGGGTCAATGGAGAACTAGTCACTCGCAGAAATTCAGAGCGCTTGGTTGAAAACCCACAGAGGCAAAGCTGTGGGTGCAGCGTTCTTCGAGGGACAGCTGTACTTTCCTGACCCTGACGCTCAGGATCAGGCAGCAAATGGGGTGCTGTAGTCAAAGAGAAGGGGAATTATTGAAACACAAAATCATACTTGTTTGTCAATATATTCGTCATCAACTATTTATTCTGAAAACAGCAAAACTACGCAGTGGTGCTTACGTCACCAATGCAGTTATATAAGCAGCTTCCATATTCACCTTACTATGAGGAAAAGCTTTCACCACACGCTTTATCCCGAGCGATACAAATGTTTGTCTGCTCAAGCGCATTGAAGCTCTCGCTCTCTCTCTCGGGAACAACCCTGTGGAAAAGAGAGACGCTTCCACTAAACTTGCATGCGACAGATAGCTTCGACGTCGCCGGTCGGGAAAACGCATTCGTGGAAAACTATCCACCGAAATTGCACCGCATCCCCAAATAGAGCCAAATCGGATTTCGTACCTATACCTATCTACAGAACGTACCGAGATGAGATAGTTTGTCGGATGCTGCTGCACAAAACTAACACTGCACTACCATGGCCAACGGCGGTCGTTACCGGCCTGCAGTGGACCGGTCGCAGCATGCAAGCCCATCAGTCTCATTGTCGTAAAATGAACTCGTTTTTTTTTCTTCCTCCAATAGCTATTTTTAGGGAGTAGTGCATTTTTCAGTAGGTAAAATCTAAAGAAGGATGTACGCTCGCGGAACGACTACTGCTGGCAATCGGTTCGCAGGGGAATGAATATACGCTAATTTAAAAAAAGGAATTTTTCGGTCATACCCTCCTCTCCCCAGCCGGGAAGAAGAAGAGGGAAGTAATCATATTGGGTGAGGATGGTTTCAATAATAAGATGTGGTTTTATTTTCTGTTCTCGTTTTTCGTTAAGTAACTTTTATAAAGTAATAGGAGTAATAATTGTCCTAAATTTGCATAATCATTGACTCGGTATGGTTGTGTTGGTTGTCTGGTTCGGTTTGACACTTTATTCCGTATCTTTTTGTTTGCGATTGATTTGAATTCCAGCTTGAATGTGTTGGCTTTTTTGGATTAAGGATTAGGGCTTGTTGGTAATAATGTACAATAGTCATTTAATAAATGCTTGATTTTTCATGATGGTTAATTGGTTGGTTGAGAGAAACATGCAATATCGTTCCATGTTTTGGAATTTATCGAATATCTTTTTGGACCCTAGCCGGGCACCGTACGGTAGTAATGTGCTTCAGAAAGCTTGCAGTGTATGAATGTGTGGCTATTTGCTCTTAAAAGTAGTTAAGATATCAGCAGCTTACGACTAAACTCAAAAAATGATGTAGGTAACATACTTTATCGTTTTCTTGTTTTTTAAAAAAATATTGAAAAATAAACGTGAACAAAATAAAAATAACAATTTAAATAAGGAAGAAGAATAAATTGCACAATAATTAGCCATGTTAGATAAAAATTGGAAGAGACTTGTCAAGGACGCATGCGCAGGCGTGTATGTGTGTGTGTGTGTGTGTGTGGTTGTGGTTTTCTAAGTGTGTATTTCTGATCGTGCGAGCAGAAAATATGTATGCTTATCAGTCATCAAAATAGCGCTCAAAACTACAACTAATACTTAACGCTAAACTGTTTTTTAATCAACTTAAATACTACAAGTACTTTTTCGAACTAATAGTCTCCTTTTATTAAACTCAAGTTAACCTAAAAATTAAAATGGCAGAAAAAGTTTTCAATGTTCAACTCTTCTATGTTCCACAGTAGGCGGTGATTTTTTAAATCACCCATTATGCTTCCATCCAAGCTCCGTCGAGCAAACTTTTTAGGAGCCTTAATAGTTTAAATAGTGTAGAAAAGGTCTCGCAAAACGTCCGCAGAGTTTCTTCAGACTGTAAGATCTATTCATTTCCTCCCGCGCTTACTCTCAGTAAAAGTAAAAGAACAATGTATTCTCAGCATTCCGTGCCCATGCACAATACAGAATTATCTCAATAAAGATCTTTGTAAATCTAGCAAAGTTCTCGTCGTCTTTAAATTTCCCTTTAGCTTCAAGGTTTGGTTGATCTACAATGTACACTTTTATATAAAATATATTCTCTTTTTTCCTCCTCATAATCATCTGCTGACATTTGTGATTCAAAAACCTAACCTAAAAACGGGTGCCTTACTGTTCCTATCGCAAAAACTTTCCTATCAAATCTTAAATCCTTAGGCATTAGGTTAACAATAAATTCAATCGTGATTCTCGTAAGTACTCGTGCACTTCATTCTGGTTTCGTGGCTTCTTTTCTATAATTATTTACATAACTTTAAACCGAAATTTTTTGTATCTTTGAAAGCGACACTTGAATGGTCCGAAATATGATTTTTTTTTTGAAAAACAAAAATTAAATTTTGTCCTCAATGCGACTGCCAATGAATTTCAACATGAAAGAAATATTTATATCGTAACTCCTACTCAAACAACGCGTGATTGAGGATCGAAGCGCAATTAAATGGAAATTTTGAATACTTTCTAACGCACGCGCGCACGGGCGGTGACGGCTTGTTACTGTTATTTACACATGAGGCCAATCGGACTCACGATTCGCTGATTTGTCGTTTGGCTTTTACCCGGATAGTCCACTTTGTCTTCCTGTTTTCCTGTGTTGTATATGTACAAGTACACAATTTAATTCCGTAAACATAAACCGGAAATGTAACCTACAATTCAATCTACAACTAAACCTGGACAAAACGTGTGTATGTGTCTGTGTGTGTGTGTGTGGGTGTGTAACGAAAAATGTTACTCATAATAATCGTCCGTTAAGGCAGAGTTACTAACATTTGGGGGGAACCACTTTGTCTTTAAACAAAATATCAACTTACAAACTAGCGATGAAATTGTGTCACAAAATTAACGAACGGGTTTTTCTCAGTGTTTGTGTGTACAACAGCTTTCTCTCATTTGAGACCCGTCAAATGGAGAGAAGTGAGTCGACGCGAGCGCTTTGTGCGGTGAGAGACTGAAGTGTCTACTTTGATTAATCAAACGATGAAACCAGCTCAAAGGTGAGTTGAATTCGGCTCAATTTTACTTAAAGTGAGTAAAATTTTCCGAGCTTTCCCAGGAAAATCGTCTCGAATATGAAGCAAATCGATGAAAATTTTACTCTGTCTAGCAGTATACGGACGATGAAACCGGCTCAACAGTGAGTTTGATTCGGCTCAACAAGAGGGTTTGCTCGAATGGGTTGAATTTCCCATGATTTTCCAGGAAAAACTTCTTGAATACAAGAACCCATTGAAAGAGGTTTCACTCAGTTTATTCGTATACTCCTAGACGGAGTTAATATTTCATCGATTTGTCTAATATTCTAGAAGTTTTTTTTATGGAAAAGCTCGAAAAACATTGACTCACTTTGTGTGCAAATCTACATTTGACCGTCCGTGTATACCTTTCTAGATTTTCCTCATATTTGAGAAGTTTTTCCTGGAAAATCTAGAAAAATTTAACTTCCTTTTGAGTAAATCCACTTTTGACAAAATTAAGTCGAACTCAACTCACTTCTGAGTTGGTTCCATCGTCCGTGCAGAGCTTTATGCAACTTGCGAGCAGCACAGCGACGCCTCACGTGGCTGGTTGCGAAACTACTATTTGAAAGAGAGGAATGTCGTTCAAGGCACACGCGATTGATCGTTTCGATTCGTCGGTTTGGATGCAGGACTGTGAACAGCACACATATCCGCTGTATCCGCGTTAACGTTAACTAGCAAAACCCTATCTAGAAGTCATAAATTATCAGCGTAATAGCTTTGCAACAAGTTTTAGCTAAACCTAAACTTTAATGGAATGCACTTTGTTTCTATATAGAGTGTTATCTTTCGTAATATCCGTTGTCTTGTTGGTACAGTACACAGTAGTGGTTGATCACGAGTCCGAATAAATATCGTTGTCGAAGGATGCGGAAGACCGGCGCTTCAAATCGCAATAATATTGCACGGAAATTTTTCAATTTTTTGCTCACCTTAAAAAAAATCAACAAGATCCAAACTGTTCCTAACAAAATAACGCTCTCTGTTGCAATTGCGTCCCTTTCTTCTAGTATAATAAAAAAAATTAACTACTTTGTACATGTTGTTACCATTTTAGGAAATCCAAGAATGCATTTTCATAACTACACACAACAACGAGCGAGAACAAAATTTGTCAACAATTGTGTGTCTGATTTTCTCCTTTAGTCACCCTCCTACATCTTCCGGACGTTTTGCTGTTGCTGCCGGGTAACGAGCGCTCGCAGCTTGGCCAGCTCGGTCATAAGATTCTGGTTGGAATCTTCGAGGGATTCCATTCGCTTCCGGTAGTCGAGGTTTTCCGACACGAGAATTTCGACCCGGCGTTCTAGCTGGTCCATGTATTCCTTCTTTTTCCTTCGACTTTCCTGGGCGGAGATCTGTTGGGGGGGGGGGGGATCATTAATCTATATCCGTGAGATTGGGAAATTTAGGTCAACTTACCTTGTTCTTGATCTTCCGCCGGATTTTCTTGAGGGACTTTTCTTCGGCTTTGGTCAGCGGAAGCCGAGTTGGGATTGGGTAGCCTTCAGCCAGGAGGGTGCGTTTCTCTTCCTCCGTCAGGATCAGCGTTCCCGTGGATCCTTTCTGCAAGTGAGATAAGATTTTTTTTTGTGATGCGGTCATCTTGGGTGTGGTACATTTTTTTTATAGACTGCTGCAATATTGAGCAAACTCGAAAGTAACTTTCATACACGGTAAAAAGTTGTCACATCTAATCCAAATGCTCTTGCACTTGACTCAGTCTGTCATGTGGCACTACGAATCGAAGTGATGTATCATTGATTTTCAATTGATTTGCGTTTTGCAACAAAGTGATTTGTCGTTGAAAATTATGGAGTAGGCTGTGCGTGTGTTCGAACCTGACGTTTGTGTTTTTCCGTGGAGTTTTTTTTTTTATCTGTAATCGGTTGCTGATCTGGCCATAACCAACCCAGGAGACAATTTCCAGTTCCTCATTCTAGGTCCCTATTATTTGCGGCTGAGAAGATGTTCCGAAGCCAAGTAGAACCTCCACGAGGTGTCCCATCATTCGTTGAGTCGCAGCGTTGAATCTGACTATTGGCCACGAAAAGCCTTGCCAATGCACATCAAAAATCGACTACATACACGGTAAGAAAAAATACTCAAAATTAAGTTAAAAAAAACTCAACGTTGGGTTCTATCATTTGAGGTCCGCCGTTGAGTGAATCAGAAAAGCGGCGTTGGTTAAAATTTACTCAACTATTGAGTAATAATAAATGAACTCAAATATAAGTTTATTTTCATTGAGGTTGCTTTTACGCGCCTTTAACCATTTCATTTTCACAAGCGTTGAGAGACGAGTGGTCAACACACGGGCCCCGTAATCTCAACATCCATGGTTCGGTTCCAGTTCGCTCCGTTTTATTATTTTTTTGTCAACTTGGTAAACGCCAGGATTACTCAAAATTGAGTTTTCTTCTTTAACTTAATTTTACCTAGCCCCACGGAAGCCACGTGATGAGTGAAAGGAACTCAATTTTGGGTACTTTTTTCTTACCGTGTACATCCGAACATTTGTTTATCTCAAATCGAAGGAAGACATTCCGCGCAACTACCATAAACCGGACTAGTTCATGTTGATCTTTGTCAAGCTTCGTCTACAATTTGGACTTCTACATCAACACATGTCAGACAGCCTTCAGGTTCAATTGACTAAACTTGGTGAGTTCGTTCCATTTTGTAAATTTTTATCTTTTCAAACCAGTAACGTTGGGATATCACCTTTTTGTGGTGCGTAACTGGTATAAGATCTACCACCGAACCCTAGACGTGACAGGGAATCAGGATTTTCCAGTAATCAAAGGACCACATTTTAGTCCTTGTTACTTTTTATGACTTGATAATAGTGACAAGACTCGGGTAGTGAACACAGCGCCGTTCTGCATTTTTATATTGTATATTTCAAATCAAAAATATTGTTTATGTTCATAGATTTCACACAATCCTTTTCCCTTTGTCCTTCTCCTTTTCCTTTCCCTTTTCTCTTTTCGGAAAGCGAGTAATGGCGCTATAGCCATAAGTCATAAAAGGCTAGGACAAGAGTTAGAGCTCATGCCCCAACCGTCAAAAGAAAATGGAGCATCACTTAACCTTTCTAGCTGTGATGCTTGCAACGACCAACCAACTATATAATTACCAAAATCGGAACGTACGGTACGAAATGTCCACGTTTCATCCATTTATTGGATTCTAAAGAATCGTGTTTAAATCTTCGATTTAAACAGGCCCGATGTTTTCTGAATCATCTTGCCCCTTAAATGCTGCACAGTAGGCCTGGCCGTTTTGATATGTGTGACGCATTTTCGATGTGAAACATATATCAAATAGACAAGAAAAATGATGTAGGTATATCTATCATTGTCCAGGATGCTTTCAAGAACTGGCTGTGTTGGTGTTAGATTAGATTAGAAGTGATTTGTCGTTGAAAAATATGTACTGTATAACAACTTCAAATCAAAATGATTATCATTTGAAGTGGCACCACTGTTTTCAACCATTGAATTTGATTAGTTTTGCTTTTGGAAGCAAATGTCAAAACGCACATGCCAAACATTACTCGCAGAGATGGCAAGTCAACAACAAATTAAGCAAGAAAGCGATAATTCTTCATTTTCACCCGAAATTATTTGCATTCTAGAGCGCGAGCATTTAGAAATTGTTGCTGTATTCAATAAAAGTGTATTATTCAGATAAGTTCTATTACAAATCATTGTCAAACCTTTAAAATTGATTGCTCAATGTTAATTCTACTACAAGCCTTGTAATGTTGTTCAATATCACTTGGAAACATGTGATCTGGGTAGTAATAAGATACATGTTCTATGGTCATTTTTTGAATAACATATAACAAGACTTGCAGTATGGACAAGGGAATAGGGGTAAGAGGGGCATAGTGCACAGGTGGGGCATAGTGAGCATCTCGTGTATCAGATTGGACTTCCGGCCGTTCGGAACAAACTTGTTGGTGGTAGGATCAATATCATAATGATATTGAACCTACTACCAGTTGATTTGTTTCATGCAGCTGGAGATCCAGAGCCAAACTGCGGGATGCTCACTATGCCCCTCCTCCTCCTATATTTATTTAAATCCATATTCAGCAAACAGTGTTCACTCGGCTGTCGACAAAAGCAGGCCACTCTCGATGTGTGCTACGCGATCGTCTGTTTTCTCGGCAGCAACCATTGTGTGGTCCTCCTCATTGTTCTTCATCAGCAGTTCTTTCGGTCGATGCGTCGTCGACTTTGGAAAGCAACCGTTTCGTGATGAGTGTGTGAGTGCTGACCACGTTTTGCGTCCATTGCTGCAATGGACGCGCTCTGACCCTCGTTGGCGTACAACAATTTGCCATACAATGAAACCACTGGAAGCGGCTCCAGTTCTGATGGAGGAGGCTTTTTGGATAGCGGAAGATAAAGTGTTTATTGTGTTGTACCTTTTGACTATAGTTTTAAGATCTATTGTATAGTGACCAAGAATCCTCGGCTCTGTAAAGTTAATTCGGTTGAGCCTTATCAAATAAATTAATAAACAATAAAATATTCAGCAAACATGAAATCCAAGGATACATTAGTTAAATTTAAAGTGATAGATTTTTAATATCAGTATGTTTGACATTTCGAGTTCAAAGCACGGCACATCAACAACGATGTGCAATACAATATAAAATGAAGTGATTTGCTGGTGATTTCATCGTGCTTCGATATGATCTATTCCAAGGGTGTCGGTATGCAAGATTTGCAATGTTTGGCAAGTATTGCAAATTCAACAGCAAATCACTTCACATGATATTTTTTTTACCGTGTACATAACCCTCAAAAGGTTGGAAAAGAGAGGGTCTTACGCATTGGCGTAGCTAACGGGGGTGCCAAGGGACCCAGACAACCAGAAATCGTATAACAATGTACACACAGTATCGTAAATTGCTACAGTTTAAGTCCTTTTGGTTTGTTTTTTCCGTCGATCTTGTTTTCCGTGCTGAGCACCAATGCTACCGACGTGCCAGGAAGGCAGCTCCCACACCTGGACCCTACCTATCGACCCATCAACTCATGAACCGGGGACCAACGGCTTTACTTCCCATCCGAAGGAAGGCGTGATCAGAGATGTTATGCCTCAGAACATCCCGGCGGCGCCGACTGGGATTGAACCCAGGCCTACTGGGGTGAGAGGTAATCACGCTTACCACTACACCACCGGCGCCGTTCTACAGTTTAAGTCAAAATCGCATATAAGAATGGCATACCTCGCATTATGTCGTACTGTATCCCAAATTAAATCGGATTACATCGTAAGACTTTTCAAAATGAATTTGTTATTACCAAGGAATCAAAAATATCTTCAAATGAAAAAATGACAAGCGATCAACGAACCGAATAATAACGCTATGTCAGAAGTTGAAAGCAATAATGATATAATCTTCTTTGTACTTTTTCATGACAAGCAGCCCGTGCGACACAACTCATTCGGGGCGGTAGAAGGAAACGAGCAAATTGTTGGCAAGCTGCTTCACGAAGTAAAACCGAAGATGATACACGTGTGTTAATGGGAATTTTTTTATTATGTCTTTTCCCGATTCATATCAAGCTATGTCCTCATCCGTGTATATTGCAACAAAGCAGGCAAGCAATATATCATTATCCTTCTACCACTCGGATCGAGCTTTGTTACAGAGCGAGTTTGTCATGGTAGTCGTAGCAACCGTTTTGTCTGTATGGTTGGTTGCTTTATGTGTTTGGATTCGCTGGTTATTACAGATTAAATCGTGTATGATGTTAAATCAACTCGTTTAAAATTAATTTAAAATATGCACGTATATGGCCTCCACTTTTGTACGTATAAGCCATTCATTTGCATTCTATACGAATTGTTCGTTTGTATATATGTTTGTATTACACGAAAACAACTTTGAATATACGTGCATTCTGGTTGTCTGGGGAGCCAGTTCCCCTCCAGCCCAGAATTATCAATTTCCCCGACATATTGAGAATCCTTTTTTAGCCTTTATCAATTCAAATTCAAAGTTCTGAACCGAACTTACCGGTTGACTACTGATCAGCGGCGTGTGGATCGGTTGCCTCGTGGTAGCACTTTGGTTAGCTGCCGCCCGGGCGATGCTGGCCTGCTGCTGCTGCTGCGCGGTAGGCGACACCATCAACATCGAAGAGCTCCCCGGTGACACAGCTCCGGATACTCCACTCGCATTGTGCACCGATGTCCGCCGGCTGCTGGGCGTACTTCCGCTGCTGCTACTGCTACTGGAACTACTGCTGCTGCTGCTGTTGGACCCAATGCTGGGCGAGATCACTGTGGGCGGGGACATGGGTGACGTGTGATGCTCCGGACTTTGGTTGCCCTCGGACTCATCGCTCGGCAGCGACGACGGAGGCGTGGGAGGTAGACCGAAGGAGGTGGATGACTGCGGTTCCATTTTGATGTTCAACTTGGACATGACAATTTTGGAAGCGGTGGCAGGTGTGGACGGAGTGGACGAGCTGCTGGTAGTGCTGATTGCGTTACCATTGA
This sequence comes from Ochlerotatus camptorhynchus, assembly GCF_037179485.1. Taxonomy (NCBI): domain Eukaryota; kingdom Metazoa; phylum Arthropoda; class Insecta; order Diptera; family Culicidae; genus Ochlerotatus; species Ochlerotatus camptorhynchus. The sequence goes on from NW_027040929.1 coordinate 745,550, forward strand.
TGACGATCTGCTGGCTTTTGAGCAGACTCTGCGAGGCGGGTGTTAGCTGGAGGGTACCATTCTGTTGGGGGGAAATTAAAGTTAACGTTTGCTGTTTTGGGATTTTTTTTTTAATCTAATCGTACCTTGTGTTCCAGCACAAGGTCGGACTGTGTGTAGGCAGCCATATTGGCTAGATTCACCGTCGAAATGGTGTAGCCGTTGACTAACGCTGTTCCACCCGATCCGGCCCCGGCCGGTGAGGGAGGACAACTTGAGCTCGGTGACATGGGTTCCTCTTTGACGGTGAGTTCATCGATTTCGATGTCGGAAGCTACGCTCCCGGAACTGCAAGAGGACGAATCGTTCGAACAGCTTCGTTTGCTGCTGATTCCCGAATTCAGCAGTAAACTGTCCTTGGTGAGGTTGTTGTTGAGGGTGAGGTGGTTGTTGTTTAAGCTGATCGGGTGACCTAGCACAAGCTGCGGGTGCGTCAATTGACTACTGTTCGACTGTTGCTGCTGCTGTTGCTGTTGCTGGTGCAGTGCGCTGAGCAGGTTGAAACTTCCACTGGAGACATTTTTGAACGCATTCTGACCGCTGAAGGCTGTGAGAACTGTGCTAGTGGCCGTCGACAACAGCGCCGGATTCGGCTGATTCCTGTGGATGATGTGCTGTTTGCTCTGTGCTGTGTTCATACTGATGGCAGGGTAGCACTCTTCATCCATGTCTGGAAATACAATAAAACGAGAAAACAGCTCGTGAGATAGATTCTGATTGTATGTCTTATGTAATCTGCTGAAGAAAAATTTAATCAACATCGATAGCGCTGGTATGCCATCCATGGATGGGACCCGCTGTTAACTGGAATTCGATTGAACACTTCTGGTGTCTGGCAGCGGTGCCAGTTTAGCACGTGTTTACATCCAATTAAAATCATAAAATACCGCAGTGCCGCGATGAACGGCGAAACGAGAGGAAAATCAGTTGGGTACAAGAAATTTCGCTTTACCGGAATGGTAGGAACGGAACGTTAATGAAAACCGGTAGGCCGCAGCACCCGACGACGACAACGATGGTGTTGAACGTCGCGTCGTCGGTTAACTATCAGCTGATGAGGCTCGTTAGATGGCGATAGAAACAAAAAAAAACCTAACCATGGAAAAATCGAGTCTAATAAAGGGAAAATTGTTTTAATGAATTGCGCTTGTCGGTGCCACAGCCACCATTATTATATTGCTATGCGTCGTCTTCTTGGCGGGAGCAAAAGTTACAAAAGAGCACCCCGAACGCTGAGAGCGCACTCGCTCATCAAAGCAGCGGATAGGCCTATTAATTTATTAATGAAAAACTGCAACTGCGTTCGGTTACAGCCAAAGCAGCATGGCTGTCACTGTGAATCATAGCTGTCAATATTTTCTCCGGTTGGTGTGGAGGTGGGTGGTTGGCGATACGGGATGTGAAGACGCATAAGTCAATGCGAAACAACTACACCCGCCGTGGGTTGCGATGATGGGTGCCAGCCGAGGCGATTCCTCGATCAGCAGCGAAACATGGTGGATCAATTAAAAAGCTAATGGTTTTCGTCATTTCGTCGTCATTTCCCCTCGTCCTTGGTGGTGAAGGTGATGCTTATCAATGCAACGACTGATGCGGGATGCGAGAAAGCACCCACAGAGGTTTTGGAATTCAAGTGGTTGCGAACTTGTGAATAGACGAATCAATTTCCTTTTCACTTGATAGTTGACAATTTCGGAGCTTGATGATGGGGATGCGTGGATGATTTGGAGTGTAATAAAATTAATTCGTTTTACGATACTCCCATGTTGTTGATTCTATAAAAAACATTTATTTTAAAAGCTTTTAGACATCACACTCTGACTAGGTGTTTGCTGAAGAACTTGAGAGATAAACGATTACAGGCCACTTCAAAACGATACATAGTATGAACAGTAAAATACTGCAACTAAATTGCTCAAATACATGCTTAGTTTATTATTTATCGCAAATCAGCTTATAAATATCTTGCTCTTTATCACAAGTTTATCCAGAAGTGTTCTCTATTACATAACATGTGTGGAACTCGATCATCAAAAATGATCGACCCCATTTCAGTAATTTCAAGTGGTATAGTAGGCCATCGATCTGTCAAATTGATTATTCCAGCTGTAAAATGAGAAAGGGGATCAAGGGGGTAGCCGATTATATTTAAATAATTATAACGTGGTTTATAATTCTAAATTTTCTTAGCACTTCTGAAATTATGTCTTTATTTTTCCTTAACTATTTATGTACTTTATAAGACAATTTTTGCCGATTTTTTATGCAATGACCTGCCACTCAACGAATAATCCTGAAATGTCATTGTAAGTTACCATATGTTAACTTTATACACTCTTCTAACTCTAAGTTTGAACCGGTATATTTTTCAATTTTCTTTCTGTAAACTTAGAAGAAAAATATATGTACCATTTTTTCGTAAACTTTTTCTCATTGGTTGGAACCAATTGCATCAACCTTTAATTTAATTTGGATTCGTAGGGGGGAAAAATCGACCGCGCAAATTAGGAGTTAACTGCACAAAAAGCAGCAAAATTTTTCGGTTTATGCTGGCAATATGCTGACCATCTTTCCATTCACAAGAATTTTGACCTGTAATACCCAATGATTCAACCCTCGATATGTCTCTCAACTGCGGCCAAATGAGCAGTTTTGTTAAAATCCCAACACAAAGATCTACTTCAATTACTTTGTACTAAAAAAAAACGTGGAAACGTTGATCAAAAAGCCAAACGGCGATCCTAACAAGCTTTTTTCGACTACTATGACTAAGGGGGGTCTGAATCTTCCAGCTAACAGTCTTAAAGTTACCAGAAACTGCTAAAGGACCAACAACTGGAACACTTATCCTAGTTTTTTTCTAGCCTTTTTAGAAAAAAAAATCAACTTTTTTTTTTAATACAAACGTTAACATCCATCAACAGAATATTTCGTGATGTAATCATTACGTTCACAAGTTGGCTTACTAAAAGAACAGTGAACTGTTGCGGGGATAGATTTTTCACAATCTTTAATAGCAAACCAGGCTTTCGTGGTGGTTCTTTCTGCAGCTTCTTTTCCAAGGACTTCATTCGACGGATTGCCATGGGATAGGTATCCGGGAACTCTCGTGCGTCGACTTTGCACAGTAAACCCGTTTCAAATCCGCATGATGTACGCCGTGTGGTCTCGTCGAGCAATCTTCTTGCTCTCCTGTTATCCTCAGATTCTGGTTTTTCTGAGGTAGTGGAGACTCCACAATTTTCGATCGTGAAGAAATCCCTCAGTTGTTCGTTCAGCATGTAGTCCGCATCGGGCGCAGCAGCAGTGTGGAAGTTGACTGAAGCTCTTGGTGCTGATTGCCTTGATGAAAACCCATTTATTCCCCAGCCGAGACCACACTTAGCGGCTATTGGATCCTGGGGACCTACCTCGCGCAGTTTCAGTGGAACTCCAAGTCGAAGATTGTCTAGTCCGATCAGTAATTTTGGTTGGACTAGATCGTGATCCTCTAGTGGCAGGCCTTTGAGGTAAGGAAATTGTTGACTCATGTCACGGTAGTTCAGGCGTTGAGAAGGTAGAACCAGACACCTCGCTGTACATGCCTGGCAAAGATCGTAACGAGCACTACTGTTTTTCCCCGCTATCTCAAAGTTGATTTGCTGAGACCGCGGCTCGTTGCGTGTCATGTTTCCTGTCCACTGTAGGGTGAGTGGTTTCGTAGGGCCCACAACGCCAAGGTCCTTCGCAACGTTTTCCTCCAGAAGAGTGTTAGTTATGCTTTTCTCCTTTCCGTATAAAACTACCGGTAGAATCCGGAATAGTGGTTGATGTTCGTTAGATGAGAGTTGATTCGACGAAATGTTCACGGAATGCGATGACGAGGCGGGATTGGAATTGGAGTGAAGGTGTGTGTGATGCTTCAAACGGCACCCTTCTATTACACATCCTTTGCATGACTTGCACGGCCATTTTCCGTGGTTGTTCAAGCACGTCCTGCACAAGCCTTTGTCCGTTACTAGTTTTCTTCGTTCCTCCATACCTAGCTGCTTGAATTTTACACATTCGGCTATCTTATGACCTTCATGACTACAAGAACAGCATGTTCGAGCTGATTTGCGTGGATTTTCGGTTGCGCTGAGCTGCTTGAAGCCGGCAGAATTTTCGGAAGAGTGGGTTTGAACCATTGCCCTCTCCTTTGACCGCTGCTTCTCATTTCTCGGGATTTTCTGATACTCAGATTTATTTTCTTTCGCAAAATATGGAAGTTGTAAGTAAATTTATTCAAAAAAATTGCCTTCCCTTTCGACGACTGTAGTTAGACGCTTCCGGAAACTGCAGTATGCACGTTTTAAAATGTTTCGATCCATAGATGTCATCATTGCCTTGATTTTAGCTTTTAGCGACTTAAGTGTGGTGTGAGGGGTTCTATTGGTATCCCGTTGGACGACGCCCTATACAAAATAATCCAACGGATTGATATCGGGACTGCTTGGGAGCCAAATTTCTTCCTCCCAAATTTACGAAATATTTTCCGTAAGCCATTTCTGTGCTTTATTAACAGTATGAGCAGGTGCTCCGTCTTATCATTTTCCCAAGCCTTTTTTAATATTATACACTGTTCTTTCAGACACATTTACCGACCGAATTATTTCTTTCATGCATACTCCGGCGCGCAACAAAGCGACAACGGCTGACAGATTGCTCTCTTGTTTCGACATCTTTACGTTTACTCAACATTGTTTGTTTAAATCTTACACCTAACAGTATAAGCTATCCAGTGCTGCCAAATATATCTAAATCATGATGCACAACCATGAGAAATTACTATTTGAAATTTACTGCAAACATTCGTCACGCACCCTGTACTTGCTGCGCTGCTTGGAGATGATCAACAAAGTTTTGAACTGCCAGTCCAAATTCGAGGATCGATTCGGGCCAGTCATGTCTAGGGCCTGGTGTCCTGCGGATAGTTTCGAGCAGGGACCTGATGAGTAGTTCCGGGCGTCCATAAAGTGTTCGTAGAGTGTTCATTACTTGTGGCACGCTGGCTGGCAGCAGAAGTCTTCTTCTTCGCATTTCAAGCTTATTGCATACCGCATATTAGCTTATTGCGTGCTCTCAACTTAGTGTTCTAGATGCACTTCCACAGTTATTAATTGAGAGCTTTCGATGCCTGTACCATTTTTGCATTAGTATAATTGTGTGGCAAGTTCAATCATACTTCTATGCCCAGGGAAGTCGAGAAATGTTCCAACCTGAAAAATTCCTAGACCGGACCGGGAATTGAACCCAGCCACCTCCAGCATGGTCTTGCTTTGTAGCTGCGCCTTTACCGACTGAGCTAAGGGAGGCCCCAATAAGTTTTTCTACTCTCCAAAACGTCGAGAATCGCTAGTTTCGCTGACGCTCCTCGCAGACCAAGTGATGAAGTCCTGGAAACGATTCTCGTAGAAACCGAAGCGATGATCAACACGCGACCGCTAAGCTACATCCCACTCGAATCGGCAGACCAAGAAGTTCTAACGCCTAACCACTTTCTGCTGGGATCTTCCAATGGTGACAAGATCCGGCCGGACGAACCTATTAATAGCCCGGCGGTCCTGCGTAGGAGTTGGAAGCTAGCACAGGCCATCACCAACGAGTTCTGGTCAAGATAGGTGAAGTAGAATCTGCCAGTGATAACACGAAGAGGAAAATGGTTCGTAGAAGTTCGGGACATAGCAGTCGGCGATGTGGTGTTGGTAGTGAGTGAAACGGTGAGAGACCAGTGCCAGCAAAGCCAATATTCTCGAAGTCCTTTGCATGTAAGCTTTTGAGAAGTGCGACCACTACTAAAGACCATAATAGAGGTGAAAGCACACCTCCTTGAGGACACCCTTTTACAGCTCTAACTGCTATGGATGACCTTCCAAGGTTTGCTTAGATTTCTCTTTTATTCAGCATCTCATCCATGCTTCAACATAGTGAACTGACATTACGCTATTACTCCATTTGTTTATTTTTGTGATCATAAAAATTATATGAGATTTTCGACATGATTGAAGTGCATCTTCTTGGATGTAACATTAAAATTTATTTTTTGCTGTGGTTCAAATGCTTCTTTTGTATTAATTAACGCTGCTAGTGAAATTTCTTTTGATTCAAAATATTTTTCTAGTTTTGTAACAAGCGTGTGAATAGCTGTTACTGCTACAAGCTGGTAAATGCTTGATATGCAAACTGATACTTACTCTGTAACTTTTCCCAGAGTTTACAAGCTGAAATTAAATGCTTGGTGATAAACTACAATTATTCAAATGAATTGAAATCGAATTTCGCCGTTTGAATTTAAAAATATTAATTTTCTGGCAGTCGGTGTTGTGTTGGGTTGTCACGCAAATTTCCGAAAAAAATTATAAATTGGAAAACTTGCAGTACGGTAAAAATAGTCGATGTGTCGTCAAATGAAACCCCTCTCAAACCGGTTGGCTAATCAGGAGCTAGAGTAGCGTAGGTAGGCTTCGAAATTCGAACATTCGAGCTAACGTAGGGATTGTAGGGGAATTTCAGTGCTCGCATTTCTACGATATTGGCCTAGGTAGCCAAGACCAATACCATTACAGCGGCTACTCTACTGCAAAAGGCGCAATTCACCCTGAACGTGATCCGGTATATGTGACCTGGTGAGATATCGTACGATCCCTTTTGTAAGCATGGGACCAGGAATGCTATATAAGATCGTCCGGCCCACAGTTACGGTCTCTTATACCTGGAATAGCGAGAAGATCAAGTCGGTGAATCAAAGTCTAAACTTTGTTTTCAAATTCACGTGTTTAAAGTTAATAAGATTTGCATTAGCAAATAGTGGTTTGGTTCACAAACAGTTATTACGGTTCGCGGAAAGTGATTTCGGTGTAACTTGTAAGGCCACCACGTGGCCCTGGTCCTCCTTATTGCCAACGTTGAGGCCAGTAGTGGAGTGAAAGATCGCAAAGTGTGCACACGAACGCTATCCAGGTTTGCCAAAGGTCGTCCGTCAACATACGGCCATCCAGCGTGAAGATCCCCTGCGACAGAAGTCGGAACCGGAAGCAGTAGTAGCAGGAGTTCCCCCAAGCCGGTTGGGACCCGGTGAAGCTAAGCACAGCAGACGTCGACCGGTGGAGAACCGGTGCGGTGCAGCCACCGACGGTACCGTGAGCAGCAACGAGTATAGTGAGACCGTTCTTATATTTTTATTCTCGAAGTAAATTTCCAATAAATTTTGGAGTTAAATATTTGAATAGACCGTTAGTTAGTTTGCCTTCCGTAAATTTTTGCTTTGAATGCTTTTCTTGTGTGCACTGAAAATTGATTTCAGCTTGGTTCGCTTTCGGCAGCAAAGGGGACAGGTGAGTTTCCACTAGTGCGTTTGGTCGACCCTGAGAATTATTAAAGAGGTGAGTTGGCTGGCTAGTGAATACGTCCGCGCCAAATACGGTGGGACGTCTTCATTAGTTACAACTTAAAGGAATTATAAGCAAGTACGTTGATTGTAAAGGGTGTATTCGGTAAAAATGGCACTCCAAAAATCCTCTGTAACTTTTGAAACGTATGAGTAAAAAACCTGAAAATTTGAGTGAATCTTATTCATAGTGTATAGTTGACATCTGTCAAGCTTCATAGTTATTCATACAGTAGTTCCAGTCATGCCGTCGAAAAAATAAATTGCCCGTGAAACAAAGCTTGGAATTACAAATACAACTGTGTCTCGTGTGATAAGATTGAAGGTTCTGCATCTGAGTGCCCGAGGGAAGGAAGGGAGTGGTCGTGAAAATGGTGCAATAGCTCATCATCCGTCCAAAAATGTCAATTCGAGATGACGCTAAAAAGTCTAAGGCACCAGTCGGTTTTGTGCAGAAAACCATGAAGCGTGCTGGGTTACATGTTTACAAGGTGCAAAAAGCCCCAAACCGGAATGAAAAGCAAAACATCACTACGAAAATCCGCACCCGAAAACTTTTCACGAAGTTGCTCACCAAATCGTGTTGCATCGTGATGGATGACGAATCTTACGTCAAGGCCGACTTCGAAAGAAGAAATTATCGAAATTTTCAAAGAAGTTCCTGATTTGGCAAGCGATTTGCGTATGTGGTGAAATAAGCGCTCCCTTCATCACTTCCTGAACAATCAACGGTGCAATTTACACGGAAGAGTGCCTTAAGAAACGTCTCTTGCCATTCATAAGGAAGCACAAAGGATCAACTCTGTTTTGGCCTGATCTAGCATCCTGCCACTACGCTCGAAACGCGTTGGAGTGATACCGAGCCAACGGAGTAAATTTTGTGCCAAAAGATATGAACCCACCAAATTTATCGAAACTTTGCCCAATTGAAAAATTCTGGCCGATTATGAAAACGGCAACCAAAAGTCGTATAACAATGTACAGACAGTATCGTAAATTGCTACAGTTTAAGTCAAAATCGTATATAAGAATGGCATACCTCGCATTATGTTTAAGTTAAATCGTATAGAATGCAAATTTCCGACCTATATGCGATGGCTCATTTTTCCGTCGTACTGTATCACAAATTAAATCGGATTACATCGTAAGACTTTTTTAAATGAATTTGTTATTACAGATTGAATCGTATATTATGTTAAATCAACTCGTTTAAAATTAAATTAAAATATACACGTATATGGCCTCCACTTTTGTACGTATAAGCCATTTCTTTGCATTCTATACGAATTGTTTGTTTTTATATATGTTTGTATATCACGAAAACAACTTTGAATATACGTACTTTCTGGTTGTCTGGGATCCCAAAACTATTGAAATAGAGCTGGAGTTGAAAAAAAATTGGGTAAAATTAACAAAAAACCGCTGGGAAAATCGGTTGTAATTTTTTTTTTTGGATGGGGTCAAAAGGAAGGTGCGGGCATTCGGGATGGGAGACGAAATTAAATAAAACATATTTTGTAAATCATAACTCGTTAGTATTTTTTCATTTCCTGGGAATTTAAAGAAAATCCGATAATGTGACTAATTTTGGTGAGTAAATATGTGTATGCCTTTTTATCGACACACCCTTAATATGCTCATCTATTATTTTCCCCATTATCTATAGCATAACTGATCGGCCTGAAAGATTTAGATGAGGTGCTATCCTTTTTATAAGCCTTCGGAATAAATTTAACCTTTACTTGACGTCAGGTTGTCGGAATATTACTTAATGTTTGGTTTGCTCTAATCTAATCTGTTAGAATGGGTGTCAAAGTTCCTTTTCCTTTCTGATGTAGTATTGGAGAAAATCCGTCCCTATCTGGTGATTTGAAAGGGTTTTTCGCCCATTCAACTTGTTTTTTTGTAAAAATTATATTGGCCAGATAACGAGCATCATTCCTAGCTATCTCTTACCCAGTTGATCCGTTCACTGTGGTCTGTCCACTGTCCCTATACATTGGTAATGTGGTGTCCGGGAGAATCCGAAAACTATATCTAAAAATTTCCGGAAAAATTAAGTACCCGTGTTTCGTTCACATAACCATATTCTTCACCTGTGGGTCCACTTTACCCGATAATTTTAAAGAAACCCACTTTTTCTCTACAACTCCGACGCCTTTTCGATCAAAAGCGACGATTTCGTGCTCTCGTGAAAAACGTCAGACACCATTTTGAAAAAAATGACAAGATCAAAAATGAACTAATTTTAGCACAAATGTGAATAACATAACAAACAGTCTTGCAAAGTTCCATACAAATCAAAGAAGGTCGAGTCTTATTGATTCGTCATTTGGTATGTAACTGCTAAAATGTAGAGAACGGCGTTCTCTATCTTTTCATGTTGACGTAGTTCTATCATATTTGACGTAGAATTACGTCTTTCGGGAACATATTGGGGGTTCAATGAAAAAAAAAACAAAATCAACCAACTGGGCTATGAAAAGTGGTCAGGTTTTGACCAATTATAACTCTGTCAATAGCGGATTGGAAATCGTTTGCAAAACATACTTTAAAATAGAATTCCATTCGGTCTCGCCGAACGGTGCTTATTCAATCACCGTGTGTGATGGTGTTCAATTGGTCGTCATCATCAGCAGCAGCAGGTGATTTCAACGCGTGGCGTTGAACATTTTTCTCCAGTACACAACGAGAGGCTGCCCAGGCAAGCAGTGAGCTACAGCCCACTTGAGCGTCCATTCACCAAAGAAGGAGAAAAAAGCCGAACCGCCACTGAGCGGATTCAGTAGCTGCGGGCCATCTAGGCCAAGCGCGTCACCCTCGTTCCAGCTCGCCAGCCTCATCTGTGTTGAACACCTTAATAGCTCAGCATTACTCAACCATCAAGACAAAACGGTCCTTTTCAGAACCATTATACATTCGATAAAGAGTATTTTCTAAACATTTGTCAAAGGCCATCAATCGGATGTCAGTTCCCATAAGTTTAAATCTAACATACCATGTATTTGCAAGGCAATAGTGGGGGTGCAATTTCAAAAACCGCCAATCGAAGGAAATTTTTCTACGAATCTGTTAAAATTAGGACTTTATTAATTTTCAAAAGGTCACTATTGAAAATTGCACGAAAGTGCAACTGTTGATATGATAATTAAAATTATCACCGATTGCCTGCGAAACCGCTTTCCCTAACATAGATTTCAAAATCAAATTTCAAGCCCTCGGTACGCCGAAAAAGGAGGAAGAAGCCGCACCGCTACTGATCGGATTGCCAAACGCGTCACCCGCGCTCCAAACATACAGCTCACCAGCCTCTTCATTGTTGAACGCCTAAAAGCTCAGCATTACTTAACCATGACGACAAAACGGTGCTTTTCTGGACAACCATAAATTATTATTTTTTAAGAGTTAATTTTCATTGTACGTTCGCTCGCCTTGCTGCCAGCCACATCACCCCCAAAGCTCTTTGATAATGGACCCAGCAACCAAACGTTTGTGGTCTAATGCGAGATAGTATTGAAGGGGTACATAGAAATTCTCGCAATGACCGAATACACTATGACATTGCCAATTAACCAGAAACACTTCGAAGTAGGGTAAGGTTGTCTCAAGGACGCTAGAAAATTAAAAACAATTTTATATGATTGATCGTGAATATCTCGCAATTGGACAAGTCACGAATGACCCACGGCGTTAAAGTGACTATAATTAAAAAAAATATTCTATTTTATTATCTATTGAATAAACCGAAAATTCTATGCGTTTTGTGCACGAAAATGCGTAATTTGGTCATCAGAAAATGAGGCGTTTCCGTGATGAGAAAAAATTGTTTCCCTAACACAGTCGCCGAATTTCACGTCAAATCTACGGTCGTGTCTTGGATACCACCTCTTACTTTTTTATTTAAAATAGTATGAATTTATTTTTATTTAATTTATAATTCATGTTAATTTTTTAATTTATATAATTTTAATATGCTCACTGTACATTAGTACATTAATCTATTTTTGCAGGAAACGGTCGAATTATTTTCATCTAACTATTTAATCTTATGTAATTGTAAGCAACTGGTAGTGGATTAAGGTGTACGGACTTAGATCCTGTATAGATTTCAGTTCCTTGCGGGTCTACGTGTTACACTACAAGTGACTTATTGTAGGATGTTAGTCTAGTCAAGTACACGATGAAATCAAATTTGAAATTTTTCAAACACCCCCACAGTTTTATGCAATTGTTAAAGAGCTTTTAAAACATGCACTCATGAATGGCAACCCGAGCAAAGTAGAATAACAACCCGATATCATCTAGATAACAAGTCTTGTTATCCCAGATATCATTTTGTTTTCAGTTGTTATCGCATAACTTATTTAGTTATCAGCCTTGATTAATTTTGTTATCAGTTGTTATCATGAAAAATTCACTATATATTTATTAACGATGCAAGGTTAGATCAAAACTTTAAATATTATTCCCAATGAAACAATAAAAAATAGTGCTTTTAATCCCTAATCATATTTAAGTTATCAGCGTAAGGCTTTGATATCAAAATGATAACATGATTTGAAATTTATGGAATAAATTTGTATGGCTTACAGAATTTGTTATCAAGATATTATCAATGATAACAAAATTAGTTATTTTTGTGATATCCAACGAGCAATTTTTTGTTATCATTTTTGTTATGTTGGCTGTTAATTCAACCATAATGATAACATGTTCAGTTATCAAAAAGTGATAACCGGGTAATAGAACTTGTTATCAATTTGATATTTTACTTTGCTAGGGAATTCTACTGAAATTCGTTGAGATTTTTCTAATTAAATATGTTGCATTTTTCTAGCTTTATACCTCATTGGGGGGACCAAAACATGACCCTCTCCCATCACCATAGCTCCACTTGTTTAAAACAATTTTTTTGCAAAATCGGCCAATATTTACCTAGTCGATTGCTGAGCTTATATATGGGCCCAAATTAGGGGCATTTATGCCGACATTACATCCATTTCCCCTATATAAAAACCCTATTTCCTAAGTTTTGTCGCTAGGTGGAGTTGCAAACGTTCCAAATACCACTAAACTCAATAACTTAATTGGTAATTATATTCTCAAAAACTTTTTTCCAAGACCAGAAGACGATCCGAGTTGGCCCGAGTTTGACTTCAACTCGGAAAAAATAGCTTCAAATGGATAAATGTTGATCGATTTCGCCAAATTTTGAACAAAGCTTTAATGTTGCATAAAAAGCATATGATATTATGGCGAGGCGGAGAATCATATGTCAGTCACCTTAATGGCGTCTGAAATTAGAAAAATGCGATATTTGTGTGTACAAATAAAATTTAATTAAGAAAATCTCATGGAAAATCATCATAAAATTAGCCTTCCAAAACCAAATAAAAATCCAAAATTGGTTGAGAAATGGTTGAGTTACTCTTGATAGTATGTGACCACTAACCCATTATTGGTTTTTTAACTTTAAATTTTGGGGGTGTTCGAACAATTTAAAACTTTATTTCACGGTATCCTCAACTAGACTAACAACAATAGGTCACTTGAAAAGGTCATTAATTTTTTTTATAACACTGCACTGTGATATTATTGTAAATGCTACTTTTCACAAAAGCATGTTCTTAGAATTATCATTTCTCGAATGAACTACATATAAATGACGTACGAAACCCATACTTGCATATGAAATTTAAGCCTTTCGATTTACGGGTATTAATATACTTTGCAACGAAATTTTGAAATTCGAATTAATGATTCAATTTTGGTTTTTATCGGAAGCATTGAACACGAGAGTTATCATGGTCCAGGAAAAAAGCAATTGCATCTTCTCTATGAGTGATATTTTTTTTTTGTCAAAAGCAAAACCTACAGATCAAAGATTATGATGATGATCGCATTGACAGCGAATGCAACTGACACGCTACCTGTCGGATCACTTTCGCACATATATTGCATCGCATCGATCACCACCGGAGCCCGATTGCCCATCATGTATCGCGTCAGCTGTCCGTACATATATGTGAGTGCACCGCGCGAATATAGCTTTTTTATGTCATTTTTCTATGGCCATTTTTACTGCTTTGAAGTCCGCAGCCCGTAGCTGGTTGAAATTTTTATTATAATTATTCAATTAAGCGTTACCGCTTTTCCTTCTTCCTTGCCGATGGGGATGCCTGGCCGTTGTTGTTACGATGGTTGCAACGCTTATGCACGGGTTGCTTGGTTCATCGATTCATTCATTGAATCGGACGGATAATGACGACGGTGACGATTATCGAACGGTGTGGGTACGGATTTATTATGGTTATTAATTAGATGTAGATAATTTCAGCCTGTCATCACAACATTTCTCCATTCGATGATTTCCGCCGACTTTCTTGGTTGGTGGCATGTCACTCGGAATGTCACACTACCGACGTCATTTCTTGAAGCTAGCGGCAGAAATAGTTGACATTTTTCGAATCATTAGCAATCGCCTATTTGCAGGCTGCCGTTGCCCATTGGCCATAAAAATCGCACATAATTTTTACTGGATGTTTATTGATTAATCATCCAATTCTGGCTGCTTAGGAAGCCTATAAATGTTGGTCATTTACGGTGATTATTACTTTTTATGTGTATATGATGCTGCAGTTATGGGAACGGGGCAGGAATCATAGGAGACATTATGGGAGGAGGGTAAATGTTTGGTTTACGATTACAGCAGCTGTCAGAGACGCGGCGGTTAGGTGGCCTGATTTGTTTGAACACTGCGGTGCACGTGTGCAATTCGTTGCGCTGACGACAAATGTGCCAATAAAGAAAAAAAGGGCTTCTGGCTCACCAAGGAGATTATGCAATGGAGATTTGAGCCAGATATTCGGTTTGTGATTCGACAGAGTGAGTCACCCAGTCCGAACTTGAACGTCAACTCGCGGAAGGCAACGATCGTACTTTAAAAGTGATTACCGGTTCTCCGAGGTTCATCAATACTTGCATGAATTACATCAGATATGACACACAAGATGCAACCGGTTCGTTTTCAGTGGAATCTAAGTTGTGAAACGCTCGAAAGTTCGCCTCGATTAGTCAAGCGATCGCAGCAGGCTATGAGCTGTCAGATGGGTGGTGGCAGGCATTGGCAGTAGGCGGCGGTGGGAAAACTCATTCCACCTGATGATATTGGACCCAGTGAATGAATTGGAGATTCGTGATGCCCACCGGGAGGAAGAAGCAAAGTGCAAGTGATATCAATGCAGAGAGTGAGAAAAATGCCATCACTCGTGCCGTGTCAGTTCAGGGGTTCATAGATTCGTGCAATCGGCTACGATGACGACAAACAGCTCGCGCAACAGAGTCTGTTCCAATGAATGAAGCTGGATTGTGCAAGAAGGTATGCACTCCGGCTAGGGTAAAGAGAGAAAAAAAACGACGAAGACACGAGCATAAGCAGCAAGCTAAACAAATACCTGGGAAGAAAGCGCAGAAATTATGTCAATTGTTTTTCGCTCTTTTGTCAAACGCCTCGAAGTGAAGAAGCCCTAGTCTATGGCCTGCAGGGAGACAGGTTGGCACGAAAATGCACTCCATCGTCTGTCTATCTCTCTTCATCCTTAGATCCAATTTCCTGCTGTATATGCCTGGTTTGTTTTCTTTTTTTTTTTCGTTAAACTGAGACAATTTTACGCAATTTGAACTGGGTGATGGGTTTCTATTTGTTCAGATTGGTGTTTGTTTTTGTAGATGACGGGGAATTATTCGCCTGACTTTTTCATGCCAGTAGTAAGCAATATATGGGCGCATGCTGGTAGAAACCAACTGTTTGTAGTCACGGGAATCTGAAAGTGCAAAATTTTGCATTTGTTTTTGACTTGCCACAAGCCCAAACTTTAGTCATTGTACACACATTGTGTAATAGAAAAGTATGAAAATTAAGTTATACATTTTGTATGGCTTTGTTTTAGTAAAATTTCAATTCCAGGTTGGATGTATTCTATCTGCATAATATAATATTACTTAACAGCCAGCCACTGACTGGTGCAAAAGCATACATTACATAATACAATAAATCCTGAGCCCCCATTCAAACCCACTGGCCAAGTAGCGATTAGCGATCTACTAATCATTACCCCCGACGCCGACGCTTGATTTATGATCTATCTCCTAAGCTCGCCCCCAGCAGCTGCACTGATTCTAATCCTTTCATCCTCTGGATGGTTTTCCGATACGCTTCTCGCGATTCTAAACCACCGTCGGCGTTGGTAGGTAGATACTTTCGCTTTCAACACAGCCGTCATCGTCGTCGTCGTCGTCATTGCCGCCCATAATTCACCAGTGCACTGACTGGAGCGAAGCAACAAAAAATTCAACTTTCCATCGTTGCAATAAATCGCGCCGATATTCAATCAAAGCCTTACGAGAAGGCTCACACCGACTGACGGATTGCTCGTTTTGTGCCGAGAGGCTCTTGTGTTTCAGTTAGTGGCACACAATAACCAGAGCAGGCCGTGAGCGTCGCCGTCGTCGCTGGTGACAAATTTATGTTGAATATTTATTAGCACACTGGTCCAAGCGGAAAGCGGCTTATTATGGAATTACTTTTTATTGTTCGATTCCGCCTGCATCAGTGCAGTGCCTGCAGTGGTCGGTGGCGACAGCTTGGGAGATTATAATGGTAAATCTACTGATTTATCCATCATTGGCGATAGTTTCCGCCTGAAGGAATTTCGTCGAGTAACATTGTTGCGTGTGCGGTTTGCAGTACACGCATAAAATAAATCACATAACCTGTAGAAAATGTCCATGTGAATTTCGCATAGCTTTTGTCTGATTTCATAATTTGAAATTGCACCACAAAATCACACGAAGCTGATGTGTCCAATGAAATATATATAACTTTAATAATATCGTTAATTTTGATAATGGAAAAATATTATGAGCGGTCCTAATAGAAACTATGTGAAAACGTTTTCGAGTGTACGTGTACGGAACTTGGAGGGAAGGAAAGCGATTCTTTTAGAAAGGCCGAAACAATTGGGTTTGTATCGCTGAAACATGATTTATAGATTTTGCATTCACAGCAGTTCCCAAAACAGTATTCTAACTGAATTATCCGCTTACGTTGAAAATTTATCGGAATAAGTTTATTATTAACTGGTTAAAACCATTTCCAGGCCAAATAGAGAGAAAAATTAATTACAGGACCTTTTCCGATTTTAATGAAATTTTGCACAGCTTTTCACGCCATTCACATTTTTGTTAAAATTCAAACACAAATCATAAATCTTAAGCGTCACTTTCAATCTAAATGACGTTTGAGACAAAGTTAAGCAAAAAATAATTTGTTTTAAAGAAAATTATAGACGCTTCAAGTGATTTTGGGTTAGACGCTGGGTTTAGGCAGGAACGCTGGAGTCACTGGGATCTAAGACGATCGCTGGGGTCCAACAGGAACGCTGGGGTCGAACGGAGATGCTAAAGTCCAACAAGACCACTGGGGCCCGACAGGGACGCAGGGGTCCAACAGGGACGCAGGGGTCCGACAGAGACGCTGGAATCTGATAGGGACGCTCCAAAGGGAATGCTGAGATCTGGATGTTGCTGTCCAACGAAAACACTGGGATCGGACAGGAATGCAACGCAATCCAACGCTAACACCAATGACTCCCACAAAACAATTGTGCGAAGATTCATGGAAATTGGAGAAGATCGCGTCTGATCGATTCATCATTTTCATGGAACTGATCCACAGTGAATCTCTCATAAGTCGATGTTCTATTCGAATATTGCCAAAATTCATTAATCTGAGCTACTAACGGTGGTCCCTTCAAATTGATTTTCCTCAGGTTCGATATTTCCTTGTCTCGGTGGTCGCTTAGATATCGACTCATGGAAGGTTCAATCTGAGATATTACTTTTTGAGTTCAAAATTGGGCAAAAGCGCAGTTCTATCAAACTACTAAACACCTACGGGAACGCCAAGAGAACCACAGTCAATTCGAAAGCCGTACGAAATTCTTGAAAACTGACGATCATCCCATTATCCTGTGGTTGGCATTAGCATATCTAATGGGCCATTATCATAAGTCATCAACATGCCAACCAATCGCTCGTGCCAGCCTCAGAACCCAATTTCACACTCATAAACCACATGAGTGTTCTTCGCCAACGGCGGCAACTTGTAAACAATCTACCCCGATAGATAAACTTCAACTCAAGTTCAACGATCTTTCGCCTCCTCTCATTTCACGTAGATTATGTAATTTCACAAATAGCTCATTTTTATCACCTCTTTCTCATTCTTCGTATCGAACTTCTTCGCATTCGCTTGGCTTGGCTTCTGCTCTGCCGATCTTGAACCATGTTCAATCGACCTTTTTTTTGGCCTTACATTTAAGCTTGACCATATAGGCACACTGACTCGATTCGTCTGGGTCCGGATGCCGTTTAGCGCTGTCATAAAAATTAATAATTTCCACCTTTCTTCCAAGATTTTACGCAACATCACCATCATCATCATCATCATTTAAAGTATCCGTGAAGTCTGCTGAACCCACTTAACTTCTCCGGCGATGGGTATGGACCTTGAAAAAAGTGAACCATCCAAGCAACCCTGAACGAATCGCATAGCGCCAGATTAACGGAGGCTACTTGGATGAAAAATTGCCAATCTTTGCTCAATCTAGATCAGCACTCATTCACTCTTTCGCGATCGGTCAGCAACTTTCGCGCCAAATCTCACTCAAACCACAACGAAGCAGCAAAACAAAAAATATATACCACCGAAATAATACACTCAAAACAAGTCGGGCGAGAAAAGCAAAAATCTAATCGCGATAAAAACGCAAAACTATGCTCCATTCAACCCGCTCCATGCATTTTTTTTTTGTACAACGCCAAGCCATGAAATTACTCCGACACTAAAATTAATTTCTGCTTCCGGACTCGAATGCCCGGAAAAAAGTGCTCTGCCCCTCCCACACTTGATCCCTTCCCTGCTCTGCAAACCTCTCCTCATCCCCCCCCCCCCTCCCATTACACCGAGTGTAAATCAACAACCGCAACGGGGCCTGGCTCTAGCTAGAAGAGTGATGAATATCGAGCACCACCACCACAGCCGAAGCCCATAGTCCATGTAAATTATCTTCTATTTCACTGCTCATTTACTTCTTCCATCAAATCGGACTACCCGGGTGTTTAAACAGCACAATGTAAGTAAGATCGATCCCGAGAGCCGCCGCAGCAGCAGATGAGTAAAAGTGTTAAATTACTCCTGGGTCCGTTAGTAAGTCCAACTACACAGACCGACCGCCGTGCCCCGCTCTATTGCAATTCTACTCAAGAAGAAACGTCGAAAAGCGAATTTAAATCCCACATATTTGGAACAAGGGCTTCCGGATTTAGGTCTCTGGGGAGGTGCGCAGAGTGTGAGCTATTAAAAAGTGGGGAAAACGATGGCTTCGACCGCATCCAAGTAGGCACTGGCGTCATTGTTTTTATGACTTTGTCCCGATTCCCAGCGCCAGTTGGGAGAGTGTCGAACGATAGAACTAATATGAAGGTTCGGGGTTTTTTTTTTAGGTTGGAAATTATTAGGTTGCTGCGACTATGACCGTTAGAATATTGAATGGCAGTGTTTCCATGGTGGATGCAGGTGAGAATAATGATTGTTTGAAATGTGATTGCCAGTGTTGATGTTTAGAATTAATTAATTGTTTCAAGTTTCTTGAGAAACTGCAACTGATTAGTATTATGTATAACAACACAATATAAAGAAGCATGCATTACGGTGTGATTGCCGGTCCATCAGACGAATGGATGATAGTTAGTTTGTAAATAATCCTCGCAAATAATCGCAGCTTATCAATCATGAGTGACTTCATCGCTGATTGATTGCGACATAAAAAAGGGATGATTTCAATTGTTTTCCTCATCAGTTAAGCACTACTGAAATAGAGGTGACTCACATCAGAAGTTTCGATGAGCCAATTAACATCAGTTATTGTCTAAATTGCGTTTTAGTAGACTCATTGTATATCTTATAATGTTGTTTTTCCTTTTAATCCTACTACTATTGTACCACTTTCACTTTCACTACTTCACTATTCCTATTCCGCTGTCACTTTAAAAAATATATAACCGATACGTATTTGGTTTACTACTTGAAAACTTCTTCAGTGTCTAGTCATAGACTTAAAGAAAAAGCATTATTTCATATAAACGTTCTTATAAAGGTACACAGATAAAAATTCTGAATGTTAATAGTGATGTAAACATTCATTCACGTAAACGTATATTTCATTTCACGCAATCGAGCAACTTTTTAACAATGTTGTTTACAACAATGGGCTTTTGTATGCAATATTTGTTACATTACATGAAATGTATCAGAACCTTACATGATATATAATGTAAACTTAAATGATATGTGACGCTCCATTTATGTGCATCATACTAGACAGAAATTTACACTACTTTTTCGAACTGTGTAGTGTGCGTATATGTGTGTTGTGTTTTCAGGTATATTGTTTGTCGTTCGGGATATTTGTTAGGTAGGTACGTAGTACGTAATTTGTCGTTTGAGCTGGTTGTCTCCGCGTTGCAGGTTATAGTCTAAAAAGCCAGGAATATCCATTTCCTTGGTCCTTATTTAGTAAATTTGCTAGTATTTGTTTGTAAATTTCTAAACTCTCAGCTACGTCAAGTTTCCAAGGGAATGTAATATGTCGTACAATTGCTATGTCCCCTTTTGTCAGTTGATGTGTGTCAGTAAATACATATTCAGCCACTTTGGATTTAAAATGGTAATAAATACATTTCCGTGTCTTTAGTAGCTTTTGTCACTTCTGCAAAATTTTCTAAATATTGTCTTTTTGTGCGTCCTATGCATATTTTGTCACACCGGGAACAGGATATTTTGTAAACTCCTGCTTTTTCTAAATCGTCAGGTGGGTCGTTAGTGTTTCCTAATCTCGATTTTAGTTGTTTTTTTCTGCTGGCGAAAACACACATATATGCACACCACCTATACATTAATAAAATTAATGCTTTTTTAAGTCTATGACCAGACACTGATGAAGTTTGCAAGTAGTAAACGAAATACGTATCGGCTATATATTTTTTAAAGTGACAATGAAAGTAAATAGAAGAAGAGAATAGTGAAGTATAGTCAGTATAGTTATTTTAAAGTGACAGTGAAATTTAATAGAAAATGTGAATAGTGAATAAGTGAAAGTGAAAGTGATACAATAGTAGTAGAATTAAATCCAAAACAACGTTATAAAGTATATCAGTTTTTGATCATATTCCAGTAATTTTCTGCTGACGTAGTTGTCATCTGATATTGTAATTAGAAAAGGATCATGTTAAGTCCCACTCATCTCCTATGCCAATGCCTAAATGCTTAATAGGGTAAGCGCTCTCATTTGGTATCTATATTTATCGCTATCATGCTCTCACTACACTTACCCCCCCCCCCCCCCCCATCCAACCCCGCAAACACACAGACACACATACACACTGCCACCGGTTGCCAACTCTCGACATTGCTGAGGACGAGAGTATGAAAACCAACCGTTGAACAAGGCAAGCCCATTAGCCAGTCGAAGCACGTGATTCCAATCGTGATGTACACCTGTTGGTGCTGCTGCCCCCCTGCTCCATCCCACCGAAGAGTGAAATGTGCAGAGAGAGCTCTCTAACAGTTAATCAAACAAACGGTGAATACTGAAAATGATAGCAATCGGTCGTTGATTTGATTTGAGTTGATTTGATCAGACTGCGTGTAGTTCGGTGCGATGTAGCGCGCGTACCATTTAATAATCATAATCGACCGGCAGTTTGCCTCCCGACCAACTCGACCGTAGATTAGTTCCGCTTCGTCGTATGTCTGCAACAAGTTCTTTCGTTTCCTCCTTTCCTCGGTATCATGTTACCCATCTCAGCATGCTTTGATTACAATTAGAGCATTTCAAATTTCCCCCAATATACAAGACGCCTCCGCCTACTTGTTCGCATTTGATTGATCATCAGCCGATTTGCCGAAAACGAATCAAAGTAGGCGAGTGGGCAGTTGTCGTACACCTTTCTGTGGTCGTAAGTTACAATCGCCAAGGCCAACTCAAAGAGACTGTCCCCGTTCGCTGATAACTTCCAATTCCGGTTCGCTGTGCTCACTTACCACATTCCCTGTAGAAATCTTATCTCGCATACCGAAAGTGTACAAGTTCGTTCGAATCGACCCGGGTATGAGGCTATGCAAAAATTGAGCGGTGGTGCTACTTGCAGAAATTCCATCACAGTGTACGAAGAATTGTCACCATCATCGGCAGGGGCATCGGAACCGGTGTCGGTGACGGTGGCCAGGCAAGAGCGTTGATTGAGACATAAACCAAGCGGTACTTCAAGGTGTATTACCCAATCGGTATGAGCTCACCACCACTGACGACGACGACGACGACGACCGGCACTTACAACGGGCTCCGCTATTCTTTGGCTGACTTTCATCACTAGAGCTGGAGGTACGAGAAATTGATCGTAAAAAACCGGAGCGAAGGAAGAGAACGAGAAAATGTTTCAATTTGAATATAAATAAATCCAAGCAAAGCGGGATCTGAATCAGTGACAACGCAAGTGAATACTGAAAGGTGAGCGCCATCAGGGCTGTCGCGATCAAATTTGAATATAATCGTTCTGGTTTTTACAAAAGGACATCACGTGGTGGTCTGTAGGAGGTTTTGCATTCGAAATTTGTCACACAAGTCACGCTTGTGTTGCGCTAACAGATGTTTCAAACTGACATCTGATGGGTTCTCGGAATACGGTTCTTCGTGCAACCCGAGATCATTGTTTGGTCAATCACAGGTTGTGTTGAAATTTGTCACAAAACCGTAGCCATTTTGTAACAAAAGTTTCAAAATCCAACCGCCTCAATCCGTCTCAAGATCCGGCAGCACAAATCATGGAAGTTAATTTCATAAATATCCACGATTCCATCATCCAGGCCTATTAATAGCCTAAGCCATCCTCAGTTCATAATACCGGTAAATCAAGCGTGACATTCAATTGAATCCGCGCCCCGGTAAGTAACTGGTTGTAAACTAGCAACAATGTTAATCCCCCCTGATCAATGAATGGTTCGCGCTTAAAATCGACTCTCGAAGAGAGATAGTGAAAGGGTATCTCTTCTTGCGCCATAGCATACATACACCTTCTTGGCTTAAGCAGTGCTCCAGTGGATGAATCGGTATTAAATTAAGCCCATTAAATCCTCGCAATAGGATCCAATATCGCACCTTCATACACACACACACACACACATATCATCATGAAATGTCATCGCCGTTATTAGCCATGAAATGAGCAGTTTTATTGCTATTAAATAATCGTAATATTGTTGCTACTTCTGTTGGCTCGCCAGCTGACGATCGCTTCATGGCGATTGCGTGCCCGGCCGGGGATTTGAACCACGAGGGAAAGATTGTATTACCGAGTGCAACCACCACAGCCACCACCGCTAGATCAGACCAGACTATGACGGTGTAGTACGCATGCAAGAGCGCTAAGCGCCGGCTAAGTCGGCTACCGCGCTCCCCTGTCCAATCCCGTCCAATTTCGTCCATGTGTGAGGTTGTGGGCAGTTAACAATAATCTTGATGGGTTGTTTTTGCTCTTGCACGGTTCTTCGAGGTGGAGATTCTCTGATCGCCTGCAATGGGTTATTGTGGTGAGTCTTGGTTCTTGGCTATGCATATTGATATAGGGGAAATGTCGGCTTCGACAATACCTTAACCTATTAGCGTCAGGGGATAAACAAGGACGTTGTTTACCCCCTGACGATAATCGGTTAAAGCATTGCCGAAGCCGTAATTTACCCTAAATTCAGGTCTGTTATTGAGTAATTTCTTTAAAAATCTCCGTTGCTACTTTTTGACATCGATATTAAATTTTGAATCGTTTATCTGGCGAAAGAGTTGGTGTGAGCACAGCAGAGAGCAGTAGCTTAACCCATGTTGCTTCCTAGTTAAAATGAAGAACTCCTTAGTTTTTTTATAACATAAATTATAAAAAAAAATAGTCGATGTAACTCGGCTCCGTAGAAATATATTAGCCGAAATAAATAATAGAATTGAAAAAATTTCCATTGTATCAAACTTTCAGTTTCCCAGATTTAATAGATTGGCTGGCAAATGACTGGGATAATGCATACCACCGGTACTTCGCGTACTTGAAGGTTATAAAATAGACCCGTCACACAAGTGAAAGTGGTCCTTAGCCTCTTGCCCAGTAACTCCTATCCCTTCCTCCCCGCGGCGCCGGCTGGGGTACGAGTAACCTTAGGGAAGATCGGGTAACCAACCCCGGTGGGAACTTTGGTCGTATGCTGACAGGGAAGGCTTACAAAACCCGAGCGTCTGTTATCCATGTTAGGGGCGGCTCAAACAGCGTCTGACTGGCATCCAGCGGCTGAATACGAAATGCTTCTCCCCGAAAGCTATACCCAAGATGGCAGTCCCATCACGGCGGATAGGAGACCTTAGGCCAACCTCCTACTGTCTCCGAAACCTTCAAATTGTTACAGAAACCTATAGTGATTTCAAAGATTACGAACTGTTTTTATGGCAACGGCTTTTAGCGCTAAACAACGGACAAGAATTGGAACATGGAATGTACTGACGCTAGCCCAACATGGTAAACTGGCACATCTCGCCAGTGAGGCCTGCCGTATGAAGCTAGAAATCCTGGGACTTAGTGAAGTCCGCTGGCCGAACTTTGGAGAACACAAGCTGCCTTCGGGACAGGTACTTTTATATATCGTGGAGTTGGCTTTCTGCTTAGCGCCCAAGCATCAAGTGGGAACCTATGAATGAGAGAATAATCGTTGCCAGATTCAGAACACGGGTCCGAAACCTTACCATAATCCAATGTTATGCGCCAACCGATGCTGCCGAATTGCAGGACAAAGAGAACTGCTGTCGTGGATAAGACTCCAAGAGGTGATATCAAGATCTACACAGGCGAGTTCAATGCGAAGATCGGCTCCGACAACTCGGACTATGAGCGCATAATGGGACGCCATGGTCTCGGAAATATGAGCGAGAACGGCGAGCTGCAATTGTGACAAGTCAAGGATATAGAAATTGCTCTTTAAAATGTCTTAGCCTTTTATTGATGTTGGGGTGTGAAGTTGTTCGCCTCCCCGTGGTGCACCCTGGAAACGATGGACCACCAGTGCTGCGGTACTGATCCAGTCGGCTAATCGAACAACAAACGAGGGGAAGCGCCGGAAGGTGCCTTGCGATCGATGTCAGTAAGATCGCAAGTATGTATACTGACACACTGGCATTATGTAGGACACTGAGTGGAAACTTACCATAAACCACGCTACGGGCTGGCACTCAAGGTATTTCATTCTCTTAGTAGAGTCGGGTGGAACCGGCCGAAACGACGTTTGAGCTAATGCCTTGTTTGTCTCCGTCCCATAAAATCCTGGCAGGCCTTAGAATACGTTCCTCCCGTGCCACCCAGTTGAGGCTGCGGTGGGAATAGGTTCGGTTGAGTTATTCCCGTCTTACGCGATCCGGCTCTGAACATAACGCCCCATGAAGGCCTATGTCAACCCTCGTCATGGACCTCACTGCTCGCATAGGCACCCATGGGGATCAATCAGCGACTATTCCATTTGCACGGTAGGATAGCGGTCTAAAGGGGACCCAACAGTCGGGATGATTAAACAAAATCATCAAAAAAGCCAAAAACCCCAAACCACAGGTGAACAAGTCGCCGAGGAGGTGACCGCGAACCCGTTCGCGAAGGGAGGTCTACCCAGATCTCCCGAACACAGTGAGCCGAACAAACGGCCGAAATCTCCGCGCGATGCAGAGACAACGGCCGAGATCGGTGGACAGCCGGAGGAGCAGCCGAAGGACTGGCCCGGGCTAATCAGAACCATGAATAGCTTTGGCCCCCTCCCTAGGCTGCTGGCAATCGCGGGACAGCTCGACGCCATAATAGAGTTCACGAGCATGAAGAGCAACATCGCGAAGGACCTAAAGCAGGCCTTGCGACAGCTCCGTGCAACCGTGAACGAGGCCCAGGACGACCACGAGCGGCTCAGGAAGCGACTAGAGGTCGCAGAGAGGGCGGAACAGAAGGAACCGAAGTCTACCCAGACGGACGCCTTCAACTTCGCGGGCAACAATACGATGTCCAGCGAGGCCCTCCACTTTGCCGTTACGCAGGGACAGAAGCGAAATCGGCCCTCACCTTCGCCAGTAAAGGGCGCAGCACGCCCTAAGAGACGGAAAGTCTCTGTGCAGGTGGAGAGTGTGGCGGTTGCCCATCAGTCCACTGCATTAGTGGACGTACCGAAAAAGAGGGCTGGAATAGCCAGTAGCAAAGTTGAGAAATCTAGCGGCTTCAAGGGCGGGAAGCAGGGCGGTAAGAAGGGTGCCCCCCCCCCCAAACCCCCGAAACCCCCGAAACCTCCGGACATAACTGCCCCCAAGAGCAGTGCTGCCCGGACCAGGAACAAGGGCGAAGCTCTCATCTTCAAGACGGACGCGTCGAAATACGCGGAAGTCTTGAAGAAAATGAGAACGGACGAGCGCCTTGTGGAGATGAGCAGTAACGTGAGGAGCATCAGGCGCACTCGTACAGGCGAGATGCTCCTGGTGCTCAAACGTGGTGCTAAGGACCAGGGACCAACCTACCAGAAACTGGCAAAGGAGGTTGTTGGTTCTGGGGTGCAGGTGAAGTCGCTAGGCTCGACTATCACCATCCAGGTCAAGGACCTGGACGAAGTGACGGAGGCGACCGAGATAGTCACGGCGCTCCGGGAACAGTGTCAAGTCGAGGTACCGCAATCAGCGATTACCTTGAGGAAGGGACTGTTTTCCACCCAAGTGGCTACCATCAGGCTCTCTGCAGCTGAGGCCAGAAAGGCGGTAGCCGCAGGGAGGGTGCGAGTGGGCTGGTCGGTCTGCCCCGTCAGTATTCCCCGACCGGTTACGGCTTGCTTTAGGTGCTTCGATCAGGGCCATGTGGCCCGTGACTGTAAGAACACCGACAGGAGCAAGCTTTGCAGATGGTGCGGTTCGGAGGGCCATAAGGCGCGAGGTTGCCAAAAGCCGCCGAGGTGCACTATATGCGCGGAGAAGGGGAATACCCCTACCAACCACATGGCAGGTGGCCCACGCTGCCCGGGGTCCAAGAGCAATGCTGCTAAGGCAAAGAGCAATGCTCAGCCATGTTCGAGGTAGCGCAGTTGAACCTGAACCACTGTTCGGCTGCCCAGCAACTGCTGTGGCAATCGGCAGTGGAATGGGGAGCGGATGTCGCAATCATCTCTGACCCGTACCGCGTCCCAACCGGCAACGGGAATTGGGTCACGGACGCGTCGGGGATGGCGGTGATATGCACGATGGGGAGCTTCCCCATTCAGGAGGTAGTCGTGTCCAACTCGAGCGAGGGATTCGTGATCGCCAGGGTTAATGGAGTATACTTAAGTAGCTGCTATGCTCCGCCCAGGTGGTCTATCGAGCAATTCTCGCAGATGGTGGACAGACTGACAGCGGTACTTGTCGGCCTAAGACCGGTGGTCATTGCGGGCGACTTTAACGCATGGGCGGTAGAGTGGGGCAGCCACCACACCAACCAGAGAGGATGCATCCTACTGGAGGCAATGGCCAAGCTGGACGTTGTACTATCCAACACCGGCTCGGTCAGTACCTACAGAAGGAATGGTGCAGAATCCGTCATCGACGTGACATACTGCAGCCCGAGTTTGGAGGGCAACCTACACTGACGTAGGCGTCTTCCCAGACGCGTGGAAGCGGAAGAAGCTGGTGCTGCTTCCGAAGCCAGGAAAACCCCCTGGGGACCCGTCAGCATACAGACCCATCTGTTTGCTGGACACCACTGGGAAACTGCTTGAGAGGGTGATCCTCAACAGGCTGTCGGCCTACACCGAAGGTGTAGACGGCCTGTCAAGCAGCCAGTACGGGTTCCGAAAGGGCAGATCCACGGTGGACGCCATCCACGACGTCATCCAGACGGCAGGGGTGGTCCATCGGAAACGAAGGGGCATTCGCTACTGCGCGGTGCTAACCTTAGACATGAAGAACGCGTTCAACAGCGTGTGCTGGGGGGCGATAGCCCGCTCGCTACACCAGCTCCAAATTCCCGGAGGGCTGTATAAGATTCTGGAAAGCTAGTTCCAGAATCGTGTGTTGACGTACGACACAGAAGATGGCGAAACATGCGTTAGAGTCACCGCAGGTGTGCCACAAGGCTCCATCCTGGGCCCGGTGTTATGGAACGTCATGTACGATGGACTGTTGAGGATAAAATTCCCGGTAGGCGTGAGAATTGTAGGTTTTGCCGACGATGTCACGCTGGTAGTCTGCGGGGAATCCCTCGAAGAGGTAGAGCTGACAGCCGCCCACTGCGTCAGGCTTGTGAAGGAATGGATGAGAACCAGGAAACTGGAGCTCGCCCATCACAAGACGGAAGTGGTCGTAGTCAACAATCGCATGTCAGTACAGCATGCGACGTTGACAGTCGGCGGAAGCACAATTAGGTCTGTGCGCTCTCTAAAACTCTTGGGGGTCATGCTCGACGATAAGCTCAGCTTCGGCTGCCACGACGAGTACGCCTGCAAGAGAGCGTCTATGGCTGTGAGGGCATTATCCCGTATGATGTCAAACAGCTCGGCAGTGAATGCCAGTAAGCGCAGGCTCCTCGCTGGGGTCGTAGTATCTATCCTCAGATACGGCGGCCCTGCGTGGGCTGCGGTACTGGATATTGACTGCCACAGGCAGAAATTAGAGAGTACACACAGGCTAATGTGCTTAAGGGTGGCCAGTGCATACCGCACTATCTCGAAAGAGGCCGTCTGTGTCATAGCAGGGATGATGCCAATCAGCCTTATCATTAAGGAGGATGTGGCGTGCTATGACGCGAGGACCGTTCGAGGGGTGTGCAACAACGCGCGAGTTGTGTCGACCGCGAGATGGCAATCGGAGTGGGAAAACTCCACAAAGGGGAGGTGGACTTACCGCTTGATACCTTCCGTATCAAGCTGGGTCAACAGGCGCCATGGAGAAGTAAACTTCCACCTGACACAGTTCCTGTCAGGCCATGGCTGCTTTAAGAGCTACCTGCATAGGTTCGGACATGCAAGTACTCCCATCTGCCCCACATGTGCTGGTGTCGAGGAGACCGCCGAACACGTCGTGTTTGCCTGTCCACGTTTCGAGCCAGTATCGAGCGCTATGCTAGCGATATGCGGAGCGGATACCAGTCCGGATAACATCGTTCATAGGATGTGTGGTACCACCGAGAACTGGAGCGCGGTGGTGACTGCGGTCACCCACATAGTTTCGGTATTACAACGACAGTGGCGAGCCGAGCAGCAGCAGTTACCTACTGCCCGACTAGATCGTTAGAGTATTGCTAGAGAGGCGCCATAGCGCTACAGCGGCCCCTCCCACGAAGTAATGCCTTCGGGCGGTTCCGGGGAGGTCAAGGGCCAAGCGCAAAGGGTAAGGTTTAGTGGGTCGGGAGTGAAATTCTCTCATCCTCACATCCTGAGTTCCTTCTCAGGTGTCTGTGAGCAGATTCCCCCCTGTATAAAAAAAAAAAAAAGATAAGACCTATTGAAACTACCATATAGATAGCATCATTTTGCCGAATTCCATTTGGCAGAATGCGTCAATTATCCGAATGCCATTTAGCCGAACGCCATTTGTCCGAATACTGATTAATTTCGATAGAGCTTCTCATGAGTGAAAGATGGAAAAATCCGCTATTTTATGAGAATAAATTAAGCAAAAAATTTGAAAATTAATAAATTCTAACCTCTCGTCAAATTTTCCTAACGGGATCAAATATATCCAAATCTCATGGCAAGTTTCATTAGCGGTGCTCGTAAAACAACGGGAAAACTCCAAAGAACTGCTCATGTATGAAGGAAGGATAAATCTCCCAAAAGAATCAACTTTGAGTTTCTCATCATACTTAGAAAAAAGGATTCAATATTCTCCAACATTCAATTTGCACTCCAGCTGCTGATACTTGTGGATGTCATTGGAAATAGTAAAAAATAATACCTAAATAATAATACCTTATTTATGAATAATCAATCACCCGAATAATACCATACATCATTTTGAACCATTTGTCATCATCAGAATCCTATTTAAACTTAATAATTGTGACAAGTCAAGGATATAGAAATTGCTCTTTAAAATGTCTTAGCCTTTTATTGATGTCCACTGCCTTGTTTTAAAGCCGAAGAAAGGCATAAACCAAAGCATAACGTAGGGTCAGATCCTGGCGAAAAAGCCTCAAGTCCCGGATCGTAAAATTCCCCTAAGCTTGGGATCTGTAATTTTAGATTTTCTCCATTTCTCAATTTAATATTTCAAAGCATGGTGTATTTATCGATATGGATGAATTATTCCTCATTTCGGGATACTAAATTAATTTAATTTAGAACGCGATCTTAAATTTTGAAACTACATAGATCTTGAAAAATGTGGATGGTCACAGAGTGTTGAAAATTTGTTTCTAAATACCAAGGGGGATCCAATTCGAGCTTAAGACCCCTCCGTTCTTATGACTTTTGTCCTAATGGACCTGATGATGTAAATTGTACACTACAGTTTGATTTTATTCTAAAAGATAAATGGATCACCATAAATTTAAACCAAACTTATGCATGAGCTCTGAGACTGTGGAATACTTTTTGATCAAATCACCCTCTCAAAGCAAAGCCATTTAGACTGCCAGCATCACTAAGCCCTCTGTAAAACCAATCAAACAGCTTAGATAAAAATACAGCTAGCAAGCGGAAGTATTGCAAAATCATCTTATGCAACCCCACTGGTTGTTACCGTCACTACACCTGGGTAAATATTTTCAGCTGTGTGACGATCGTCAATCGAGAGAAATTAAAAGAATCGTTCATTATATTCAGGGACAACTTGAAAGAATAAACGTGCCATCCGAATCTCGTTTCGTTCTTCAAACTTCTTCTCATCTGTATTTTCCATCGTATTTTTTTTTATCGATTCATCCCGAAGGCTGAGAGCAGGCACAAATGTTTGAACAAATGTGTCCGGAGATCTCCTACGCCATCTCGATGACGATCGACCTACGATATAATCAGGTTTTTATTTTCGATATCGCTCGCACCAGACGCTACTTCTAAATGTGGAATAACTACCTTTATTCTAATGAAGGTTCATTTGGACCTGTTTTCGACGAAAGAAATGTTAACGGGAGTGATAATACGTTTTTCAACTTCTTTACGACATCGGTTGTCATTGTGGCTTCGCTCGCGTATCGATCGAAGCAGGCTCAGAGAAATTTCAAGGTTGCGTACATCCGTCGAGAAGTCATGGATTGCTTGGTTCACACCGGCTGACTACGGTTGCATAATTTTTACCACTAATGACCGATCCCCACGAGGATGAACGGAACGGCAATAGATAACCGCTCGTTAAATGACAAAGTAAAGATCAACTAATCAGTTGCTTGGTGCGCGAAAGTTTAAGGCCGCTGCATGCTGGTTGGCTAAGCGCGTGTCAGCCGGATTGATCCCAACGAGAGCGAGCGTCATAAATTTGCCTAAACTAATGGATGATGGTCCTCTCACTAAATCGCTTTGCTGGTTGGCGTTTGTGCCATTTTCTATGATGTAGGTAGGCAGGTACCAATATGGCTGCGTGCAAAACTCACACGATCCCTACACGAAATGTCAAGTCATTTGTCTTTCCGTATTTGAACGCGCGAGACTGGCTGGTGGATGGGTTGTGTAAAATTGAGGGAGGATGAGCTTCGCTTCAAGGTGGTTAACTGCGGGAATGTGAATCTGTAAGCTGGTCATGTAAGTTATAATCTTCACCTGATCTTTGCGTCGATGGGTCGGTTCTCATGGCTGGTGGTCTCAGCCTGTCAGGATTAGAGATGATCTTTACCGCCAATAGGGGCATTTGTGGCGTTGAGTTTGAGTGACCTCAAGTTCTCAGAAATTGAAATTAAATTTGATTTTTTTTGCAATGTATAATCAGGCCAATAAAAAAAACTTTGAAGATGTGCTATAGTTCTCAAGGTATTATAAATAGAGTAGTTCTTATCATGAATCATCAAGTGTCAATTTTTGGCATAACACTTCAGATTTTTCTGAATGCACGTAGCTGAAACTACTACTTGTTGTTTTGCTGCGAAGAAGCAAGCGTCTTCAATTTACAGAAATCCGCTTGAAATTGCGAAGTATGATAAGAATAAGGACGCTACAATTCAACACCTTAAAATGCGTACACCAGCATAGCCACATTTTAGCCCTTCCAATCTAATTTCATCATCTAATTTACGACCAGGTTTTCTTCCGCCAGCATGTATTTAACATTCGATATTCTATTCTTCCATGACTTCAATAAAACCAACTCACCGTCCATTTTGTTCTGCAAACTGTGTGGCGATTCGGGTAGTGTGTCCGATATCGAGTCCCCGTCCGAGTTCAGGCTGTACGAGTGCTCTGTCTTGATAGGCATCCCGGTGCCAATGATCGCGTCCGTCATCAGTTTGTCGTTGAGGATCACTGGCGGGAGCTTCGGGTCCCGTTCCATCCAGTCTTGCATGTCCGCGTAGCTGGACATCTTCAGTGTGTCTTGCATGGTCTGGAACAGGCAAACGGAGATGTGATCTAATTAGCATACGATTAGGAAATTAATTATGGTATCAGTGAATTCATGTTTATTTATGTTCGATGAGGTGACAACCAACAGACGTAGTGGGGAAATAGGGAAGGTCCGATAGTCGCGGTGCGATTCAAAGCGTAGCACGAACCTATAAATCTTTGGATCAACCGGCGGAGGTAAAGAAGCGTGAAGTGAAGAGGAATGTGCTACCTGTGTCAACCTGTTTGGGTTCCGGAATTCAATACGACAGGGACAGTACGGTCGGGGGTAGAATGAGTTTGACCTAAATTTCTGTTAGGGGATTAAGATCGGAATTGAACAGACAGGTGTAATCAGGTTCCCATAACAAACTTTTAGCATTCCGAGTACAATTTGAAATCTCCGTTTCGTAATGCTCATTCAATCATTTCGTTTTCCTCTTCCATCGCTATCTTCAAGCTATGTATCTTCAACACTGAGAAACGAACCAAAACAAAAATACAACAATAAGACTAAAACCCGATAATTACACGCCTGCCCACAGAGCTGGGGGACAGTGTTGGCGAGGAAAAGTTTTCCAAAACAGCCTCCGAATTTGGTCAAAACCGTTTATCACAATCGTGGCTTCGGCGGTGTCGGCGGCGGCGAAAAGAAAACGCAACAAAAACAGAGTAAATAAAGTAGTTCGTTTGGCTTTCCCTACCCCCACTTCCCATCCGCCTACTGATCCAAAGGAAAAAAAAAAGAACAACGCCCGAAAGCTATGTAACTCTTTCTTTTTCGATTAATAAGATTGTTATGTACCTTTTTAATAATCATAATCATAAAATACTAAATAATTACGATAATCGTTTTTCTCTCGTTTCGTCGTCTGGAAGAGCCCCGAATCGAACGCCGAGATCACATTTTTTTTCTCATCCAGACTGCTTTCTCATTTTCTCAATCTTCGAATCCCAACGTAAGGGATTGAAGGGTAAAGCAGGGAAACTTTGAACAAAGTCGATTAAAAAACTCGATATAATCTTTTGTAATGTATGGATCGTTGAAAACTCTGCTCCTGAACGGTATGTTTTGTTTTAATTTGCTCTATCACCAGTGCAGTGACACCAACATAGACAACTGGATATAGATTTGGAGCCTATTTGTGTTCCAATAGCTGATTGGTGGATTTTGACATTTAACTTTTTGGCTGGATAAAATTTGATGCTAGCATTAAACCGAGACGTTTAAAATTTGATGTTATTTCCGGCGAGCTGTTACAGGTATACCTCGATATAACAATACTGTCACTTTTGACTTCCGTCGATGATTTCTCACAAATAACTACTCAATCATACAAATCAACATTACCAATAAGGGAAGATGCATAAATGCAGGGCTGTTCAAAGATTTTTAAATTATGATTCGCGAAATCAGCGATTTCTCAAAAGTAATCCGCGACTTCAACTACTAATCCACTACAGCTTAGCTTAGCTTAGTCTGACTGCACGTATCGATAGTTGCACTCCGTGATTGATCTGAACCAGTGAAATTGTACAAAGAATCAACTGAATGGGGCTTGGTAGTAACCTGCCATTCTCAGTGTACATGTTCCAGTGACTCCTACCTTTAAAGATCAATAACGTCACCGGCCACGTCCTTGCAATCAGGTGGGAGAGGGAAGGAATGTTAGTGTGTGACTTTTGTTGTTTTGGGACCGTGTTTACCTCTGCATCCCACAAAAGTCACAGGAAGGAGGTTTTGTTAGTGGGTTAGGTTCGTTGGATCAGGATTCACCTTGATAAGTGATGCGATCTTTTGTTTTGTGTAGTTATTTATAAGTGTTTTCGATTTATGCTCTAAACAGCCGGCTGTCTAGAGATGTAGATCATTATTAGATGTGTGTATACCGATTTAAACCAACAATAAGGATACTGTTGGGGCCCCTCACAAAGTGTGATGATGGTTTATTTTATTTTATCAATGACCAAAATAATTAATTATAAGCGGTTTGAACCGATTTAAACCAACAGCAAGGATGCTGTTGGGGCCACTCACAAAGTGTGATGGTGGTTTACTTGATTGAATATAAAATAATTATTAGAACCGATTTGACCCGATTTAGACCAACGGCAAGGATACTGTTGGGGCTACTCACAAAGTGTGATGGTGGTTTATTTAGTTCGGAAGAAAATGAATATGTATACTTCTTTTTTTTTTATATATAATAGAACGAATTTGTACTGATTCAAACCAAAAGCAAGGGTTCTATTGGGGCAACTCACAAAGTGCGATGGTGGTTTATACTATAAGGGCATAAAACAAAATCAAGAGCCATTTCGGTTTCCATAGCTTCCTAGACATTCGGCCGCAAAATAATCTTATCCGACGGAAACGTCTCGATCATCGCTGCACAATGGTTTATTATAGCATTTATAAAGTAAATTTGAATACCTTATTGTTTATTTATTATCCATTTTGACTTGACTTGGTACCGTTCAGTTTTATGATGACAAAGTTGCCTGGAGAAAAGTGACAGTTCAAAATGTTTCGGAAGGGAGTCAGCTAGTGTCGTCCAAGTTCAAGTGCGGAAAAAATGCCATTTAAAGTGGTACAAACAATTGAAAGATGCGAAACATGCCTAACCGTAATTCTTTCTGGTTGGAAAGAAGCTGGAATCCTACACTGGCCGGAAAAAAAAACGCGGTAGCGAAACTCTCTCAAGACGAGTTCTCCATGCCAAACCCAATGTGGGAACGTATCAATTGAGTGAAAAAAAGAGAGTTCAAGACTCGCTTGGAGGCTGAAGCAGAATTGGAACAGATGTAGCCAGTTTCGGATACGGAGGCGAACGAAGGGAATAATCCACCACCGTCAAAGAAAGTTTGCCCCGAAGTCTACAAGTCCCCCAGTCGGAAGGGAAACACAATAAGAGACTTTAATGAAGTTTTCCTTATTCCTGGGCAGGAGGTTGACACCTGTGAAGCTGACTGTAAAATCCAGAATCAGATGAGATTATAATATATGCGACACAAATTCACTTTTTTATAGGGGAACATGTGATGTGAATAGAACCCACCATCAGTGCAAGGATTACATATGACTGCAGATACTTCACTGGTTGTAAAGTTCTGCCTGATGGTTTGTTGCAGCTGGGTGAATCAACTTCATTGAAGACCTTTGGAAGACAAACGACAAGATGTACGTCTATCAACACGTGACAAGGGACTGGCAAATCCACGAACACTTGTCCAGTCTACAAATCCATTGAAACCCTTAGGCTGCCCCCCCCCCCCAAACCCAACATATAATAATGTTTGATTGATGAAACGTATTCAAAAAAGGGATATTTAGAGAGAACAATCTTCAACTGGAACGTACTCACCAAATCAATACATCCGGGAGCGCATTCTCGATGCTTAATTTTCTCTAGTCATTTTTAAACAATTCCTCCTCCAGCGAATCCAAACACACAATAACTAAATATCACTTTTCTTCTTCATGTCACTCTGTGCACAAAAGCAATGCACACCGCAAAAACCTAATAATAGATCAGCGCGGTCGAGTCACACTGTCAACAAAGGGAGCGAGAGCACACCAGGCACCAAAGCAACAGGGGAAAAACATCAGCACAAATCATTCTAAATAGAATTATCGCGTCCGGGACATAAAACTATTCAAATGCGAGCACCGAAAAACTACACGGCAGCACAAAGATAGCCCGAGCTCTAAAAAAAAAGCACGCAGCGGAGCAAAAACACACAACCGTTCTCGGACGCTTCTCAAAGCGGACTCCACTTCAACTACTAATCCACTACAAATTAAAAACTGTATTCATTGCTTAAACATACCATTTGTATTGCTACTAAATAGCATTTATAACTTATAGCTTATAGCATATTAGTTTTTCGCCTGCGCTCAAATTAGTGTTCTTTGAAGAAATTGCACCTTTTATATGAAAGCTTCCTATGCCGGTATTATCCTATTTCCAAGGAAGCCGAGAATTTTTCCTTCTCCAAAAATTAATATTCCGGTTTAGTGAACATAATAAAACACCCTTACATGCTGAGATTCTATTAAATAAAAGCGGCAAAGGTTTTCTGAAACATTATTTTAAAATATTTATGCATTTAAAATTGAAATGCAAATTAACTAGAAAATTATAAAAAATAGAGCGTAGAACGAATTACCATGCAATACATTTAATTTGAGGTTTTCAGTTTTAAGAAGAATAACACTGAAAATAATTTGATTCCAATGAAAATTCCAAAGGAATTGAATTCATAATTTCAAGGATAGTTCCAACCTGAGTACTGCGGAGTAAATCGATTTCATTTTGCAAATTTGTTCAAGTTTAAAATTGTTTTGTTCTTTCTCAGTTGATTACCGCCAAAAGCTCTGAGCCAGGAGTGCTCGAGCCCCCATGACTCTATCAAAGTTTGTTTACATACATGTTTCGTCAAAGTATGTTTTACTGCAATTGAAAACTCAGCTGAGTCATAAAAACTATGCTGGTTTTTATACTTTCATCATTGAGCCTGTTGGTTTATGGTTTTTGAGCTTACAATTAAGAATGTGTTATGAAAAGTATGAATCATTTTTATAAGATTGCAATGCATGACGAGAGGTAAGAACAGTAACTGAGTTTGTTGCTTCTGAATGTTTGGCTTCCGTTTGACAGTTCTGACTGGCTCCCAAGTGACAAGCACATTGAGTGAGTCCGCAGTACCCAGGTTCCAACCTAGTTTTGAGAAAATGTTCTTAGGAATTCTGAAGAGTATTCCTAGGATGTTCCGGAGATAATTTCTAGAAAATTCAAAACAGAGTTTCAAGGAAATTATGAGGAGCATCTCTAAGAATTAATGAGAATTTTGTAGAAAATTCAAAACAGAGTTTCAAGGAAATTATGAGGAGCATCTCTAAGAATTAATGAGAATTTTGAGTAGAGCTAAAAAGGAATTCCTACGGCAATTTCAGATGAATACTAAGTGCATGCGGAGGAGAACTACAAGTGATTTTTTCATGAGTATTTTTCGAAGAATTGCTAGAATTATTGATAATATGAAGAGCATTGCATAGTGAATTCTGAGTGTTCTGCAGAAGATTTTCAAGAGAATAATGGAGGCAATTATTAATTGTTCCATAAATTTTGAGATTCTGGACACAGAAAAAGATCAAGATTCAAGGTGTGGGAAAAAATTGAAATTCAGGAACTTACATTTTTTTAAGATTATATATGATTATATGATCCCGGATTTAATTTTTTTTATTCAAGATTGAGGGTGTTCAGGGTATTTCAAATTAAATATTCCAGGGTAATTAAGTTCAAAATTAAGGAGTGTGAGCGATTTTCAAGTCCCAAAACTAGCAAAAAATTAAATTAAATATTGCGAACTTGAAATTAATTAAATTACATTCTTTTAATTCTGAGACTTTGGCTCTTTGAAAATTATCTGGATCTTGGACTTGGAGTTTGAATCATTAAGGCATTTAATAACACTAGTTTACAAATAAAAGTAAAAAAAATGAGCTTGAATCTTTGACCAGTGATTCTTATGTAAAATCGTGCGCCAAATCCAAAAATGTAGTCAAAAAAATCTCAGTACGATAGTTGTCGAGATACACTTAAAAATGAAAATTTACTTTAAAAAAGTTTTGTTTTACAAAAATACAAATATCTCCGGTTGTAATGCGACCATATCAATTATTTTAATACCAAATTAAAGGTGAGAAATTTCGATAAACTTATTATAAATTGTCAGTGAGATAAGTGATATTGTTAATAGTTAATAGTTGCTTATTAATTTTTTAGATTTTGCATTTTGCCCCGAAAAGTTGAATTTCTGCAAAGTTTTCAAGCAGCGTAAATAAACATTTTTGTAGTTGTTGTACCACTTACCTCACTGAAAATTTTGGCGTTAAAATAATTAATATAACTTCATTACAATCGGATATATTTGTATTTTAGAAAACACATTTGTTTAAAATGAAATTTCATTTTTAAGCAATACCTCGAAAACTGTCCTACTGAGATTTTTTTTGGACTACATTTTTGGATTCAGCGCATGATTTTACACGAGAAATGACCATCATTGTACAAAGTTCAAATATGCTGTAAACTAGTGTAATGTATGAGATCTTGTATGAGTTTACTTAAGTTAATTGGAAAATGTATCTCTTAAAACTGATTGTTATGTCTTGAAATCGCTGTTGTTGTCAGGCATGGAAAACCATTTGCATTCATTTCGTGCATTCTTTAACATTTATTTGTCTCTAACTTTTTTCATCAACAGAATTCCACAAAACTATGTATGGAGCTTTTGTAGGTTTTGTTATTAGCTACAACTTTTATTAACAACTTAAATCCGTATATCTTATGTATGACGAACCAGAGCGAACAGAAACCACTACTGTTTTTCAGTGAATGTATTTTACATTCAATGAAAAACAGTAACAAGTTCTGCCCGCTCTAATTCGTGGTGCATAAGAGATACAGATTTGAGTTATACGCAAAAGTTGTAGCTAATAACAAAACCTACTAAAGTTCTTTGCATTATTTTGCGGATTGCTGTTGATGAAAAAAGTTAGAGACAAATGAATGTAAATGATTGCATGAAATGAATGTAAATGATTTGCCATGCCTGGTTGTTGTTACCAAAAATATTTTTTTGAAAACATGGAAATTATTCGAAAAGATCTGGAAAACCTTGAAAACTCAGGAAGTTTTATGTAGCAAAATGAGTAGACATCCTGCATAAGAATCAGCTAAAATTTTACTTCAATTTAATTTTAATTTAAAAATTTAATAAACAAATTCTTAAGATAAGATGTTGAAGGCTTAATAAACCCTTATAATTTCAAGTAGCATTGTTAGATAAACAACAGAGATACATCATTACTATTGACTGCCGTCAGATTTGAATTGGTTCTATTGTTCTGAAACTTACTGATTTGTTGCAAGTTCTCAACATCAGTTAGGTTAACTTTGACATAACGTTTTGTTAAAATGCATGTTATTGCTAGGACACAGCACGCCTGCCCCGTTGCCTTGAAGCGAAGTTGATCGAAGCAACGCTACGCATTTTGCCGTATTCAATTGCAATATTGCATTTTATTTAAATCCTGTATTTCCAGATTTCAATTCCTATTTAAAATGACAAATCCGCGAATATCACGAAATCCGCAAAATTCATGAAATCTGCGCCGGTTGTAATAGCCATGTAAATGACGTACCATTTAAGGGTGACCAGCCATGTAGAAAAATACGCTACAAGGGGGAGGGAGCCAAAGTTGATTCTTCATGAAACTTAAACAACCATTAAACATTTGTTCGCGTTTGGTGAAACAACAACTTTGCTCCCCTCCCTTTTGTAGCATATTCTTCTACATGGTTGATCACCCTAAAAAGCTACGTCATTTGTGCACCTTCCCTAAGAAGGAGAATTGTCTCTTCTGTTCGATGGTGTTTATTTTTAGCTTGATTTACTTGAGTTTTCGTTCCTATATTTCTTGAAAAACTTGGTCTGGACATTTTCATGAAAAACATGTTCACGTTTGGCTTTCAACGTCAACAGTGTTCAGCTCATGTCGTGCTCTGTGTGTGTACACGGCGAATGAGAACGACTCAAATTTCAGTTTAGTTCACTCATAATCGCCAAAAGTGCAGGAACTCAGCGATGAGTAAAATTTGTCCCATGGTTTTCTGTGGAAAACCTAAAAAATTTGCCGGAAAATGGGGAAATTGACGAAAATTTTATTCAGTCTCGGAGTAGTATCAATAGACTGAGTGAATCCAATCTTTACTTTTCTCAAATTCGGGAATTTTTCCCTGGAAAATCCTGGGAAAACATGAGGCAAATTAACTCATCGCTGAGTTCCTGCGCTTTTGGCGATTATGAGTGAACTAAACTCAAATTTGAGTCGTTCTCATTCGCCGTGTTTTCCTAAATGCAATCGAAGCGTGCTGTGTCCTCTGTTAAGCTGGGTTTAGACTAGGCAAGTCAAATGATCAACTCAGTTGAATTCAATTGGCTTGAAAAGTTGAGCCTGGTTCAACTTTTTTTCAATTCAAGTGAGTTGATCAAGTCAGTTGAATGGTATGGTTTACACGTTTAATTCGCGTTCAAGTCAGTTGAATTCAACTGACTTGATCAATTGACTTGCAATGTCTAAACCCAGCTTTAGACGCGTTTGTTTTCGGTCGCTGGAGTTGTTGATTCTGATTTTGGCGTTGGTCGCGAGTTGATTCGGCCGGTGAGGAGCTGGCGCTGCGTCATCCTTTCTGTGTACTGGCGAACTGAAGCCATTCCCTCTTATTCTGCGAGTCGCGTGACTCTCTGTCACCGGTGAGGTGACAATTGTCACCTCACCGGTGAGAGAGAGTCACGTGACTCGCAGAATAGGGGGGATTGTATAGCGAGTGATTGGTGATGGAAAGTGGATGCAGTAATTTTTTCCTCTGCTGAGATTTCTCTAGTTGGAGCAAATAGAGTGTGTTTCGTGGTTGATGGGGTGTTTACATCTGTGCGAATTTTCTAGCGCTAGTGTACTAGCAAACTAGCAAGAATTTCAGTAGCTCCTGAAATATCATGCTGGTAGACGCTGTTTAGCAGCTGGCACATCCCATGATGAAGGTTAACGCTGCTGTGTGGAGAAGGAAAGGCGACAGTGCTGTTACACTTCGCAATTCCACATGTAAAAATAATAAGGTTTCTGTGAATGCACGTAGCTGAAACTACTACTTGTTGTTTGCTGCGGAGAAGCAAGCAATGTCTGAAATTTACCCAGTTGTTTTATTTTAAATGTTCTGTAAAGTTAACTGTCACACACTTTTATGTAGATAGACGAGCGTTACACGTGATCTTTGGCCATATATACGAAGAACATTGTCATCATAACCAAAACCTAATAGATACGTTGACCCAATGGCACCCCCATAAGGTTTTACATTGGCCTTTTTTTTTTTTTTTTTAAGATGAAATATCAATTTCAATCCGAAATGGTGGATGACAGTCGTAAATATAACATTGATGAATATATTCACATGCTTAAAATTGTTTTCTTTACTAAAATGTGAATGTTAGAGGGTTGGGACCGAAAAGGTTTGATTGTTTGGCCCATTGTCACCCACTTTCAGTATATTAAAATCTTATTTTAAATGTTATTGAGTTGTTTCAGACCAATCCCACAATAGCTCATATGTTTTAAAGCTAATTTTGAAAATGATTTCATCATTGTGGCCAATTCGAAGAGCACTGATGTCATA
Source organism: Ochlerotatus camptorhynchus (assembly GCF_037179485.1). Taxonomy (NCBI): domain Eukaryota; kingdom Metazoa; phylum Arthropoda; class Insecta; order Diptera; family Culicidae; genus Ochlerotatus; species Ochlerotatus camptorhynchus. The sequence goes on from NW_027040929.1 coordinate 786,906, forward strand.
ACAGGTACACTTACCCTAGTCAAAGTCACTTCTGTCTGCAGTCCCAAGAAGAAAGAAAATACGGTTACTGATTTCGGAAAAAAAAGCGGTGCGTGAGCCATAACTGCCCTCTCCTGCCCAAAGTCGTGAGCAGAGAAAAGCGCAAGAGGAAAATAAAAGCAGATAAACGCGACACATAAGGAGAAAGAGAGCAGCACAGTAGGCTACATCGGAGCAAATGAGAATCGAAAAAAAAATAAAAGAAAAAAAAACAGTTCACTACCACAGAGCGATAAAAGCAAATTATAAGGCAAAGGGATTCAGGTTTTTAAAAATGAAAGTTGTTCTACCCGTTTCCTCCCAGCAGCCACGGCATGCGGCTGGCGGGGCCCTTTGAGCGCTATTTTTCTTTCTTTATTTTTTCTCTCTCTCAGCTCAGTTTAAGAGGAGCACAAAACAATCGATCGAATCACACACGCAATCGAATGACATCTCCCGGACCTGCTGCTTGGAAGAAAAAGAAAAATGGTACATCACGTAACCAACCAGACCAGAAGGAATGCGTGCACGGCAACCTGTTTCCCTGGCTTGGAGAAGAAGAAATTGGTCATCGATGTGACCTTTCCCCCACGGCAACTTGCGGGATCACATGGCAACGCATCAACAAACAACGTTCAACGTCGGGCGGATGTTTGAAGTCAGTTTGAGAAGCAATACAGTAAACCACATGAATCATTCAACGAAAATGCAAATTCGATACAGAATTCACCTCATTAGAGTAGGCCATTTGTTTTGTTTATAGTTTGCTGCTCAAGTATTAGTTTTTAACTGACAGTAAAGATAATGAGGGTTCAAATTAGAGAAAAAATTGCATCTTAATGAGTACAAATGATCAAACCAGCTGAGATAACATAGAGGAATAAGGAGTAAAAACGGTTGCTAGATGAGGGCTTTCATCACCTTCGCTTAACTGTCGAAGAAGAAGGTGGGTAACCTTGGAGCAAAAGCCGAGCGTGTGACTGATCTCATGCTTCTTGCTCTCTAGTTAAGGCATCTACTGAGAATTTTGTGATTTATGTGGTCAAATGGGTAATTGTGCTGCTAGAATACATATTCATTAACAGATATGTCGACGTGATAATTCGTGAAGATAATTTTCCCATTTTCTATTATTGTTAAAGCGCAATATGGACGGAAGTGGCAATTTTGACAGAGTTGTCACATTCTCAAATGGCACCAAAGTGTCTTAATGATGTCGATTTGCATTTTATTTGCTTCTGTTGGACAAGTAGGCTTACTTTAATCGGGTATTTCAGCTGCCACTACCGTTTCGTGTGGCCTTTCATTGCGTTTCGATCTTTGACGATTTTTTAGATCTCGTGTTTCCTAAAACACTAAAACATGCAGGATAGTCAATAGAGCAGTTCCAGGTCAAATAGCGAAAAGATAAACAAATTTTAGTTCGTACCTCTAAGAATTCGATGAAACTTCGTCTAATTGATCACTAGTTCAAAATTGTCTCTAAAGTTGATGTTCTTCGATTTTGGTCAATTTTAAAGTGTTCATTGTGTACATTTCAGAAATATTAGCATTTTTGATATTTAATGCTTAACATAAGTTTAACGATCCTTCAAATTTATTTATTTGACGATAAAACCCGATATTTTTTTCAGTGTGCATTTTTTCCCTCAAAGGCAATTCAGATTCTAACAACTTTTTAGCCGTAATTTTGGTTAGATGAGCCGTTTTCGTGCTACGATTTATTGAAAAATACCGAATACACCATTTTGAGAAATTAGGTGAGTGTCAAAATGGCCAAATCACGGCACAAACTTGGTTCATTGCTCTTATCTGACTAGATAAGAATATCAAATTAATAGAAAGTTTTATTATTAAATGTGGGGAACAGAACATCAAAACTTACTATCAGCTTGATTGATATAAGAGGTAAAACATAATAATAACAATATGTATATAAACATCTATGGGTTAATAACTGAGCAATCGTTAAGTCAGTTGTTGCCATGTCTAAAGAATAACAAAAATCATATCAAGTTAATATCACAATTTGTTATTGTATCTCATCAAGCTATTGGTATGTTGTTTGAATTAATCAATTTATTGACATAGTAATAGATTATTCTGCTATCAAATCAAACTAAGCTCTTGAAGTCATGATATCAATATATAATTACAATAGAAAATTAAGCTTTTACAGAAGAACACGCTATTAACTTGTTATAACACACATCTAACCAATAACATAATAAGATAGTAATAGTAATATTTGATATTATTTAGCTCTGGTTTTACTATTCCCCTCTACCCGTGTAGTGAACAATTATGCAAAGTTTCATGGAATTCGAAGAGGTAAAAACAAAATCTATTCGTCAGTTGGCGTGGAATTGCGCAACAGCAGTGTTCGGTAAGGGCTTCCAAATTTCAAAATAGAATGCCGAATTGACATATCCAACTTGGATTCAACATTTCATCATGCATGCAAGTACAGTTATTAGGATTTGAAAGTATCACTGTCACCGCACCAGCACACAAGCGGTACGCTGCAATATTACCGTAGACATGTAAATCAATCCCGTGTCTCAAACGTGCAGCCTCCTACAGTGGCAAAAATGTGTGCACATACGTCGTTTTCGTACTAAGCTACCACTCTCCTAGACCACAGCTGAGTCATTCATAAAAAAAAAAACCGAGACATGACTTCACCAACTGCCTGTGCTTCACGAATAGCGACGTTCCTAGTGCGCTGGCCTTCAACTGCACCGGACCCAGAAATCGGAAAGGAGGCGCCACCTCCGTCGTTCACCGTGTGGTAGGGCAAGCAGTTGGTGAAAAGCAAAACCCGTGTGAATGAAACCTAAACCTAACCTCTAAAACTGCATTACCACGGAGTAACCAGGTATGCGATTGCTTCTTACTTCACGCTCTTTTTCGGAACGACGACGATCAAACCGCCGCAAACTTGGGAATGCAAACGCAAAGGGTTGATCAGGCAGCGATCGGATTTGCATAATTCGCATGCCGCTCAATCCATGCGTCCAGTGGGAACAATCAAGTGAATTACCATAAGCCATAAATTAAGGGAACAGAGAGAAAAGAACGATCGTTACACCGAAATCAAACGGCCGTCTTGGGTGCTATCGATCGGTTCATGGTTGGGATTGGTGAGGTAGGACCCTGCCCGTTCCGGAGGTCCCTCATGGGCCACGAATAATAAATTGTCTAATACCTAATTTATATCGTTTTCTAATGGACCGAGCATGGACAAATGGCTTAATCTAAAAGACGAGGGGTTCCAGGTTTACGATTTGTAATGTCAATTGAAATGATCGGTATGCACGACCACCATCACCATTCCGAGGGAATATGGATTTTTACGACTCATTGGCCACAAGTTTGAGGCACAAAATTAAGCTGTAACGTGTCGCGACAGTTGTGGAATGATCCGGTCGTAAAAGTGGAGTTATTACTTCAAATTAACCCGGAAAATTGCCCATCAACATGGAAGGGCCCCCAGGGAGACAACGCTTCTTGCACACCAATATGAGTAAATGTTGACAGCCGTTATCAGAGCCGAATATTGCAACAACTTTTTCCACAAGAACCACCAACGAAACCACCTTTTCTTCCATTCGCAACAACAACGTGCGAAGTGCCCAACACAAATTTCCCTAATTTATGTCTCTCCGGTGGTGGTTGCAATGTTAATTAGTTTCACCGTGTGGAGCGGTCCGGACGCGCTCTCACGAGGAGAGAACCGAGTGCATGCTGTAACGCTGCAACAAATGTGCAACTTGTGCAGTGCGCAAGCTAAGCTGGGTGTTGGCATAATTGGGTTGCCGTTTAACGTGAAAGAGTCCTCTCGCTGGGTTTATTTGTGGAGTTTTTGTTTGACGGGCAGTTTCTTGAATTTTTATGAAACCTTCTTTTTCACTTTTCGAACTCATTGGTCGTACTTCGGAGTTTTGTGGTTTGTTTGATGAGCTTCATGATCTTCAGTCACGTTTCGTGAAAAATGTTCCAAACTACATTCAAAACTCTTGGGGGTATGAACTAGATTATTGAAATTAACACATTAATACATTTCTAAACTTTTCATGCTTTGATGATTTGACAAACAAAGCAAAAGCAAAGCGTCTACAAAGTTATCAGAACATGTGTAACGTTTGGTGCAGTTCAAGAAAGTTTCATGATCTTCAACACAGTTTCCTGAACTACTACGAAGATTCTCGAAATCAAATGATGTTCCCTTAACTTCCATGAGCTTCTGACTCAGTTTTAAAAATATGTAATATTGAATACCCCTCGCTTCCGGTCGCAACTTTGACATTTCGTTCATCTCGTTGAAGATTTTTTTTTCTAAACACACCCGACAATCCTGTATACTTGGGTGTTGCAGACTCATTTCACATGCTTGTCATCTAGGAGCCAATTTGAACTGTCACACGGGAGCCAAATATTCAGAAGCCACAGATGTAGTTACTCTACTTATCTATCTCATATAAATGATGCCTGCTTTTCCGTAACGGATTATTAAAAGTAAGCTCAAGTTATCCAATTAGAAGCTGAAAAGAGCGCTTTAAGGGTTCAGCAGACAAAGCAATTCCTTCGAGGTGACCTTACAGGACATCTTAGGATTCTAAAACTGCTTGGTATTGATTCTCATATATTAAACAATTAAGACTGGATTGATTGCTTATATCTATTTATATGTTTTATATCATTTGTACCGCTTATGCAATGTGACAGAATATGATCGTAATGTTTACGTTCAACTGTCTTCTATACAGACAGTTTAAAATTTAGCAATCGTATTGGAACAGGAGATAGATATTTCAATATCTATAGGTTACTGGCCAACCGTGTTCCATACAGAAATTCAAGCAATTCTTGAACGCTCTGTAATATGCTTGCGCAGAAATTATAGACATTCGAATATCTGCATAGCAGCATTAAAGGCTTTAAAATCAGCAACATGCAATTCAAAACTTGTATGGGAATGTGAAATTGGCTTGTTGAAACCAAGTGAACCTTAACCGTTATGTGATCGACAAAAAGAACACCTTTAGGAGCTCGACAAGGGTACCCGGGTACCTACAAATTGAAATACTTGCTACTGCGACCAATTTTGACCGATTTTAAATCTTTTGGCACCATTGGATTCAGAAACTTATCCTATTGCCAACAATGTTTATATGAAATCGTCTGGTTCCCAAAAATCTGGATTCGTGTATAATGTTCCAGAACTAAGCATTGTCATGCCACTTTCGCTAGAATTTCGAAGGAATCGACATCAAAGTATCAGAATCTCCTTCAATAAACAATTTCAGCTCACTTGAGGAACAGTTTAAGGTTTATTCCCGGAACGGCCATTCCAGAGCAGGTTCCCGTAGGGCCTATATTGGCCATTGAAGTGCTTGGGAAGAAACCCCTACCATATGGGTATCAAAATTCATGAACAAGAGACTGATTATCCTTATATTGTGGTCATCTGACGGTACCCTTGTCGAGCTCCTAAAAGGTAAAAAATTTCAGGACCCCCCCTTTCAAAGCCCCTCGCTGCAATATGAAATCTTTCTTCATGAAAAGTTGTCTCTCCATGAGTTCTAAGATGTCACTGAATTCCCCAAGTAACCACCAAGCCCGCTAACTACCCGGTAATCGCCCTTTTTGCGATATAAGTTAAATATAGGGTTTCCGAACTTTATATCAGTCGTATAGTAGCCTTATATAGCAAAAAAAGGCGATTAACGGACTTGTTGGTTACTTGGGTCTGGTTTCCTGTCGTGAATATAACTATAGTTTCTTTACTTGAAATCTGAAAAGGTACCCGGGTACCCTGTCGATCACATAGAGTTCCTGGCCACTGGGGAATTGAAGGAAATGAAAATTTCGACAGCCAGTTTAGAATCATCTCAACAATTTAAAGGACCAGAACCATTCTGTGGAGTTTCTGCTTGTTATCTAAAAATGGAGACCAACTGGAGCAACACTTCCATTGCTAGGCAGTTGAAACGGTTCATAATTCCGAACATTTCAATAACTAGCCAATTTCTTAAATTACCAAGTGTCAGTGTCTTTTAAATATCACTTGAAAGTAATAGGAAAACTTTAAGAAGAATCCTGATAAATGTGGCCGTTTTAGTGGAATACCTGTATAATGAAAGAGAGAAGGATTAGTAGCTTACAAATAATTCCATTGCCTTATTTGCTTACCCTTGACAGATACGCATATTTCGTCTACAAAATGCAGACTAAAGAAGTCTGCACATTGTAGACGAAATACGCGTTTCTGTGAAGGATAAGCAAATAAGGAAATGGAACTAAATGGAAATCTCCATTTAATGGAGATCCTGCAATCTCCAATAAAAGATGTTTTTTCTGGATAAGGGGCTGTCATAACGGCGCCGGTGGTGTAGTGGTAAGCGTGATTACCTCTCACCTCAGCAGGCCTGGGTTCAATCCCAGTCGGCGCCACTGGGATGTTCTGAGGCATAATATCTCTGATCACGCCTTCCTTCGGATGGGAAGTAAAGCTGTTGGTCGCCGGTTCATGAGTTGATGGGTCGCTAGGTAGGGTCCAGGTGTGGGAGCTGCTTTCCTTGGCACGTCGGTAGCATTGGTGCTCAGCACGGAAAACAAGATCAAAGGAAAAAACAAACCAGAGGGAAAAAAAGGGGCTGTCAGAACCCTTTGACATTTGTCAAGTAGAACATTTCATGTCAATAAAATGTACTGAAATGATGCGTCGAAATTTTTTTTTTAGATATCGCACAATAGTAAATTGCACCTGAAGTACGTCACGCGAAATTCAGGGAAAAACAACCCTCACCCTTTTTCGTCACGTTTTTCCTAGACTTAATGCATTGGTTGTCACAATATGTAAACCCCCTCATCCCCCTTAGAGCGTGATGTACTTAATGGATGCTCCCTGAGTTGCGTTTTCAAATTGGTCGGAGACGAGCCAGCCAACGGCTGAAAGTCTCCTTAATAAAGATATAAAAAAAAAATGTATTTTCAAAAAATCATACTCTTGCAAAACAAGAATATAAACCAAACTTTATCAATGTCATGGAGGCTCGAGCACACCTAGCTCAGAGTTTTTGACGGAATTCAACTGAAAAAGACCAATTTGCCACTTGACAACATTTTCAAGTAGTTTTCTATTAACTTGCAAAATAAAATCGATTCAGTCCGCAGTACCCAGCTGTATACGAGTACAAATAAAACGGATAATCGAAGTAGGCCACGCGGCAAAACTGAAGTTTTTTGTTTGTTTTTGGTGCTGATGTTTCGTTAGCAAATGTTTGATGAAATTTCAGTTGAGCCGGCGCCGGTGGTGTAGTGGTAAGCGTGACTGCTTTCTAACACCCCAATGGGTCTGGGTTCAATCCCAGCCGAGGTCGGTGGGATTTTTCTGAGGCATAAAAATCTCTGGTCACGTCTTCCTTCGGAAGGGAAGTAAAGCCGTTGGTCCCGGCCCATGTGTGTTTGAATGGGTGCGATATCCTACGCAGGTGTGGAATCTGCCTTCCTTCACATTCGATTGCCGTCAATGGATGGCAATCGATGTCCGTCGGTGATTGGCACTAGATTGCGGAACAGAGACCGACGTTAAATAAATGAAAGAAAAAAGAAATTTCAGTTGATGTTAGGAACTAGTGAATCTCATTGAACGGATACATTGTAACGGATAGGTAGTGATGGTGCTACGTTGTGTGATTGTCCGTCACGGCGAAAAGCGTCACACGAACAACTACAGCACTCGTACAGAAATAGAGCAGCAACAATCCAACAACCAGGGAAACACATTAAAATAGCACTGCAGCAGCGGGCTTAGACACCACAGGAACCACACGATAAGCAATAATTAATTTCTTCATTGAGAACAGGACGACTTCACGTCCACATACAACTTATTCATTGGAATAACTTTGCACTATGGGCCGGAAATTAACTTTTCGCGACTAAATAAAAAAAAAATCTAAGCGAACCTCATTTCAATAAATCTTTAAAGTTACCAAAATCAATTCTGGATCGAAGTAGGCTGCGCTTGAAGACTGACGTGTGAATTTTTGCTGCGTGTTTTTCTTCCGCTGATTTATCAATTTTTAATTGAATGCTGTAATGCTTGTAAAGTTTTGTGAAGCTTTTAAATCAATGTTGAAAAGTGCAAAACAGAAACGCGTGTGAATTGTGTGCAAGATGAGTGAGATTCAAAGCTCTTGCCGGGTAGCATGAGCAGCTGGCTTGTGGGGCACGAAGCAGAGCCAATATGAATGTTTCGTTCTATTCTGCTAAGTTTCCCGAAATGTGCAGCCACTGGGGATCGTCAAAAGCCTGGAGTATGGGGCTTTGAAAGGTTCGTCCATTCAACATGACGAAAGAAGCAAACAAAGATAAGTTTAGTTCATTTCGAGGAATCTATCATTTGATATTCATCCAAGCAACCATAGGCACGTTATTTCGCCTTTTTGGCTATATGCGGGCCTCATCAGAACATATGTACAAACACTGATATAGTCGTTGTTCAGCTGTGCCTATGGTTACTCGGGCAGTTTATAGTCATGAGTACGTGCGTGCGTGCAAATAATCATTACCAACATAGGAGAAAATTCGGTAAGATCCTTCCATTGCATTATTTTATGGTTCTTCAATATTCTACAAATATTTACACATTACACACAACTAAACATAGTAACTCGGGGCGTTTGGTACGGTATGTCCACGCATCCTTCCACCCCTGTAGATTCAAGAAATGTTCGCATTCATTTCCAAGAATCATCTTTGCGGCAAAGGCAACGCTGTAGGCCTGGCCGTATTGATGTCTATATCATATCTCATATATGCTGTAAACATCAATTAGACAAGAAAAATGATTAGACCTCATCTAACCTAATCGTTTTCCAGGATGCTTTCTCGTACTGGCTGCGTTTGTATTAGATTAGATTAGATTAGAAAGTTACCAAAATCAATTCTGAGATCATCATAAATTTTACTGTGCTGGTCTATTTTTTAAACATGATGATATAATGTATGATTGACAAAATACCAAATGTTTACTATTTTTGTAGGTAAACTGATCCAATAATATTCAAATCAAAAAGTTGTGTAAAGAGAAAATAATATTTGTTTAATCATACATTTATTTTGAAAAAATGTTATTGAGTTCATTATGTTCTTGTTAAAATTTAAATTATTAATTAACATGTCCCTCGGTATTCCTAAGCATTCGACCTTAAACAAATCTGTGGTGATAGCCTGGACTTCAACCTTCAAATTGCTGCCAACAGTTTCGACAGATATATATGAAAATATAAATACACAACGAAGAATATTTCATTAACCATTTCATCATGTTTTAAAACTTTTGATAATATTTCCCAAATACCGTTTGCGTGATAATACCATCGTACAAATAAGGTTCCCGTTTCACCTTTGCATACAATGCCTTGGTTTTCTTTGCATGCACGTAACTCATACCGTAGAAGGCTGTGTATAAAAGAAAATGATTGACTTAGTTTGACAGTTGCACCATGACGAAGTGGCAGCGTATTCGTGATTTGTGGTGTTTTGTGGTAACTCAGAAACGATAGGTTGTGGAACTTTGATGTCTTCAGACGCGTTGTTCTTTTTAGATATTATTTAATATCTTGTATGTGGCTTTCTCAGTCTAGGGTAATCCAAACGGTCAGTTATGCATTGTCCGACGTTTCGGTCGTTTATTGAGATCTTTTTCAAGGGTATACCAGTGTGGGTACCAGTCGAACAATCTTTTTTTAAGATACACAACTTTTCTGAAGACGTCAAGGTTCTACAATATCAGATTAAAAAGGTTTGATCGTAACGCCATCAACTATCTGTTTAAACCAATAAATAGTTTTAGTTATAACAAGGAACCAACCGTCGGAAATGCTTTGTTGAAGAGATATTAGGTTTGTCGCCTACATTGCATTTCTGGCCCACTGTGCTTTGACATGCAATACACTTTATTAACTTATTTATTATTCGTTCTTTTATCAGCTGTAAAAAACATTTCGTGTTGTGTTTTAAGTTTTGGACGTTAGATGAGAACCTCCTTTATCAAATTATGTGGCAAAAATACCAGGAAATATGTTTACATAGCTGGAACAAATCAGATACGACCTTTTGAAATGTTCATCTAGATTTCTGACCATTCGTCATGGCTTGTGATTTACTTGAAAAGATCATGGCCAGTGATGCCAGATTTGATGGAGGTAGGAATTTCGCGAAGCGTCATCCGGGTGAATGAAGAGCGCATCTGTATGTAATTGCCTAGAAAAACACATCAATTCCGTCGATTTTGTCTACGGATCATTATTTACTGCGGCACTATGGAAAGTATGTTTTAACTTTTGTTGGAAATTTTTCTTTAAAGTAAATTTACACTTCAAACTAAATCATTATCAAAATAAATTTTCAGGATTTTGATAATTTTAGAAAGTTAATTACCTTGAAAATTTAATAACCTCCATGATCCATCACATCAAATTATCCTGAATTTGGATAAATGTTTAAATATGTCGACAGTATTTCAATGTTTAAAGCCTAAAAAAGTAATGGATTGCAGAATCATGTAAATTGAAAACTTTAGACATTTTTTATCGCTTATGAACTAAGAAAAATCTTCAAACTTCAGATATTTTTAAAAATTTCGGGTTTAATTTTGTTTTTATTAATTTTGAGTTTTTTGCTAAGGTTTTAGTCATAATTTATTGTTCAAGCTTTAGAATCCTGGTTTAAGAATAAAAGTAAAATTATCAACTTCGATAAATTTTCAAAAGTTTGGTTGTTGTGAATTCAATGGATAATTCCAAGTAAATTCTAAGTGTAGAGCTCTACCATAACTCCGATAACAACTGAATGGAGTTTATGTGGAGAAAGCAAATATAATTCTAATTAATGGAAATCTGAAAAGAATTCACTGGGTATGCTGAAGAGTATCCATAAGGGAATCGTTAGGATAATTTCAGTGGAATTCTGACGAATGTTTCTATGGAGATGAATCCTAATGAAATGTTAAGTTATTTAAAAGGAATTCTGTGAAAAGTACATCTAGAAATTTCTGGGAGAATTTCAATAGATTGAGTACTTAGGAATTACTGATGAGACTTCCAAGATAATTCTGACCTTACCTCTTCAGCAGTTCTAAAGTTAATTATCAGATGAGTCTGAGTAGAGTGTCAAGATAGTTCTAAAGGGTGTAGCAAGGAAATTATCATGAATATTCTAAGATACTTTTACAAGAGAAGAAGAAGAACCACCAGTTTACTGGTGAGAAGCCGAAATCTCGCCCAGTGTCACCAGAACCAACAGATAGTGAATTTTCCAACGATTTCAATCGGAAGTTCCGCACCCAAATAGACAGCATCACATTTCCGACTATCAAACTACCTCTGTGGGACTTTAAGGGTGAGTTTAGAGGACTTCAAATAAGTAGATGTAAACAATATTTACAACGGGGCTGGACATTTTGAGTCATTCATCAGGGGTGCACGGATTTTGAAGTATACCATCACGAGTCGATTCGAGTGATGTCACGTGATCCTTTTGTGACAAATGTACGGGCATGGACGCTATATTAGGGGACCTTTCAGTTGAAACGCACATCACCATGAGGCAAAAGAAGATAATCTATTTAATAATATCAAACCAGTTTTTATGAAGTCAATGGTTCAGTTCGAAACAATCACAACTAATTACAGACCTTTATTTCACGTAGAACAATAATCCACTTTCCGGATATTCTGGAAAGTGGCTCCTGAAGCCAATTGCTCCCCGTCATACCGATGAAATAGACACACGAATTCTTCCCTTCATAGCAACCTAAATAACTTCATCCACTTCAAACCACTCTGTGCTCTAAAACATGCCACCACACGGCCTTCATGCGTGTCAATCGTGACCAAAGACTGTGCTCACTCTTTTTCGTAAGATACACACGACGGTTTGATCAACAACAACAACAAAAAGTGAATGCAGATGAGAGAACGATCGAGGATGATGTCATGCCCACCTTCAGGTGTATATTTTCGGCTGATTGAAAGTAACTAGGTATAAATATATCTATCGATTCCTTTCATCTTTACTTCATGGCGGTTCAATTTCTGCGAAGATTATGACGATCCATCGTCGTTGTTGATCGATGGATGAGAAACTAAAGGAATTCCGACGACACGATGACGACCCGCACGTGTGGTGTTTGTGTCAATTTCAATTGAAGCTATTTACTATGCACAGACCAAGTTTGGGTTGACTGCGATTGCACCGTCATTATGTTGTGTGATCATTTAGAAAGGAAGCTTCTCTTTGTCGAGGTGCCGGCACAAATTTGAATTGTTCTGAGGTGCCATAAATGAATGTTCTTTAGCACCCACCGTGCGCCCATGAATAATGGCATATTCATGACTTCTTTAGAAATTTGAATTACGAGCTGCAGCGACCTGAATCGACAATGCATCACTTTGCTACTATGTTTCACTTATCCCATTGCTCATTCTCACGCTATGGCCACTCCAACTGAAGTACGACGCTCCTTATTGCCGAAAACCGCCTCGAGGGGAACACAAACATACGTGCCAAGCCCCTGAAAATTGACCACTTGTAGCAGCTAATTTAAATCCACTTTCAGAGCAAAAATATTTCGACTTACGACAAGCGGCAAAAAACTGAAAACATGTCAAAATTGATTCCCTCTCGAATAATTAATGAACCCGCTTTTCGGACCCGAAATCCCGATCACTTTCCCGCCGCGCTTGTTCCGAAGTGCGTACCTACATACCTTCCAACCTACCAATCGAACTGAAGGAAAACAAAAAATCAATCTCACATAATTGCGTGTCTGTTGTTGTGCTGGAAGAAAGTGCGCGAAAGTGTCAAAAGTTGATCCGGAATCCGACAGCGAGAACCTGTTCCACCGCGCTCTGAGTGCTGTTTTTTCGTTCAGAAGACTCCCATCTCGGTATCGATGTCCAGAGTGCGCGTGTTTTTTTTCACCGACCGATCTACCGACAGACAGCCAAATCAGTCGAAAACTTGTTCTCGGCTTGTTTTTTGTTCAACAACTCAAAATTTGAAGGGGGGAGGGGGGGGGGGGGGGTAAGCAAGGAAAGAAGAGTCTTAAATATGAACGAAATTCCGTTATATTCCTTCTGGTGAGGTCCCTCGGTTGGATGGAATGGCATTTTGGTCGGGTCGGGAGGCATTTTGATAACATCGTTGACGAGATCGATCCCAACCGGAGTGCAATTCAGAAAAGCGACGGGACTTTCATTCCCGAATAAATGTGTGAGATCACACACGATCATCACCGCCAATAAAAATCACAACCGCATCACAACCCAACCCCGAAGGCAGTCTCAGACAAATTGAGGACTCGGTGCGCACGCGGAATGACGAATCGTCGACCAAAGTCGTTGAACCAGCTGGACAAGTCCCGATTTCTGGAAGGTAAACGCATGAGGCATGCATACGGAATACGGTATACTACCAACCTACCTAACTATCCCGAAAGCGAGACAGAAAAATTTGAATAAATATGTCTTCCCTCATGGCGTTTGCTTGTGTGTGCGCGCGTGCGATCATGACGATCCACCGTTTGCGGTATGCGGAATTTACTTTTATTTAAATTGATGGCATCCACACAGAACAGGAATGAGGTGAATAGGAATGAGCAAAAGAAGAAGAGAACTACTTAAGCCATCCCCGAAAATCAAACAGGATTGACTGTTTCGCTGGTGAATAGTATTGGTGTTGAATGGCACGGAGCGTATTGGCATTGTGAGCGCGGTGATTTTCTGCGGAAGATCCAACATAATTTCTGAGCAAACTGGACTGTCAAACAACAGGCTTCAGAACAAATATTTGTTTTTCTTTTTAGCTTTTCGTAAGAAACTATTTCAATCTTACTCTTTTAATAGCTCATAACGAGGTCAAAAAAATCAAAGAAAAATATGTAGGCTTTATAAGATCTGTTCTGTTCTGTAAATACATAATCGAAATAATGGAAAGCGCGTAAAAGTAAAATTTAGTGAAGGCAGCTTCATGTTTCCAGTTTTGAAAAAATTTCAGTCGAAGTAGCTTATTCGGGTTTAATGAACACCGCCGTTGGGTTTGAACGGTTCATCAACTCGATCATAAGTGGTGTGTTGTGAGGCTCGGCTACCTTAGACAGCCGTTTTTGCTTTCTGAGCAGAAAATCATGGGATCAAACCCAGGCCCCATCATATTAAAGAGTTTTATAATCTCATTGCTTGCTCATGGTTATAACAACAACTCGATCATAAGTGAAGTGATGTGGTATGAGGGGCTCGGTGGCCTTATAGCGACCGGTTTTGCATACTGAGCAGAACATGATGGGTTTAAACTAACATTCAAGATTAGTTAGCAGCCTTTGATTCTTATTTCGAACACATCACTCTAATTTCGCGTACCGTTTTCCAAAATGAACCCTGCTGCATATCCAATCCTTTTCTCCAACATCCCAGTGATTTCTCGTGGAATTGCAGAGGATTTCTCGACTTCCAACAAAGCGAATATCGCGTCAAAACATTCTACGCACCCCTTTATTGACCTGCATTCGGACGTGACCAGCACAGGTATTGCCTATTATAAAGTTTGAGTTCACCAGATTTTACACATTGAGGAAAGTAGCTAGTTCCAAGCATCATCTGTTGGCTCTCTGTGCAATTATAGGTGATCTGGCAATAACGAAGTAGCAACCGTGGACGGTCAATCATGCTGATGCTCAATATCTCATAACGAGGTCAAAATCTAGAGATCTTTCAAATACTTGGAACAATTGGATACGCCGTTCAAGGGAGGGAAAAATAAAAAGAAAATTTGAAATAATACTTGAAATAAGGAGTAAAATCAAAATGTAAAAATAAATTTCAATCATTTCAAAATATTTTTTAGCATTGATCCACTTCACACTGGGCACTGAATGTTAGACCTATATACATTGTTGTTTTTCCTTCTAATTCTGCTACTTGTTTCACATTCGCTTTCACTAATTCCCTATTCACTTTCATTATTTACCTATGCGTGATAATGTTTGCACCATTTAGAAATGTCAAAATTAAAAAATTCTCGAAAATTTTGTTTCTCAGAGTCTATATTAATCATCGATGTTAATCATCGATCGAGTTTCCACTTGCTACAATTACGGCCTCCACATGCTTCCGGAATGCACGGCAGGTTCTAATAATGTAGTCTGGATCCATTTCTCTTCAGGTACGGGTCAATGTTTGTCAGAGGCTTGCTGTACTCGGGTGGTGTTTAGAACAGGCTTTGGCTTTCATGACGCGCCATATTGAGTAATCCAGCGATTTAAGATCGGGGCTGGATGGCAGCCACATATCCTTCGCCCAGAACGAAAGATGTTCCTGCAACCACTTCTGAGTGCGGTTCGAGGTGTGGCACGGAGCCCCATTTTGTTGAAATACAACATTTGGCTTCGGACCGTACTGTTCTTTGATCCACGCTGCCACTTCATCATGGTGCAACTCTCAAACTAAGTAAATCATTTTCTTTTATACATAGCCTACTACGGTATGAGCTATAGGTTACTTGCATGCAAAGAAAACCAAGGCATTGTATGCACAGGTGAAACGGGAGCCTTATTTATTTGTACGATGGTACAAACATTATCACGCATACGGTACTTTCACTATCACTTTAAAAAAAAACTAAAACAGATACGTATTTCGTTTACAACTTGCAAACTAGACAAGACATTGAAAAAGTTTGCAAGTAGTAAACGAAATACGTATCTTTTATAGTTTTTTTAAGTGATAGTGAAAGTAAATAATGAAAGATAGTGAAATTGTATCTCCCATTACGAGAGAAATGGTTGCTTCAATCGGAAACTGGCAAGAGCAATTGCTCGGACGTTTAGAGAATAAAAGCGACAATGGCTGGTAGATTTATACAAGAAGCTCTATTTGGATGAGGCCAAGTCTGCATTTGAAGAGCATTTTAAAATAAAGATATCTGCGGAATGCCGTATACTTCATAGCGAGGGACTAACATGGAAACGGATAAAGAGAAGGTCCAAACAAATCCAGCGGAAAGATATCTATAGATTTTGGAAGGAGCTAAGCGACTTAAATAGGGACGATCCTTATCTAGTTTTCCTAGATGAGTTGTCTTTTAACAGTCGTGGCATGCTCCGAAATCCGTGGCTACTCAGCTAAAGGAACGAAACTAATTTGCCGGGGTGAGTTCATTCGCAAACCCCGAGTTTCGTGTCTTTGCATGATTGGCTAAGACGGTATGTTGGAATGCTCCTATACTGAAGGAAAATTTACTAGACTTAATTTTTTTCCAGTACTGCAAGCAATTTGATTTGAGAAGTGGAAAAGTAGAGACGTACCCGGGTTTCCACTCGGTATGGATCCTTGTTGGTACCCGGATTAATTCTGATAAAAAAAATAGTCTCGTACCTTCGCCCTTTGGGCGTGTATGCCGTTTTTCTACCAGCTTACTGTCCTTATCTACAATCCTATAGAGAATGTGTTAGGTTTGGAAAAGAAAAGAATGCAAAAGGTTTATTAAGAAAACACATCGAAGGATTTGAGAATAACTGACCTAATGGCATTAATCTGCGGATTGGTCCGTTGAAAAAAAAATATAAAAAAAATCTCCCATATAAAAGCAGGCCAGTCTATTCCAAGGCATTATTCTGGACTTCACGGGTTGCTATGATTTTCAGAATCCATCACTCAATTATCTAAAATTGTATTGATAAAGCATTCAAGCAATTTTTTTCTCCTTCCAAGGTCAAAAGACAGAGACGAAGCTGCACAAAATGTACGGATCAGAACCCATCCAACATCCAAGATCAACAATAATGCGAACTGAAAACAAGCAACCACGTCCTCTGTGTTCATCTCATTCCAACCAGGAACATCGCCGACTCCGGTCCGAACGGCACACGCGGCTGATAATAATGTTGATTTATGGGATTGCGGCACGGTGGGAACACAATACCAACAGTCTAGCCGGCCAACCAACCGGCAGGCCGGTAGGTCGACAGCGTGGTCATCCTCATCCATTGGAACCAGCTGGGGATTCCGAAAAAGCGCACGTCTGGCTTTCACTGCGCGTACCTATAACAATGTTGCTAGAACGAGCATTGTTCTCACAAAATAACCCAGACCAGACAGTTTAGAGCAAAATTTTGAAGGTTAAAATAGCAACACACAGACACCGGAAGTGTGCTTGCTCGGCAGTGCTTGGATCGTTATTTGAGAGCAAAACACAATCTACTTGGTTGCTTGGATGACGATGGGGCGTGCGGTAGTGGTGCAATTTCTGCCATGCGAGTAATTACACTGCACTTGGTGGGTTTAAATAGAGATCGGATCGAACGGATAGATGTTTACACACAAGCGGACAGATAGAAAGGAGGCACCGAGATAGAGAGGGCGTGTGCCGGCAAAATTCCAATGCAACAGCAGCAGCGCCTTGCTTTTGATGCGGTGAACGCGCAGTTCATAAATACACGCGACCATACCCGGGTGTTGTTGGATAATAACCTCGAGAATATCGGTTCGGCTCCGATCGGTTATGTGTAATTGTGCCGGCAATATATATTTTTTTTTATATTTATATCACACCCTAATCCACGCGGTTCCATACGTTCCGATTGTGTGGTTTAAGAGAGTGCTTACTTTTTGCCAGTTTTGCAGCACCAAATATGGCGTGGATCAAAATTTGCAGATTTGATTGAAGTGATCATTTGATTTCCCCTGTTGTGTGATCGCTTGATGTAATAATAAATACGCCGACGAGGTGTGATCTACCGATTGTGTTTTCCGATATTGAGATGTTGAAGGAAATAGTTGGTGAATGCGTTTTGAGTGGCAGAATGTGCGAATGGGTAGCTATTTCAAAACGTTGGGAATATTTATATCGTTTATACTTAAAATAATACCAAATGACAGATTCGGCGTTATTTATTTGATTGTGTGATAGCATGAAAAAGAATACCTGAGCCCCTGTTGACATCACAAAATTGACTTTGGAAAAAAAAATATTTCTGAAAATGTTCAAAGTATTCAGCATGGTTTGGATAAATTCAGTAAATTACCAATAAAACCGTATAAATATCATATCACTATGGAGGAAATTACACCAATATTAAGTTATGATTTTTCAGTTTATCTGTATTTATTCACTGCAAATTACTTTTCAGAAAACCAGTCATGATTTCAACAAATGTTGCATGTTTGTTTAAGATATAGTAGTTAGATATTGCGAATATTGGCGCTAGAAGTTGGCCGTTACTAAATTCAAAGTTTGAGAAATTCTTAAGCTAATGTAAGCTCACACCAAAATAATACTTCCATTAGCCGAAACAACGATTCCGGATCTAACTCACCGATACGGAATGTCTGCGTTTTTGGAAAGGCAAACCCACTTAGTTAGTAGGCAGGGTGTCTCACAAGCGCCTGTTACATACTTAGTACGGTCATCAATCGGCTTTACTATCGGATTTTGATCTGAGCTGCTCACGGCACACCGCTGCTGACTCATATCACACCCCGATCTCCTACCTGACCTACTTCGAATCTACTCTCAGCTGCGTGCCATCGATCGCTTGGTGGGCTCAGCCTGATTTCGGTATGACGCATTCAGGCGAGCGGCGGCGGCGACAACTACGCGACTTGGCGTGGCCACGGTCAGTTGTGCAACACACATACACACAGTCCGATCGTTCTTCGGCGAAAAGCTGTGTGATTTTTCGAAATGTCTCACTTATGCAATCACCACCGCCGTCCAGGATTTGCAAATCATTGCACGTGAAACTGACCCCTACACGACTAGGCACCGCTCGGACTGAGGCGGACATTTGGGGCAGGCAAACAAAGCCCACTATGCGAGCAGAGTTGCGTGGAGATTAGACGTGTGTACATACAAAGTTGAAAGTCTATTAAAATGTTAAACTAACCTCACTCGGCAGCTCGCAGCAGGCTTCGTAGGACGACCGCAACGATTAAAGCAAGCCGATAAATCCGTGTGACACTAGTTCAAAATGCGGCTGACTTGATGTCAAACCATATACCCAACCAGTCTAAGTCGCTTCACTCAGCAACCCATTAGGTTCAAATTAGGTCGAATTTGAATCCCACCTGGGAAATTCATCGCACCAGTTCCGTTCTTGGTGCAGTTTACCACCACCCGATACCGTTTTTCCCACTGTAAAGGAGTGATCGCGCGAAAAGCGAGCCGTATTATTAACTACAATAATAATGAAGCATAATTTGCATATTACCTCCACACCATGCCGCACAGTCAGACACCGCTCAATCCGTATCTTTCGAGTGCAAAAGTTTATTTTCCTTTCGCGCAAAGTCGGGCGGTCTCGGCGTGCGCGAACCCAAAATGCCGGTGCTTTGCATATCACTCTCTTTTTGCGCCGCCACCCACAAATACCCTCTCCCACCGCAATACGGGCCAAGTAGGGTTGAAGCCGGTTTTGTTTCCCAGGGAACGACGAACAACCAGCCTACTGCGGTCGGTCGGTCGATGGCTGGCGTGTGACTTACTCTTGTTGTTATGGCCCGGTTTATTGTTGTCTTTTCATATCAACGACACGACAACGGCGATGACGACAATATTGGGGGCTGCACGGGTGGGGTCCCATTGAACCCGCTCCGTTCCACCGTCCCCACAATCAGGCCCGGGTCCATTCATCGATCGTATCAAAATCGGGCGCGTTCGGAGAGTGTGCAATTTTTATATTGTTATTACCTTCCCTTTTTTTTTCTTGCTTTCAATCGAGGCCGGCAGTGTTCGCCTTTCGCTTTCGCGAGACAGTAGCGGGCGGGGATCTAGGGGTGGTCAGTTGCCGAAAGTAAGATATCAATTGCCGAGTTTTGAAGCTGTCATTGAATTGGAGCTTGAAGTCATATTGAAAATGAATATGACAGCACTCACCGTCACCTACTTTGATTCTAAATGACGCATATCTACGATTAATGGAACGAACAACTAGGCACTTAGTATGTAGTGATCTCCTAGTAGAGTATTGAAATATGAACCTATTCGTCCTTAGGTGCGCCTTTTCCAACATTTTAATATTGATTTCACTTAAGGGATATTCCGGACCATATCAAGCGACATATCAAATCAAATCTACCCGACGAAATATGATCAATGGCGCACAAAACAATATCCATTCTGGTTCCGGATATTCCGGATCATGGTTCCACATGGTCGAACCATCTCTCATAGCCTCTTTAGAAACGATTGTTGTTGCATATAGTCCAAATGATTGTCTCTCATGGATATGACAAGTGAAATATCAAATCCCATCTTCATGAAATATGACTAACGACTCTCAAAACATAATCCACCATCGTAAAATTAGTTCAGATATTTTTGTTTATGATAATCTGCGTAATGGGTTTACATTCTGCAAATTTATGATTAATCATTATCGTATCATACGAAATCATATCTACTCGACGAAATATTTAGCCATATTTGTTTTTGGCTGTGTTACGTTCCCTCTGTGACTTTACTCCAGTTCTCAACTTAGTGTTTTTTGAGAGCTTCCGCAATTTTTCCAACCCGATAAATTAGTAAACAGGACTGGAAATCGAACCCAGCCACTTTCAGAAAGGTCTTGCTTTATAGCTGTGGCTTAACCGACTGAGCACAACCGTTGAACATCTTTAAACAAAATGGACACCGTCAGGACGGCTTCAGATGTTTCAAAAAACGTCTATTATGTTTTGGTTCTAAGATTTCAAATATTTGGTATCAATTGCCAGTATTCAGGGGTTGGCAAGTATTTAAAAAAATGTATGATTGAATGTCTTCACGGGGGAAGGTGGCTCTAAATACTCTGTAAAACGATCTTCGTAGTTTATGGACAAACCCAAAGCAACTGTCAGTCTATCAGCCAGTTTCATATACGCGATTAGAGGAAACATTCATCTACCTGATGTGATGTTAGGTACAATCTACGTTCCACAAGATCATTTTTGAGAGCTTTAAACCCCACCTCCCCCTGCATAAACAATCATCCATACAAATATATTACATTTTGTATGGACTGTGGTTATTCGTCAAACTAGCATTCCCCTCAATCTGCCAACTTTCCTTTCTTGTTGATTCGCCCACCTCCCTTCCCCCTAAAAACATGAAAGGTTTTCATTCTGGGTGACTGCTTGTTTTTACTTTGAGCTGGACCTATTCCTATCGACAAGCTTGGTGCTCTTGTTAAGGCTCTTGTCCCAACTCAACTGCCATGACTGATGCCTCTCCTGCAATATCTTGCCTGGTTCTAATCCAGTATTTGCTTTCTTTTGCTTATCCTTTTCTTTATCGTCAATTCATCGTCCCTTATGTTTCTGAATTCTGTTGATATCGACTCTGGATCTGTCGGATTCTGTTTAACTATATTATGCCATATATAGTCAGAACATCCTAAATATGCTTTTAGGTGGCCATATGGCTCTATGATTGTTGTTTTGGGTGCCATTAGCCATATTTCGTTGAGTAGATGTGATTTGATATAGCTATGATAGATAACGAATTTGACCATATGGAGCCATAATTCAGGATATCCGGAACCGGTTCTACGGTGATCATAAGGCTCTGTTATTAATTGTTAGAGCTATTGGTCATATTTTATCGAGTAGATGTGATTTGACATGTCTCTTGATATGGTTAAGATAAATAACAACTTAATCATTTAGAGCCATAATACTGAATTCTAAAACCTGTTCTACGGTGGTTCGCCAAATTGATGTGATTTGATATGTCACTTGATATGATTCCGAAAGATAATGAAATTTACCATACAAAACCATAATTCGGAATATCCGGAACCAGTTCTACGGTGGCCATATGGCTCTAAGGTTTTATTTTCAGAACCATTGGTCATATTTAGTCGAAAAGATTTGATTTGATATGTCGCTTGATATAGTTATCAGAGATATCAAATTTAAGCTTACGGAACCATAATCCGGCTCTATGGTTGTCGTTTTGAGTGCCATCGGTCATATTTCGTCGAGTAGGAGTGATTTGATATGTCGCTTGATATGGTTATGATAGAAAATAAATGTGACCATATTAGCTTCCAAAAAAGCTTCTGTTCAAACTTACTCCTACGTTGTGTCTCACTTTTCTAATTGTGGCCACAGCACGGCCCAGTGTGCGCACAGAGAAGAAAGTGCATACGGTGCACTTCAGAATAGCAGAGATGCCAGTACTCCGAATGTCACTGACAAGACGACCAGAGCGATACACACACTTGCAGTTTTTGGATTGCACCAAACTAAGAACAAGAAGAGCTCTTCCACACCTTTTATTTCACCAGAAAAATCTTTAATTTAATTTAGTTTAGGTTTATTCACTTCGAGCTACTACTAATGACTGACTGATCTAAATAAATGATGATGGGAGGAAAATGATGATGATGGCGAAAAAACCCGAACGCAAGTAACCGAAGACATAAGGTTGCCAGTATAACTATATAATTTCGCCTGAACGGGCGAAAATGCGGTGCTGTATGGGCTCGCTACCTACTTCTATAATAATTTTATACACTTTGAACACAATGCCTTTCACAGGAACAAAATCCAGGTCGCTCAAAACAGAGTGCTGAGGATGATCCTTGATCGTCCCTTTGACACAAGAATTTCAAACCTCCACCAAGAGGTAAACGTTCCAAAATTAGATTTCAAAATTGTGCAGTTTGTGCAGAAATGCAATATATCAGAACATGCTTTGATAAGCAATTTGTACATAGTAGATTAGGTGTATATAGTAGTTATAGGTTAGTTGTAGTTGTATATAGTAGTTATAAGTAGTCTCCTTTTTGGAATTCAAAACAAACCAAACACCAAGGTGGTCATACTCTAAAACAGGCCTGATAGGACTAATAATAATTAAAATTTCAAATGTACCTAGTTTAAAAGACGCATCTTTGTCACTTAATAATCTGTAAATGTTAACCAAACAAATACAAGAAATAAAGATCATTAAAAGTAAAAAAAAAAAGAACACGATGCCTCTGGTCAAATGTGTAACAACAAACTTGTAATGTTTGAAAAATCATAGCTCAGCTATTTATCGACGAATTTCAAATGTATGGGCGCCACTTGAAATTAAAGACTTTAAAAATTTATTCGGTATGAATAAGTTAAAAATCTATTGATAAATTGCTGAGTTATGATTTTTCAAACATTACCAATTTGCCGTTACAAATCTTACCGGTTGCATCGTGTTCGAAGTGTTAAGAAGCATCCTGGGGAATATTTTTTAGGAGCTTCTTTTAGATGCTTATTCTAGATGCTCGTGATCGCCCATCGCTCCGCTCTTCTAACAACAAAAAACACGGGCATAACAGTAAACCAGAGTAGCTACGCAGTTATGGGGCAATTTTCCAAGGTTAATGGATCAAAAAATATGCTTAATTTATGGATCGTGCCTATATCTTAAAGTGCGCAAGCTTGATTTTCTATCGATCACTTTCATTAGTTTAAGGTTCATTGCTGAATGTTTTATGGATCATTTGCAATATATGTATGAGTAGTTCGTGCAATTTCAATGCTCATTCTTTAGAAATTTAGCGGTACAGTTTTACAATTGTGTTGCTAAATTTTACATAAAATATGGATCATATTGATATCCTTAAATCATTCACACTTTTAAAGAGATTTCCTGTGGTGTTTTATGAAGCACTTGGATGTTTTTAAAGAACGTTTTTCAATATTTTATGGATCGTTTTATCAATTCTAAAGGTACATACTTAGGGCTGCCAAGATAACTCGACCAATGGTGCGTTTCTTCTTCTTTCTGGAATTTCAAGCTTATTGCCTATCGCATATTAGCTTATTGCGTGCTCTCTTCTTAGCGTTCTAGATGCACTTCCACAGTTATTAATCCAGAGCTTTCGATGTTTGGTACCATTTTTGCATTGGTATAATTGGGTGGAAGTCCAATCATGCTTCTATGCCCAGGGAAGTCGAGAATTTTTTCCTAGGCCAGACTGTCATTCGAACCCTGCCACCTCCAGCATGGTCTTGCTTTGCAGCTGAGCCTTTACCGACTGAGCTAAGGGAGGCCCTGGTGCGTTTGCTTTAGTCGGTCTCAGGGCATTGAAGTCTACACTTTTACGGCTTTTTAGTAGTGTGTTTAAACAAATTGGTATAGACCGCTTCCTACCGGAAAGCTGTGCCGGCCAGTGCACAGTGGTCCAGAATGCAGATTTAGGTGGAATGATATGTTTTGAGCCTGAAACTGAAACTTTAGACTAAAAGTCTCTTCTACAAAGTTATTCCTTATAGTTAGGCCCTCATTTTTATGTCAATGAATTCTAGGGTGGTTCCTATTATCATTAAAATCAAAAATCTAACTTTTTTGTTTGAATAAATTAAGGTATACATTCTTCGGCAAAGTTATAGCTGAGCAAATTTCAAGCAACTCTGTTGAAGATAACTTTTTTGTATCTCTTAAATTGGCCGATTTAGAGCTATTTTCTTGAATTGAGTTAGGGTGGCTCTTGAAAAAACAGTTTTTTTGCTCTAGTTTTCTTATTTCAAATTTCTCAGCAAAGGTGTCTTCAGATAACTTTTAGATCTTTAAAAGGCGCAAGTTTTTGCTGCACAAAGCTTGTCAATATCTTTCGCCGATCAAGAGTTATTGACGTTTTTAGGGTTAGGGCAAACAAAAAAAAAGGTTTTTTACGGCATTTGAAAGGGCGTATGTAATTCTCAATATTATGACAAAATTGGAGGTATGTTATTTTTTAAACTCGTTTAAAATCAATTTGAATTTAGTTATATTTTTTACTATATTTGGGTATATCTTTTTTATTAGAAGAGATACAGGCAACCAATTCAGGTATAAAACATTCGTCTAAAAGAGTTTTAAAATTCTCTACTAGATAACTTTCATGAGAAATTTCAAATAAAAAAGTTATTGGCAAAAAATGGATTTCATAGAACCACTCTAATGAAAAATTTATATAAAATGTGCAAGTACATTTGTTTCAATATTTGGACATTTAGTGTCTTCGAAGAAGTTTTTGTTCTTAAAAATTCCCTTCTTTTTGTGTTTGCAAACGTCAGGGTGGTAAAACATGTGTTGTTTGAAAAAGTTGTAGCTAAGTTAATTGCAAGCAACTTTGTCGAAAAACAATTTTTTCTATCTCTATTTTTTCGGAGTTGACTTAGGGTGTTCCTGGAAAAAATATTTTTTTAGCAATAACTTTTTTATTTGAAATTTCTCATGAAAGTTATCTGGTCGAGAATTTTAAAACTCTTTTAGACGAATGTTTTATACCTGAATTTGTTGCCTGTATCTCTTCTAATAAAAAAGATATACCCAAATATAGTAAAAAATATGACTAAATTCAAATTGATTTTATACGAGTTTAAAAAATAACATATCTCCAATTTTGTCATAATATTGAGAATTACATAAGTCCTTTCAAATGCCGTAAAAAAACTTTTTTTTTTTTTGTTTGCCTCAACCAGAGATATTAACATTTGAAAAGTGCATATTTTTAGTATAAAAACGTCAATAACTCTTCTAAATGACGCATAGCTATGATTAATGGAACGAACAACTAGGCACTTAGTATGTAGTGATCTCCTAGTAGAGTATTGAAATATGAACCTATTCGTCCTTAGGTGCGCCTTTTCCAACATTTTAATATTGATTTTACTTAAGGGATATTCCGGACCATATCAAGCGACATATCAAATAAAATCTACCCGACGAAATATGATCAATGGCGCACAAAACAATATCCATTCTGGTTCCGGATATTCCGGATCATGGTTCCACATGGTCGAACCATCTCTCATAGCCTCTTTAGAAACGATTGTTGTTGCATATAGTCCAAATGATTGTCTCTCATGGATATGACAAGTGAAATATCAAATCCCATCTTCATGAAATATGACTAACGACTCTCAAAACATAATCCACCATCGTAAAATTAGTTCAGATATTTTTGTTTATGATAATCTGCGTAATGGGTTTACATTCTGCAAATTCATGATTAATCATTATCGTATCATACGAAATCATATCTACTCGACGAAATATTTAGCACCATTTGTTTTTGGCTGTGTTACGTTCCCTCTGCAACTTTACGCCACTCTAACTCTTGATCGGCGAAAGATATTGACAAGCTTTGTGGAGCAAAAACTTGCGCCTTTTGAAGATCTAAAAGTTATCTCAAAACACCTTTGCTGAGAAATTTGAAATAAGAAAACTAGAGCAAAAAAACGGTTTTTCAAGAGCCACCCTAACCCAATTCAAGAAAATAGCTCTAAATCGGCCAATTTAAGAGATACAAAAATGTTATCTTCAACAAAGTTGCTTGTAATTAGCTCAGCTATAACTTTGCCGAAAAATGTGTACCTTAATTTATTCAAACAAAAAAGTTAGATTTTTGATTTTAATATAATAGGAACCACCCTAGAATTCATTGACATAAAAATGAGGGCCTAACTATAAGGAACAGCTTTGTAGAAGAGACTTTTAGTCTAAAGTTTCAATTTCAGGCTCAAAACATATCATTCCACCTAAATCTGCATTCTGGACCACTGTGCAGTGGGAGATGAATGGAGACGTACTAGCACATCTATAAGTAAATTGACCAGACTGGGGATAATGACAACTTACTGCTTTCAAAGAGTCAATTGTTCAAAATATCGATTAATTCTTTAAATTAATGTGAATTTTCTATTCTTCGGAAGGTTTCCATTGCCAGTTATTTAAAGAATTCACCACAAACTAAAAGTGTTCATTTTCTATGAAGAGTTCCTTTTTATAAACATACAAACGCAAAAGAATCTTCATCACTTTCTCAACTCAAATTCAGGCAGCCAGTGTTCTAAAAAATGCTGAAATTCTGAAAATGTTAACCTAATGCATATTAATCTAAACAATTCAAGATAGAGCTAGAATTAGGGCGTACCAGCTTTTGTAAACAATGACTTCTCTTGGTGATTTCTAGAAGGTTAGGGCTCACTCACGCAAATCAACATCACCTTCGGGTTGGGGAAGACTTCCGCTTTCCGATGGTTATGTTGGTTTGCGTGGGCGTGCCTTGAATTTCTTGAAATCATCGAGAGAAGTCATTGTTTACAAAAGCTGTTACGCCCTAATTCCAGCTCTATCTAGAATTGTCCATTCAAACATAAACATCCCTAAATCGGATTCGTTTCACCTAAGGACACTTTCGGCCAGTTGATAAAATGACACTCACACAGTCAAGAAGCATAGATTAATCACGATCCATAGGATATAATTAATTGTTTTCGTCTGTCGATTCCGATTATCGGAATAAAAGCGCCCTCACACAGGTACGAACAGGCACCCATGGGCAACACGTTTGTATTTTTACCATACGTTCGTATGGTAAAAATATATGTATCACTCGATGTTTGCAAGGTAAACACAGATTTGACGATTGCGTCCATTAGC
This sequence comes from Ochlerotatus camptorhynchus, assembly GCF_037179485.1. Classification (NCBI taxonomy): domain Eukaryota; kingdom Metazoa; phylum Arthropoda; class Insecta; order Diptera; family Culicidae; genus Ochlerotatus; species Ochlerotatus camptorhynchus. Next base: position 814,386 of record NW_027040929.1, read on the forward strand.
CGGACTCTGCTCCATTCGGAACGATGCTCAAGTACATGAGGGGAAAGTGGGGGACACAGTTGTTTGCTTCGCTAGCCATTACCATTTAGCAGGGTAGTATTTTGTTCCGGCCGCTGACTGCTCATTACCGACTATGATTGAATGGACAGATTGTCAACACGTGAGAAAAAAAACCGTTTTGTTGCATCCCGTCGCTGTGGTGATCTTGAAATTTAGCCACACAGCACATCTCAATCCAAGGGCCGGCTAACCTGTTGTAAACGCATTCATTTTATGGTTATAATATCAATTTCCCTTACAATGTGGTTCCCCGTTGCCGCGTCTGGAATATCCGCTTGTTTCAGCTCTCGAGCTCGTGAGCATCGGTATCACTGTCAAGTTTTCGCGCTCGAGTCGTAAAATAGAGTTACTTCCAGGGCAGGATTGAGCTTACTTCGAAGCTCATTCAATTTCCCTGCCATCGCCAGGAAGGGGGTGCAATTATCGTCATTCGATCTGCTCATTCATAAATCGGAATCGTTTTTGCCACTTCCCAGCACCATCTAATTGCAAATGTGCTGCGACGTTAGGTCCCTCTATAATTTAGATTTGATACGATTTCTGTAACGATGGGAGATTGAGTGCCGCCCCCCAAAGAGACGCTCTCACATGGATTAACTTCCGCTTGCATGGCGTGTGGACACACTGAGAAAAGAACCTTAGGCCGCTTTCCTGTCCAAGTAGACCCCTTTCTCCCTCTCTTGTGGAGAAAAGCATCACATTTCGCACCAGTTTGAGCTACGGGCAAACTTCGCGATGAAGTAATCGGAAGCGTGTCGTTTGTGGCGCTTGGTCACCGTCTCGAGTTCCACGGCACTCCCGTTCCCATTCCCATCCTCCTAAAAACCCCTCGAGGGAATCGACGAGAACGTCGTCGCAACGAACGAGAGCGACCTGCCTACACTGCTGCTGCTGCTGCCCATCCATTCATCTTTTCCCGCGTTGTTGCTTCGTAGTAGTAGGCTGCTGCCGTTGCTCGCGCCCATTCATTCATTCATTGATCCGCCTGTCCGCACGTTCTTCACAGCAACAAACCGCATCACGAGAGAAGTGTAGAGTAGCAAAGGAGTAGGGAGAGGCTATGGCAGCAGCAGCGGCAACATTCATTCAACAAAAAGTAAAAAGTTGAACGAAATGAAAAAAAATGATCCACACGAAACAGGAGACCAGGACTGATGAAACAGGGGGCGGAGGGCGGATAAGTTGGGGAAGTAACTCTACTTATTTATGCTATTTGGAGCTGGAAAAATAATCATCGTGCAATCCTGGGGCTCTCCCTAGCGTCCGACGATGACGACTTCGAGAGAAGCAGACCCGAGACCCGACCCGAGAGGCGAGATTTGAAACATGAGCAAGGGGGAAAAATTGATGTAAAAATAGAATGACCCGTATCTTATTTCCACTCTGTCTTCGACATTTACGGAGCACAAATTCGTTTCATTAGTGCGAATTATTCACGGTCGGCGAGAGCTGATTGGAGTTCGGTTCCGTTCCGGGGGTGAATGCGGTCCTTTCGGGACAAGTTGCTGCAACAAGTAGGTATAATGTGAAGGAGTAAAATTCTTCTCTAGAAGTAGGAGAACGTGCATTTTGCGAAATGATCAATTGATCGAGCACTCGTGCCCGGTGCTGGCACGCAATTCAAAGGCACGATCCGTTCCGTACGCACGTGGCTCTGCGGCAAAATTTATGAGTGGGAAACAACGACGACGACCAACGCGGGGTAAGTTGGTTTTGTGTGAATCAAAAGAGGTCTACCAATCTATCTTAGTGAAGGGAAAGGAAACCCGCAGGCAGTAGGGAATTTATGGTACAAATTATACTGCGGTGCCTAGAGCTGTGCTAATGAGCCTATGTTGGGATCAATTTAGAGTTCATATATCATGGGGATAATGGGGAATACAGTTAATCAACTGCGATGATTATTGCTTTTTTTTCAAGCATTGTTCAAAAACAATCATGGTTTCTTGTAAGATTTACATTTACGTTTCATTGGTCGGACTGCAGGAACTCTCCAATTCTATTTGAACGGCCTTGTGGATAGCATAAATAAATAAACAAGGCTTAATTGATGTTAAGTTATTGTAGTTTTTGATTTCATTTAGCTTCATTTCTTCCTATCTGGATGATTTGAACAGATCTTTCAAATTTCCAGATGTATATCAAGTTATCTAAACCTCGATTTACATAGATGGTCTCGACTCATTTGGAAACAAATTACTCTGAATGTGTCGAAGAAGCAATCTAGAAAATATATGACGTACGCTGGATGCGGTTTGGTAATCATTGTTAACTGTTTTTTGAGGACATTATTAATCATATAACTCGGATGTATAACTCCTTTCATCCGAACTCGAAAGATCGTCGGTCGTTGCTTATTGTGATGTCAGAGGCACGGTAGCCTGAAAGCAGCGGTTTTGCTTCCTGAGCAGAAGACGGTGGGTTATAACCCAAGCCCCTTTACATTACTGAGTTGATATGGTCACGTCGTTTGCCTAAACATGTTTTAAAAGATCGCATCACTTGCCTATGTGAATCCAGATCCAATCCCCCTTTCCTACTAACAAAAACACCCTTCCCGTGACAACCGTGGAGATGCAGAGGTGTATTCAATCTCTAGTAGCAACTGGTGTCAAACTAACAATCCTTGCCCTCCCCGACGACCGTAAGGACGTGGCCAGTGCCGTTATTGACCTTACAAGTATTGTGTAATGTCTAGAATGTGGCCCTACGTTGTGTTTTGTGGAGATCATCAAATTTAGATATTAGACACACACACATTTTACACTGAATTGGTACTATTTTATTGCCTCCAAGAGGCAATTACGTTTTACCTCCGACTAAAGCAGGAACTTAGTCGGAGGTGAAACGTAAACTTGATAACATATATACAATTGCTTCTCTTAACTGTCTCTGTACTCTAGGACAATCAAATTACTTACAAATAAATACAATAATTAGAAAATAACAATCAACACAATTTTATTAACCATTTACAATACAGCCTACACATACAAATATGAAGCGTGGACAATTTCACCTGTGTTTTGAAAGACCTTTTGATTCGCCTGCTCACTCACAGAAAGAGATGATCCGCAAACAATACAAATCACAACATATTGATATACCGTATTTTGCACACTGAAAATGAATTATTTCTTTGTACAAATTTCGCTAGATATGGTCAAACACGGAGTAGTTTGACTAAATTGCTCATGCTCATCGCAAGACAATCGTATTTGCGTTTCCGACAAAATTGAGATTGTCTATGGAAATATCAACAATCACCCATATTAGCATGAAACATAGCATAGATTCAACAGATTTATTCAGAAAGAGCTTGGAAAATTGTCAAAATGTAATGCCTTACTGGATAAAAACACATGGTAATCATTAGGTGAATTCCATTAGAGAAATCAAGGAGTATTTGAACGGAAATTCTGAGCAAGATTTAAATTGAACTTTGAAGGCAATGCATTAGTAACGCTGAAAATTAACCTGTGAATAATTGCAATAAAATTGTAAAGGTATTCAGATATAATTAAAATTTGTGTGTTTAGAATGAAATATAAAAAGAAAACTAGTATTATAATTAGCGGCGCCGGTGGTGTAGTGGTAAGCGTGATTACTTCTCACCCCAGCAGGCCTGGGTTCAATCCCAGTCGGCGCCGCCGGGATGTTCTGAGGCATAACATCTCTGATCACGCCTTCCTTCGGATGGGAAGTAAAGCCGTTGGTCCCCGGTTCATGAGTTGATGGGTCGATAGGTAGGGTCCAGGTGTGGGAGCTGCCTTCCTGGCGTCGGTAGCATTGGTGCTCAGCACGGAAAACAAGATCGACGGAAAACAAATCAAGGAAAAAAAAAATAGTATTATAATTATTAACAATTCCAGGAATGTACATAAGAAGCCGTTATAAAATTGTTTTATACCATGTCGACGCTCACATATTAACCTTTATGAAACTGCAGGAGAAATAAATGTTAACTCAAAAAAGTCCAATACAGGCCATATATTTATTATTCATTATTATTATAGTCCATCTGACTTGATAGTCTCAATGAAACACTTAAATCTAAATGTAGTCACTCATTAAAAATAAAAAAATAGCCGACAGCAAACGATGACGAAACATCGAGGCATTGATGTCAAAGTCAAATAGGTCAGAGGCTTCGTTGAATTGATGAATCATGGCGACAAAGGAACTGTTTGCAGCATAGCTGGTTACATGTACTACTTCATGCAGCAAGGTGCTCGGACGGAGTGTTCGGGCAGGAGCCACAGATTAATTTTGGCCAGTAACTAAAGAACATCATATTCTGCGAGTAAAACTTTAGCAACGAAGACGACCTGCGATATGTTTCGTCGCTTAGCAAGAGTATCCAAACCCAGTAAACGACAGCGGCCAGCATACGGTGGTAAATTCAGCGGGTCACTCCATGGAAGATAGCGCAGTGCGTATCTGACGAATTAGCGTTGAACAGCTTCGAATCGTCCACTCCATACTGCTTGGTAGGGATTCCAGACAACACACGCGATTTCCTGTAGTGAGCGTACCAATGAACAGTAAAGGGCTTTTAAACACAAAGGATCGCGAAATTCCTTAGATATCTTGAACATGAATCCAAGCTGACGATTAGCTTTGTCGATCGTGGTTGAGAAGTGGCGAGTGTATGTGAGTTTTTCATCCAACATGACGCCGAGGTCTTTAACGTGATCGACACGTTGAACTGCAGTCCCAGCAACGTTATGATCAAACAAAACGGCAGTCTCAGTTCGACGAAAACTTTGAGACGCACAGGACCATAAAATTACGTTCACACCAATCATTAAAGATTTCAAGAAGGTTTTGTAGTTCTAAACAGTCGGCATAGCCTCGAACGACTAGATAAATCTTTAAGTCATCGGCAAAAAACAATTTACCTCCACGTAGTAGAATAAACGTTACATCGTTCACAAATAAAGAGAAGAGCAGTGGTCCCAAAGTGCTACCCTTTGGAACTCCTGATCTGTTCGAGAAACAGTACGATGAGTAGTTTCCGATGCATACAGTAACTTCACGTTGCAGCTGCAGAAGGAAACAGAACATCCAATTTTTTCAAGCTTCGCTAGCAGAACGTCGTGCACAACTCCATCAAACGCAGCTTTAAGATCAGTGTAGATGGCATCCACTTGAAGTTTCTTGCATACATTTTCCATACAGAACGACGTAAAGCTGACGAGATTAGTTTCCACGGAGGGGCCAGGAAAGAAATCATGTTGACATGTACTTATGTATTGCTTGCAGGAAGCAAACAATCTCTCATTTATCAGCGACTCAAACAACTTGGATTCAACCCCAAGCGAGGTAATCCCACGGTAGTTTTCCACATTGCGTTTGTCTCCTTTCTTGAAAACAGGGAGCATAGTACAGCTTTTACATAGTGCGGGAAATTTCTGTTGACGAAGTGACAGGTTGAAGAGCAAGGACAACGGAGCAGCTAATACATCGGAGCATTTTTTACGACAGCAGATGGAATAACACTGGTGAAGATGATGATTTGGTTTTACTCATCACAGAGAGAACCATTTGTACATCTACGCCAAAAATATCCATGTTTACGACGTCGGTTGGCACATCACGGACAGCTCGCTCAATTTCTGCTTGCTATGGGGAGTCATTCGAGAAGACGCATTTGTCCTCAGTTGTCAATGCTACGTCATTGCCGAGAAACATTTTTGACGGCAGTCCAGTTTCCTTCCTCTTCGTATTCACAAACGACCAGAATCCCTTGGGGTGGCATTGCTGATTATGTTGACTACGAATTACATACCTCTTGTAAAGAAGCTTGTTGTAGTGGCGATAATCATTAACGGCAATTGAAAAATTTCGCTTGGTAAGGGTACATCGTCGATGAGTGAGAGCACGGAGAGCTCTAGATCGCACTCGTTTCAGATTGGGGAGAGTAGCGTTAGACCAAGGCGGTTTTCTTGGAGGTTGGCACTTCGGTACTGAAGCACAAACACAGTCACGCAAAAGGCTATTATAGCGAGCGGCTGCTGTATCGATATCAAGGTAATTCAATACGTTCCAGTTGATCCGGGACAAAGAACGCCTCAGCAAACGGAAATCGGTCTTCCGGAAATTGGGCCGAGTGGCAGTCATGGTTTCATCAAAACGAATTTGAGATCCGCGATAGATATATCCAAAGCAGGGTGGAAATTGTCAAGAGGAATGATGACATCAGGCGCTTCAGCGACGACACAGTCCAGAAGTGCACTTTCGCTAACAAAAACCAAGTCGAGAAAACGAGACTGGAAATTGGGAACAAGATTTATCTGACTCAGTTCATGAAAACCCGTGCCGTCAACAAGCAAGCGGCTGGCAGGAGTAGTTGAAGATGCAATCGGATCTGGAAACGCATAACCCTGGCCTGAGGGTGCTAAGCCCAGGCTGATTAAAATCACCAAGCAGAAGAAGCACATCCGTTATATCAGCCATGGACGGTGCAAATTCTGTAGCATCCAGATGAAGCTGCATTGTGGTGCAGTCATGTCGACGTTCAGGGGGAATATACACCGCTCCAATTAGGATGTTCCACGAAGTGAGGCTGACCTTAACCCAAACCGCTTCAATTGTAGTAAATAGTTCATTGGAGATTACGTAGGAGGCGAATGCGTTGGAAACAGCGATGAGGACACCACCACCGCGAGTACGATTACAATCTTAGACGTAGTCCTACGTCAAAATGCATTGGAATTAAATTTAGAATCAGTGAAGAAATATGGCATATAGGGATCAGTCATTTTTTTCTTTATTTGTTTTCGGTTGGTTATGTAAATGCCTATCACTGATACCCATTGGTTGATTGGCCTAAATCAATGGCCTTACTTCCCGCCCGAAGGGAGATGTGACTAGAGATATATTGCCTCAGAATATCTCAACGAACTCGGCTGGGATTGAAACCATTTCATCAAAACCTGACACTTGATTGTTTCATTTTGGAATGACGCGTCGTTTCAGAACAACGCCCTCACTACACTTCTGGTTGAAAGTATTTCAGAAAAGCATGATCATCTTTGAAGCGATGTTTATGTTCATTTATCATAGAGATTTTCAGCCGATGGCTGGTTCATCTCTGCTTTAATGGGATGATTTTGAACTGGTTTTGACGTTCTGTTAGACTCTTTGAGCCCTTTCTTGAACTTTTGCAAAGCCCAGCACAGATGATCTCTGCACAATCACAGCACAAATGATCTTGATTGACAAAAGCTTCGTTGTTGTTCCTTGAACTTGTTTTATGTTTTCTAATGTTACATGAGACTCCCTGAATTGTGTGTGTGTGCAAAAGTTGCGTAGCAGATTTTGCGTTAATTTTTTCAAAAATGTTAGAGGTTCCCTTAGGTCCTTGATTTTATTTAAGGTTCCAGAGCTTTCCATGGTTTCCGAAACATTCATGAAGCTCCTTTAACTTCTTTAAGATATTCAGTGTTTTTAAAATGTTCCCCTGTACTCCTCAGATGTCTAGTTCTGATAATTCTCAAATTCATTCAAAAATAAGCGAACCACTATGGACCTATTTAAACCTTCTTTGTCAATTGACGGAGGCATGGATCATCTTCAATTTAAAAACGCTTGAATTCATGCCATTTCCTCTGGACAAACGGAGCTTTGGTCACATTTCTATGAAAACCAATTGAAATTACTTACGACTGAAGCAACATCTAACCTTGGATAAGTGTTAAGATATTCTGCCTGATAATTTGTGGCAGCAGGGATTATACAAAACTCTTTGATGGCATTCACTTCCACTTATGTTTTTCCGCAATTTAAGAGCAAATAAAATGGTTTATGCCTTTTTTCCAACTCGACTCAAAACCAATCATTACTACTTTTTACATTATATCAATGCATAACATCACTGAATCGCAGTAGGCCGCGCTTGCAAGCTGACGTGTTTTTCTTTTGCTGCGAATTTTTCGCCAGCGAATTAAACATTTTTTGCCTTAAATTTGTTAATTTGTGTGCTGAAATTAAGTTTCAAGTGTTCATAAAGCTAGCATTTAATGATACATCGTGTTTTTACCTGTGTTGAGGGGTCCAGTTTTGAAGCCAAATTAGATTTAAAAAAGAGAATAATATAGCAAGTGAAAAATAGAAACATGCATTGACAAAAGAAAGAAGCAAGAAAAAAAAGGTCCGTCTTGAGTGATTCGGTTGACCTTGAATTTAACCTCCAAAATCTACGTCACAGATTCAGTTCAATGGTTTGGTGTCGGTTTAATTGCCTCCCGGGAGCCCTGTTCTCCGAGTTCGGATGCCACACTTTTGGCGCGTAGTTCTATTGAGAGATTCGTCACCGTGGAGGAGTTTTAATCCGGTCCGATTGGTGAATTAGCCCGGGAAAGTGCTGATAATGTGTCCGTCGCGAATTTTGGTGGTGATTCGGTGGCAGACGTTGCCGTGAATCAGCAAGTTTTCCGCAAAAAAAAAACCCGTGCCAGGATTCAAGAGAACATTTTGAAGCTGGAAGTGTGTGTGTGTGTGTGTAATACTAATATCCAATTGATAGAGGTAATACATACATGCGGGGATTATTGTAAGTGAAAGTAATCTCGGAATGGGCGTGACTATCCAGACATTCTGAAATGGGTTGCTGGATCTGCAATAGAGCTATCACCGTCTAACTCCCGGACTAAAGCTGTCTACAATGACCATAAATGCGACATTGTAGAGAGAGTTCTTCCATAATAACACTGCCGGCCAGTGGGGGTTAGAGGGTATACATTAACACACACGCACACACATCAATGCATAACACCACTCAAAGTAGCAGTAAATAATTTGCCGGTTTTTTTTCAAGATTCTCCTCTGTGCACTACTAAAATGAAGAAACTGCCATACTCGGATATCTATGAAGACATTCGGTAAACTTCGATTCATTCCAGGAACTACAGAAATGGTCTGAAACAATATGGACATGGGAGAAATTTAATTACGGTTCTGATAACTTCATTTTTAGAAGCTATTATCACTTTAAAAATTTAACAGAACTTAAAAAAAAACAAAATCATCAGAAGCTGATACTATTAATCCACTTAATCGACATTTCAGTCATGTTTATGTAACATTCTCAAAAAAATAAATAAATAAAATAACATTTTTCGGTTTTTCGATAATTTCAGTACAGCACTGATTTGGAACATTATTTATGAATAATTCGTCTTCGATTATCATCCAGTCCGTTTATTCGATTGTTTCAATTCTAATGAAAAACAGCTTTCTATCTTACACTGTGTCATTCCCGCTTTTCTATCATTTTCAATAACGGGAAGCAGCATCGTTTACAAGTTAAATTTAAGTAATAACTATTTAATTACTTTCTGCAATGACAAGTGCATTCATAATTCTTTCAAATGAGTCATAAAATCTTAAAAATGCCCCTACTTCCTGCTATCGATCGACAGCCATGTATCAATAACCATACCATCACCCCAAGTGCTTTCTTGAGTGGGTCAGCAAATTACGCATGATTTGAACAACGAAAAAGGAAAGAACGACCACCACTAGAAAATTATTTAAAATTCAAAGAAAATAAAAATGTGACACACCTTAAATCCCACCACGCACCCACCGTCAGAATGACAAAGCAAACCGTTTGTTTGTTTATCTCATAACAAGAACCAACTCGCGTGCGCGTGTCATTGACCACCGGCGACCACATTTCGTAAATCCCCGCATTTTTGGGCCCGTTGACACCTTTCGGTTTGAACATAGATATGTTAATGTAATATTTACGACCGTAATTGGTTTTCATTATCGATGGTTACAATTCCACGGGGTAATCCGGAACGACGTCTCATTTAGGCACTTCCCAATTTGGGTGGCGTAAAGACTTCTAATTATAATCCCAAAGAAGCTTTTGTGGCCGAAATCAACAAATTTCACTTGTTCTATTTCCTGACGTCTAAACGGAACCGACCACACCGCCGCCACGACCGTCAAAGTTTGCTTTTTTTCCGGTCCCATTCCCACATTTAGCATGGTTGCAGCCCACCCCATAGTCCATCGGTCCCGGTCGCTCTCCGGGGAAGTGCTCAAACAACAATTGACTCAGCATTTACCTTCTTTGGGCATAGAAATGGCCAGCGATCGGACAAACTGGTCGCCAATTCGAAGTAATGGCAACAACAATCCCACAGAAACTGTTTAGTGACGACTGTGACACGGCTGAACAACCACATAAAACTGTCCATAATAACGTATCTGAATGGACTAACGGTTCATTGCTATTATTCGCGCTCGCGCAGTTTGCAACCACACTCCTCTGCGGTGCGCGGTTGTCCACCCAGCCAATCTTTCGTCGTCACGCGGAATAATACCTCTGTTCCCTAGTTTATGTGAATGTATTCAGAAACTCAGTTGCCCTCCAATTCAATAGCAAACCACGACGGTCATGACTCAGTGTAGGGAATGGAATGCCGCAGGAATGTAGTTTGTCCCTTCAACCGATCGCGCCTTCCCTCTTCCTGAGCGATTCGATCTGCCAATCTCAATTAACATTCCGCAAAACCTTTTTCCAAAAAAATAAAAATCAAATGTCCTTGACATTGATTCCGGCCAGCAAGCTTAAATACTCTGGCTCTGGCGAGTGAATGAACTGTCGTACCTGCAAAAGCCGGGGCTCATCGCACTCTCTGCGACCCACTCATACCTCGGCGACCGCGAAACGAGTTATGGCTCATCAAATATTACCACTTCGCAGGTAGACACTAAAAATATGACCGGCTATACGCAGTTGAAGAAGGAACCAGCTTCAACGCAAATTGCGTGATCACACCTTAATCCACTGCCTACCTGCCTACCAAACCGCTTGCGATCGGAGTATGCCATGCCACTCACAGAGATGGGGGAGAGAAAGATGTTATTCTGTTTTTCGGGAGTGACAACCCGTCGGATAGCGGTACCGTACCGAACTGACACAACGATGAGTCAATGTCCTTTCTTGGTTTTGTTGATCGTGATACTTGCCTTTTAGCTGTTTGCTAATTTAATTTAAATTCCCGACGTAAATACCTACTTTTGAAGCGAAACATTTTTTTTTTTCAGCAGGAATGTGTCACCCGCGAGTTTCACAGAATTCGAAGCAGGCTGCTAGGAAATTGTTTGAACGATCAATTTTCGCCATGGTGAATCGTTTTGGAGAAATTTCAATCGTTGATTCATGGATTTTGTTTTTCAGATTCGAATGTTGTTTGACTAAATTAAAAGTATTAATTTATTTTGGCATTAACACAAGTCTGTTACGCAAACAACCTTCATGATAATCGTGGACAAGTTTCCCGAAAACACCATTGTTAAATTCTATTATACAATGAAGTCTTCCAAGTTTTTGCTTCACGGGCAAATTATCGTTCATTTGGTGAGTTCGTTCCTGTTTATATATATTCACCTGTTTCTACAACTTTGTCTTAGACATTATTTTGGAAAGCCGCGTCCGTGCTGTATTTTGATGAGAAATCAAATGTCGAGCACGCTATTGTCAAAGGTTGGGAATGAGTGGGTATGGCCAAGTTCCAACAAGGATTTGCCAATTGATTAATTTGGCAAGAGAGTCGTCCTAGCCCTTTGGTTCAACACTAGTGCAGCAGAACAGTAAGAGTACACAATTATGAAACTGGCTGAAATTTTCCCTTTATTTTCATTTATATGTTCTTATGTTTTTATAATATGTCTTCATTCTATTACTCTCTACTGAAATCTAGTTCTCACCTGTTCGTGTTCAGCGTTGGAAAATTTTGCGATGTTTTATGAAGCACACAAAAGGAAAAGTTCGCGAGTCATTGGCCCTTATAACCGATGTCACTTGACACAATGACAACTTGCACTCACGGTGAAGTGATTCCCATTTGATTTACATGGCAATCGCTTCACCATGAGTGAAAACTGGTCACTTCACTTCATTTTCATCGTGAAGTGACACCCGTAATAAGGGCCATTGTGAGTTTTAGCGAACTTTTCCCATAGATTGATTAGAGACCCGCTTTTTCTCAAGTAAAGATAGAACTAGGTTTCCTTCCTCCACTCGACAACCACTCCAGGAAAATTGAGCATAACTTTAATTTTTTTAGATTAGATGCTCCCAACGACCAATCATTTATAAATAAAAAATACAGCGGAACGTACGGTACGAGATGTCCACGTTTCATCCATTTATTGGATTCTCGAAGCATCGTGTTTTAATCTTTGATTTTAACAGGCCCTATTTTTCTGGATCATCTTGCCCCTTAAATGCAGTAGGCCTGGCCGTTTTGATATATTTTGCGCATCTCTGATGTTAAAAATATACCAAATTACGTGGTGCATAACCTGAGTCTGGTGGAGACGTTATGGTCTTCGTAACAATTTTAACTAAAAATCAAATCAATTTTTGTATTGCTGCTGGAACACGAAAAAAGATGCAAAGTATTGAAATTTGAATGAAAACGCAACCGCTATCATTTAAAAATAGTTCATATTATTATGATTCGTTTAACTAGTGTACTTCCAGTGTGGCTGCAAAACTTCACATAACTACGCATTTCAATTGCTTTCGAATAGATCAAATACAACATCTTCATTCGTTAAGAGAAAGTCACGCATTTAAGTATTCTGTTTATCAATTTGAAATGATTTGAAATTCATCGCAGCAATCTGAAGGTGCCTGTGTTTTTGTCTTCGCTAGTCCCAATGCATAACTTCATAGAATGGATCGTTATCGTTTAAAGTTAAAACTCCACAATAACTCGAAAGTGATACTGATTTGTGTTCACTTAATTTAACATAAGTTGCAATTGTAAGTATACTTTACACCTTTTTTTAAATCTGCACCATTCGCTTTTCAAGTGATTTATGCATGAAGCTCAAGCCATAAGACAACACCACTACTGACGAAGAAAGTGTAAAGGGTGATACGGTCAAAATTTGGTCAATATCAACTTGACGTATTTCTTTCAATTTTGCATTTAAAAAACCTGAACACCCCTCATTTTGAAGGTGTGTGTGTGTAGAATGTTGCTCCTATTTTGATTTTGGAATTCACTCTTCAGTTGTCAAAATGCCGTCCAAGCAAGAAGAGCAGCGTATCAAAATTTTGCTCGCGCATCGCGAAAATCCGAGCTACTCGCACGCAAAGTTGGCAAAATCGCTAAAAGTTGCCAAATCAACCGTTACAAATGTAATTAAAGTGTTTGGGGAACGTTTGTCGACAGCCAAGAAGTCTGGATCGGGGGGAAATCGAAAACCGGAAGCCGCTGAGACGACAAAGAGAGTTGCCGGTAGTTTCAAGCGAAACCCTAACCTCTCTCTCCGAGATGCCGCAAATAAGCTGGGTGTATCGTCTACAACCGTGCATCGAGCCAAAAAACGAGCCGGACTATCGACTTACAAGAAGGTAGTGACTCCAAATCGCGATGATAAACAAAATACGACGGCCAAAGCGCGATCCCGGAGGCTGTACACGACGATGCTGACGAAGTTTGACTGCGTGGTAATGGACGACGAAACCTACATCAAAGCCGACTACAAGCAGCTTCCGGGACAGGAGTTTTATACAGCAAAAGGAAGGGGAAAGGTAGCAGATGTTTTCAAGCACATGAAACTGTCAAAGTTCGCAAAGAAATATCTGGTTTGGCAAGCCATCTGTACCTGTGGCTTGAAAAGCAGCATTTTCATAGCTTTCGGAACTGTCAACCAAGAAATTTACGTGAAAGAGTGTTTGAATAAACGTCTGCTGCCTTTCCTGAAGAAACACGGTTGTTCCGTACTGTTTTGGCCGGATTTGGCATCTTGCCATTACGGTAAAAAGGCCATGGAGTGGTACGCCGCCAACAACGTGCAGGTGGTTCCCAAGGACAAGAACCCTCCCAACACGCCAGAGCTCCGCCCAGTTGAGAAATACTGGGCTATTGTCAAGCGGAACCTAAAGAAGACCAAAAAAACTGCTAAGGGCGAGCAGCAGTTCAAGGCAAACTAGCTTTCTGCGGCGAAGAAGGTGGACAAGGTGGCTGTAAAAAATCTGATGGCAGGGGTCAAGCGTAAGGCCCGGCAATTCGGATTTGGAAAAGCGGAAGCCTAACTGAATATTTTTCCTGAATTTTATACTAATTGAACTTGAAAAAGAAATTTAATTTGATTTTTTAAATAAACGATTTCACCGATTTACACGCGTTTTCCCTTGACCAAATTTTGACCGTATCACCCTTTAAACACCAGATTTTCTATGATTACATGGAATAGTATACAAGATCAAACGATTACTTCTAAAAGGTTGTAATTTGTTGAATAAGATACTCATGCGTTTTGGTTATTAAATATCATAATCAATCGGTAATGTTCATGCTATTAAAAAGTTTAGTTAAATCTGAGATTTCCTTTACATGCAAGGATCGAAAGAAAGTCTTAGATTTATCACAATTTTGAGGATGCCAAAATTTTGGTATTTTGGTTTCTTTTCTTTGACTTTGGCTTTGACGCTCTTAAACGAGTATTTTGTTTTTGCAGCACTTCCACAGTTCAAACCATTATTCGCAATTCACGAAGAAGGAAGAATAGTACGTGAAGGTTTGATATTTGTGAAGTAGTTGTTGGTAGGCGGCATGAATCAGAAGTAAGACCAAAATTGTAAGTAGCTTGATTTATTTGTAACCCATGAACTAACACATAAATCATGCTGATAACAAGAATTTTAACACATCCCAAACAAAAGTTGTTAATTGAGAACTTTCAATACATGAATTGCATGAATTTCAATATTTTGTGACAACCACAATGATAGTTTAATGAGCTCTCCAAGCAGAATCTCATGGACACTAATGCAGTTTATAAATTCATATAATTTTGAAAGTTCTCACAGCGATGCAAATGCAATATTTATACAATACATATTAAGCTGGAGAATACTATGTCCAGCAAAGTCGAGCAAATTTCCGGCCCGAACCGAAATATTTTATAGCCTGAACCGGGAATCGAATCTGCTGCCTTCGTTTTTTTAATAACGTGCCTTAATCGACTAGGCTCTCTGAGGTCCAAAGTTTTGTTATTTACATAAGATCTTCATTGAGTCTTAGAATTCTAGAAAGTCAGGGAATCTTTTTTTTTACGAAGGACTACATCTGTGATTTCTATATGGGGGTACACTTTGTGAAAACCGAAAATGGAACATGAAACTAAATTGTGAAAGATTTTGAACGTTAATAACTCTGCTGCCCCTGGTCCAATTTCAATAAATTTATCACCAATCGATCAGAAATATGGCTACGCATTGGTTAAAATGCTTCCGAATGTTGATTTTCAACAAGAAACTATTGAAAAAGTGGTAAATGTCCAGCATTGTCCAAAAGCGTCGAATTAACTAACAAATTCATCAATTACGTACATGCATATGCTGCTTCCCCAACACAGTCATCAGAGAATCATTCCTAGACGAAACATGTCGATGTAGCATTACGACGAGGGTTCGGTAGTTCAGTGGTCACCGTTTCTGCTTACTGAGCAGAAGGTAGGGAGTTCAATCCCAGGCCTGTACCCTTCCTTGCAATTTTTCACTTTGCCTTATTCTATCCCCACTAGATTTAAATAAAAACAAATTCTGCTCTAACCGATCGCATCATTTACCACAGTTAATCCTGATCTAAAAATAACCTACCTCACTAACACAACTATCCTTCCCGAGACAGCCGTGGAGATGTAGAGGTATTCTCGGTCTCTAGTAAAAACCGGACGTCGAACTAATCATCCTTCCCTCCCCAAAAGACCGTGGGGACGTGGCTGGCGCTGTGAATTGAAGATGGAAAGCATGCACCATCTATGTAGTTCTCTGTGCAAGTGGATTAGTTCTGTTCATTTACGGAGGAGCAACTACGAATTGCACGGTCAGATAACGTTAACTCGACGGCAAATACATTCATTGATACGTTTGTTGTTGTGGATGATAGAAGATCATAGCAGAAGTAGTGCGAAATAGGAAACCATGGTCATCACAAAAGAGGAAATCGATAAAGAGAATTGGCTTTCACCCTTCTGCTTCTAAGCCCCATACAGTCATCGTCATAGCATCGCACCGCTTTTGGTTCTAGGGCACTTGCTGGTTGCAATTTTTAGATCAGGATTCCCTGTGATGCGATCAGTTGTAAGCAGCTGAAATTACCTTCCCAACTCTCTTGTGGAATCTTTTAGTGGCACTGAGAAGGGCCGGTTTTGTTAGATTTCGATGGAGAGATCAAGAGCGTTCACCACAAATACGAAGAGTCAGCTGAATGTCCTTTGGCATAATTGTGACACGCTGGATTCCTGTAGGTTGTGGTCCTCGCTGGATTCCTGTAGGGCCATTAACGGCCGAGCTCTGGAAGCGCAGATTGGTCTTGAAGTCCTGGGCGATTTCACGGACTAGCCGCTGGAAAGGCAACTTGCAGAAAATTGACATTTCTTGTCACATTCGTTTCAACCTTACCCGAAGAAACAATGACTGGACGTGGCAAGTAAGACAACGGACTCGGCAAAGGAGGAACCAGTTGTGCTGCATGATAACTTACAGGGTATTACCAAGTCCGCCGTCCGTCGTCTGGCTCGTCGTGGTGATGTCAAGCGTATCTCCGGTCTGATCTAAATCCCGAGTGTGCTCAAGGTAAGGTGATGCTGGAAAACGTCATTCGTGGCGCTGTTACCTGAAGCGTCAGGGACGCACCTGAGGTTAAGCTTCGTTCATGTTCAGGGCCATCAACTAATTTGAAAAGAGATTGTTTGGGAATTCGACTAATCTTGGCATGAATCCAGGAATTTCCAGCAAAACGGCAGCAACCAAGCTTCTAATCCTGAAGCAACTGGGCTCTCTGAGTGCCCATTTCTCGTAGCGATGAAAGCTAGCGCTGCCTTTCCAACCACCGGGTCAACCCGTGTCCAGCGTAGCCGTACAAAGAAGTATTTATGGTGATCTTATATGGTTGACACAGACTGCCTTATTGCATTGAGAAAATAGAAATTCAAATAGCCAGAAAATTTGTGTGGCCGTTTGATTTTTCAGATGAGTTCTGATGAACACAGCATAGCTTTGCTGTTGGCTCACACTCCAGTACGGTGCAGATTGGCAACGACGCCCTGAGTTAAGAGCCTAGAACTCGAAAAGTGACAAAACTGGGCGATGGTTTAACGTGTAAGAGTTCTACTTTTTACTGTCAAGGCGGACGTTGCGATCGAAAATTAAGTCCATTCACGATCCATGTCCAGGTGCAAATATTTCTTCATGAACTCGACGAACTTCAAGTTCCCTCCGTTCATGAGGTCCATGTTAAAATTACCCAGCACAATCATGAGCATTGGATCCAAGCAATATTTCGTCAGATTCCGCGCACAAAATCATTACTTCTGCTTGTACGACAAATCTGTACGATAGTAAATAGAACAGAAAAACAAAATATAAAAATGAGGTAAGGTAAAATAATTAAAATTTGGTTCAGATTAATACCTGGCTCAATCAAGATACACATTACCATTTATTATATAAGACCACGTAGTCCTACGTCATCATTGCGTCCCTTGTAGTTTTTTTCAATAATCTGCTTAGCTTGAGTTCTTGAAAAATTATGAAATTATACTATACCATATAATAACATCAGTTTATTAGGATCATCACTTTGACCTACTTTTAGAAGCATTTCTAGAGATTTTTGAATTGAAGTAATTTTTGTTTGTAAATCTCATGTACAAATCTAAGCTCAATGCTGAGTATGGAAATGATGATGATGGTAATGGTAATGGTAATGGTAATGATGATACCCCTACAAAGGTTTGACCTGGGCGATTTATCTTCATGATAATTAAATAAGCTCGAACTGCTTTGCCCAATCTCCGGAGAACCAAAATTCACCTGATTTCTCAAAAAGAAACTCTACATTACCATCGAATGGGAGTCCTTAAAAAGATTATACAATTTACCAACAAGTCCCATTCAAATCATCATTACTACCTGGCGATTTCCGCAGCTCTAACGTTGGAAACCTATTATTTGGCACGCTACAAACACCTGTTCATTAACTCTAATCACATGTGTTAGAGCTAATTTAAACAAAATACATAGCCCGAACGTTGCGCGAGCCTCAGGAAAGCAAAACAAAAATAAATCAACTCCACCATCAGGCGCCACCTCGGATGCGATCCTCGCTCGCTCGAATTGCAATCCCATATGTATGCGCGTGCTCACCCCGTGCGAGGGGTCCGCCGGTGATTTATCGCTGATCAATCACCGAATTAAGGAAATTTATCCCCATCCGCAATCGATCGGTTCAGCGCTCGGAGCAGCAGTGCAGCGAAGTGCCGATTCATACACGACCGATTAGAGTAGCTCAGGGACTGAGCCGAATTCAACTCAAAAATTGCTCACAGTATGGCTACTCAGTAAGTGAGTAAAATTTTCCTCACTTTTCCGGGAAAAACTGCTGAACCAACATTTTGCTCTGTAGAGTATACTGCGCTAATAGAACAGTGAAATATCTCACCCCACTTTTTGCCCTATTGAGTCGAATTCCACCCAATGTTGGGTTACTCTTATCGGCCGTGAACATCACTTGATTGCCTTCCAATTTCTCTTTTTTTTTTCGCCGGATTTTTGACCGCAATCTGCGCATTTGTTGAGTTGTCTCCATTTCCTTCTGCGCAGTAGCGGTAGCGGCTGATCATGCTCACAAACAATCACAATTCAATTAGAGTTGTTAGGGTACCACTGACTGGCATGGTTTTGTTGATGGAGGTGTTGATTGGTCACTGATGGTATTCATTTCTTCGACTCTTTCGAGGCCAGTGACATAATTGGAGGGGCGCTAGCAGCGGTTCAATTTAAAATCCCATTCACGATTGCCGGAGTCGAGAAATTCGGGAAGCTACACAGATTATATCGCCATCAATCTACCCCCCCCCCCCCCCCTCCTCCTTTCTAGATACGCAGCAATACATCAGCCGTGAAAGGGTAATGGTGATTTGATTGGAAAATAAGTGGCTAATGAATGACGGTAAATCACGGTCACATACAACAACACACACACACGCGGCGACAACACCAACAACATCTCAACAGCAGTGAAGGCCTTGAAACACGTGGTTTATGGCTCTTTTAAGATTCCCGTTGGGTGCCGCTCTACGATGACGGGAAACTGGTA
The DNA here is from genome assembly GCF_037179485.1 of Ochlerotatus camptorhynchus. NCBI lineage: Eukaryota > Metazoa > Arthropoda > Insecta > Diptera > Culicidae > Ochlerotatus > Ochlerotatus camptorhynchus. Next base: position 833,591 of record NW_027040929.1, read on the forward strand.
ATCTTATCTACTTTCTAACAGCGGTTTTGGCTGCAATCAAACTGGGTACATGCGGGTTTTCGGTTTTTGCTGGACTCTGCTGCGGATGGTGGGAAGGGAAGGGACAGACGTCACAAAAAGTGACACTCAGCACCCGTGTCGGCACCAATCACAGTTATGCTGAGGCAGCTGTTGGTACCGTTCCGCCTGCTATGATCCAGGGCAAGGGGCGCAAGCGAGGGGTGCACGTAATGTGATTTGATGAGATAGATCTCTTCTCCGATTGCTTTCACAGCTGGTCGCCAGACGCGTATGCGTTTTTTAGTTCACAATGTTGACCATGGCTGGTAATGCGCTTGATGATGATATTACGATGAGGGAATTTTTTGATTTTCGGAGCTTGCTCAAAGGATTGTGACATTCGGCAGACGTTAAGCCTTTTGAAAAGGATTTTGTGGGCGTAGCTGATTAAAAGAAGCCCGGCTAGGGCTTAACGAACGACCAGTGACGCAGATAAATATGTAAATTAAGGTGAACCGTTTGCACATGGCTTCGAACTAGCCACCCTTGGCGATAGGTACTTGGTCAAGTATATTTCGCATGCGCCAGTGTAATCTGATCGGTTGTAAAATCCGTACTTGAGCTTGGCAAAACGATAAACCATCAACGCTGTTTGCGCCAGTTAGATAAGTTCGGCTACCTTTACGACCCCCATGGCACGACTCCCATAAAACGATGCATTACGTAATCGATTTGATTTTGGGAGGGATCAGGGCTTCTTCCAAGCAAATGAAATTGAAACAATGAATCTGCGATTTTTTTATCAATCTGGTAAAGCAAAAAACGAGAGCATTTTACTCGACTTGTGTACCAGACCGTAACTAACTGGCGGAGCAATCCCTCACAGGTGAAGTGCATCGCTTGATGAACAACAATCCGCCGTAAACATGGGCACAGGCTCCTCGGATGTTTGTATGCACACGTGAAAGCTTGGATACTGAGCAAATCCAACGGCTTACTTGGATGGATGGAGGGTCGGTTTGTCGGTAAACAACGCCAGAACAGAACATCAATCCTACAATCATAAACACTGTGGATAGTTTTAGTAGCTTATGGTGGGCAATAATCATAAAAAAGGCAAGGAAAGCTGGTCACGGTGATGATGGCGTGAATTTGATTTGTGTATTTGAACAATTCTACGAAATTTATCACTGAACTACAGGTTTTTCTTATAAATACAACATCGATGATTTCAACTGTTAGAAAAGTTTATGTGAATTTCAGCGATTTACAGTATACACACAATTAACACTAGTTTTGGCGTTATTTTATATGACAGATCAAGAAGGTTTAGTCATGTCATGTGTAACGGTCGTAACTTGTTGAGATAAAGGGGTTGAAAAGGTTGACGCTTTTTTACTACACTCGCTTTGTTTTCGTGCGCCACAGTCTGTTTGTATTCGTTCTCTCATGCTCTACCGTCGTCTCTCTTACACAATACAAACGGTAGAACAACATTCGAGCAAAAAGAAAATTATCAAATAACTATCATATGACATGTGTGATTTCTTTCAAATTCCTTAATTTGGTGTAAATTAAACCATTTCATTTTATTACCAGGACATCTTTGCTTGCTATTTTCAGAATTAAACCAAGCACAACGTCAGCAGCTCTTATTATGAGGAAAACTAAAATACATACATTCGCGACGGTCTTCGGCGACAGTGTTGTATGACCGAGCCTGTCATATGACATTTTAGTTTGGTACTGTTATTTGCTAGCTTGTTTTGCAAGTGTCGTAAGCAAAGGCAGTCGATTATCACAGAAAATATGTCGACTACGGTGACCGCTTACAAGACTGCTGAGAACATTACATACCTATTAATATTGGTTTAACTATTTCTTGCACACAAACTCAAAAGAGATTTATCGCGCGTATGACGTATGAGTTAAGAATGGTCTAACTTATTTAGAAATGTCAATGCAGTAATGTTGGAGTAATTTTTAAGCATTTGAGACTAATCGAGAAATATTCAAATTCCCAGATATGAGATAAAATTAAGATTTATTTGTTTATTTATTTATTTATTCCGTCAACAAAAAGTAGACAAGCAATAGTTATAATGTTTTACTTATGGTATGCATTATTTCAATTGTGTTTTAGTCGGTTTTTAATTTGATCTTTTAACATAGTGATGCTAATGACTTCGCAGTGAAGTCGCATAATTCGATTGATAGGGCAATTTTTTGCGTAATTTGATCTGCGTTATTTCTCTGAATCTAATTTCCGTGTTCTAAGATGCCGACAGGGTATGTAAAAGTTTAATTGTGGGAGTAATTCTGATGCGGTCCAATTCAATTTGCGATGATCATATAAAAGGAATTGTTTTTGGATGGATTGATTATATGCGTTTCTCGTGTTTGGCAATGTACGAATACTAGATTACAGTATTATAAACTCTCGAAAATTTAATAGGTCTTTGGACTTGAACACATTTCAGTCATTGTAGAATTTAAAACAAAAACCTGATGAGAATTCCAAAGGAGAATTTGAAAAAAAAACAAAAATCCTAGAAATACCATCGAGAGATATCTGAGATGAATTCATAAATAATTCAATGTTGATTTTCAAGAAACTTCAAGAAATCAAAAGTGTGAAAAGTTGTTGGTAAAGTTCAGAATTGAGTTTTAAGGTTATTCTGAAGAAAATTCTTAGAAGATTATGTGAAGACTTTCATGGCCAATTCAAAGGAATATTCCAAACATATTTTGACTAGAATTGAATGAAATTTTGATCGATTTTTAAAGAGAATTTCACACGGGAGTTCTGATGAGAGTTCCTAGAAGGATTCGAAGAGAACCAAATTCTGAGGATATTTTTTTTTATTATAGTATTATTATTATTATTTAGCTTTATTAAGGAGGCTTTCACCCTTGGGCTGGTTCGCCTCCATTTTTATTATAGTCACTTTAACACTCTAAAGTAATTCGTGACTTGTCTGGGGGTGAGATTTGAACTCGTGACTTTGGCGTGAGAGGTATGGATGCTAACCACTACGCCGGGGTCGCCTCCTCTGGGATTATATACAAAAGGCTTCTGGGGAGCATTTTAAGAAATATCTGGGAGTTTTCCTAGAAAAATTGAACAGAGTTCTCATGTAATTCCAAGGATAACTTCAATCAAATTCTGATGAAGGATCCAAGGATTTTCCTTAAAGGCATTCCAAGATAATTAAAGGCTGAGGATCATTCAAAACGCATTTTTAGAGAAATTCTGGAAAGAGCATCAATGGAATTCTGAAATAATTTCGCGGATCTATTGGTAATTCAAAGGGGATTACGAAGAAAGTGACCAGTGAATTCCGAAGATAATTTCAAGAGAATTCCGAAAAATTTCCATAAGACTATTGAGGAGAATTCCAATTTAGAGGAGAAACTTAAAAATAATTGTGAGCAGTAATTGAAGGCATTTTTAAGGTGAGTTGCATAAGACATTTACATAGAAACAGGATTAAAACTTTAGTGAACTCTTATAAGAGCAAGGGGTGATGCATAAATTATGTCACCATATTAGAGAAGAGGGGTATAAGATTGTGTGACATTGAATGCATTAGCTATAGGAAAAACGTTAGGAAGGGGTGTGAATTTTTGTTCAATTTCGCATAATAAATACATGGCCCCTTATGAAAAATTCAACCAAAAGCTTAAGATCAATTCCAAAAATGTATTTATGCAGAGAACTTCTGGTGTGAACATAAATATTTTTATCAATAATATTTTAGCAGAAACTCCGTGAATGAGAATTATGCTAGGGAAGTTGTAGAGAACTGGGCTGGTGGAGTGGGCCGTATTGGTTTTGGCAAAAATCAAATTTGTGGGAATTTCCACGCCAAATGACGAATCGATCTGATGCAACCTTATTCGATCTCGATGAAACTTGCACAATTTTTTGTTATTGTCAATTATTCACATTTGAGCTAAAATTCCGTTATTTATAATCCCGCAAAAAACTTAGAAATAGCATATTCGATATTTATCTACAAATCATAATTTTGAAACGTCATTTCCGATCGATATTTCATGAAAAAAAAAATGATTTCCATGAAAAATATACTAAAAATTTCAAGTTATTCATGTTCCATCCCAAAAGGCGTTTAAAACTTTACAAACAGATGACTACCTGCTTACACATTTCATAAATATTACAAACTTATAAAAAGGCTATATTCTATGACATTTTCAAACAGAACACTAAAAATTAACCCTCCGTTACTCGCGCCAACTTTTGTAACACGAGTACTCGCGCGTTGTACTTTGTACAATAGTGTGAGTTTCCATTGCCATTTTGCAGCCGAGCTACCAATCGATATGAAACCAACGGGTATTCCCTAAAAAAAACTTGTTTTTAACTAAACAAGTTAAACTTTTATCACAGTTAACCCCCAAAAAATGCGGATAATAGAGAAAATGTGAATGGAAACCGCGTAAACGGTATCCGTACTACGTGGGATTTGACTTAATTGGTTACAACATGGAAAATCTCGAGATCCCGACCAGCTAGAATGTTACTGTCTTCGGCAAAGTTGTTCTAGAGATCATAACCTTTCACTGGTGGAGATTAGTTTAGAATTTTCTCACTACGTAGCGCTAGAATACATGTGAAATTATCGCACGTGATATATCTCGAGATCATGACCAGATAGAAAGTTACTGACGCCGACAAGGTTTTTCGTGAGATCAAAGCCTATTTCTTGGTGCACAATAGTTCAAAAGTTTCTCAATACGCGGCACTAGTATACACGTGAAATTCTCATATAAAATATCTCGAGATCCTGACTAGACAGAAAGTTACTGTCTCCGGCAAAGTTGTTCAGAAGGTCAAGGCCTTTTCGTTGGTGGAGTAGTTCAGAAAATAATCACTACGTGGCGCTAGTATATACGTGCAATTTTCGCATATACAATAGCTCGAGATCCTGAGCAGATAGTAAGTTACTGTCTTCGACAAACTTTTTCAGGAGGCCAAGTATTTTTGGCTGGTGGAGAGTAGTTCAGAATTTTCTCACTAAGTGGCGCTAGTATACACGTAAAATTCTCATATAAAATATCTCGAGATCCTGACCAGATAGAAAGTTACTGTCTTAGACAAAGTTGTTCAGGAGAACATAGCCTTTTTGCTGGTTAACAGTAGTTCAGAATCTTCTCGCTAGGTAATGCTCGTATACATGTTAAGTTTTCGCATGTGCTACATCACTAGATCCTGAACAGATAGAGAGTAAATGTCTTTAACAAAGTTGTTCAGGAAGTCAAGATCTTTTCGCTGGTGGACAGTTGTTCAGAATTTTCTCAGGATCTTTTAGTTGGTGGACAGTTGTTCAGAATTTTCTTTCTACTTGGTGCTAGTATACACATGCAATTCTCGCATATACAATAGCTCGAGATCCTGATCAGATAGAAAGTTACTGTTTTTGGCAAACTTGTTCAGGGGGTCAAGACTTTTTGGCTGGTGGACAGTAGCTCAGAATTTTCTCACCAGTAACTTTCTATCTGCTCAGGATCTCGAGCTATTGTATATGCGAGAATTGCATGTGTATACTAGCACCAAGTAGAAAGAAAATTCTGAACAACTGTCCACCAACGAAAAGATCTTGACCTCCTGAACAACTTTGCTGGAGGCAGCAACTTTCTAGCTGATCAAGATCTCGAGCTATTGAATATGCGAGAACGGCACGTATATGCTAGCGCAACATTGTGAAAAAATTCTGAATTATTATCACCCAACAAAAAGATCTTGACATCCTGAAAAACTTTTCCGAATACATTTACTTTCTATCTGGTCAGGATCTAGAGATATTTTGTATGCGAGAATTTCACATGTACAGTAGCGCCGCGAAGTGAGAAAACTCTAAACTACTGTCCACCTACGAAAAGGCCTTGACCTCCTGACCAACTATGCCGAAGACAGCACCTTTCTATCTGGTCGAGAACTCGAGATATTTTATATGAGAATTTCACGTGTATACTAGCGTCGCGTAGTGAGCAAAATCTAAACTTTTGAGCACCAAGCAATAGACTTTGACCTCCTGAAAAACTTTGTGAAAGACAGTATCTTTCTATCTGGTCAGGATCTCGAGATATATCACATACTATACTAGCGCATACACATACTAGCGCTACGTAGTGAGAAAATTCTGAACTACTGTCCGCCAGCGACAAGGCTATGATCTTCTGAACAAATTTGTCGGAGGCACTAACTTTCTATCTGGTCAGGATCTTGACATATTCTATGTTGTTATCAATTAAGTAAAATCCCCCGTAGTATGGTCACAGTTTACGCGGTTTCCATTCACATTTTCCCAATTATCCGCATTTTTAGGTGTTTACTGTAGTCAAAGTTTAGCTTGTTTAGATCAAAACAAGTTTTTTGAGGAATACTCGTTGGTTTCAGATCGATTGGGAACTCAGCAACAAAATGGCAATGGAAAACTCATGTGTGTTGCACAAAGTACAACAGCGCGAGTAACGGAGGGTTAACAAAAATCATTACACAGCAACTTTTGGACAAATTATTGGACATTTTATTTGATATTTCTATTGTGAAATTTGCACAGCAAACTATTTTCAAATCTTTGAAATCGTTTTAAAAATTTACGTAAAAATATAAACAAAAATTAAACAAAAAATCACCAAGTGTTACTGTTCTATGATTTTTCTTAATTTTTAGGTGTCCAACTTGAAAGTCACACTCTGTGATTTATTTATTTTTAATAAAAAAAATATTCTTATAATATTGAAGAGGGTCATTTTTTGATTTTCAAGTTTGAAACACATTTTTTGATTCATCTACCCTAAATTACTTGTTCTCCAGACGTGACATTTTCGAGAGTTGATTTGTTGAAAAATATCGCATACATCTGCAATAATTTTTTTGCGAGAATTAAAAATTGCCGAATGTGCTCAAATGGGGAAAACGGACCAAAACAAAAAATTATGTAATCTTTCATGCAAATCGAAGTAGGTCGAGTGAAATTTTCACTCGACAAAAAAATACGTAGTCAAGGAACATACTTAAAGGACATTGATCATGTCTGGTGAATACAGTTTTTCAATTGAGCTGAAATAAAAAAAAATAACTTAATCATGATTTCTCCTCTGTTGATTTGGGAACACTGAATTTACCTGGTGGTGAAATTAAATAATTCCACAAACAGGTAAATTCAGTGTTCTCAAATGATTACATTCGAAATCAATTCAAATACCTTTCTTATAAGAAGCTCATATGAAGTACTGCCTTCAGGAAATATGGTCAGGAATAGCTATTCTAAGTGCACCCTGAATATGTTTATTTTTTTGCTTTAATTTATTGATTTCTTTATTATAGAGATATTCAGCCGCTTTTGCTTTAAAAAAAATACATATTTTAAACAACATCCCCAGTTATGTGATTTTCAGAATAATGAGAAAATGAGATCTACAAATTCAAATCAAAATCAAAGAATGACGTTTTTTTAAATTGGCACTGATTTGACAATATTGTCACGGCGTGGCCTACCTACTGGGAGAGTAAAAGTCAACCATTTCTAATTTTCTATTATTTGGTTTGGCTTATCAGTCAAATTGTATAATATAGAATGACACATTTATTATTCGTCTCAATGTTTAAAGGGACTGATCGATAAGTCGAAATTAGAGATCATTTTTGATGACACAGATTCTCGATAGTATCAAAGTAATTCAAGCATAGTTGTTTTTAAGATCCTGGACACACACATAAAAAGCAAGATCCATGAAAAATAAAACTCTCGTATTAATTATTCATTTGACCTAATGACTTCGACCATTCACTTAATCGCATTCGGCCTAATCATCAATAAAAAAACGATTGCACCCGACCATTTTGATAGCTTGTACAGCCTTTGGCTGGGTATGCATTGAAAGGGGCACATTGCTGGATTTCTTCTGTTTGGTTTTTGATTTTCCAGATATTTCCTAAAAAAAGTACTGCCAACCATGAACGGTAATTTTTTCCCTGTGAAAACATACCTCATGGTTCAGAGCATCGTTCAGCCAAAATTGATTGTCAAAAAACTTTATTTATCCCCTGCTGATGATGCGATTTTGGAATCCACCTTTTCCGTTTGGCAAAACAACAATAATGTAAGATGAACAGGGACGATAATTCAGGATCAAATAAAGTTTAGGTGACCTTTGGTTCATATTTGATCATAACAACTCATTTTAAATTTGTGGACTAAGACCTTCGCGTAAAAGTAAACATTGATTTAAGATGTCAGATATTATAATTGTCAGAATATTTTCATCGTAAGGTTTTATAAAATCTAATACTGTTTAACATTTTCGCCTAAGATTGGTAAACTATAAAAATATGGCATCATAAGTTGTTTAACGGGCTCCAAGTGATCAAGGAGCTTTGTGTGTCACTTGACTACCGTTTGCCTTGATAGATCTGACAAGAAGGTCTAAATTTAAAACCAATTAAATGTCAACAAAGCTCTATAACAAAAAATAGTTTGAGTCATTTTTTCAACAACCAATGCCATTGCGATTCCATGGTATTTAAAAAAACGATTATTGATTACACAATGTATGAACATTTTAAAATAAAAGGAACGTTTCGATCGTTTTATTGTCAGCAAATAACATGAAATCCGAAAATATACTTTTTTGCCTTCATCATTTACACACTCCCAGTTGCTGCTACTGCAACAGTCATTATCTTGCTCTCTGAGCGTGTTTTTATTTTTTGCAACTTCGAATAAAAACAGGATAAAAAATTTGGCTTCCATGGCAACACACACACATGAAAAATTTCACGGAATTATTTTTTCGCATCTTGCAGCAGTCGGCGGCGGCGGCGGCGGCGGTGGTGTTAACTCATGGCATGCCGTGATTGGAAGCGACTTTATTTTTCTCGTCAAATTTTCACCCGGCTACCTTCGAGGGCGGCTTTTGTCGGTGTTTTGAAAATGATTCGCTTTTTCAACATTCCCTGCATTCCGGAGCTCCGCCTGCTATGCTAACCGAGTGAGTTATGTGCCGGTGATCGATTTTCCCACCGTGGCAAGGGAGTTGAAAATTCATTTGCACTCTCTTCGGCAAAAGCTGGAGGTCACAAACGTGCACATCTTTTGGGTCTCTCCGTCCGTGGCGTGTGATATTGGTTTTCCACGGTGGAAAATTAATGCACTTGATCCTTTGACAGCGGAACCTTGGCAGAAACATTTTTCTTCTTTCTCTTCGGTGCGATGCAGCACGCTGAAAGGCTATAATTTGGTGAAAGAGAAAGGTGCACGTTTTTCCATTTTTCCACCCGGTTTCGACTTCTTTGGCTTTGCCGCGCTGCCGATCGAACGACTGGTACAAACACAGGTAGGTCCATCCATCATTTTCCGCGAGTTTCGCTGGAAGCGATCTGGAACCATGGCACGGACGGATAGTTTAGCCCACCGTGCACCAATTCCGTGAGTAGCAAGCAGCAAGGTCTAGGCCTCGTTGCTCCTCGGACGCGCTCGAATTGGATTTGTTTAAGCTAACTGCCCTCCTTAAATCAACTACTTTGTAATCTGAGCGGCTTTGCATTATTATTGGGTCGGAAGAAAGGCCGGGCAAAATTGCAGGCTATCAATCGATCGCAGCTAGTTTCCCTGAAAGATCGTGCCGTTCTAATTCAATTTTCCCCTTTGCCACCGCTCGTCGTCAATCAATAAAATCCGAAAGGGAGCCGAACCCGATTATTACCATTCTCTACCGGGCTATGATGACCATAGACCAATCATGAAGAGGCTTGTGATGATCAGTGCAGAATTGGATGGTGATTTCACCGATTGAACCACATTTAATTAAGGGTGGTGCATTCAAGCTTGGGCTTCATATCCGGGAAATCACGCGCTCTCAGAAGTTCAACGACCTGGTTCAGAAAGGTTCGCTTTTTGATAAGGCGTTAATTGTGTTGTTGCGAAATTGCCAACTCCCCCTAATGGTAAATCACTAGTGCGGGGAAATAGCAGTTACCCAATTTGCTAGTAGGCCCCACTATCGCTCGTTCTCAGCGGGGAGAGCGGGCAGCAGCAGAACCAACAACAAGAACAAGACGTTTGCTTTTTCGCGATTATTATGTTTAGAGAGGTGGTTTCAACCGTAGAGAACCTGTTTTCCCCATGACTGATAACACAAATTACACAATATGTGTACGCGAACGAGCGATCGAAGGAACGTTGTTGGGTGCCCACCTCTACCCGCGAGCGCCATGCCATTCTGCCCTGCAGGCCACCTGACAACGCCCTCCCGTAGCCGGGCTGCAAGCAATGGTAAGTAGGTTGATCAAGCCGGGTTAAGCGAGAGACTTTCCTGCGCCGCTAAATGACGATACCACACATGATATGAAGTAAGCAACATGCGGTGGTCAGTTCGAGTCCGACCGTCTACAAAAGTTGATTTAAAGGGAGATCTCGTGTGGAACAGAACTAAAACAAACTTGGATCGACCGGCGAACGGCGGGGTAAGATCGAATTAGGTGTATGTGTGTGTGTGTGTCTGTGTTTATCAGTTGAATCGAAACTGTTGCATGTTTCACTGGGTGTTATTATTTATGATGAACTTCTTACGGTATGTTTTCGCTGGTTGGATTTGCTTTGATTTGATTTTCTTGTTCATTGTGGTGTTTTGCTTTCGCATGTCAGTTTTCAGTGATTCTTTTCTCGCATTTGATGGTTGCGTTTTCGATCATTTTAATCTTGTCTGAGTCAACGAACTGTGAGCTTTTAATAAATTGATGGATGTCGTAAGACCGAACAAATATTTTTCTTTGGAAATTTTTAGACGCCTCATTTATTCCCAAAAATGGTTAAACTTCTTTGAATTTAAAGTGCTGTTAGTGCAGATTTCTATCATGTAATGTGAATAACTAATGAAATGTCCTATATCATACAGCGCTGCATATGTTTGTATTTACAATCCAACTCCCACTGCACAATGCGATTTTTTTAAAGCATTTAATTCAATATTTCAAAATGCCACTGGATATGATGGGATATTTAAACATCAAAAGTTAGCTTATTCATTAGAAATCATATGCCTAGGCAGTTGTGCACGGCACGAATCATTTTCTGGTAGTTTGAGGCAAAATAAGGAATGTTACCCTATTATTTAGTGTCTAAAATTGTGTTCAAGTCGATTACTAAGCGAAATGTCAATCGATTTAAAAAGACTAGTTTCATTTCAAAGCTAAGATTGTCCTCCATCATCGTATGTATCAAATTGAAAATAGGACTTAAAATTCATAAGGTTCAGCAAAACCATTTTTAGTAAAAACAATAAAAATATGTGAAAATAATCATTTGGTTGAGTTTTAAGATGCAAAGTGAGTCCTCGCTTATGCTGACTACTACTAATCGTTGCTTGTAGAGATAGGTATGTCAATCCCGTGACAATAACACAACTTTAGGCACTTAAAAATAGGGTAAAATTCCTTATGTTTTGCCTCATTGCAAGACATCCTATATTACATGATATAAGCCATAGTCTGTACGGGGTATTACCGTATATCCAATAGCCCATTTCCAGAACGCAAGCATTCCGACTCTATCGTCACACACGGTAAGCCCCACTCCAATATAATATCGATGCTAATATACCACAGATAATGAATTGAAACTTTCAGTTATACCCCGTTCACATTACAGCTTATATCATGTGCTATACGCTGTCTTGCAATGAGTACTAGGCTGGGACAGGGATATATGAAAAAAATAATTCTTGTTCCAGTATGATTTCCGGGGTCCTTGTGGGTCCTAGAATAACTGTGTTAAATTTCAGGTCGGTCGGTGGAACTATATTTTAGCGCCAGCGGTTTTAATTTTACATAGGATTTGCTATGGGAAAACTTACTTTTTCAAATAAAAATCTGGTGAGGTCACCCATTATCCTCTAAAAATAAACCAACCCAACTTTTTGCTAGGAAATTTTACAAGAAAACTTTTCTTAGAAGACCGCAAAACGATCCGACGTTTGTGGAAAAAGTTATTTAGCCATTACTGATTGCTAACCAAACGAACTGCTCATTATTCTTTTTTTCTAGCAGCACTGCCAGCTGCCGCCTGCTGCTCTCTGCGCGAGGCAGTCACGTTGTGTGGGGGTTCACTCAGCATGGAGAAAAGCCGATATCATGCGCAAAGAATCTTCGATTTTGATGAAACTTTACACAGGTTTCCGGTAAAGTACAACAATTATGTTTCACGGGGGTCATTTGGAAACAAGCGTGATTTTTCACAAGGGTGTATTTGCTTTGGCGCACAATTTATTCAAACCTTATCAGGCGATGTGCTGCTGCTCAGACTTCAATATTTCATCGGCTTCATTTTTCGGTGGTACTCCACAACTTGCAGTAGGTATTCATGTTGTTTGGGATTCTTGGTTACCGAGTTGTTGAGGTCGGAAACAAGCTTTACGGCCCTTTCCGCGACATCATTCACAACCCCAAGAGCTTGAACTCGCTGCTGCGCTGTTAAGTAGAAAAGAACCGCCGTCACTTTCAATAAATTTAAAGCACTTTTTTTGTTCAAAATCGAAACAATGTTTATGAAAATATGTCACTCTCATTCGGTTGGTAACAGTGAATACATATTCATGAACAAGATAAATTAACAAAAAATAACTTTGATCTTGATTACTTGTTATATTTACTTACCTCTCAGATAATCTTGTTCAGGGTTTTCACCGAGAAAATCGGTGGAGATGTTCATTACAGTAAAAAACTCACTTGAAGCCTCAGTAATAAAGTCCGAAAGGGTCGAATGGTCCCTGATGTTAGTTGCTCTGACGGGAACTTTATCCTCGCTGAGTTTGCGTCGTGTGTACTGCAAGTTGTGGAGTACCACCGAAAAATGAAACCGATGAAATATTGAAGTCTGAGCAGCAGCACATCGCCTGATAAGGTTTGAATAAATTGTGCGCCAAAGCAAATACACCCTTGTGAAAAATCACGCTTGTTTCCAAATGACCCCCGTGAAACATAATTGTTGTACTTTACCGGAAACCTGTGTAAAGTTTCATCAAAATCGAAGATTCTTTGCGCATGATATCGACTTTCCTCCATGCTGAGTGAACCCCCACACAACGTGACTGCCTCGCGCAGAGAGCAGCAGGCGGCAGCTGGCAGTGCTGCTAGAAAAAAAGAATAATGAGCAGTTCGTTTGGATAGCAATCAGTAATGGCTAAATAACTTTTGCGGTCTTCTAAGAAAAGTTTTCATGTAAAATTTCCTAGCGAAAAGTTGGGTTGGTTTATTTTTAGAGGATAATGGGTGACCTCACCAGATTTTTATTTGAAAAAGTAAGTTTTCCCATAGCAAATCCTATGTAAAATTAAAACCGCTGGCGCTAAAATATAGTTCCACCGACCGACCTGAAATTTAACACAGTTATTCTAGGACCTAGAAGGTCCCCGGAATTCATACTGGAACTGGAATTTGAATTTTGTCCCACCCTAATGAGTACTCATACATCTAGTTTTCACTGGAAATCCTACGTATCAGAGGTCATTGCAAGACAGCCTTATATTACGTTATATAGGCTGTAATGCAAACGAGGTGCAACTCCATTTGGTCATCGTCATCGCAATACACTAACAATTTCACTTCACAATTCTATCAATTTACTTCACATTATTAGTTACTTGAAATTAGAATTTAATTGTTCACGAGAAAGTCACGCTGCAAAATGCAAATAATTCAATTCAGCAGCACGGCCTGCTTCGATTCTTTCGGGAACATATCCGGAGTGATTTGAGATTCGGGTGTAATTTCATTTGCAAACAAACACGTCAATCACCGATTTCTCGCGAATAAAAGCTCAATCTCGAACACAAATAACACTATCAGGTACATGAATGATTCCTCTATCAATGGATATAGTTAGTTAAGTTTTCTTTATTAAGAAGGCTTTCAGCCTGAGGCTGGTTCGCCTCCGATCATTGGGTATAGTTTGTTTATGAGATTTGGCATTTATTCGCTAGGAATCAGTGATAGATATATTTGTTTACAAAAGCAATCACGCCCAAATCTCAATTCACAACGGATATTGTGAACTGAAACTAATGCCTTGTTCAGACCACAGAGATATAACATGTTACAATAATTATCGACAAGAAAAATGTCATTATGATAGACATATAACATGTTATATCTGCTCAGTCTAGCCAGTGTTCAATATTTAATTATTAGCTCCCGCTAAACAGTCTTGGCACGAAATCCAGCGTTAAGTGGCTGAAAATCGATACTAATTAGTTGCAAAACTTATAAAATCATTCTGTAAAACTTATTAAAATCTGAAATCGTATTTTATAAGTTTCAAAAATCGATCCTAGTTAGTTAGCTAGTTCCAAAAAAGTTTGAAAAGGGATTCAAACATTACGTCTACAGCTTTTTCGATCTTCATAACCTTCTCCCGGATCCCCTCTTTTGTCACGGATTTATCCATCTCTATTACTCATCTATCTCCCACTCCCCTCAAGAGTGGACGTTATTTTTTGATCGCCCTAAGTTGAAAATTGATCCAAATAATTGGCAGAACCCAAAAATCGTTTCTTGGTTAGAACGTCACATTTCCAAGGTGACCATGTATTTTGGGGAGAATCTGGCTAAATAAAGATCTCCAAATTATGAAATGGGTGGCATTTGACTTCTCTATAGGTGCTATTTGAGTTCATTTCCCGGGGGCTAAATCAATTTTCATATACCGTATGCGTGATAATGTTTGCACCATCGTACAAATAAGGTTCCCATTTCACCTGTGCATACAATGCCTTGGTTTTCTTTGCTTGCACGTAACCTATAGCTCATACCGTAGTAGGCTGTGTATAAAAGAAAATGATTTACTTAGTTTGACAGTTGCCCCATGACGAAGTGGCAGTGTATTCGTGATTTGTCCCACGCGCAAATGTCGCAAAAAAACATTTCAATCGCCGTGGGAGTGTCCCGGTGGACCGTCAAAAGGGTTTTAGACCAAGAAAAGAAAGAACAACTATCCGCGAACGTGACCATAGGTCGTCCGAGGTCAGCTCGGGTTCCGAGGGTTATCGCTGCTATCAAAAAGGAAGATTCGGGTGAATCCAGTGCGTTCAAAGAAGAAAATGGCAAAGGAACACGGGATGGACTTTACGGCACGGAAGATCGTAAAGGAAGATTGCGGCGCGAAGTCGAGGGCTCAGAAAAAAACTCATATGATTACCAACCGCATCCGGGAGCTACGAGTCGAACGATGCAAGAAAATCTTGAACCGCCTTAAGCGAAAAAATCCGGTAATCCTGTTCACCGACGAGAGCATGTTTACCGTCGATCCCGCATCAAATTACAGAACCAAGCATCCTGCTAGCGTTATGGTGTTTGGATTGGTGGCTTCCGATGGCAATAAAATGGACCTGGTGTTCATTCCAGAAGGAGACAAGGTCAACACGGAGGTCTACATCGGGATTTTAAGTAGGTATGTTCTTCCGTGGATCAAAAAACAGTACGGTCCAAAGCCAAATGTTGTATTTCAACACGATGGGGCTCCGTGCCACACCTCGAACCGCACTCAGAAGTGGTTGCAGGAACATCTTCCGTTCTGGGCGAAGGATATGTGGCCGTCATCCAGCCCCGATCTTAATCCGCTGGATTACTCAATATGCCGCGTCATGAAGGCCAAGGCCTGTTCTAAACGCCACCCGAGTACAGCAAGCCTCAGACAAACATTGACCCGTACCTGGAGAGAAATGGATCCAGACTACATTATTAGAACCTGCCGTGCATTCCGGAAGCGTGTAGAGGCCGTAATTGCAGCAAGTGGAAACTCGATCGATGATTAAGATAGTTTAAAGCTGTGAGAAACATCCCCCCTTTGAATAAATAAAAAAAAAAACTCGAAAACGAAATTTTTGAGAATTTTTTTTTAATTTTGAATCTGCTCAATGATACAAACATTATCACGCATACGGTAGTTTCAAACAGAGGCACAATCACGCAAGTTTGAAACTCATTCCTTTCGTTTTGAATTGAAGTTAAATTTTGGACTTTAATATTCATTTTATATCTAACTCCGTGATCTTAAAAGTTAGTTAGTCCGAGGTACCGAAAAAAAAGGCTAGATAGATGCTTTATAATTGAAATGAAAATTTTAAATTTAAAGTTCTAGAATTTAGTGTTGTTACCTATAGGTGATCTAAGAAAACCTCATTCCAAAAGGCATGGAATTATTTATTACTGAGAATTATCTAACATGAGAATTTTCTTAAGTTTGAGAAGCACAAAAAGCGTGAACTGTATGTTATGAAATAAATACAATACAATTTAATGTGTCACAATTAAAATAATAGTAAGCTTCGCCATAATAGGTCGTATTATTGGACGAAGCGGAAATGTATCCAACAGGAAAATAAGATAACAAATAACCTTGACACCTTTTGATTGATGGCAGTTCAAGGGTTTCTATTTAACCGTAGTTTAACAAAACTAAAAAAATACTACTGGCCCTCTCCAGTCAAATTTTCTAACTACCCCAATGGAATGTTTGTTATGTTCAAATTGTGCATAATTTTCATTCAAATAAATCTTCTGAAGGCACTTTATGGCTAAAATAAAAAGCTTAGGCTCTAGGAAAAAAAAGTTCCATATTTTGTTTTTTTGGACCACAGGGTAATGTTTTAGTCCGCCTGTAAGATCCGCTCTCTTCCGGATCGTACTACGCCAATCCGGAAACTATCCAGAATCGTTACGAAAAAAAAGAGGCGATGTGAATCAGTGCATCATCAGATAACACCTGATGAGAAGGCTGTTGAGATAGGTCAACACTTCGTAAGCTTCTACAATCGCGGACAAACCATGATAAATTCACACGATACTTCTCTTGATGAAACTACAGCCAGCCTCCATTAGAATATGATTTTCAATGTATGCCTTAGACTCTTGGCTACTTCACCCCGTGTTGGAAGTCAAATAAAGTCATACCCATCCGGAAACCTGACATGGATCCGTCTTCTCCTATCGACCTTCTTTCATGGTTATCAAAACAACTTGAAAAGGTAGTTTATCGCGGCTTTTATCATCTGCCGAAGGAAAACACGTTTTACTCGAGGAGCAGTTTGATAAGGAGAACTTCCACACAATATGACGGTGAGAACTTCCACACAATATGAGATTTATAAATAAGAAAACAGTCAAATTTCAGATGGAGATGGAGAGTCTTCAGAGGATGAAAGCAAAAATGATAGGATATTTAAACACTGTAAAAGAAGAAGGTAATTACTCAGGGATGCTATAGGTTTCACTTACCTGTTTCATCATACATTTTGAGTTAAGTTTCACTTTCAGTTAATTAAAAACAAAGAAGAAAATAGTAAAGAAACTGGCAAAAAGAATAGCAGCGCAGCAACTTGTGAGATGCACGCTCAAAGTACTTCAGCAGATAAATTTTTAATTGCTTAAGAACTTATATTAAAGAAAATAAGCTCTGTGTGTATTTCACAAAGTATGTATGTACAGTGAATCTCAAAATTAAGCTTACACATGTCCTTAAATTTTAGAAGAAAAAAACATGCTTTAAAAGCAAAATTTACAGAGATACGCTGCTGAATCATCATTAATTTATCAATTATTGGTACAGTGTTGGGCTTATTTGGATGCGTTTATTAAAAAAAGAGCTATTTGAGAAAAACACCTTTTCCTTGAAAAACCTTAATATCTTGAAAAATAATGAACCAAACTTTTTGAAATTTTGCTCATTTTTAGTAATAATAAAGATCATTCATATTCCACTAACTTCATAAAGGTTATTCCAATAAAGTCCCAAACTTAAATGATAAATCAATAAACATCTGTTTAACCACAAGCCAAGATTTAAAAATATATGTCTATTCAGAATGCTTCTAAAAATGTTCCACTACGATGTATGCTCAACTTCGCGATTCACTGTATATTAGACTGATGCAGAATTTAAAATTTTCGCTCCACAGTGCTCAAACGGTTCCAAATTGGGCACTGATTAGCCTCCCAAAATTTGAGCTCATTTAGTGAGAAACTGTCTTGGCACAAACCATTCTGAGTTTATATGGGAATTACCATGGAGAAACCATAATTTCGGTTCATATCTATCTCAAAATTCTCCAGTTCACTCTACTTTGAAAAAAAATCACTATCAGCAACAACTTTGTTGAAGATCACTTTTCGATCAAATGTAAGGAACAAAAATTATTAATGATTCAAGTCACTGATGTCTTACGATTATGCTCAAACAACTGTTCAGCAGGCAACATTGGTGTTTAAAGCGCGTAGAATAGAGGACAAAAATCATGGCTACCTTGTCCCACTGCATAATACAGTGTTACCCACAATACAGTTGCTTAATCTTGCCTTATGATTATCATTCTCTTAAACAGTTAATAACTATTTAATTTGACGTTTGGCTGAAAACCGATTTTCTGCAAAGTTGTAGCTGATAAAGATTTCCATTAGAATAGCAATAGAATTTGTTGACAGTACAACATGTAGAAACGTTAGAAGACAATAAACAGAAAGTTTTGTTTTCCCATAGTAATTTCCATATAAACTTCAAATGGTTTGTGCCAAGTCAGTTTCTCACGAAATTTGTTCAAGTTTTGGGAAGCTAATCAGGGCCCAATTTGTAACCGTTTGAGCACTGTGGAGCGAAAATTTCAAATTTTGCATCAGTCTACTGTATATACAAAAAGGAGGTTTGGATCGGTGAGTTGCTTCATTACAAAGGTAAGTTAACTTTTATTTTATTTTTAAATATATGTAATTGACATTATATTATAATATGAATTACTAAATGCTGGGTTAGGGAGGGTCCACCAGGGCACACGATTGAAGCGAAATGGATGGGGAGAGTGGAAATGCCAACTCCCTGTCTTTAACATTTCGTGAATAGAGGGCGGACTCTTCTCCCCACTCATTGGGGCATCCTCCTGTTGCATGGCCTGTTTTTTACCGGTAGATTCTGTTGTTAGAAGAAGATTCTCATTTATCCCGTGGATGCACGTGGGCTATGTTGCCCACAGATTTACCCAATTCATTTTTGGCCCTTCATACAATGGCAGGTTGAGTACAATTAGAGGTTATTAAACTTGATCAAGTCGAACAGCGAGGACAGTCCACAGTCTACCGACAGTTGTCTTGCTACAATGAGATCATCAAATTTTCGTAGTTTTATCACATAATATGAAAGTAGATGCCAATTGATAGAGAATAGCATTGTTATCTCAAAATTGACGAAAATCCATATAAAACTGATATGTGATTATAGGCAGTATAGATCATAACAAACAATAATGGAAATCAGAGGAGGTCGAGTCTGGAATTTGTTGATTTTGTATATTTTGCCTTTCATTTCCTCTTGAATGGTCTTGTGGCAATTTAAATTATTAATCTGATTTGGAATTATTGCAGACTTGAACCACATTGCTTGTAATGGTAAGCCGAAGGATGCATTTGTTCAACATAGTAAGTTCAGTACACCAATATTTATAAATACTTGGATTTAGACTCAATCGTTCATGCAAATAGCCTAAGAGCAGGATACAATTGCCTATGTATGTTATTGAACTCTACGTTAAAGATAAATCCCAAAAAGAAGTCTAATTATGGTAAACATTATATTCTGTGGTTTCGTTTCTGTCTATTGAATTTTTCAAATTGATTTGTTTTGTAGAAGCCTCTTGGGGTGGAAGTAAGCATTACTTATATGATGGGAAAACGGTAATTAGCAATTTGCGGTTGGCGATCGATACATTAGCAAGCTAACTTTCCTTTTTAGCGTTTAGCAATTAGCGTCACTAAAATGTTGGTTAGCGATGTCCACCACTGCTATTTGGTAGGAAACATTTGATTGCTCTATATTTATCCCTATTTTATCAACAAAACAGCTCTGTAAGCTCTTTTTTGGAAACTAAACCCTGCGAAAAATTCCCCGAACGCATATCGCCAATCAACTTGTTGACAATTGACGTAATACCTTCGTCTACTTAGAGCCTATCAGTCGACATTATCCATTCCGTAACAAGACTTTCAACCATCGCGCAACCATTATTCGTGATTTACTCTCCCAGCCTCGATAAATCACAAAGCCGAATGAATCGATTCCCGGAAGAACTCGCAGTAAGTGATATCCGTCCAGTCGCCCACATTCCGGGAACCGCACCAACACCAACACGATTTCCATCCAGTTCACCCAGGCAGTGACAGTAAAGGCTGACATTTTGCCACTCGCTGCCTTATTCGCCGCCTGTCACTTTCATTATCGTTAACGGGCGGTGTAGCCGTTCAGCGAGAAATGGCTGTGATCAATTGTAATTAGACTCGATAGGGGAGAATAACATCCGCCCACGCACGCAGTCGGTTCACTCCACACCCAAACCAACGCACATCGGACAAAGGACCAATGTTCCTTCTTAAAATAGATTTAAGCTAAAAATAGCTCCTCGACTACGTCGTGTCTTTTTGAGATTCATTTTTATCGCTTCAAAACAGTAACACTCCCAAGACAAAATCTCTGCATTCCTTTGTGCTTATGTTTCTCTGTTAGAAAAATGCTTTCAACATCATCCTTATGGGATGACGACGCCGATGACGCCCTTGCCCACGCACGGATGTTCGATCCGATATGGAACCTTTTATTTGCCAAGCCGGTAGCTACTACGTACATGCTAGACAAGCGTCGTGTGTCGTTACTAAATAGATCATCGGTCAGGCGTGAACGAAAAAAAAAAAGAAACTAAATCTTCCCCGTGGTGACGTGATATTTCAGACGCCAACAGCTCGCCGGATCCCTGCTGAACTCACACCACCCGACACGACGCCTACGACCATCAGAGAACCCGAAGAAAAACAGGTCAAATGTGACTGTTTTTACCATTAGAAAATCCTTGCAAGTACAAAGGATTTTGCTGTAAATCAATGTTCCATAATGCACACTACTCATTATAAATAAAACCCATATTTGCATTCGGGTCTTCCAAAGCATGGATCTAGCGGACGTCGTCAAGTCCGTGTAATCGGAAGCAGGCACTTTTTTCTATCCTTCTCTAATGGGGTGTTTACACTTATGCTAGTTCACTAGCACAGCCAGCTCAACCAGTAAGCAAGAATTTCGCTTGTTTCTGAAATCATGCTGGTAGATACTGACGCCCTGTTTACATTATGCGGGCTACTTTAGTGAACTAGCATTAGTGTGAACATCCCCTTAAGCAGGCTAAGCAAGTACCATATGGATGCTGCTGCGTTTGACCTCGAGACGACGCATGGTAACAATGATGCTACGGTGGAGATTTCAATGATCCTTTGGCAAAGGAATGACGTCATACAAATCGAACATAGTCAACAACGCCCTCCTACGCTCTTGACTATAGCACGTGCAATGTGGGTCGAATCACTCACCTGAAAATGGAAGAAAGAAAAAAAGAAATTGAAATCAAAACAGTGAATAACGATACAGACGTAGGTAATTGTAATTAAAAGCAAGCGAAAAGGGCACAAATTAGACACTGTTTAATGCTGATTGGGGCTGTATGTACGCACGTGCCGTTGAATGATGAGCAGTCAGTATGAGTTGGTTGGTTTTTATGATTCAACGCGCGGAGATGGCGGCGCCCGCGTAAAACATCATCGTCGTAACTCTGGCACTCTGATGCTGTTATATGGGAAGGGCTCTGGTGTGACCTTTTCTGGTTGAGGTTTGTTTTCGGCTTCCCATCGCACGAGCGTGGTCATTAAACTGGCCATTTGTCCAGAGAGCAGATCATGTGAAGTTTCATAGAGTGACGAGTAACACTGTACTTAAGGCAGTATCGGATCTTTTCAGTTTCTGGAAATTGCTCAGCATGGTACCCTAGGTGGAAGCTGTGACCAACTTTATTGAGATAATCTTGGGAATGATTGCGCTTTAAATTAACTGCTCAGGTGCTCAAAGTAACAGTTGGATCCCACAGCATTAGTGTCTTTTTGACACATATTTACAATCAATCTAATGATTCAAAAAACAACCCCCTTTCGCCTTGCAGAGTTGAAATGTCAACGATGCACAATCAATGGCACCACCAATTTGAGAGTTGGCCAAATTCAATTATTTTACCCGGCTTAACGACCAACCGTATCATTATCCGCTGACTTATGTAAAACTGCCAAATCTGACATCTCACTTATGCTCGTTTTTTTTCCCACCTCACTCCACATCTCCTGAAGCCGAAAAATAAACGGCTCACCGATTTTCCCATGAATCTTATCATGGAGAGGCCACAGCCACAGCAGAGCCCAGGGAAGATGAATTAATTCCAATCGTTTTTAATGCTCCGAGCCATCCTCTAGTAGCCGCACGGTGAACCGAAGCGACGGTGGCGAGCGATGGATGGCGGCCAGGTCCGATTATTTCGCCCCAAACATGATCCGAAACAATTTATCACTGTGACCAACCGGGGAAAAATTGTTATTTTTATTGCCGAAACCATGCAGCAATTTTCGCGGAACTTCACACAGTTATTGTCCGCCTCTCTTTTGGCGATGCGCCGCCGCTGAACTGGATGGAGTGCTCATGGATTCCAACCGAAGTGTAGATATAGGGGCACATTCGAAGAGAAAGGGGCAGAAATCGTGAAATTTTAATTTAAACCTTTTGCGTTCCAATTTTCCGATTTTGCAGTCGACCTGTTTGCTACAGCCGATACAAATACCCACTGCACAATTTGTGGCCCTTTGTCGATATGATAATTGAACATTTTTCATGCTTCTGTAGTCTTCAAGACAAGACCGCCGCCGGGTCTATAACAATTAATCATAAGGTCCAAGGGGTCCACCACCACCACCATCAACACATATACCATCATTAGTGTACGGGGGGCACACAACACAATGGATATGCGCGCGATAAAAAGCAGCTGAGTCCAGAGAGCGCGCGAACTTGTTGCAATTTCAATCTAATTTTTAATGAGCATCGCCAAGCCGCCCGCCACCAAGTTCGTGAGCTGCGGGCGGAAAGCAAACTATGTCACGAACCACGCCCCCTGCCCCCCTTCCCATAGCTCGTCCTTCCGCTCTGTTTTGCTGTATCTCTGGAATCGATTCCCCACATCTTGGATCGAATATAGCATGCAGAGCACAGGCAGGAAAAGAGCGCCAAGCAACCTACGATCTGCGGTTAAATTCTTGGCGGGGCTCGGTCGTCGTCGTCGGCGCGCTGCTTCCTCTGCAGATGAGGGGCCTTTGAACTCTTTTTGCTCGCTTCTTGATGTCTTAGTGAAAACCCACATTCCCCTGAAGACTAATAGCAATCAATCGCCCCACAAGCTGTTTGATTTTCGTTTCTAACTCCCCTTTCCTCCCAAGGCGTCTAAAATGGGAACAAAACTCACTCACTGGGAACCAAACACAGACAGTGCACAAATTGTTCTACATAAAATTAATTTCCCATATGCGCCTATCTGCTGTTCCTCCATCGGCCGTGGCGGCGCGCGGCATTCCGGCTACCGATATGCCGTTCTGCACACAGGCAGTCAAGTGTAGGTACCCCCTATGCTCGTAGTGTGTGCCAGGTATAACTTCTTTTAAAGGTAAACACAACCACCTCCCGCACCACTCCCGCCCAACCACTGCACTCCCACAACATAGCAAAAGAGTAAATAGCAAAAGGTATTCCATTGCTTGAGTTGTTCGTTTTAAATCATGCTTCTTTCAACCTCAAGTATGCTATTTTTACCCCACTCTCCGCCAACCCCCACAACTGCTACTGCTACTCAGTACGCCTTCTTCTTGTTGCTGCGTTGTTCCAGTGGGATTACATGCGCTAATTCCCGCTCTTCGGGCGAGCTCAACACGAGCCAGAAAGGTTCTTATGCAAGCTATTGAAAGGAGCCTTTGTGGGACCCCTCGATCAGGCAGACCAGAAGTTTGCGGTTGGATAGTAGCATTCTGCGGTTTGTCGAGATGGGCAGTAATGGTGGTCAGAATCAATTGCAAATGATATTGGATGGCACTTTTTTTTTAATTTCCTTTAGATATGCAATCAAATATCCTTGCATCATGTTATTATTATTTTTTGGAAAATCGTATGAATAATTTACTACCTGCAACTCAAACAATCCAACGGAGAATCAGAACAGCCTAGAAAACTATCGACGGACTTAATCTTTGTCAAACTCAGTAGTGCAAATTCTGCGGGAAATTCTATAGACTGACAGCATTGATAATTTTTTTACAAATTAACGCGGATCGGTTGAAGGAATCAATGGAATTTAATATCTTTTCTCAAATCTCAATTTATGTTAATGCAATTGCCGTTGTAAAAACGACTGTGTAAGCCACCCACCTCAAAAGGATCGATTCTGGATCTGTTGATTATTTTTTTCCATTTAACTTAATTGAATTAGCAAGGTTTGGTGTTGTTAGTTTTCCCTGTAATTGCTTGAATTCACATTTCTATAGTACCAATTAAAAACCCGCGGCGTAGCTCGGAAAGGATTTACCTTCAAAGTCGTAAACTTGCTTTTGCCAGTTTGCCAAAGAGGTGTCAGAAATCTCCAGAGCATACCCAGTTAGTTTTACTTTTAAAGCTAACATGGGTTGCTTGATATATTCAAAAACAAACTATTATTCTTCACAAAAACGTCTTGATTAATTATAAACGTTGTACTGTAACAGTCATCCCATAATTTTGGGTAAGCTTATAATAATTATTATAATAAATCAGTAAGTTCAACATGTTAGTCAACTAGAAATGAAATTTGAATGTGTTTATCCTATTTGGCCTGGAACTGGTCTAAAAGTAAATGTTATTTTCGAGATATGTGCTATGAAAAGTCATGTTCTTTTTCATCGTCCCAGAATTTACTGAATAACAGAGTTATTGATTTTTTTAGGGTCACCAAACCGAACGTTAAATACCGCATTATAAAGAGTGAAAGATTGAATTAAGAAATTGTTTAAGATATCTTGAATTTGATATAAATAAGATCTAGTGAAAATTCAGAAATCTTCAAATTTTTAAGAAAATTTCCAAGATTCTACACTCTATTTTGTAGTATGAGACTACAATTTTTGAAGATTTGTGGCTTAAAAATCTTCGAAATTCTAGATTACGAAAAAAAATAGAATGGAGATGAACCAGCTTGCGTCTGAAAATCTCGATGAATAAACAAAAAAAAGAATCGGATTTATTTTTCAACAGTCTTGGGCTGAGCAAAAAAGGCTCAAATGTATGGGATTTTAAGAAATTTTCCAGATCCTAGATTTGAAAAAAAAACGAGCCCTGGAAAATTTTCAGGATTCGTAAATTTTTAATACTTTTTGTATAATTCTTATGAGAATACCTATGGAATTTTGAGGCAAATTAAAAAAAAGGAAGAGGCGAACCAGCAAGGGCTTAATGTTTCTATAATAAAACAAAAGAAGAAGATAATTCAAAAAGAATTAAAGTGTTAAGGAGGATCCAAAATTTTAAGAAGCTCTGACCAAAATTTCAAGATTATTCTGCGATGAAGCCCTCCGAAATTCTTACATAAATTCCAATGGATTTCTGTGGAGAAAAAAACGAAGTTTCAGATTGAATTCCTGGGTTATTGTTAGAAGAATTCCAAGGGAGTTGTGAGGAGAACTTCAAGGATAATTGCTAGCTATATCAGAGATAAACTGTATGGAAATCGTGAGGAGAATAGCAAGTGAATGATCCGAAAGAAAAGAATTTTAAGGATTTATAAGGAAAATTCTAGGGGATTTCTGATGAGAATTCCAAACGATTTCTGAGGAATAGAGTTCAAAGAAAATATTGAAAAGATTTTAAGGTGATTCCTTGAAGCGTCCAACAGGAATCGCAGTAGGCCGCGCTTGAAAGCTGACATGTTTTTATTTTGCTGCGTATTTTTCGTCATCGAATTAAACTTTTTTTGCCTCGCTCAAGACTTGACGGGGTGTAACTGATGGCCGCGAACGGTTCCTAGGGAAACCACTAGACGCGAACATCTTCCCAGGCATAGCAGTGCAAGAAAATTTGTGTTCGGGACTACGGAACCCCCATGGTTTGGGGGATCAAATTAACATGGTGAGACCAGTCCAAATACTTTTTACAATAAAAAAAAACATAAACTAAATACGTGCCAGGATACAAGAGAACATTTTGAAGCTGGAAGTGTGTGTGTAATACTAATATCCAATTGATAGAGGTAATACATACATACGAGGCTTATTGTAAATGAAAGTAACCTCGGAATGGGCGTGACTCTCCAGACATTCTGAAATGGGTTGCTGGATCTGCAATAGAGCTATCACCGTCTAACTCCCGGACTAAAGTTGTCTACAATGACCATAAATGCGACATTGTAGAGAGAGTTCGTCCATAATAACACTGCCGGCCAGTGGGGGTTAGAGGGAATACACGCACACACACACACATTCCTTGAAGCGTTCAACAATGGCTGTCATGATGGCTGATATCCAGGCGAGTAAGAGAGGTGCCACAGTCGGAAGAAGTGTTAGTTTGTTTACTAAAATGAATCGCCCATTTTGTTATGGCAAGTTTTGCTATAAGAAATGCTCCTCGTGTTTATTAGCGAAATTCACATCAAAGATTGATTAATTGCGTAGGAAATCAGTTTGGCACGGCATTTGTGACTAGCATACACCTTCCGGTCGTACGAAACAGGTCAAAAACAGTTCAAATCCGCAGATAAAAATTTTGTTTTGAAGTTCTGTATGGCAAAATAGTGAACTTTTCAAGAACATTAACGGCAAAGAACTCACCAACACTGGGAGACCGTGAGTTCCTGCCCACCTGTCATAAAACCGTCTTGGGCTTATATTCCCCACCTAGTCACTTCAAGATTTCTAGAGCACAAATCTAACTCATGAAATTTGAACTCCTTGTTTACTGCACTGCAGCAAACGTGAAGTTCCAGTTTAATTGTTGTATGTTTTATGAGAGCTGATATTTGTGCTCTTGAAATTTTGAGGTGGTAATGAGATTGATCAGAAATAAGGTTTCCACAGCGATTCACCTTAAAAGAAACCGAGTTATCAGGATAATCTCAAAGGTGTATAAAACGGTTTCAAGCAATTTCCAAGCTGAATTCCAAAGTAATCACGAGTAGAGTTTTTTGGTACGTTCGTACGTCTTCTTTGGCCAACGCAGCACGCATTTCATTCACAAATTACGTTGGAATAATCATTACTTTCCTATTTTATAACGTAAGAAGTTTTTGACAACGCCGGTGAAAACAAACGCTAACGGGAGTAGCCGAAGCTGAATGATGACGATGAGTGATGACACCGCTTCGTGTTTTGATTTGCGCTGTACCGTCCGCTCAGATGTGTGGGTTCGTTCATGTATAGATGTTGGTGTGCGTGTTTTTTTTTTCAACGTAGCAGTTCAACGTTGTCTCGTCAAAAACCGTTTGGCGCTGTTATCTGTCTCTATAAATTCCAAAGAGTGAAGGGGGTCTGATGAAAGGTAGCAGAACTCGATCGAAATAGGACGTGTTCACGATCTCCCGTACAATTGAACATGAAAGATACCTCAAAGGTCATTCCATGTGGATGGCTTTTCTAATGATGATTCGTTTTGCAGGACAGATGCAGCCATCGTTACCATCGTCGGGTTTGTTTGGTAACATTAAAACTCGATCACAATTCATGTGTTGTGATATGAGGGGCTCAGTGGCCTAGTAGCGACTTTTTTTTTCTAACTGAGCAGAAGATCGTGGGTTAAATCGTAGGTTCCTTTATATGATAGAGTCAATAGTATCGCATCGCTTTCTATCTTAACCAAGCTTGCAATTCCTGATTACAGCTAAAATGTTATTATTCGGAATTATGAAACTGTGAGATATTATGACGATATTTTTATTTGTAAGATGCAGGATGAGGAGGTAAAGTTTATGTATGATACATAAAACCTGTCAATTTCTCTTCCAGAGTGTCACAATTAGCAATCAGATATAACGATGAACACTCACTCATTGCGATTACTCATTACAGCTAAAATTGCCAATTGTGATCCGCTGAAAGCAATAGTTGTATGTATTACTACTATAATATCTTATAAATTCATAATTTCTTAAAGTAGCATTTTAGCTGTAATGAGCAAATGGAAGCATGATCTTAACAGGAAAACCTTACTTCAATACAGCAGATCGTTCACCAAAATAAACCTTGCTGCATACTCAAACCTACTATCAACCACCTCGGTAATTTTTCGTGGAAGTGCAAACAATTTATCGGCTTTCAACAATCCCTAATTGACCTGCATCCGAACGTGGCTGGCGTTTTAAAATATGGGATCATCAGTTTTCATACATTGAGGATGAACGGTAGTCCTAAGCATCATCTGTTAGTTCTCTGTGTAATTACAGCTAATGTGACAATAACGTAGTAGCAACCGCGGGCGTCGATAGTTTTGCAGTTAGTTTGGCATAGTGCAATTTTGAACATGTATTAGTATATCGAAACTGTCTTTTTGTTACATTTATAAAATACAAAGGACAGCCCGATGGGGTTGTACGCAATGATGACGTAGGGCTACGTGATCTTATATAATAAAACTTATTTGTTAACTGCAGCAGGAGCTTGTGTTTTGTGTAGGAATAGGAATTTGAGCGGGGTTCTCTCTGAATATACTCTTTAGTATGACGCGCTTGACACAGATGGCCCACAGCAACTCACTAAGAGCGACTGGGCTGCATTTCGCTTCTTGCAGGCAGCCTTTCGTTGTGTACTAGAGACCAATGTTCAACTCCACGCGCAGAAAGCACTGCTGCTGCTGCTGCTGATGCCGACGACAGAACACCACCACACACGGTGATTGGAACTGAATCCGACCAGCGGTTGAGGGCAGCCTTAATAGCTAGATGCTTGCGGGGAGCCTTTCGTTGTGTACTGTAGAACAGCACCACTCACTACGCGGGGATTGAATAAACACCGTTTCGTGAGATCAGATGGAATTCAACTTTGAAATCTGTGTTAAGAAAATCGCTTTTCGCAGGCAATCGGTGATAATTTTAATTATCATAGAAACAGTTGCACATTCGTGCAATTTTCAAAAGTAATAATG
Organism: Ochlerotatus camptorhynchus; assembly: GCF_037179485.1. Classification (NCBI taxonomy): domain Eukaryota; kingdom Metazoa; phylum Arthropoda; class Insecta; order Diptera; family Culicidae; genus Ochlerotatus; species Ochlerotatus camptorhynchus. Next base: position 862,660 of record NW_027040929.1, read on the forward strand.
TCTTAAATTTAACAGATGCGTAGAAATATATCTGATCGGTTGCAGATAAAATTATTGAAATTGGTCCAGGGGCAACTGAGTTATTAAAGTTCAAAATCTTTCATAATTTTGTTACAAGGCCCATTTTTGGTTTTCACACAGTGTACCCCCATATAGAAATCACAGACGTAGTCCTACGTCAAAAAATCTAAAGCTTCCTTTGATTAATTACATGAGTATCATTAAGTCATCGATAACCTCGTTGGGTATCTTTAATCTACGGAATTTGCCGCAAAGATATCTGACATCACCGAACAAACTCAATTCTGGTCTTTAAATTTTTGCCTGCGCCGTTTACCAAAAAAATGAAAAAATTCTGCGCCGAATTATAAGACGACCATCAGCTATTATGTAAATTACACATCTAAAGAAGCCACCGCAGCCAACAGGAGCAAAGGGAACCGCATAAAATAAATTCCTGATGACATTTTCCTCCTTACAACCCTATGCAAACCGAGTGCAGTGGCTTCCGCATAGAAAGGTACGCAAACTTCACCGCACGGCTGCAGAATTGTGAATCACCGAGCATCGTAGCAAAGCTCTATAATAATAATGATGCTAATGCCTACCAGACCGACGACGACCGCTCAAACGATAGGGGCTAAGCTGCGAAAAGGGAAGACCACTATCCACTATCAACACTGGCTGCTGCAACAACAGAAGGAAAGCACTTCTAGATGCTAGAAGTGGGTAAAACAACAACAACAATTTGAGCGAACGACTCGAGAGATCCAAATGCCAAAAGTTTTATGTGCACGGATCAGAGGAGCTTACATGTGTATGTGTGTGTGTGTGTTTGTGGCCGAGAGAAGGAGCAACAAGTGTTAAATGTTATGCTCGGGTCGTTCACTTCATAACTTTTGCGCATAATTTTCTCCTCCTCATCCCGACATTGTTTGCTTTCGTTCTCTTCTCCTTTTTTCTGATGATACAACCTGTTGATCTTCGCTTATGCGCGACTCACACAGAAATCCCCTCAGCTCTCCAAGTCGTTTGTTCAACCAGGGCCTAGTAAGAAAATTCCATTCCATTGCTGCCGTTCTCTTCATCTCAATGATTGATTGGCTTCCATTTGGCGCGGGGCAGCGGCATGGTTGTTAGAACTCACGACATGCTCTGTTTTCTGGTAGGCACATTCAGTTCCCCCCAGAAGCCTAAATAACACACATATTGCCTTTGGATTTTCTCTGACTTTTGTTATGTGAAGCTCTCCCACCCCTCTCAACTTCCATTCCATCGAGTGCTGATTGCTTGTAATGGCGCCAAGTTCGAACAAAAGAAACTAGATAGAGAGGATCGATCATCATCGGTTCCCTCGATCGTGAACCCCGTTAAAAGCTCTGGACTGTCTGTGGGACCTGAGAGCAGAGATGACCGAGGGCGATAATGACATTCAAGAAGCACTTGAAAGGTGAGAGGAGTGTGCTTCAAGTACCCTTTCGATTGTGCTTGAGAATGTATCAGAAAGCTAAAGCAATGCATGCAGCAGTTGGGAGGAGGAAGTCGACGAGGGGTTATTCAATGGTGTCAATTCAATCAAATCTGTCACCACTGCGCAGACTGATTGGTTCCGTTTCGTACGAGACCTAAAACGGCCTTGAGAGTGTATCGAGAGTGTAACACTCTCACTTTGGTGTCTCAACAGCAGGGCACATTCCAAATGCCATATGGCTTGTGAACGGCACAGGGCGGCAGTATCCCGACAACAAAAGCCATAATGATAGTGCTCGGATACAACTGGTTTGCTTGCACCGATTGATCATGATTGTAATTATAATTTACATAATCGTTATACTGTTAACACACATCGCAGGGAAGGGGATTTTGAACGAACGAAACCCAGTGTGTCCTTTCCCTTTTTTTCGCAAAATCGTGTCTCGTCGTCGGTCGGTTGTTTGGTAGCTGGACTGAGGTGCTCGATTGGAAAAAAAAGGCCGTTGTACGAAACACGATAGAGAAATAATAATTAATGTGCGCTTCCGGCTGATGGGTAAGAGCCCTTCCAGAGAAGGAAGTCCCGCGTCGAGTCGGCGGGCCTCCGCCGGCAAATTTCGACACAGCCAAGCATAGAAGGTGTATGGAAAAAGGGGCCTACACCGGATACTGTTGCCACTTTCCGTTCTCGTCTGGAGGCGCGTGTTGGCTGTTTACGGCATGGTTGGCACGGTTGAATCATCATCACCAACCACCGCACCGTCCCCAAAGAAAAAGAAAAAAAACTCAAGAGAGGTTGACTTATCATTATGTGCATTCATTACTATCATCATCGGTGCCATGGCACCAGAAAGCTCTCACACACAAAGGTGAGCATCTGTGGGCAAAGCATTGTTATCTTGCAGAAACCATCATCGTCGGTTCCCTGGGATCCACTCAAGCTTCTTCCTTTCTCGTATCATTACCTGATTACATACTTGCGCCAGCAGAACAATCTGCCCTAGATTCCGCCCAGTTGACATTTACCTACTCGCAAGAGATCCTTCATCCCACAGATGCAGAAATGTCAATAAATTTGCATTCGCATTATCCACACACTGTCTGCCGGGCGAGAGTTGTTCAATCGTAAACCAAAAAAAGAAAAAAGCACTTTGAATCGGCACGGAACGAAAACCAGTTGCTCAACTATGACATTTCGTCAAACTTTAGAAAGTTTCAAGTTAAACCACCTTTTCCCGAATTCATCGGTTTGTCTCCGGGCGGTTGGCAAGTTATTGGAATTTTGTAGCTGCATAATCCACCGGCTGAAAGTTGCACCAGAAAATGGCACTTGTCGAAACTCGTTTGACGACCGACGGCAGCCAAAAGGTCTCCACACTTTAACTCTCGAATGTATTGATTTCCCATAATCCATGCAGAAGTGGTTTTTCAGTGGTGCAAAACAGAATTCAGTTCACGACCTTTCTCGATTAACCGTTAAATGGATGTGACTGATAAACGACATCCATCTTCCCAACCATGCGGTGTTCGATGCAACGCATCTTGGTGGCCTTTCACTCCTCCCTGAGTAAGAGGTGTGCACTTTCTAAACACCTAGCTCGCACACTAAACACTCACTCGTGTGCCCACTGTTGTACAATACGACGCAACGTGTCGCCGGCCGGAGAGGATCAATCATTTACTGCTACCGCCACCAACCAACGACCACCATACTGTACCAGGAAAGTGTACCCAATCACGATGGGGCAAAAGCTGCGATCCTCATCAAATGTTAATTTATTGTTTTATTAGGAGACATCCGAAAATGGAAAAAGGCTGGCACCGTATGGCTTCCGTCGAGGAAGCACTTACTCTTTCTTTTTTGCTCTGTGAATTACCGCAATAGATTTTGGGCATTACGGGGCGGTTTAACGCGAAGCTTACCACCACTAAAATTAAATTATTTTGTTGTGGGTTGTGATTTTTCTAAAAATATTGGTAAAAGATATAAAAAATTCAAGAAAATCAGTTTTTCTATTAAGAAATTGTGACAACAATCAATTGTGTTGGAAGTGTCGTATTTTTTTCATTTGAAGCTCTTGCATTTCATTCGAAACCGTTAAGAGTTTGGATTTAACATGTATCCATTTTCTATGCAAGAGCTTTTATGCGGTTCCATTATGGTGAAAGATTAAGTTAAGTTAAAGCCTCCTTAATAAAGAAAACCTAACCTAACCTAAGTTAAAGAGTGAAAGATTAGTTTAGTTCAATGTTATTTAATATAGTGTACAATTGTGACATATTTGTTTGAAATTGTGTCCGATATCAATATTTTGATACAGAAAAATCGATCCTTTCATCAGATCAGCATGGATTTTTCAAAGGAAGGTCAATCGACACTAATCTCGCAGAGGTTTCGCCGTATTGCATCAAGGCTATTGAGACTGGGACTCAAATTGACACAGTGTACAGAAGTCAGCTTGTGACCGTGTAGATCATCATCTACTGCTGGCTAAGATCAGTCAACTAGGAGCTTCTTCGCTCTTCACTGGTTGGCTGGAGTCTTATTTGGTGAACAGACGACTCACTGTCAAACTTGGATCATCGTAGCCCTACATCTTCTCTAACAGTTCAGCCGTTCCACAAGGAAGTAATCTACCGTATGCGTGATAATGTTTGCACCATTAAACAATGTAAAAATTAAAAAAAATCTCAAAAAAATCTTTTTGAGTTTTTTTTTATTTATTCAAAGAGGGGATGTTTCTCAGAGTCTAAAACTATGTTAATCATCGATCGAGTTTCCACTTGCTGCAATTACGGCCTCCACACGCTTCCGGAATGCACGGCAGATTCTAATAATGTAGTCTGGATTCATTTCTCTCCAGGTACGGGTCAATGTTTGTCTGAGGCTTGCTGTACTCGGGTGGCGTTTAGAACAGGCCTTGGCCTTCATGACGCGCCATATTGAGTAATCCAGCGGATTACGATCGGAGCTGGATGGTAGCCTCCCTTAGCTCAGTCGGTAAAGGCGCAGCTACAAAGCAAGACCATGCTGGAGGCGGCTGGGTTCGAATCCCGGTCCGGTCTAGGAGTTTTTCGGGTTGGAAAATTTCTCGACTTCCCTGGGCTTTAGAGTATAATTGTACTTTGCCACACAATTATAATAATGCAAAATGGTACCTGGCATCGAAAGCTCTCAATTAATAACTATGGAAGTGCATTAGAACACTAAGTTGAGAGCACAGTACTGACAGTACTGCTTACTTAAAATCCCGCTGTAGACCTCCGTGTTGACCTTGTCGCCTTCTGGAATGAACACCGGGTCCATTTTTTTTGCCATCGGAAGCCACCAATCCAAACACCATAACGCTAGCTGGATGCTTGGTCAGATACACGTTCTTGTGCTCGTCGGCCACGTCTTTTACCGGAAGAAAACTAATATACTGGTCGGTTCTAGAATTTGATACGGGATCGACGGTAAACATGCTCTCGTCGGTGAACAGGATTCCCGGATTTTTTCGCTTAAGGAAGTTCAAGATTTTCTTACATCGTTCGACTCGTAGCTTCCGGATGCGGTTGGTAATCATGTGAGTTTTTTTCCGAGCCCTCGACTTCACCCCGCAATCTTCCTTTACGATCTTTCGTTCCGTAAAGTCACTGATCCCGTGTTCCTTTGCCATTTTCCTTATTGAACGCACTGGATTCATCCGAGTCTTCCTTTTGATAGCAGCGATAACCCTCGGAACCCGAGCTGTCCTCAGACGACCTGTGGCCAACTTCGCGGATAGTTGTCCTTTCTTTTCTCGGTCTAAAATTCTTTTGACGGCCCCACGGCGATTGAAATGTCTTTTTGCGACTTTTGCGCGAGGGACAAATCACGAATACGCTGCCACTTCGTCATGGTGCAACTGTCAAACTAAGTAAATCATTTTCTTTTATACACAGCCTACTACGGTATGAGCTATAGGTTACGTGCATGCAAAGAAAACCAAGGCATTGTATGCACAGGTGAAGCGGGAACCTTATTTGTACGATAGTGCAAACATTATCACGCATACGGTACACACTACGAAAATGTCATGTAAAATTCGGTTCCCTGAGACCAAGCGGCCTTTTTGACATAAGAATCAGTTGAAAGTTGAAAGAAGCGAGAAAATCAAGTCAATCAAACGTTCTCTTCGTCGACTTGCTCTTGGTTTGAGAACACTTAATTTTATAATAAAAGTTTGTTTACGTCCCATGATTTACACCCAATATGAATTACGTCTAGTGTAAAAGTAAACATTAATTAAGCTATTTGAGGGCTGATATTCTGTGAATCAACTGACAATAAGCCTACAAAAGTGTAGTATCATCTCCTTCCCACGAAAGAAATCTCCTATTCACTGGATTTATGAGATTTGCGGTTCCTCGAAATAGTGAGTTAGTGTGGTGAAGGATCTTGGACTTCTGCTAGACTCGAAGCTTTCATTAAGAGATCATTACTCGAGCATTATTGCCAAAAGTAACAGGAATTTGGGCTTTATAAAAAGAGCTGCCAACGGTTTTCGAGATCCCTACTGCCTTCGACCACTGTATTACGCTCTAGTATGTTTGGTTCTGGAAGCTGCATCAATCGTATAGAGCACACACCTAGATCAACAATCCAATCCCGGTTTATTAAATTTGCTCCTGAGATATCTTCCTTGGCGTAACCCTGCCTGCTTGCCGCTAGAGTCGGAGCCGGAGTTGGAGCCGGAGTTGGAGCCGGAGTCGGAGCCAGAGTCAGAACCGGAGTCAGAGCCGGAGCCGGAGCCGGAGTCAGAGCCGGAGTCGGAGCCGGAGTCGGAGCCGGAGTCGGAGCCGGAGTCGAAACCAGAGCAGTTTTTTTCGAGTTTTAATCCTATGATTTTTGCCACTTTGGATTATGTTATTTTTCGTCAGTAAAAACAACGTACAACGATGCAATTCAAAGTAGGCACATCATATAAAAATTAACCTATGAAAATCACTTGAGAAAAGAAGTTTACACTTTCTGTTCATGTTTCTGTTATTGATACCCAAAGTTGATATGCAACAATATCAAACTGATCAAAGTAGCCTACCGGAATAAAAGGTACAGTCATCATTCGCTGGTTGCAGGGTGGCCACTAAGCTGCTGCAAAAAATTGAAACCTTTGCTCCACGGTGCTCAAACGGTTCCAAAAGTGGTCCTGATTAGCCTCCCAAAATTTGAATTAATTTATTGAGAAACTGACTAGACACAAGCTATATGAAGTTTATATGGAAGTTACTATAGGAAATCTTTTTTCATATTGTTTCTCAAAAGCCACCATATCGCTGGGCTGTAAAAAATAAATGCTATGATTCAAGGAAATTTTCTCAGCTACAACTTTTTTGAAGACCACTTTTCGATAAAATGTAAGGAACAAAAGTTATAAATGATTCAAGCCACTGATGTCTTATAATTATTCTGAATCAACTATTCAGCAGGCAACATTGGTATTACGGGTGCATAGAATAGAGCACAAAAAGCATGGCTACTATGTCACACTGCACAATACAGTATTGCCCACCATAGTATTATCAAGCTCAGCTGAGATAATTACCCATACGAATAGCTATAGAATTTTTTAACAGCGCAATAATATAAAAATACTAGAAGGTCATGAACAAAAAATTTGGTTTTCCCATAGTATTATTCTTGTATTTCATACCAAATGAGTGTAAATTTTGGGAGGTTAATCAGGACCCGATTTGAAACGGTTTGATCACTGTGCTTGCTTTTGTTTGCTTTTGTTTTTCACGAAAACCAGCAACTTGCGAGAAATCTTGCTTACAAAGATGAACGGTTGCATACAATTTATGAAACATCTCATGACATGTCTCATAAATTTACGCGATCGATAATATAAACTTGTATGATTTGTGACGCTCCATTTATGTGCATCATAGTAACATAGATTTGCCATTTGAAGAGTTTTTCTACAACGGTATCTCAAATCTGTTGGTGTGAGTAAGAAATCATAAAATCTCAGAGTTCTGAATCTTGGATTTCTGTGTCCGGGATCTTCAAATATTTTTTTTTATCAATAACCGGCTTTCTAATTCTCTGTATACCACTTTAGGAATACTTTCAGGAAACTCTTAAAACGAACTGTAAAGTCATCTTAATTCTATGCGAGAGTGCGGATATTATGCTTGGAATATTCCTAATAATTTCCTTCGAGTTCTTCTTGAAAATCAAAGTTTAAAGTGTTACAATTTTAGATCAAATTACACCTAAATGTTGTTGTCCTAGCCGCAGGAAAACGATTGTAAAGTTCCACCAGTTTTGGCGCCAATGGCATTGCAGTAATTATCCTTAGAATCAATATTTGATTCTTCGTTAGCTTCTGGTGTTTTCCCAGCTGCTGTAAAAGCCCATTCGTTTTCCCGGTTCATAAAAGAGGATGCAAGCGTACCGTTTCCAACTATCGAGGTATTGCCACCATTTGTGAGTCGTCAAAACAGTCCTGGACTGATTGTCCTGGACTTCTGATCACAAAAATGCTCGCAATATATTTCATCAGATCAACATGAATTTGTTCCCAAACGGCCGACAACCACCAACCTTGTGACATTTATTTCTTTCATCGTTCACCAAATGAAGAAAGTACCGTCGCAAGTAGATGAGATTTATACGACAGCTTAACAAAACTCTTGGTGAACACAATTTAACACAAAGAAAACAACTTCAACTTTACTACTTTGCTAGCAATCGTGAAAGTATCATTGAAACAGCGGTGCCAGATGTATTTCCTCTAGCAATGAATTTACGTTTATTAAAACAAGTAATTGCAAAGTTTGACTCATTAGCATAAATGAAAGGATGTATTTAATGGTGGATTAATATCAAAAACTGAATAAATAATACAAAAACGACCATTCAGACATTTTACCGGTTCAATTCAAAAGTCACAAAAGATTGAATTAAACACTAACAGGAAAAATGGCAGCAGTGCACGTAACCTGTAATACGCTTTCCATCTCATGGCGGTAAGCTCCAACTCGGATCAACATTTCATACCGGTCCTGATTGAAGGATGTGCCAAAAGTTCTCGACATCATAGCAGCTTGACATTCGTGATCAGGATTTAATCCGAGGATAATACCGGTTGGAGCTCACCACCATCAGGGGTGTAAACACAATTTCATACAACGAGGTCTGGCAATATGTTGTATGCAAAACGTGCGAGCACTGTGAAAGATCTTGGAGTACCCCTTGACGTTGTTTCAAAAGCCTCATCACAAATGGGATTCATTTTCCGAATCGGCAAAAATTTCAAGGATGTGTATAGCTTGAATACATTATATTGCGCTCGAGTATTCTGCTGTGCTGTGGGCGCCGTATTATCAAAACGAAAAAAAAATAGAATTGAAGCCGTCCAACGGAAGTTTGTACGTTACGCACTTCGTCACCTGTTATGGAATGGAATGACCAATTGCAGCAAGTACTTGCGTTTCTTCCACTTGAGGATATTTCAAATGGATTCAGTTTGATATTTGAAACGCATTTTAAAAGCGATGCTTCCCGCGGTAATATTTTTTTAAGAGAATTATGTTCTGGGGCGGAAGAAAGCGGGCAAATTTTCTCGAAATAAAAACTCGACCGCAATTTCCACCTTCACTTTGGTGTGTTCAAGGAAACAACCTTCAGGGCCTGTCACGAACAACCAATCAAGCAGAGGTACATGAAAAACGAAAGGAATGCCTTCAAAAGGATGAAGCGATGTTGGATGTAGTTAAATACCACAAGAATTGATATTAAAGACTATTTGAACTCAATTGCTGTGAACTTTTACAAATTATATACTTTATCGCTCAATACAGATCGCTATTTCCTTTTTTGATAGATTTCCTTTTTTTTTTGTATTCCCATGCTGAAAAAAAGTTTTAACATATTTTCTATTAAGAACGCACATATTTTTTTCGAATGACAAAATTAATTATTTTTATCTGATTATCGCATAACATAATAAAATGTATGTAAGTAATCATATTGATTTAATTGGACATATAAGGCAATTGATTTAGTGGTGCAATATCCAATTATGAGATCACATTGATATTTTGCAGGGATTATGCAGTGGTGCAAAGATTCGTGGATTCTATCAACCTTGTCCTTAAAAGAACACCTGTTAACTCTGCTCTCCGAGTGATAAATCTCTCATTATCTTACGTTTAGTTTACTGTTTTTGTTAAGAGCAGATACAATGAACCTTTGTCGAATAACTGTACATGCGCTTCGTGATTTTCAACACTTACTTAAGTCTAACGACAGCAAGAAAAACCACCACCTTCTTTTCTCTGACGATGATGAACAGCTGGTCAAGCGAAAGAGCTCGGTCATTTTTCACAATTAAATTCGTTTCTATCTCTGCTCCCTGTGACCTCCTCATACAAAATCAAGAAACCTCTCCGTTTTTTTTTTTATCATTTGTTTACTCCCTAGACTGCTATTACTATTTAAGTTGAACGAAATAAAAAAAATCTATCTTAAACTACCACCATACTTGTTCTGCCAAGAAATCGAAACCGTAATTCCACTCCTCTTCTCTCGCACTTCTGATTACACTCCGGCTAAAGCCCGCAACTAGTTATGCAGCCACTTTGCTACCCCAGAATCTATTTTCAAACGCTTCTCCTGATGGCAAGCGCAGGCGAACGATACACTCACTCGGCCGGGGTGTTGTAGCCCGCAGCAAATGGACCAAGACACCTGTTGCATATAGCGCTAAGGCATGCAATAAACACTCCCCGCCTAGCACTGCTTGATCCGTCCATCTGGTCTCAGTCAGGTTCATTCATAGAGTTTGCACTCCTCACACAATTTGCCGGTTTTCGCCCATCCACCTGTCCGGACTTTAAATATCTCGAGGCGAAATGGCGGCCTAATTGTTGGAAATTAATTAGTCGCCTTCCTTCATTCTCCTACAATCTCAACACACACCTCTAGATAATGTATACATAGTTCAAAAATGATTTCCTGCCTGCTTGATCCTGGACTTCACTTCTTCATCCGATCATGGTCTGCAAATTGAGCCGGAGGGGAAGGCACGAGCGACGGGCATCACTGCAGCACGCGATTGCACACCGGGAGGAAATTGAACGATTTCTTTCGCCTCACAGTTTTCCGAAGCTTCTGCTAGAACTCTGGCGCGTCTGCACGCGGTCTACAGCACCACAAATTATCGGGTTCCTCATCGCTACTACCGTAGGAGTCTCCACAATCCCCAACAACCATCCTTGATCAGAACCCCAGTCCATAGCCTGATGGCATGCAGTGATGCGAAATAAAAATACACACACAGCCGGTTTGTATTGTTAAAATCCTCGGGTTCGTCGCTTGAGTCTCTTTGAAGTGTGCATGAACCGAAATCGGTCGATATATGTCTTGATTGGATTAATCAAACATCATTTCGAAAAATTGTTTGCACTAAGATAACTTCCTCCCCGCCCTGTGCGTCTGTGAGTGTACATATTTGCTATGAAAACATCTCCAAACGGGTTTGCCATTCACCTGACCAGCAGCGTTCAATCAACGATCCTTTTTCGGTTTCCTCATTTGTGCCTCGCGGCTTCAACTTTACGGCGCAGATTCTTTCGCTTGCCCCTCTCTGCCTCGCACATTTCTCCATTTTATCTTTCGGGCAGGCAAATGGAGGCGAAAAACAGCGTCTTTAAAATTTACCGTTCTCCTACATCGATAAAGAACGAAATACGCTCTGGAATGCGAAATCACCTTCCACTCCGCTCCGCTGTGCTCCGTCCAGCCTTCGGCGTTCAACAACACCGAAAACAACCTCCCTTCTACTGCCAACCACGTTTTGTTTTGGTTCAACCAGCAGCGCACTGCAGCGGCAGTGCTTTATATTTTGGTTAAGTCCGGCTCCGTTGCGGTACGCGTTCTAGTGTTGTGCTTATTTTTTCACGTATTTTCAACCGAAAGCAGCTGAGCTTTGCTGGAATGCCTCTTCGTTTTGCCGTGGTGTGTTGATGCTTTTTGCACGGCTTTGTAATCGCTAAAGGTGGATCAAACCTACGATGTTTGCACCGGCGACCGACACCGACACCGGCGACGACGACGACGACGGTGTGGAAGGTCAATCAGCGAGGTGAGCCTTCTTACTACTCTTACTATTACTACAGCTGATAAGTAGAAGCTGGCTGGCTGGCAGCTACATTCGTTCATTGAGCAGTGAAGGTAGGGAGATAAGGCGTACTTTTTTCGCTGCACGCTGGAAAAAAAAAAAGATGCTACCTTTGCTCGCCGTCGTTATCGCGAGTGTGTGCATGCTTAATGCACCAATTGTGCATCATAAGCGTTGGAAGTTCACCGGGAAGATGAAAGTTGATTGCACTGTTGGTGTTCACTTTTACTCTTGGGGATAGTGTTATGCAATTGATAAGGAGATGGACGATGAATCTTGCTTGCGACTTTGCAAGAATGATTTCGAAACCATATTTTGTAATTCACAGCCATCGATTCATTGGATTTCGAAATTTTTCATAAGAATATTTTTTAATTTTTAGACCTTTAGTGATAGAGGTATTAGAGGCCAGATAGAAATTTAAGGGAAATCAAATAAAGCCAAAAATATTGATCAAGGAAATCAGAAGAAACTTCCAAGGATGTCCGAAAACTTCTGGTGTAGCTAAAAACGACTGAATAGAAACTTCCTGTGAAAGATTCAAGCAACTTTCTGTAGAACTTTGATGGACGTGTCAGCAGAAGTCAAAATAAGCTATCGTGGAAGCCAGAAAGACTTTGTAACGGGACATGGAAGAAGCTTCCGATGAAATCAGATGTAAATATATTGGAAAGATGAACGAGACTTCTTGGAGAATTCGGAAATATTGTCAAAGTAAAAAAAAAACTCCCAAGGGCAGTCGTTGAAAAATCGGAGGCAGTTAACGCCGCCCATACACCGGCAATATAATTATGTGCTTTATACTTTTAAATTTTAGAAGATGTGCTTCTTGGCAACCAATACAAAAATGATCAAATTAACGTTATGTTTACTATAAACCATATTTTATGAATCGGTCAACTGGTTCCGGAGATACGGACAGAACATGTTCAGGTTAGTATGTATCCAAAGACTATAATATATCACCTGAGAATTCAAACACTAGATTAATGGAAGTCATAATGGGTATCCCAATCTACATTTTTCATATCCAGACATGTTGCAAGTGATCCGACTCCCTAAAGAATTTTGTAGTAAATCCATAAATTGAATTTAACGGCGCCGGTGGTGTAGTGGTAAGCGTGATTACCTCTCATCCCAGCAGGCCTGGGTTCAATCCCAGTCGGCGCCGCCGGGATGTTCTGAGGCATAACATCTCTGATCACGCCTTCCTTCGGATGGGAAGTAAAGCCGTTGGTCCCCGGTTCATGAGTTGATGGGTCGATAGGTAGGGTCCAGGTGTGGGAGCTGCCTTCCTGGCACGTCGGTAGCATTGGTGCTCAGCACGGAAAACAAGATCGACGGAAAAAACAAACCAAAAGGAAAACATAAATTGAATTTGGCGTTCGATGGCTGTTAATTAAACCCACCGTCTTCGGATTGTTGATACCGTGCGATAACTGATTAGGCTATTAAATACAGAATAATCATAATTACTGTAAAAACCATCACTTCCGATCGAGTTCCAAAACGTTGCAACGATGTTTTCGACAACAATTTAAACAAGTCGCATATACAGTTTTACAATATTCTGAATTGAGTTGAAGTTTAAAATGTGTAATTTTGACAGCCACCATAGTAAAGGCTCCTTCACACTGATGCAATTTATTCGCGATGGAAGTGGTAGCGAACCTTTTAGGTAACTAATCAGTCGAGTTTGCCGTGGCAGCGAAATTCGCGCAGGTACCCTCACACCTGATTGGAAGTTTTGTCACTGTGTCGCCATCGTGTGCAATGGATTCTTTGTCGAATAAAGAGGCACTTTCCTTGTTTAGTTTGCAAGCAGAGGAATCTTCCTGGACGTCGAGAAAACGAAGTAGGCTCTGGTTGCAAGTGGACGTGTTTATTTTTTCGCTGTCATTTTATTTCGCTTGTTTCGGCATTTTTATGTAATTGAGGCTGTGAACCATTTGCCGAGTTAAATTTAACTCGTAGTTAAAAGTGACATTTCGAAAGTTATTTCTTATGTTCGAAAATCCCCGTGCTGTCGATCGACCGGTTTTCGAGCCACGGTCGTCAAAATTTAACTTCTTGTCTGTCAGAAATAACCACGCTCGGATAGCAGGGTTAATCGATAACTTTCCATCTGTCAAATTTTAACCAAAAGTTAAAATAATCCACCAAATGGTTCAGAGCCTGAGTAGTGTTTATTAATGGCAGCCAAATATGTTGCTAGGACGAGAAGTGAAGTGATAGTGACCATGCGCCGAGTAGAACCGTGTCGTAATATAACCGGGTTCCGTCTGTAGCGGTGTGTAGCCGCGTGTGCTGTTGTGTGTGTTGTGTTTTCGCGAGTGTCAAACTGCAGTTATTGACTCCAAGCAACCAGAGTGTGTCTCAGTTGCATTTCGGAAATATGCTTTTCCAAGGGAAGAGAAAAAAAAATTCACAGAGCAAGCAGAACCGCTAATGTTAGATTCAGATGACGAAGATTCAGCAGCAAGGTTACATAATACATCAGCGGTGAGTTAACTGATTACAACGCAATATAAAAATATGAAATACATACCAATAAATACTTTGCCATATACGAAGCATTAATTGCTTTGATGATGCAAGTGTACACATAATGCCAATATCCACTTGATGTTGCTACTATGTGTATGCGGCGCTTGTTGTAATTAAAAGTAACCTCAGAATGGACGTGAGTGACATTCTGAAATGGGTCACTGAAACTCAACAGAGCTAGCATCTTTCAACTTCCGGGCTAAGAATGTTTGCGATGGGATCAGTATTAAATAAGAATCCTAGGGGCATCCCACTGTAAACTTTGTATTTCTATCGATATACCTATAGATACATGGGAATATTTATAAATACATAAAAATTACTTAAGAAATATCTAGCGATGGTTTGTTTGCTCGGTTGCTATAGCCTATAAACAAATTTCATTTATTTGTTTATCTGATTTTGTGTACATTTAACATTTTTTTTTTCTTTATTAACGAGACTTTCAGCCTTAGGCTGGTTCATCTCTAGCATTTAACATTTATTATATTGTTACCGAACAGTTTTTTGTTGCGTATAATTGTGAGCCGATAGGAAACAGTTTTCAGTATGCTCAGAAAGTTAACGGTCAATTTGTAGTTGATAGCCAGCTATACGTTTCGTGACGGGTGGCGATTGGACTCCCATAATGAAGAGGGCCACGATGGAACATCGGATAGAGCAAAACGCATAACGAAAGGGAGTTGCTGGGTGGTGGATGAGCTATGATGAAGAGGAGAAAAGGTCAGTGAGTCTGGAGCTCTGGAAGAGAGTGGATCTGGTGAAATTTGGATGGGGTTCAGAGACGTGAGGCACGTTGTTAAAGTGCACTTTTGGAAGGTAGTGTGTGAAGAGCCTATATACTGTGTCTTTCGGAGACCGAGATTTCAACCTCTGGAACAGCTAACATCCGTGGTCTCCCAGTATCTGAGATCAGTCCACACTACAGCCGCTGATAGCAACGAGGATCGGTAGCTTGACATAGATAGCGGCCGGTTTATCTATTGCAGCAGCGTAAGTGTTTTACCTCCCGCCCGCCATTGGATCAATAAAACCATTCAATTAAAGCCTAGATTAACCCTTTTTGTCAAGCTTCTAATAATTCCGAAAACTCTCCCTACCTCACCAACGCCCGGAGACTCAGGAGCAAAAGAGGCCTTTGATGCCCACCCCAACAACTGCCGACTGGCTTAGACCAGCACTCAAGTATGTAGACACGTCCCCTTCATGGACGGCGCACAAGCTCCCGGTGTCAAACAGTTGTGAGTTTCAATATTAATAGAATTAACTACTCGCCACTGACCGTATCGTACGTGACTCGTTGATCCAGTTCCAGGAGGAAGCTATACTGATGGCCATTGGAACCATTCAACTATTGCTCGTTTAAATGTATCGTTCAAAATACAGATCTGAAAATGACTATCGTGTTATAAGTATAGTTGTCACGGAGGTTTTCATCGAGGTTTTCACCCACTAGGATCTTGATCCTGTTATAATGACTACGGACATTTAAGCTGATGGGAGCTGGTATTGGAACTTGTGGCATCCGGAGAGCCAAGCCTCATAGCTTCCGTAGCATTATGGACCGCAGAAATGAACAACATTCCCCCATACGATGTCCTTCTACTTCAAGCTCATAAAGGTCGCCAAGTTAGACAAGTTCAAATGGAAAAATCAGTTCAGAACAAAATTTAGAACGGTCATTAAAATAGACTATCATAACATTCAATTCACCTGATATTTTTCTTACAGACGCTTACCTTGAACATTCCCATGTGTCCACAGGTTTCGTTTGAAGAAAATCTATTATTTCACCATAAAGACACCAATAGAGTTGGAACCATTGAGTTGGAAAGCATACATTAAGTACTCCTCGCAAAAATTAGAGCAAATGCATTGCTTGTCACACACACTTAGATTTTTTCGCCGAGATGGGCACCACTGAGCAGCTCGGCATTTTATTTTGCTGGATCTCAGTGAAAAACTTGCCGAGATTTAGTTAACAAACGGGAATTTTGCCGAGATCTCAGCTAACAAACATATTTTTTGCTGAATTTCCAGAAAAATAAAATGCCGAGCTGCTCGGTGGTGCCCATCTCGGCAAAAAAATCTAAGTGTGCACATGTGTAAACCACCCCCTACCCCCTAAGAGTGTGACGTACTTAATGGATGCTCCCTTAGAGGCTTGAATTAACTTCTAGTGGATAGTTACAATGATTTTACGTCACAGATTATAAAAAAATGTGGCGATATTGGGGGTATGCTCATTAAATGGATTAATGAGCTGAACGATAACCTTACAAAAATGCTCCATTTTCCATTTTATCGTTTAAAAACCCATATAGTTATTGTCAAATTATTGTTATTTATAGATTCGGTGGTTCGGTAAAGTATGATTAGTCCGCTAAATGTTTAGTAGTCTTGAGAATAAACAGTTTCATTGTGTTTAGTCATACAGTCACACAGTCAACAACAACATACATTCTTCCACAAATATGGAACACTTTCTCCTTTAAAGCTCTTTGGTTCCACAGTCGTCTTCTAGGATTCTGATGTTGGAGAAAACGGATTAAAAAGACTTGGTGTACTTCATTTTAACATTATAGATCACTGCAAAACATACATTTTGTTAAATCTTTTCGTAAGCAGATTTTAAATACGTACCCCTTACAATAAATTCACACTTCATTTCAAATAAACTCATTTTATACTCTAAAAAATGATCAGATCACGCGACTAAAATTATCGAACTGATGGAGCAAAAAACAACAAACACAGCAGTAGCAACCGGTCATAAAACAAACGTTGCTACGATGAAAATAAAACCAAGAAATAAAATATTTAAAAATACTTAGCGATACTTACGAGATAATTAAAAATATTTAATGAATATTGGAACTAAAGTTTAGAGTAGGATGCCCCTAGTAAGAATCTATTATATTGCAGACAATTTTCTTCCATAAAAACACTGCCGGACAATGAGAGTTGGATTTTACAAACATACAAGCATACATAACCATTGATCTTGTTGTCTCATGGGATTTGAGTTATCGGATTTTGGTCACTTTCTGATGTTTGGCCACATCTAGAATGGAACCCGGAACACAGGGCCTTGTTAACGTTAACTGGGACCCAGGGTCAAACATATGTGGAGACCCATTGAGTGCACCAACGTCAATTTTTACAGCAATTAAGCCTGTCCAACAATCCAACAAATCCCTATGCTCAATAATTCAAATCCCTTTTTTCATATATTCTCTCACGATACCAGGTTTCTCTGAAAATATTCCAAATATTCAGGTGGTCAGAGATCTCCATAAATTCCTCTAGATACTTTTTTAAGACATCAGAATGATCAGGTATGATACGTAAACATATCAAACTATCCTACAATTAAAATCTATTCTCTCAGATATTCCCTGATATTATAAACTATTCCAAAGATCTTGTTATTCAGATCTTCAAAATAGATTTACTACTATCCAACAATTAAAATCATACTTCAGATATTCTCATGTGATTCAATTCTAAGGTATTCTGACGATATCTTGCCGAGGGGGAAGGCAGTGAGAAATTTAGAGCAACCCAGAGTATTTCTGATGAACTCTTTTGCTCTCTGATGAACGATTTTATTATCTCGATTGTTTTGACAGCGCAGCCAAAGCAATCAATGTTTTCGGTGTAAAGGAATGATAGTTTTTTCAGCTGGTGACCTATGCCGTAAAATACACTCAATTAATCGGAGAACCTGCTAGCAAAACAAACATCACGCAATAACGTTACTGTTTTGATACCAAATAAATGGGGCTAGGGGGGCCTCTGTGGGGGTTTGGTGGAATAGATTGTACGTTAGTATTTTTCTAACAACCGAGACCCTCACAGGATTCATCCTCAAGTACATGTTCCCACCGGAGCTGGTAACCGGAAAGGAATATCCATTCGCTTGGTCTAAGCATCTGGATGCCCAGTACTACGGTATCAAGATCCTGGTCAATTTCATTACCATTTCAAAGAAAAAAGTTCCCTGCAGAAAGCCATCATCAGAGTGATTAATTAAAATAGTCAAAATTCCAATGAACTGGTAGAAAACGAGATCATTTCCTTATTTAAATATTGCATCCATTTATTTTCTTCATTCTTTGTTTTCATTTCGTTATCGAACTGACATTTGCATTTTCGTCACAAATTAGATCAGATCCCAGAGCAAACCAGAGTAGCTCTGAGCAACTTTGAGTAAACGAAGTATTCACATGAAAGCCGTCTTCCCCCTCGTATCCTTGCTATCCATCAATCCAAATTACACATCTGATATTTTCTAACCTGATATCAGCTAACTCATAAATTATTCCAAAGACTTTCAAGTGATCGATGATATTGATGATGATTATCATGTATTATTCATTAGATCTTCATCTGTACAACAATTCAATTCACGTCTCTAAGATTTTCTGCTCTGTTACTAAGTTACTCAAAACGTATCCCAAAGACCTATACATTGATGAAGACCGCTGGAAGTTTTCAGGATGATCAGGTATTATTCTGAAGATCGCCAACTATCCTACAGTTCAATTAACGCCTTTTGCATATTCTCTCGTGATATCAGGTGGCTCAGAAAATATTCTGAATATACTGCCTATTATTCTGAACATCTCTCATTGTTTGATTAAATAAATCATGTAGACATTATCGCAAGAATTTAGACTGATCTGGAATTATTCCAAAGACCTTCAGATGATCAAGGACCTGCATAAAGTTCTCTGGATAATTTGATCTTTGACTGTTGAATTGCAGATCTTTATCTGTTTAGTAAGTCGTGTCTGTTAGATATTCTCGTATGATAGCACGTTGATCAGGAGTTGTTGTAGAGACCACCAGATGATCGAAGACCTGCATCAGATTTATTCCTAAAACCTTCAACCTTCACCTTCATAAAGTCAGGGATTATTTCAAAGACCTTCAGTTAATCATTGATTTTCAAACAGTTCTTTGAATATGTCAGGGGCTGCTCATTTACTACATTGACAGTTCAGAAGGGAGGGGGAAATTGGAAATTATCCACGGCTCATACAAATTTTAAAAATTGTGTGTGGACAATTGTCTACGCAGGAGGAGAATGGGTAGACACGAATCCCAAAAAACTGTCTACGTAGTTAATGAACAGCCCCTTGTTAGGACTTCTCGTTGAACTGGTATTATTCTGGAGATCTCCAATTCTTCAATACATTAATTTATATTTCTTATATATTTTCTCAAGATAGAACGATGATTAGGAAGTATCCCAAAATCTTTAATGGATTGATCAATAATTATTTCAAGACCTTTAATTGATCAAACATTTCCGTAAAGTCCATTGGATAATTACATAATTAAGATTGATAATATATTATTCTCTCAGTGTTTACTCGTCTGTCGACAGAAGCAGGCCACTCTCAATGTGTGTCACATCAGCAGTTCTTTCGGTCGATGCGTCGTCGACTTTGGAAAGCAACCGTTTCGTGATGAGTGTATGAGTGATGACCACGTTTTGCGTCCATTGCTGCGATGAAAGCGCTCTGCCCCCCGTCGGCGATACTGCCATACAATGAAACCACTGAAAGCGGATCCCGTTCTGATGGAGGAGGCGTATTGGTTAGCGGAAAAATAAATGTTTTTTGTGTTGTACTTTTTTGCTACAGTTTAACGATGTTTTGTATAGTGATCAAGAATCCTCGGCTCTGTTAAGTTAGCTCAATTGAGCCTCATCAAATAAAAGAATAAATTAAAAAAAAAACATATTATTTTGAAGACCTATATCTATCCAGTTATTCAAATCATGAATCTATTATGTCAAGATAGTGGGATGATCAGGAGTAATTCCAAAGGCCTTCAGTTAATAAAAGATCACGTTTCATTGAGCAGATCTTCAAGTATTCAAAATTTTAAATTTTGTCGCTCAGATATTCACCCAATAAGACAAACTGATTAGGAAATAATTCAGAACAAAAATTAGCTGGTCAAGGATTTCTGGAAAGTTCAAAGGAAATTTTTTAAATTCGTCATGTTGAACTAGTACTTTTCTGAAGATCTTCAATTGATCAACATTAAAACAAAGAATTTCTTATATTCTTTCAGACTGTACGTCTTGCTTAGGACTTATTCAATAGGGTTTTCAGCTGATCGTTATTTAATATGTTTTTAACATTTCGTAGAATTTTTTTTAAATTCGTTAAACTTTTTCGATTATCTTAGAACTTCCCCGAAGAACTCTGAAGTACGAAGGATTAGAAGGAAAGATATTTAACTTTGGAAGATGGTTGAAAAATATATTTCCAAAACTTTAAAAGAATGCGTATTTATTTTACAAGATTCATATCTAAGAAAAAACATGCTTAAATCTATTTCAGAAAATTTGTCAGGAGATCTCAAAAACAAACAAAAAATCAGTTCTAGTTAAATCATAAAATCCTGAGTCATGATTTTTTTCTGTGTCCAGAATGCTGAAAATATCTCCATAATTGAGATTTAAAAAAAATCAACGTTCCTAAAATATGTCTTCTCAATTGTCCATTCTTAAGATTTAATGTATTCAAGGCCTCAAAATCTTAGAAAAAATATATGATGCTGTAAATCATTAAAAACAATTCCAGGGATTTGAAGAGCTTTCGTTATCTTGGAATTTAAAAAAAGTCATCGGAGACTTGCGCCACCGGTAGGTGGATTGATTACGACTGTTAAAGTACCAAAAGAATTATAAACAACATAATTTGCTTCTTATTATTCGAAAAAGACTCCCAAGAATGTGTACATCTTTGCACTACTTCGCTTCGCCCAGCAAATACAAACCACGAATAGCCTTCTTTCGGGATGGTAGGCAGTCGATGGGCAATCGCATTTTTCGGCGCGAGCGTCCCCCCTATCACATTTCACCGACCAACCGCCAATCAGCCGGCAGAATGCGCTGATCCACGCACCGTCGTTGACCAGACCAATGCGATTTGCCGATTGTTTTGAGCGAATCAAATATGTTTTGTTTTTGTTCGCGCCCATTTGGGGTCATTTTGTGCAGTGTGTGCAGGAGAGTGAGAGAAGAGTGCATAAGTAGCAACGGTGGGTACGAATCGATGCGCGAAGGGAGCAATAAACCTGTTGGAGAAAAGGAAGAAGCCACACGAACTTTGTTGCATAAGGATTGGTCAGCAAATCCGGTACGTTGACTCTCCGGCCAGTCCGGGCACTTCTTCGCCTAGCTCAGCGTTGGTCACCGGGTGCAACAGGTGCAGGTGATAAGAGGCGAATTTATGCGCGCAGACCACCATAGTCTACTGATAAGGACGCCGCCGACTACGACCGGGAGCTGCATCATCAGTAGATCACGCCGGAGAATCACTGCCTACTACTGCTACCTACTCTGACAGCTCACTTGGTAACTGTAAATCTGTCTCACCGATGTTCTATCCCGCACAGTCGCTTTCGTAGCTCATTTCTATCGCGACGGTATGCTAATTGAATGGATGTCACGCATATCAACGTGATTTTTCAGGTTCTTCGCGGCCGGTTCTGGTTGTGTTTGCAAGCAGTTATCCAGCAGGTCAACGTCCACTTGTTGGCCATTCCCGGGCTCCAGAAAACGGGCCGCGCTTGGACTCTGCCAGCACAAGACAAGACAACGAGATTTTCTCCGATTTCGTTGAAGCCGTTGACCGACAGCTTCTCTCATCGCCCCGCAACAAACACGCAAGCTTGAGCACGCGGTCCGAAAGGCACATATCCATGATGTTAATGCGCGTATATGTAAAGAAAAAAAAGACGTCGGCCAAAGATTGCCATCGACGACTGGCTTAAATGACCGAAACGCGCACGCCGTCTCTCTCTCTTTTTCTTTTTCTCTGGACGAGCTGACGTCAGGAGGGCGACGACGACGACGACGATGATGATGATGGTAGATTTCTGTACCGCAAGAGTCAATTGCTTCACTTCCATGTCACGTCCGAAAAATTCACGAGCAAAGAGGTAAAAGTGCCTAAAAACCGGATTGGCTTCAAACCATCCGCGGTGGATCGTGGACAAAAAACAAAAGATAGGTATTCGTTCCAAGAACTACCGGATAAAAGCGCGGAGCGAAAAAAAAAAGTCGCACTTTCACGAAACGCACAAATTTCGCGTGTGTGCAAAAACCAAGTAGGCAATTTGCGAAAAAGAAAACCTTCTCATAACCTTTCGCCCGGATCGGGTAGCTTAGCCATTAACGCATGGGTCTTGACACACATTTCGCGCACCTTGGAACCGACCGGGCAATGGACCCATCATCTTTGAAAGAACTTCAGGCGCAGAACGAGACCTCCATCCTTGATTTTCGGTACTCTTGTTCCTTTATAGAGGAGAGTCAGTGCCGCCTTATAAATTATCTTATTCATTGCGCGCGATGGCCGCTCGTGAATCGTTCTTTTTTTTTTCGAGGCCGGGGCCGATTTTCTTGAAATATTTCTCGTGCTTGTTTGATTAATGACACTTGATAGAAGCGTATGTTTGTGTGTGTTGATTCGATCCGTGCTGGAGAGTGAGTGGATGGAGGTAATTGTGCCGGGACGAGAAATGTTCAAGATCTCTAGCGGGAGATTCCGCGGGGTCACCCCGAAAAAGAAAGTACCCACCGAAGCGCGGGCCAGTCAGTGGTCAGAAATGCGACACTTTTTATTTTTTGGCTGGAAGGCCATAAACAAAACCGATTTAAGATCACTTTGCAGCGCTCCGGAGTTTGAAATATTTTCAAATAGCGTAGAGGCTACGCATGCGGGAGCGTAACGTGTTTTGCGATACGGCAGTTGTTTTTTTTTTTTCGGAACAAGGCGGGATGAGTCGGGCGTTGGTCGTTGTGGAGGGAACCGGTTCCTGATCTGCGCTCTATTTTAGATGCCGTAGATTCAGGTCTCCGGTTTTGCCGACCAGAAAACTGGTTGGATGGAAAAATATTCGGACCGGATCTCGAGTATAAATGTTATGTAATGTTATCAGTCGTCGTCGCAGGAGACGAGGCACGCGAGATGAAGAAGGATCGGCCGCTTGTTCGCTTCTGGCCTGGAATTATCGGGAGAAGTAATCTTTCAATGTGTCATGTAATTGATAGTCGGTCCAGAAGTGGATGGCAGCTTATGAATAAGGCTGAACATTTGTATTGTTCACGAGTAGATCGCGCTGGAACACAGTGAAACATTGTGATAATTAGTAGAGGATCGTTCATTTCATTTAAAAAAAGGTTGTTTCTGATTCAAACATGATAAATCTATAAAAAAATGGCATACCCAAGTAACAATTTTGATTTTTTTTTTCTGCAGACCATGAAATAGACTTTTAGAATACTTTAAAACCTTGATCAAACTTGGAATGTAGCTTTGGTACTTATGTTATATTAAATTTCTCTGTTCAATTTCATAAGAGAGGACAAAATACTTCTGCGGCCTACCGGGATCAGAAAACATTCATATTTTAATTGTTAAACAACTGAATTTCAGTGGTGACTTGTCCGGGGTGCGATTTGAACTCGCGAGTTTGACTCTCACGCCAAAATATCGTTTTTGCTCCACCAAGCTCAATCGATTTTAAATCAGGTCTTGATAGAATCAAAATATGAGCTCATTTGGATACGAACTCATACTGCACTTTCTTTATAATGTTTGTATGGGAATTACTATGGGAAAAGTGGACTTTTTATTCGGATCGTTTCAACTCTACACCGTTATGATACACGGCTATCTGTACTAATAAAAAAAATAATTGAACGTCACGATAATTAGTCATTAATTGATTAATAAGATTATGTTCTTTTGGCATGCTCCATCAACTGATCAGCAGGCAACATTGGTGTACTTGGCGTGAAGAATAGGACAAAGCATCCTGGCTACTATGTCATAAGTATAAGATGCAGTGTTGCTCAGAAAGCAGTTGATTAATCATATCACAAAGTTATCGGCTTGGAAATCAATTAATAACGAATTACCTTGAAATCTAATCAAAAAGTGGTCTTGAGCAAAGTTGTAGCTAGAAAAATTTCCAAACTTTTCCGTAGACGAAGGGCTAGAACGTTGAGAACAAAAATTTCACTTTTCCTATAGTAATTCCCATACAAACTTCAAAGGGCCACTTATCTCGCATCTACATGAATACATACAAGTTTGAGAGAATTATCAGAACCTGATTTAGAATCCATTGAGCTTGGTGGATCAAAATCGATACTTTGAGCCCCATAATGAATATTAACCACTACGCCGAGTAGCACAAATCTCAATAAAGACGGTCGAAACAAAAATTCTGTCCATTTTTACGTTTTTGAGACTAGATGTCTCCAAAAAGTTGCTCAAAATTGTATTGTGTATCTTTTGAAATACACACCTGAATAATCATTAAGCTAGTATTACACATCCAAATTCTAACTTTATTCAGTTACAAAATAACGGTTTTACTAACGATAAAGTTGCAGAACAACTGATTTTCTGAAAGTTTTCCGAAGACACCAAGCTTTTACACTTTACTCTAAATAAATATGATTAATTTTCCTTTAGGACGACCTTATCATGTTGGATTGATCAAATTTGATTAAATCACTAATTAACCCAATAAACCAATGTTAATGTAGTCTTGAAAGAAAATTAATCATATCTCTGATACGATTTTGTCAGCCCCTCCGCGCATCAGACTTTTCTCTTTCAATAATTTGACATAACCGTAATTATTAATTTTTCTCGCTCATTTTCAAAATGGATGCTTAAGATATTCTTCGGTGTAATAAGACCACTGGAAACCCGATGTCAATTATACAAGGTCTTGCCTAACCGGCTTATTGGTATTAGTGAAATGTGGAAATGTTTAGTTGTGTTCGTATTTCATCACAATGTTTATCTTTTTACACGAAACAGCTGTTTTCTGTGACGACACGTCTGCTATTCGCAATATGGAATGTTGTGCTGCCGTGACATCGTCATTTGCTTGCTCAGCAACGTTTACAACATTTTTGCTTCTAACACCAGCAAGCTGCCTGTTGTTCCAGACCTTGTATGATTGACATCGCTGGAAACCTGCATGCGTTTTGTAGAACATTTGAAAAGGTTTTTCGAAAAGGGGACCGACAAAATCGGGTCATTGCTATATTATGTTCCACTTGGTCTATAGAAAAAGATTAATCTCAACCAACAATTGAAAAGGACCTACAAGCTTGGTAAACTTGGTAAGCCCTTTACTCGTAAACCAAAGGCAACCCACGCAAATTAATGACATCATCCTGTAGGAATGCGTGGGCAGGGCCTAGCCTTTGCGAGAAGATAGATACGCCCTTTTTAATTGTTGGTCGAGTAATAACTTATTACACAGAAGTCGATTCTATTTCCAGTCTTGGACAAAGTTGTTCGGCATAGTTTGTTCAGATAAAGAGTCTGGTTTGTGCTAAATTTAGCTAGGTTAGAATTTTTAACAAGCAAATTAATAGTTCATAAAAACTTCTCCCGTAAATTCAGATCGTAACCAAATTCGTTCTAATATGGCACAATGATTGGATACCTCAATACAGAACGAAGGAGCAGTGGGGGTTGTGACCCGTCAAACAAACTTGACTCAACCTAAAGTATATATTTGATATCAAGATACTCTATCACACGAAATATCTATGGTCTGTAGTGTGTAAGCGGTACAAAGCTTATTAGAGAGTACATAATTGGCAACAAATATTTCGAGAAAAAATGCAAAAATTGGAAAACACAATTACAAAACAAACAACATCTTAAATTTCT
The DNA here is from genome assembly GCF_037179485.1 of Ochlerotatus camptorhynchus. Taxonomy (NCBI): domain Eukaryota; kingdom Metazoa; phylum Arthropoda; class Insecta; order Diptera; family Culicidae; genus Ochlerotatus; species Ochlerotatus camptorhynchus. The sequence goes on from NW_027040929.1 coordinate 888,566, forward strand.
CCTCAAACAATCAACTTAAATATGTAGTTCATATTTGCATTTCCCTTCGTGTAAATGCATGTGAGTCATGTTAGCTGTCAACCACCTAAGAGTGCGATGATTGTTCAACAAACAAACTACATAGCTCTTAGCAACAATGTATTCCACCCAAAAACAACAACAACAACAACAACACCAACACCATAGGTAGTTTAGCTCATCGGCCCAGATTGTCTGCAGGCCTGAATGATGTTGTCCAATCGAGCGTTCCTTGGCAACCGATCAACCGAACTGCAGCGAAAGCCTTTCACCACCTTTTCAATGGTCGCGGCGTTCAGGCGTTGCATACTAGATTTCCAGCTCAAACGGCGCATACCGTTTTGAGTAGCGGAAGTAAACAATTACCCCTGTCGTCGTGTGTTCCTTTTTTTCGCACCTTATTTGAGCTGATTGCCGGCTGCCGCGCCGCCACCGCAACATTGTTGGTGCGTGTTTGCAAAAGTAATTTAGCATATTTGAACAGAAATCTCCTGCAACATAGTGCGGTCAGCGGCCAAACGGAATGCAAGATGCAGTTAATTGCACACGCGAGTACAAGTACAGTGTTGCACCAGATCTGTGACGCGCTATTCCTTTGGATCGTTTGTTGTCGTTGTCGTCGCCGTCGTCGTCGTCGCGTAACACTCGCACTCCAGTCGCTTCAGCGAACCATGAGCTTGGTGGAAAATTAAATAATAGGAGAAAATAGGGTTTATTTATATTATTTGTTTACTTGTAATGGCACTTTGCGCTGCAGCTAGCTGGAAGGCACTATGGAGTGAACGAACGAACGAACAAACGAACGAACGAGCGTACTCGACAAGTTCAGGGACACACTCATGGTGGATGGGACACCTTTAATAGTAGGCAGGTACGTTACGGCTGTTGGTCACATGCGAGGCCTACTGCGATGGTTTTTCTCTCTCTCGCTCTTTGAGGGAGGAGGTGGATGAGTGCAAGGGATTAGCTCCGAATCGAGTGGCTGGTTGTGTCTGCACCACTGAACTCACGATTGCGTGCCCGTAGTTATAGTGGCTATCTATTAAGCTGTTTATAGGTTATATTGCTTGTCGGCGGCGAGGCGGCAGCTGTGGGTTACAGACGAGCACGAAAAAATGTTAATTCATGTGAGTAGCTGAGAAGCATCTAATCGTGTACTTTCTATCTGGCCTGGGCGGGCCCAGCCTCCAGTGCCGCGAATGACTGAAAGATCGAAAACGTAACTATGCAAATGATTGTTTACACTATTTTCCATTAACCTTTCTCGCTTCCCTAGCCTCATTCATTCAAAGCTGCAGCCATGGTTGGTGCTTTTTTTTTACATAACCCATTCATACAAGCCTGTTTCACGGAGATCTTTCGCCTCCAAAAGACTCACGTGCGTCACGAGACCCGCTGAAAATGAGCGATCATAATTTAGACCTGGCTGGTTAACTTTTCTCCTCACCGAATCAGCTTCCTAACCAACTCCGCCAAGTCATTACCGGGACCACCTTTTTGTTCAGCCCATAGCTGCCTTTTTATTGCTCAAATCTCGGTGTGTTGTTAATTACCTTGTTTAACATTGCGTCTCCCCTCGCCAAAACAAAACAAAAAAAAGGTTCAAATCCTATACAGAAAGTTGCCTTCCATCAGTGTGTTTGCCCTTCTTTGGGATTTAAATGTGATTAACGAGGCTCATTCTTCACCTTTCTCTCTATCTCACAGCCGGTCCGCCGACGAAAGGAGAGCGCATCCATACGCAGGTCGTCATCGATGAAGCCGGCCGGCCGGCTCTACCCACGATCAGCACCCAGCGAAGACCACGGGAGGTAGGTACGTTCCCACACACACCCATTTCAAATATTTGTTCAGTCTCCCGGTCACACACCCAACTGCAACCAACTCGATGGGCGACCCAGGGCCCAATCTGCATTCTTATCTCTATTGTTGGCTTATTGGCCTATGATAAACAAGTCGGCTATGGGAATGAAGGGAATAGACTTCGCACTTTATAGCCGGCCACCACCGATCGAACCAAGTAGGCGCATACAACGTGCAAGGTTGCTGCAGCAAGGCCATTCTCTTTTTAGCCTTACTTTGGTTCGAGGAAGATAGCCCACTATCAAATTTCAGCACGTGCTTTCACTTACTTGAAGTTCAAACAGGGTGTTGATTTCTTCTGGTTAGTGATTTGGTCCCATGGCAACGGGATGTATGAAGTAGGGTGTCGGCCCAAGTGTCCCTAATATTGGGCCCATACATATGGAAAGAAAGCATTTTTTGACAATTTTTCACTTGCCACTTGACGCATTGTTCTAAGAAAAATTAAAAAATAGGAAATTTTTATCGATGGACGGAATCTTCAGATCCATAAGCCAACATTAGAGTCATTTCTCCTATCTCGGATGTCACTTGTCAGACGGTGAAATATGTTCAAATAGGACTTGACTACTTTGTCTATTCTTCCCATTTACATTTCTAACTTATTCGTCGAACCCTTACCGTTTCCCAATAGGGTAAGTGCACCAGTTTTTACCCATAGTTTCTTATAGTAGAAATATCATCAAAACATGACCAAAATAGGTGCATTTCCCCTATCTGTTAATGGTTCGGCCATAAAAATAAATGTATCCAAGCTACCCGAAGCGCTCATAAACAAACTGTTGAACTCCGTTGTCGTCGCCGTAGTCTCCATCGCCTGCTTTGATCGGTGCACACTGTCAACATGCACATGAGCCTCCCAAATATGCGGAAATTCGATGGTTCCGATCCTTGATCTTCCGTATACCCGGTGTTCAGCAAACAGGTTACGATCGACGTAATTTGTCAGCCGAACAAGACGAACCAGCGGCGCAAAAACACGATCATCGGTGGTGAAAAAATCGTGAATGTGGAGAAAGAGAACAGGTGAATGAACCCCCGAAAACTAAATCTACTTGGTTGAATTGACTGCTTCTTCAGGTCGGCACTGACAATCAGTTTGGTTGAGTTTGTATATTCGTACCGGTGCAGTGTCAAGGTGTGAGTGTTGAAAAGAAGTGAAGAAATCACAGCAAAAGCGGGCAAAAGCTGTCCGTAGCTTGTCGTCGATCATTGCGCGGCTTCCTTCGATTGGTCAGTGTTGACAGGAAATTAATTTTTGGTTATTGCGAAACTCTCATCAGTAATGAATAAGGGCTACTTAATTGAATTAAATCGAACTGAATAGATTAAAAGCAATATTTACAAACTCACATGTTTTGCCCCAACATGGGAGTAATGTTTGAACAAGTTCGATTAGTAATTGTAAATTATTCATAATCGTTTAAATGGTTCATGGCATGTTGATTTCTGACGTTTCAACATGCCTTTCGTTGATCAGTTATGGCATCACTTCTAAAATTACTTCTGACCCGGTCAACACGCATTAGATAATAGTTTTTTAATGTTTTCGGAAAAGGAGTTCCACCCAAATTTGGACTCGAACCGCACGCACCCACCCCTCGCCCACATGTTCCCCTATCCCCAGTCAGTAGATGTTGGTGAATGTGTGTGTCTAGCCCACACTCTTCTTGTAATCGTTTGGCTTTGTTTCTAAAGGTGTCTTCAGACATGAGCGTTCATGAGCGGAGCGGAGCGGGTATGAAAGAGACACCTAGTAGGATAGGTGTACCAGTTATGGCTTTACGTCCCATTGGTATGTTCCAATTATAGCCTATGGGATTCTCTCTCATACCAACGCAAATCACGCTCCGCTAGGCTCGCTGATGCACGCTGATGTCTGAATTCACCTTAATTCTCGCGTTCTATCGACACCATCGAGCGCGCCCTATCCATGATCATTGAGTTTTTTGTTTTGGCAGCGTGATTCTAGCAAACATTAGAAAGAGTTTAAAAGAAACGTGTATCGATTTAGGGCTATTGACCTCGTCGCCTACTTTGTAGCTGTCAGCCGCCACCGTCCGACCGAAAGATGCGGGCAAATAGCTACTATTATTGCAAGCGATTTACAGTTTGGTGATGTTTCGCGGAAATCTTGGCAAAAAGTATCCTCCCTCCCCTTGTGTGAAATGGCAGAAATAACCAAAGAAAACAGGATATAATCTAACTATGCAGCTGCGCTAGTCAGTCCGTTTAAAGTTCTTAATTCAATTATATAACAACGTACTAGTACGCAGTGGAGGAGAATGGGGTAGGGGCAAACCACTCACAATATGCACAGTAATTGAATTATTGTGCTGTGTGTTCACATGTGCTTCACACACACACACACACACACACACACATATCCTAGATCTACGGAACTACCGGAGCACATTTAAAGCTGTTTTCCTATTGGTACCTCAAAAATAAACAGCTAAATTTATACCTTCCACCACTTACAATAATGTTGGGCTGCGCGCCGGTAAGTAACAGTATGATTTGTTTTATTTTCAGAACTGTGCTGTTATTATTACAATCGCACATTTTTTCTTCAACCTTGATTTTCGGTCTCACCTGCTTTCATTGCCTCGCTACCACCAGTGCCTACTAGATGAGAGCGTGTGAGAGAAAGACAGAGGCTCAATTTTCCGGTTTGTTTGCAGCCGGTGCGCGGTAGGTACACACTTAGAAAAATTCATGTAAATTTAGGTGCTCTGAGACTGACATATACGAGCGTCAATTTTGATATAAAATTGAGTCATAATAGACGCAAAATTCAGCTCAATGAAACGTACTTTTCGTCGAGCATCGAACTTTTCGGTCTCGGAGCTCTTAATTTTACATGACATGTTTGTTTACGTCTCATCCTTTATGTTAAAGATGGATTCCGTCACGTGTAAAATTAGTTATTTCTAAGTGTGTAGGTACCTGTGTATCCCAATTGGGAAGATCGTTATCGAAATTTGTTTACGTTTTTCTTTCGGTTAGGCTGTAATTGCTTACTTGCTTACTTCGGTTAGGCTTTGGAAAGGGAGAGCCCAATTGCCTCACCGCGGGTTGATGATGAATAATATGAGAAGTTTTCAAGCTTACCTGTGGATGATAAAAGAGAGAGCGAAAATAAGTCATTTAATTCAATGCAGTCACTTTTGATGATGATTGTGGAAACTTCCGCAAAAGGCCTTTCTTTTTTTCAAGACGTGATTTCAAATAATGTTCAATTTTGATGAAACTAAGATCATTAACTTCATAAGTTCTTTTTGAGTTCTTGTAGTTTCTTGAACTGATACTGTTGCAACTGTGAAACCAAACCATTTCCATGAAACCATCAATCAATCAGGAAAACTTCTGTCAGTGTATTGCTTAAACATTCACCTCAAGTCGTAAACCAGCGTGCAAAAACTGTTTTAAAAATCATGGGGTCTTGCCCTATTCAGTATTCCACCGACCGTTCGCGCACAAACCGAAAAACAACAAAAAACATAGTGGGAACTACTGACAAAAAAATGAAATACGAAGTGTGACCGTTCACATAAATATGCGAAGCGTCGTTCCTCATATCAAGTTCCCATAAACCACGCTCAATCGCTCGTTCGAGGACGCATTCCGCCTTTACTTTTTCTCATCATTTATTCACCTTTCTCTGTGATCCCAAGACCCCAAGAGCCCGAGAAACCAGCCCCGGATAGGGAAAGACGAAACAATTACACTTCTATGTAAATTTAATTTGATTTGATTTAGTTCAAACTATAATTTTACCTCGCGTTAGGCACGAAACGAACCATCAACCGAGTCTCGCCTCAAGAGAGAGAAAGCACAATGGGTCTTCCCATCTGTCTGCCTTTACATCACCCTTCCAACCCTTTACTATTCCTTGACCAACCAAACCGAATCAGGTGCCAGGCATCGCAATCGACACGAACGGCGCGACAAGACGTCCACATTCTAATGACAAACCATCATCCATCGAAGCAACCCAGAGCAGCTCGTCAAACGTCAATCGGGGCAAACGCAATCACTGGCACACTCTGATGGATAAATTACCTACCTCAGCCGACCCAAAACACGACCGAATCATTCATTCGGAGGACGATGGTGACGACGACGACGACGACGCGATTATGAGAGACACCTCCAGCATAATCACATGGGTGGCAGAAGTACCGTTTTGTGTTGGATTGGCTGACATTAGCATTTTATGGGTTTTCTATCGAAATAGTAAAGGAACTGTGCTCCCTTTTCACGGTGTTTATGGTGACTTTGTCAATCAAGACTTTTGAGTGAACAGGTGCGGGCGATGCATTTGGGGCACATGCATGCGTGAACGTGATGCCTCGTCAAACATGGGAATTATGTCTTCCATTCCTAGATGTGCAGGCAGTTAATCAAAGCTTTGGTCACTACACGCAAAGATTAATAAATCAAAATCTGAGTGTTAGAGCTTGGCTCTAGGCTGATTTGATTGAATGACCACAGTGTGCTAACAAAGCAAAATTGAAAAAGTAGTATAGTTATAGTCTAGATCTAGCACTTGGTACTTGGATCTCTAAAATGCAAGCTTAAATACTCGATTTCTTATTACATTAAATACACAAAAATCACCTTAAAATATGACCATCAAACAAATATACGCCTTTGAAAAATAAGGGGGATGAGCACCACTGATCTTAATCAACTTGGCATTTCTTTAGAAGTTTTTGATCACTTTATTTTTAATTTTCTTGCGATTGATAGCACGATTTTCAATCAAATTTGGCCAGATGAAACAAGGGTTCAATAGCAAATTTGAAGTTTGAAGATTTTTTATCAATTATACTAAAAGTCGCACAACACATTTTTCAATATCACTTTTTGCAATGATTTTTTAACCAATTTATTTAAAATAATCATGCAAGTGGACCATATTAAGTGTACCTTTGGAGCCATTGTATGGTCAAAAACGCAAAATTTCACGACAAAAACTGATTTCTCCAAAACTATACACTCTAGAGGTTTGACATCCTGGAAGAGTTTGTCTATAAGAAAAGATTTTCCTTTCGGCGTAGGGTATGACTAGGGTGGTCTTCTTTTTTCAAAATTAAAATATATAACCTTTTATTTTTAAAATGTACAGCAATACTTGCTTTAAAAAGTTATTACTTAATTTTTGAAGATTATTTTGGAACCTTATTTTAGAAGCTTCATTTTGAATCTTATTTTGGAATCTTTCGGAAGCATATTTTTGCAGCATAGTTTAGAGCTTATTTGGGAAGCATATGTTGAAAGCTTCAAAGCTTATTTTAGAAACATGCATGTTTTAGAAGAGTATTTTTAAGAGTATTTTAGAAAATTCAAAGCTTATTTTGAAGCATTATTTGGAAACGTATTTTGGAAGCTTATTTAGAAGCATTATTTGGAAGCCTATTTTGGAAGCATATTTTGAAAGTCTATTTTGGAAACTTATTTTGGATGCTTATTTTGGAAACTTCTTTTTGAATCTTATTTGGAAGCTTATTTTAGAAGCCTATTTTCGATGCTTATATGATTGGAAACTTATTTTGAAAGTCTATGTTGGAAACTTATTTTGGATGCTTATTTTGGAAACTTAATTCGGATGATTATTTGGGAAGCTTATTTTGGTAGCTTATTTTGGAATATTATTTTGGAAGTATATTTCGTAAATCTATTTGGGAAGCTTATTTAGAAGAGTATTTTAGAAACTTACAAGCTTGGAAGCCTATTTTGGAAGCATATTTTGGAAGCTTTTTTTGGAAGCTTATTTTGAATGCTTATTTTGGAAGCTTCATTTGGAAGATTATTTTGGAAGCCTATTTGAGAGCTTGCTTTGAAAGCTTATTTTGGAAGCATATTTTAGAAGCATATTTTAGGATAGTATTTTTGAAGAGTATTTTAGAAAATTCAGAGCTTATTTTGAAGCATTATTTGGAAGCCAATTTTGGAAGCTTATTTTAAAGCATTATTTAGAAGCCTATTTTGGAAGCCTATTTTGGGAGCTTATCTCGGAAGATTATTTTGGAAGCTTCTTTTTGAATCTTATTTTAGAATCTAATTGTGGAAGCTTATTTTAGAAGCCTATTTTCGATGCTTATATGATTATAAGCTTATTTTGGAAGCATATTTTGGAAACTTATTTTGGATGCTTATTTTGGAAGCTTAATTTGGAAGATTATTTTGGAAGCCTATTTTGATAGCTTATTTTGGAATCTTATTTTGGAAGCATATTTCGGAAACCTATTTTGGAAGCTTATTTAGAAGAGTATTTTAGAAGCTTACAAGCTTGAAAGCCTATTTTGGAAGCATATTTTGGATGCTTTTTTGGAAGCTTATTTTGGAAGCTTTATTTGAAAGTTTATTTTGGAAGCCTATTTTGGACGCATATCTTGGAAGTATAGATTGAGTAATATGGACTAAATATACACAGGGCATCGTCTGCTGACTATTGTCACGGGTATATCGTGGGAGTCCCAGGTACTCGATTCAAGCTTTAGTTGACGGTGGTGGCTCTTCTTGACCTTCTACCCCCTTTGGAAGCTTATTTTGGAAGCATATTTTGGAAGCATATTTTGGAAACTTATTTTGGATGCTTATTTTGGAAGCTTAATTTGGAAGATTATTTTGGAAGTCTATTTTGGTAGCTTATTTTGGAATCTTATTTTGGAAGAATTTTTCGGAAACCTATTTTTGAAGCTTATTTAGAAGAGTATTTTAGAAGCTTACAAGCTTGGAAGCCTATTTTGGAAGCATATTTTGGATGCTTTTTGGGAGCTCATTTTGGAAGCCTATTTGAGAGCTTGCTTTGAAAGTTTATTTTGGAAGCCTATTTTGGAAGCATATCTTGGAAGTATAGATTGGGTAATATGGACTAAATATATACAGGGCATCGTCTGCGGGTATATCGTGGGAGTCACAGGAACCCGATTCAAGCTTTACTTGACGGCGGTGGCTCTTCTTGACCTTCTACCCCCTGAGTAGTAAGTGTGCATAAGGGCGTCTATGTGATGTTTTGCTGTATCTGTTATGGATATCTAGTGCATTATGTTCCCTTAAATTGTTGTGGTCGTGCCTCAAAAGTTGCCCTTTTTGAAGTACTAGTGTTCACAACATAAAGGGTACCATTGCGAAGCAAGAGATTTGATAAAATTATTCGCAGTTCTACTTGTCCAACGCCTCCGCTTGTAAAAGCATGTATCCATCTAAACCTTAAAAATAAAAAGTTTAAAAATTTAATTTTGAAAAAAGAGGACCAAGATCTTTTCTTTAAAACAAACTCTTTCCAAGGTTATCGAGATATAGCTCATTGGAACTGCGTGGCTTTTCACTCAATTTTAACGGATTTTCCTCTTACATTTGAATTAAATTTCATACTTGGTAATGATCTAACTAACTGGACTAAGTAGTGGTACTTGTGTTTATTTTATTTTGATTTGTTTATTTGGTAAGGCTCAATGTTTAAGAACAAACTTTGCGGAGTCGATTAAAACAATTTTACAATTCTAGATAAACATTTCAAAAGGTCCTATCTGCATTGATCGATTTTCTTCATCGACTTTCTCTTTCGTCAATAACTCAGCTGCAAAACCTTTCCCTGTTGTATTTGACGTTTTGGACGCTAGATAAGAACCTCCTTCATCAAACTATGTGGTAGAATTATCCACTTATTTTAATTTGTTTGTTTGGTAAGGCTCAATGTTAAAAAAAAAACTTTGCGGAGTCGATCAAAACAATTTTACAATTATACACTTACCAAACCAGTGTCGGATAGGGTTCGTGAAGAGTTCTTCTGCTTCTGCTTCTTCTTCGCATTTCAAGCTTATTAACTATCGCATATTAGCTTATTGTGTTTTCTCAAGTTAGTGTTCTAGATGCACTTCCACAGTTATTAATTGAGAGCTTTCGATGCCTGTATCATTTTTGCATTGGTGCCCAGGGAAGTCGAGAAATCTTCCAAGCCGAAAAATTCCTAGACCGGACTGGGAATCGAGCCAGCCACCTCCAGCATAGTCTTGCATTGTAGCTGCGCCTTTACCGACTGTGCTAAGGGAAGCACAAATATCGGCTCCCATTCGTTGCTATCCCTCTTACTCTTATGGAGGATCGCATGATGTTTAACTTCACGTATATAATGCAAAATTGCGACTTATACACGCTCAATCATTTGAATTTTATATTACAGATTAAATTGTATATCTTGTTTTATTTAATACTAGCTGAGTGTGCCCGGCCTTGCTCGGGATTCAATATTAGCTTGATTTTATGCACCAATTAAAAAAAAAGCATGCTATATTGATCGTAGCCCCCCCCCCCCCCTCTTATCTAAGGGGCTACTCCCTATGACCTTCACATGTCAATTTTGGTTCGATTTGCTTGATTAGTTCTCGATTTATGCAGAAATTTCTGTGTCATTTGTATGGGAGCTATACAGAGAGGGGAGGGGTCTCGAACCATCATAAGAACCTTTCCCGGCAATTCTTATGCGATTTTATGTGTCACAATGTCATTTTGAGCTAATCAATGTATTGCTTATGGTGGCGGTATTACCCCGTCTTCCCCTATATTGACGGGAAGGATAATTATTGACATTAATATTGATGATGTGAATACGAAAATATTATCAATATCGATTTATTGACATCAATTAAATCAATCGTGTAGGGTCCCCTAGTTATGCAATGAAAGCTTTCCGTGGTTACTAGGAACGCAAAAAAAAATAAAGATCGATGACAATCATTTCCCCGCTTTGACTCGTTCCCAAATGATGTTGAATATAATCAGATTAACCCCGAATTAGCCTACGACATCGAAACACCAAATAACGGTGGTGATTAAATTGTTAGCAACGGAAAGCGAAAATTATTTATCATTTCCGCGCGCTCGGTTCATTAGCAAGTTTCAACGTCCAGTTAAAGCGATTGTTGCGACAGATTTTCTCGGAGTTCTTCCAGCAAAAAACAACTCAGAGTTGAGTGTATATTAGCTTAAAGCTAGAATGCATTTATTATTATTAAGAAAGCTTTAGAAACAATTTGTGTAATCTTACTCACAATTCAGTCTCCGTTTTATGTGTTTAATATATGTCACAACAGTTCGTGAAATTCTTATTATTATTCTGTAATTAGTTTTATGTTTAGTAATTTAATGTAGGTATAAATTCAAATAAATCACCTTATTATTTTAACTAATTCTTCCGCTTTGCTCAAATATTAACTTTCCTATCACTGTATCATATATGTACGATAAGATTTGTTTACATTCTTTTATCTCATATCCCTTATCAGTCCTTATTGTTCTCCCTCTCTCTAATCTGTCCATCATCACGTTTGACGGCTTGGGTTCACAGATCAACCGTTTGGTATAATGTGGCGCGTTAGCTACCACTACTGGTAACCGATACAAGGGGCTGTTGCGGCGAACATCCTCCCCCGCGTGTCGCCATAGCTTCGGGTTTGGCGTCACCAGAATTCTCCACGTCCAGCACAGCCAGTTTCGCTGCAGGTCTCTTCAGAATCCCTCTTGACGTCAGTACTTCTGCCCGGCGAACCACTCCATCCTTGCCTGGGATCACCTGAACTACTCGTCCTCTCATCCAACGGTTCCTTACGTTCTCGTCTGCCACGAATACTAGTTCGCCTTCCTTGATTGGTCTTACATCCCGAAACCACTTTGTTCGCCGAGTGATGGTTTTCAGGTACTCCACTATCCAGCGACGCCAAAAGTTATCTAGCGTATGTTGCACCATATTCCAGCTATTTCGCAAGGCCATTCCATCGTCCGTCGGGGTTTTCTCAGGCTCACGAACTCCGTTGGAGCTTAACATCAAAAAATGATTTGGGGTCAAGGATTCGTGATCAGCCGTTTCCAAGGGAATGTAGGTGAGCGGTCGCGAGTTAACCATACTCTCCGCTTCTGCTAACACGGTTGCTAGTGATTCCTCATCCAACTTCCGGACTGCCGGAATCGATCCTAGAGCAGATTTTACGGCCCGAACCATCCTTTCCCAGCAACCACCCATGTGAGGGGCAGAAGGTGGGTTAAAACGCCACTGAGTTTCCGCATTTGTGAACGTGCTGCTCAGTTCGATGTTGATCTTTTTGACTTCGTCCACCAGATCCCGATTCGCTCCGACGAAGTTAGTTCCGTTGTCGGAGTAGATTTCTTGGGGAGAGCCACGCCGCGCAATGAACCTTCTTATCGCCTTTTTACAGGAATCTGTGGATAGACTGGCGACAACCTCGAGATGAATAGCCCGAACGGTGAGACATGTAAACAGGCAAACCCATCGCTTCACTGCACTTCGTCCAATCCTGATTAAATATGGGCCGAAAATGTCCACTCCCACGTAGGTGAAAGGGCGTACGAATGGTTCTAATCGTACCGAAGGTAGCGGTCCCATTTTTGGCATGACAGGCGTCGCTTTGTACACGTGGCACCACATGCAACGTTTCTTGATTAGTCGCAGCTGAACCCTCAATTTCGGAACATGGAACTTTTGGCGCACCTCGTTGACTACCGTTTCACCATTTGCGTGTCCATATTTGCGATGGTAATAGTCCAACAACAAATCCGTTATGCGATGGTTTCTGGGTAGAATTATAGGAAACTTCGCATCGTAAGACAATATCTGCGCTGCTGCAGCACGACTTCCCACTCGCAGAACCCCGTATTCATCGATGAATGGTGTCAGTTTCATAATAGCACTTGATGGATCCAATTGCTTTCCCAACGCACGTTGGTCACCTCGTTTTTGCTTCAAAATAGTAATTTCCTCAGCAAACGCTTCGGATTGTGCTGTCTGCCACAAGATTCCTTCCGCCATCTGCAGTTCTTCACTAGTCATTCCAACCGTGTCAGCTAACTCAGTACTCGGGGTACGCAGGTTGTTGATGAAATGGTACACGTACGCCATACAATGCAGCAATCGTTCAAACTTCGAAAACCTCTCTGCGTCCATCACCGGTTGTACGACGAGATGACTGCAAACGACCGCCGCTCGAAGTTCTTTGTCGCTTTCATCCATATTCTCTTCTTCGTTGGGATCCATCGACCATCCTGCCTCCTGTGCATACAGAAATTCTGGTCCCTGGAACCATCGGCTGTCTACGTTGCAAGAAGGGCCTTTCCCCCACTTGGTTGCTTCGTCTGCTACGTTGACCTTGGTTGAAATCCATCTCCACTCATCGACGCTCGATAAACTGAGTATTTCGTTGACTCTGAAGGCCACGAATTGGCGATACCTACGCACATCGGATTTTATCCATGAACAAACTGTCGAAGAGTCGCTCCAAAAGAAAGTTTTATGGATCTTCAGCGTGTGATTACGTTCTATTGTTCTCCGCAAGCGAGCTCCCAGCAAAGCTGCCATCAATTCTAATCGCGGTATCGAAAGTCCTCTAAGGGGTGCAACTTTGGTTTTCGATGAAACTAGTGCGACCCTGATATGCCCTTTGTCAACTATGCGGAAGTATCCTACAGCCGCGAAAGCTTGAGCGCTGGCATCGACGAATACGTGTAGCTCCAGGGATTTGTAGCTATCAGCATCGTATTCAGGAAAATAGCAACGTGGAATGCGTAATCCATCCATCTCCTTGAGTACCACAAGCCATTCCATCCAGCGCTTCGCTATCACCTCCGGAACCTTGCCATCCCATTCAGTGTCTGTCCGCCAAACGTCCTGAATCAGGATCTTTCCGTGTACTACGAACGAAGCCACTAAACCCAACGGATCATACATACTCATGACGACTCGTAGCATTTCTCTCTTCGTGGGAATTGCAGGAGCTTCCACCAGGGTTCGAATTCTTTCGCAAAACTGTAGTGAGAATGCGAAAACATCTTCCTCTTGCAACCAGACCATTCCTAGCACTCGCTCGTATCCAACCTCCTTGTCCGGTAGCATGATTTTTGATGGTTTCCTGTTAGGTTCTCCTAACTTCTCCAACACGCTTTTATCACTCGACATCCAATTGCGGATATGAAATCCCGCGCGCCTGTGCACCTCGATTACTTCCTTGGCTACCTCGTACGCTTCTTCCGCTGTATTGAAACTGTCTACGTAGTCGTCCACATAGTGCCGCTTTGTAACGGCTGCTGCTCCTCTCGGTAGTTCCCATTCTTGGTCCGATGCGTTCAGGTTCTTTATGTACTGGGAGTGCGCAGGAGAGCAGGCCGCTCCGAATATTGCCACGTGCGAAACCATGATGCTCATTGGTAGCTCGGGTGAATCTCTGTAAGGAAACAACAAAGCGCTGCGGTCCTGTTCACGAATCAGCATTTGCAGGAACATCTCTTTGACGTCGGCTGACACTGCAACTTGGCGTTCCCGGTACGGGAACATTACGGACAATAACGGGGTTAGGAGATCCGGACCTTTCAAAAGCATTGAGTTTAGCGATATGCCTTCAACCTTCGATGCAGCATCCCAGATAACTCTGACTTTCCCAGGCTTCTTCTCATTCAAAACTACTCCGATAGGAAGGAACCAGGTTCGACGTAGATCAAACCCTTCCAGTTCCTGCATGGTCGCTTCATGTATGTAACTTTTGGATTTGAAATCTGCTATTTGACGACGGACGCTGTCGTATAGATCCGGATTCCGAGCTAAGCGCTTTTCAAGGCACTTAAAACGACGCTCCGCCATTGGTCTGCTGTCCGGAAACTCAATGTAGTCGTACTTCCAAAGCAAATCAGTCTCGTACTTCCCAGTACTGGTACGGCGCGTGGTTTCTTCCAGGATCTTATATGCCCTCTGCTCTTCTACCCCTTTCACAGCAGGAACAACTGCTACCCCTAGGCTCTCGACATCAAAAAAATGCCGGACGTAATCGTGGAGATCTACATCCGATGGTCCTGCACATATGTGTAGTTGTCTATGTAGCATACCTGTTTTTGGCTTCCCCAAGCTTCCACATACTGCCCAGCCAATTCTAGTTTTGGTCCCGATCGGCTCATTCAGCTTTCCCTCTCGGAGTTTCAGAGTGGCTAGCAGATGGGAATTACTAAGCCCTATCAGTATTCCTGGTACAGCGGATTCGAAGTTCTTCACCGGAAGTTTCCTTAGGTGAGCGAACCTTGATGAGAGTTCCTCGAAGTCCAACGTTTGTTGAGGAAGTCCTAAGTTGTCCACCGTATACACATCCGATACCTTGAACCGTTTGTTTCCGCCAGCTTCTGATATCTCCATGTTCACAACCTCCGATCCAGAAATCTTCTTGTTAACGCCTCCTGTCCATTGAAGATACAACGATTCCACTCTGCCTTCGGCACCCAATTCCTCTGCGATCGACCGTTCCACGAGCGTCACTGAGGATCCGTCATCTAGAAAAGCATATGTGTTGACCTGACCTCTTTGACCGAATAAGGTAACAGGAAGGATCCGAAAAAGGGTTGATGAGGTAATCTGACGATGTACTGTAACCACCGCACTCGTAGATGCTTCGTCCGATTTCGATTCAACCGGTGGCTCGAAGTGCAGTAAACGGTGGTGCCGCTTCGGGCATTCGTTGATCCCGCAAACTTCACCCTTACACGGCCAACGTGCATGCGATGTGAGACAACGTGCGCAAAGTTTGTTTGCCTTTACCGACTTCCAACGACCGTCCAAATCGAGTCTTTTGAAAGCTGCACAATTTCCAATCTGATGGCCATCAACCTTGCACACCGGACAGAATTTGCTGCGTGTACTTGAATACTTCGGCTGTTGCGTTTCTCCTGCCGCTTTCTCCCAATTTCTCGTTCTGGTTGGCTCTTCGCGATGCTTCGATTGCTCCGTTTCCGTTGCCATGTGCGCGTTTATGAACGACTTCTCCTTGGGTTTGCTTCGCTCTTCCCTTGCAGCTTTCGGCGGAATGCTGACAAGCTGGGTTACGCCACTAGCTGCCGATGACACTTTCGCCATGTAACCGCTGAACACATTCAAGTCAACTACCGGAACCTGCTCCTGATAGAGCGCCCAACTGAATTTCGCTGTTGCTGGTAGTTTGTCGACCAGTTCTTGTAGTAGGATGGGGTTTGACAAATGCCTTTCCAATCCGACTGCTTTCAAGTGGCCGCATAGATTTTGCACCACTAGTCCGAAACTCACCAGTGTCTCCAATCGATCCGCCCGTGGAGCTGGAGTTGCCCTCACCTTAGCGATCATATTGTTGACGATCTGTTCCGGACGACCATACAGTTGCTGAAGTGTCGACAAAATTTGAGGCACCGTTGACGGGTGGAGCAAAAAGCTGCTGACTGCATCTTTGGCGGAACTTCTAAGGCTACGCTGCAGCCGCAGAAGGTTTTCTGCGTTGGAGTAGCCGCAAATCTCCGTCGAATGCTGGTAGCTGCTTATAAAAAGCGGCCAATCTACAGGATGACCAGAGAAGATTGGCAACTCCTTAGTGACCACTTGCCTGGCTGCCAATTGTTGAGACGATGGTCCAACTGTCAGATTCGGTACAAAACGTTGATTCGGAATCCACTGTGGATGAACTTGCGGAAACCCAGGGTCCCCAAAGCTTTCCTGTCGACTACTTGGAAAACCTTCGTTAACAAAGGGCGAAGGAGGTGGTGGAAAAGGAGGAGTATGATGCCGGCTGTTCCCTGAATTATCTACCCTAGGCCTTCCAGAACTTATGTTTGGGTAAGCTAATTCTGGACTATTGTTGCCACTTACCGACGATTGACCTTCGTTACGTGTTTGAACGACATCTTCCAACTGCTGAACTTCGTCACGTAACGCCCAGTAGTCCTTTTCCGCTTTACTTCGCAGACGAATCGCTTCTTGCTCCCGTTGACAAGTGACTACTAGTTGGGACTGCAACTGTTGTTCCGTAGCCCGCAGACGCTGGATCTCACTCTCTAGCTCTGCATTCTGCCTCTGAATTGTTGCCTGTTCCCGATTCCGATGTTCGAGTTGAATCCGCAAATCCGCTTCCGATTGACGAATCCGTTGCAGTTCTTCGACGTGTTGGTTTTCCAGGTATTTGATGGTGTTCTGAAGCGCTGATAGCTGACGACCGCGACCTTCGAGCTGAGTACGCAGACCTTCTTCCGATCCCTGCATCCGCTTCGTTTCCTCGTCGTACTGTGCTTGCAAAACCTTCAACCGGTTAACCAGCTCCAACTCTCGCTTACGTCTTGTTTCCATCTCCAACTCGTACTTCGTCTTCAGTTCTTGGATATACTCCACACTTCGTAGCAACTCGACAGCATGCTGGTTTCGAAGTTTCCCGGTTTCGGAGCTCCATTTTTCGTATGATGGTATGTCAATACGTTTCGCTTTCGGGACAGCGCCGGTCTTCGAAGTAGTCGCTATACTGTCCTTTTCTTCGAGAAGATCGATGAAGGGCTTCAGATCGACGAATGGCATATCGGTTCGATCTTTTCTATCAAGCTTCACCACGGCCAATCCAAGAGCGCCTTCGATAGAATCCTCCGAATCCTCGCCAATCGTGACACTTCCTTCAGTTCTTGGGATTGATTCCACCTCTAATCCCTCGCCAAACGTTTTAGGAACAGCAGATTCCGAAACCTTATTTGGTGTCGATGAGCAGTGCACTCCCTGCGCTACGCCGGATGCCTTTTGACGTTGATTGTCATCTACAGATGTTGGCACAGGCGTCTGACTAACGACGACCTTACCGGAACTCTCGGCTGCCTTGTTCTGCTTCACCCAATCTTCCGTCCTTCGCGCACTCCTCTGGCTACTTCGCAAGCTGCGTACACTTTTTGCATCTTCTTCGTCTTGCCGGTTTAGCAATTCGTGTTTCTGAGCAATAAACTGCTTGCCACGCTCGAGCTTTTCTCGAAGTTCCTTCTCGTTCAACGCTCTCTCCATGTTGATCTTCTCCTGGCTCAGCTCATCGATTAACCTGCGCTCTTCTTCCAGACGATTCAACTCACGACTTGTTCTAGCCCTGCGAGCGCTAGAAGTGCTCGAAATTCCACTGGCAATACTCAGTGCTGGGTCAGGAATACGAGGAACGCAGGTCGTGCAAGAGAAACTAGCCGTACGTACCGTAGCAGTGTTGACGTTGGCACACGAAAAATGGTACCACCTGTTACAGTTCTGGCACTCAACCATAAACCGCTCAGCGTCATTTGACCGCTCACATCCACCGCATTCACGGTTCTCACCTCCACCGTTGTCCACAATCGATGCCAAAAACGAATCTTCCGAAGAACGATTCGACACCTTATCGTCTTCTTCGGTCTGGAGGTTAGCATTTACCTGCTCAATGGCCC
Organism: Ochlerotatus camptorhynchus; assembly: GCF_037179485.1. Lineage (NCBI taxonomy): Eukaryota > Metazoa > Arthropoda > Insecta > Diptera > Culicidae > Ochlerotatus > Ochlerotatus camptorhynchus. Next base: position 906,689 of record NW_027040929.1, read on the forward strand.
TCCTCGTTCGCAACCGTGTTTGCCGAACATTCGACGGGAAATCCATCTCACTTCGGATGAATTCTTTAAGAATCTGTTGCGACAGATTTTCTCGGAGTTCTTCCAGCAAAAAACAACTCAGAGTTGAGTGTATATTAGCTTAAAGCTAGAATGCATTTATTATTATTAAGAAAGCTTTAGAAACAATTTGTGTAATCTTACTCACAATTCAGTCTCCGTTTTATGTGTTTAATATATGTCACAACAGTTCGTGAAATTCTTATTATTATTCTGTAATTAGTTTTATGTTTAGTAATTTAATGTAGGTATAAATTCAAATAAATCACCTTATTATTTTAACTAATTCTTCCGCTTTGCTCAAATATTAACTTTCCTATCACTGTATCATATATGTACGATAAGATTTGTTTACATTCTTTTATCTCATATCCCTTATCAGTCCTTATTGTTCTCCCTCTCTCTAATCTGTCCATCATCACGTTTGACGGCTTGGGTTCACAGATCAACCGTTTGGTATAATGTGGCGCGTTAGCTACCACTACTGGTAACCGATACAAGGGGCTGTTGCGGCGAACAGCGATGAATGCGTTTCTTCTCGCTCCTCACACAGTAGACAATCAATCATACCGCAGGCACTGGGCCGACGCGTCGGCATCATCGTCGGTGCCAAAGGGTCAAACGGTCAAATCACACGAAAATTCCGCAGGAACTGGCTTCTGCCGTTCAAACGTGCTCATCAATCGGATCAAAGCAAGCTGATCTTTGACCTCCTTCGAACGAGATCCAAGCAAGCGCGAGTGAACGGTTCCCACCACATCGCGGCCGTGCAGGCAGATGCACTCTCAGGTGCTCAGGTGTCGCTCCTAATTCAACATCCGGATCTAAACCACCTAAGCGCTTAGGGTAAATTACTCTCACGCTCTCCATAATGAACATAGCTTCGCCATTGCAAATTCCGCGACCGGGCACCCCTGGCATAGCAACCCCGAGAGATCGGTGAGCGCTTTCCTTTCGTTTGACTTTCTGCTTCGGCGGTGCACGGAAAGTTGTGGGCTGTCACACTGAACAGCTTTCTTCCGATTCGCAAAATTTCGCTCCACATACCTACCTACCTACCTACACCACAGAGCAACAGCAGTCAACATTTTGGAAGTGGGAGATCCCGGGGTGCAAAACAGAGCAATTTCGCGGGGCGATATTGTGGCTTTCATAATAAAGTAAGAGCACACGGAGAAGAATAGACGAAATGAAAGGAAATCGAATCTAATATTTCACCTTTCATCAAACTTTTACTGCCATGGAAGGCGCACGAGCCCTGGAATCTATTGGGCTCTTTCCCCACCGCCCGTGGCACGTGAATTGAGTTCGTCAGCTGTGGAAGTGTAGAGTCATTCCTCGTTGAATTATTAAACGATTGCACGTCGTCGTCGTCGTCAAAATCGGTTTTATGTGAGCGTATAATGGGCGATTTGATCGAGTTTAGTGACTCATTTGAGCGCATACCAAACCCGGAATGAAAGGATTTAATCGGGGTGATTTGACAATTGAATTCAAGGAAAAAGCGAAAGGGCGATTATTTTCATTCAGTTGGTGAACCCGATCATAACTCAATCGCAGCATGCCCAGCAAGTCGAGTACTTACTCAGAGCGTCTTTCACCGTTCACCGAATTCCGCCTACTTGGGCTACACTGATTCGTTTGTTATACTCATAGCGCCCGTATACACACCTTGAGGATTTTGAGGCTTAGAGTCGCACCTTTTTACAGAGTTGGAAAAACCGGCGGCGAAGTTTCGAACAACAACAAAAAAAAAACAGTGTGCCGGAGATACAGACAATACGATTAGCCATAAATCGAGAATTGCAACATTGTATTCGGCGATTCGTGCAGTTGCTGCGTCCAGTCGTGTCCAGCGCACCACACCGTGGAGCGTCTGATGCTTAGCATTTATGCTCACTTTGGCATCCTGTGCGAATAAATTTAGACAGGTTACAGTCCAGGTGGGACCAACTACTGCGCCAAGTCCACAGAGAAGCATTGATTTGAAATTCGAGTAGAGAAAACAAGAGATTTATTCCGTTTCCAGTCAGAAACGAAGATATCGAACTCGGCCAGGCGAAGTCCAAGCGTGATATTTGAATAATTCATCAGTTTAGTGACTGGATTTAAGACCTTGTGTAGGGTCATAACTCAAGATGTTCTGTCTGTGGTCCTACCTCCAGGGTACAGGGTGTTTCGCCGATAGCCGCTTGTCGATAGGTGAAGACTAATGTGCAAATTTATGAACCATTAACCATCTCGACAAAGTCTCGCTGTCTCTATTACAGGGAGCGTCAGGTGTAGAACACGTGAAACGAACCATCGCCGGGCGCGTATCACACCGAACCACGCTGCTCGGTCGTTACACGGTGAGGTGTTGTAAAGTTAATGGCCGTTGAAAAGTGCACTCCGTTGTTGTCGGGAAAGGGTAGCACTTTTGCTGATAAGAACCATTGCCGAGTGCGCTAGTCGAAGAAGATTGGTTTCACACAGGGTTTTGTAACGCCACTTTGGGCACAGAGCTCCACAGAGTAGCCGAGGTCGCTGGGAAATCGCCGCGGAAAACAATAATTGCATTATTTTCTGAAATGGGCCCAGCTACGGCCTTCATAAACGGATAGTAAAGTGCTACGGAATCTTCAAGCTAGCGGAGCCGGATATCGATCCCATGTGAATCATCTCACTGAACGTTTCATATGAATGTAAATGCAGCCTGCTTCGTTAGAATGCCGCAATTAATCATAGCAAGCGAGTAGATTCAAAAACAAAGGCACGCCGATGACAGTGGGCGTGCCGATCAAAAATAATGCATCTCGCTTGGAGACCTACAACACTATGATTATTGAGATACGGCCAGCTCTGAAATTCAGAGGCGCAACCTATAGTAGTAGCCGTGTGCGGTAATCCTAGCAGGCCTTTCTCCGACAATTTCGCCGGTAATTTCATTACGAACCGTTAAGCCCCCCAAATAACTCGCAGATAGGCATCGCATTTCAGGCCAAATTTCTCAACTATTTGGAAGCATTACGTTTCAATCAAGCCGATTAAACTTCACTTTGATCTCATTAGCTTCGAGAAACCCTTTTGAACGTCCGAGTTTTCCCTGCCTTCCATCTGTTTCGGTTGCATATCCAATGCAGAAGCCCATTCAACGCCAAACAAGTGGTAGCGGTAAGGCTTAATTTCCCACCCGAAAACCTACCGATCGGCATCGGCCCTCTCGAAGGAGCAGCAGCAGTGTTAAAATCCCGCCATACGCTAATAGCACGACCGAACTAACGGAAGAAAAAGCGAACCTTTTTTTTTCGCAAATTAGCTTCAGCTTGCTAGCGCCCCGTTGATCAAGATATTCCCCACGGTTGGGAAATGCACTGTTCTGAAAAGAAAGAAAAAACTGAGCAGGTGAGAGGGGACCAGGGGGAGCAATAATACACCAATTAACCCGCATAATTAGATTTTGAGCTTCACCAAGCGTTGTTCGGATTTCGCCTGCACAGATCACACCTCTGCTGGTGGCAGGCCACCGTGGTCACCTTGCTCTTTTTTGCGCCCATTTGATCGAGATTGGTCAGGGTGGTTAGTGTAGGTAGGAACATACACACTCACCTGTCCGGAGCGATTCGTTGCAGTTGTGATGTGATGAAAATCTGTGCGCTAGTTGGCGATTTTCTTCTTTCCTGTTTCATAACTGCAATCCTGGTGCTAGTTGGCCTTGGAAATGAGTGTGTGCGATAAGCACTGCTCGCTGTGGTAATCGACGTTGGCCATGGCAAAAGTGGCGCTTGCTTGGATGCAGTTTTATTTTGTTTCACACAGAAATTGAGCAGTTCCAGGCAAAAAGGAAAAAAAAATGAATTTCAAACTCTCTGATTTGCATGAAACTAAGCACAATTGTTCGTTATGGTCAATCATTTACATTTGAGCTATAATTTTTCTAAAAATCATGACTCTTAAGCGCCACTTTCAATCAAAATGACGTCTGAGATAAAATTGTCGGAAAATAATAAGTCCTCTTCCGAAGAAATATATTCGGTAACAAATATCAAGTAAAGTTGGGTAAAAAATCCAAAAATGTGTTTAAACTTAAATAACATAAAATTGTCCTCATCAATATTTTTTAATATAGTTCATAAAGAAGGTTATAAAAAAGAAAGTCTTCAGAAGTCTGTGAAATAATCTTAGTATGTACATCCCAGGCTTTTGAATATGCTATAAAACATGAATCTTCGCAATAATTTAAAGTCCACATTATTAAGTACTATCAAATACAAAAATATCAGCAGCTGGGATTTTAACAGTTGGAAAACTATAGTTCAAACTAATGTAACTCAATGTTCTTAAGCGTGTTGACTGGATACTTTTTAGTCACGCCCGATCAGCTATAATATTTTATACATCTAGCATTCCTAATTGGAAATCAAATGTCAGCAGCTCTTCATCTACAACTTCTACATGTTGCAATTATATAAAATATGTTTGGTGACTTAACCTCAATGCCCAATCATGCTCTCTCGTAATCCTTTTACTAAGAACTCCACTGTCCTACCTCCCTTTCTGACAAATTCCCATCGCTCTGACGGCGGGTGAAAAGTCAGTTCAGCGCCCTCATCGTATGCCGTTGCATACCACACTCATCGCCTACTGCCATCCGTCACCGTACCGCACACCGTCGTCGCGTCGGTAATTCCATCAATCTGCCACACGATGACAAACTACTGGAAAATGTCGTTCAATTTGTGCACTCCAACTCCAACCAGTCGACCGATCGATCGATCGTTTACCATTGCATTGCAGATATTTATGCTCCGGCTACGACCGCTGCAGACTTCAAATACCTGTTAAATACTTTGTAATCGAACGATTTTTTCGCTGTTCGATGGCTGACTGGTTGCCTTTAGCTCTACACCAGCCATGATTCAGATCGATTTCTCTCGACAGAAAAAGCGTCAGTTCAACTACCACCAACCAGCGGGCGCGTTGAGATTCGGTTCGGTATCGATCGTGAGTTTGCATAAATTAAGCAGTCGCACACTGTAGTCATTCGATCAAGCAGGGAGACGCCGATGGAACGGGAGGTAGCAAAACTTGTTGATATTTTAACTAATCGATATGGGGGTAAATGGGACGCCAGACTTGCAGAATCGGAATCGGTTGGCTCGTTGGACGGGAATCCAGCCCGAGCTGCTTCGAAAACCCCCGGCACATGCATATTCATTATCGCAGATTTGTACCACCACGATTATAATATAGATACATGCGCATACCAACAACCAAGCGCCAAGCACCGGTAGGTCGCTCGATCTGCCGTGTTTGATTAAGCAAAAATTAAATAAAACACAAATACTTTCAATGCGAGAAAAAGAAGAATTTTATGACTGCAAAAATTAGTGTTTTGTCAAATATCAATTTCCGCGTGTGTAGCAGTAATTCAGCAGTGAGCGCCAGACAGCGGTGACGGAAAGGTTAGTTGCACCGGGCAAAGCAGGCTTTGGGTGGAACGTCCGAGTTGTCAAGGTGACGACTGTGATTGCATTACCGAATTTGTCCAAATTGAATCCTATCTTATCCTATTAGCATAGAGGCTGAATAAGATGAAAAGGAAAAAAAATGTGTCAGTGTTTTTTTGTCATTTGTTTGATTTATTTCCCCCAGCAGTCAGTGGTGTAGGTACATACGCTAAGTAGGTTAAACGTCGACTGCTTGCTATGCATGCAACTGCACCTGCAATTGGCGACATTCCACGACAGGTTTCCCGCTGGAAGATGTATGCCAACTTTAACTGCACCTAAAAAGTCATCCTCAATCCCATATTGTGTAGGCTGTAGGTTTTTCTTTGTGCAGTGAAATTCCTCCCAAGAGCTGGGATATGTATTGTGCTTTCATAGGCATAAAATCAGTCACCATGCACCAGCAAACAACGAGGAAGCAGGTAGAAATGGTTAATGCATCACCATCTTTTGCAAATTATCATTGCCTACGTTCAATCATCCTGCTATGAGTCTGCGCTGTTGACTTTCGTCTACAGATGAGACGAGAGTTGTTCATAAACTAGGCTTCGGCGTGAACCCCCACGTGCTTGCACCACAGACGGCTCAAGGTGCGTTACGCGCCGGTATGCATCATCATAGAGTCATCATGGGACGTGCCCATGCATCTTTTCGGCACGCTATCTGATGATGAGGGATAGCGGAAAAGGAGCGAAAGGAAGGAACCTACCACCAGTTGGCCGACTAGACGAGCCTACTTTGATGGTTGCTGGTGGAAGAATTTGCAAATACCGGTTGTCTGCCTTCGAGCGCAGGTCCCTATACCTGTGGGCCCGAACAAAATGTTTTCATGCGGTAGACGAGAGAAAACTGATTTCTTTAACGATTATGCGCATGGCAATTATGAAATAGACAAGCTGGAGGAGGTAACGAGCACCTGGAAACGGACGGTTGATTGAGCGTAGACTTTATGACGACTCTTGTACTGTGGTCGGGAGATTCAATGGAAATGGATTTTTTACGCGATTTCTAGAATCCAATTTGGAGACAGGAAGTAGTGAACTGAATCTACAGCGAGCGAAATCCATGCAAGGTTATACCCCGCGCAAGAAAAGATCCATTAAATTTTATGAATGGAATTAATCACGTTTACTATGATACAGACGGTTCTGGTGTGTAAGTGAGAGAGTTCGTGCGAGGGTGGTGTTCTACGATTAAAGCAAACCGTGCTTTGTTAAGCGTACGAGCAAGTAACTACTAATAATTGGCAGCAGCCTACTACAGTGCTTCTCAATCAACTAGATTACCATCATCCGTCTTAGGATGCACTCGTTTGTATAACCCTTCCGTTGAGAGAAGTGAAGGTTATTCCCCAACAAACAGGGGCGTGTGATGATTTCATTCTTCCGAAAACTAATTGTCTAGACTACGACACATTATTTGGCTGCTCGCTCGTGCAACGTCCTCCCAATCGCATCCCACGTGTAGCGAGCAGCCTTCTTTGTTCGTACGCCCGCCTGCTTCGATTGCCATCCCGGGAGATTCACCTCGCTCTGGGGAATAGGCGACGAACCCGCAAATTTCGCGGCTCTTGAACTTTTTCCCATGCCATTTTCAAAGACAAGATGTTTACATACACTCATACACAACGGCCGGTATAAACAACAATGGCCGCGCTGTTGTTGCTGCTGATGCGAAGGAGTATAATTTATTCTATTATGCTTTATTAATTGAATCATTTTGCTAACATTCTCCAGCGCTTCTTTCGCTTTCAGGGCCCGACCAGCCTTGAAGTTTTGTGCGATTTATTATTTGTCTATCTTCACTTTTGTTTTGGTTTGTCTAAACGGCGGAGGTCTGGGTTATGATGCATCGTCATCATCATCATAGAGCATCACGATTTGAGGTCAAACCCGTTCACCCATTGTTGAGCTAAACAGCAAAAGTCGTCGTCGTCGTCGTTGCATTCTTCGGTGTGAAAGGAACTTGCTGCACATCGACGACACGGCGTGGAGCTAAGCTCTCAGAACTTTGCGTGGGGGTTACAAGCAGATTAGGCACGAAATGTGACAGGAGGTCTTTGACGGATGGCCTTCGAACAATTGCTCTTCGATTTAGCATTATGATTTGCAAAGGTTCGGACACGAAGCAGAACTTTAACCCACCGCTAGTAAATGTCAAACCTGGTCGGAATCAGTCCACCAGCGGAGATTCCTAATGAGCCAATTAGTGGGACCTGTTCCACCACAGAAAAGCCTACAATCAGAGAACCACTCAGCTATAAATAATTGATAGTATTACTTGATACGCGGTGTGGACCGGTCAAGCATTCCTAAGCTCTTCACTATTCCCAGCTCTCCACACTGCTCCCGACCGTGACGGTTCGAATACATAAAGGAACAACAACGAAAAAGACAGTTTCCACCAGTCAGTGTCACTTACTACCCAACCAAAGCAGTCCGATTAGTCAATCGAGTCGCGATCAGGTTTGAAATGCTTGAAATTTCTATGCAAATCGAATCTAGGTGACGCGCGCACTCTTGTGCGGTTCTCTTCTTCCAGTTTCTCTAGCTCGCTGCCTAGTGGTGGATGGTAATTTCTCACGCTTCGACGAAAAGTTCCACACTTCTTGGTGTTTGCCGCGGACGGAGGTACGGATGGTTGTTCTGTGTCGTGTAACCTGTACTACAGTACTGGCAATAATAAAGTATACACCATTATTATTATGTGAGCCAAAAAAATAAAAGACCTGTAACTTTCCAATATGTGCATCAACATTTTAGAAGCTGTTGGATCAAATATTCAAATCAAATATTATTGGTAAACTTTTGAACTTGATTGGCTGAGTTTGAACGAATTTTGAGCGGTTTTAGAAATTCAATTCTCATTTGACTATCATTTTTTAAATTGATATTTCTTGAAGCACAATGAACCAAATGAGCAGTAATTTTTTTCGTGTCTAGTCGAAACATTATTCCATTAACCGGTTCAAAATTTACTAAAATCAAACTATTTCAAAATCTACCAAAATGCGTGGTCAACAAATAAGATAAGAAGGTCTTCCAGTTTTCAAAATAGCTTCTCAAGCACTAGAATCCCTAATAAAAATGTTATGGTTAATTTGCTTAACGACGTGTTCGGGGTATCATCCATACCATTTGTGGAATAGTTCAATCATTTGGGTTATCGTTCGTTTATGATAATTTTTTATTAGGGATATGAGTAAATTTGTAGACGAGAAGATTAAATGTTGGCCGCAAAATAACAAACCAAAGCGAATAGATCACCAAATTATAAAAAGTTCATGTACACTTAAGTCTTTTTTTAAGGTTTTTTTAACGTCGTTTTTTTTACTTCGTTTGCGCTGCTCAGTCGCAATTTACAGTGTCCGTTCTTGATAGAAAAAAAAACCCTAAGTGTAGTATGAAAATAAAATTAAGCTGGTGAAACTTTTTGCTTGGTGAATATATTTCAGTAAAATTTGCACCAACTGATAATGTTTTTTTTTTTCTATACATTATAAAAGTTACAGTTACTATATCTGCTTAAACTTCGTACGACCTAAACCGTTCAAACTCAAAACTATACCAACAAGCGTCGAATATTGCATCCACTAGCAGACACATGTTCAGAATTACTGATGCACAAACCGAAATGCTACAGCTCTTTTAACTTTTTCGGAGAGACAAAAAAAATCGCAATGTACTCTTTATTATTGCCAGTACTGTACCTCCGTAACCGAGACACACAGAGTGCGCATTCACCTTCTTTGAATGAAGTCAATTGGTTTGTGGTGGTGGTGTCGACTGCATTCTTTGGGAGCACCCATCAAGTCTTGGTGGATCGAGCAAATTTGCACCATCCATCCATCGTAGTCGTACATCTTTCAGACAAGTGATTCGAAGCGACTTCAACTGAATTGCTACACTATATGGCGGCAGTTTTGCCTATTGCATGCCGATGAATATAAATTCCAATGAACCGTTTTGTCTGCAATCTCTCTCTCTCTCTCTCTCATTGTGTGTGAATTTTTAGGCTCTGTTGGAACAAATTACGTACGCACAAGCATCTCATTCTTGTAAAAGGCCCAATCGCAATGACAGTGGAAGCGGAACGGCAGCGGCAGCAGCAGTGGAAAACACCAATCTGGGAAAGCCGCCTACTTGTAGATCCGAAGGCTACACAGTACAAAACATTAATATTACTGCACCCAACCGGTAAATGTAAGATTCTCTTACAGATTAGTTGGTTTCCCCCAGTGGACTAGAGAATCTTTTTATGAAGATTTTGTTCGAAAATATTTGGTCTGTTAAAAATTGCTTGTAAGCTGCGGTTACTTTCCAAGAACTTACGAAACTTTCCAATCGTCCTTTTGTCTTTCGACCTGCGTTGCCTGGGTCTAAACCGATTGTTCCGGTTCGTATTGGCATTGTTAGCTACCTTTACTATCAACTTTTTAATTATTTGAGAGTTTCTTCCTCTATTAGTTGAAAGGTTAAGGCTTGTTCGCAACAAAATCTGGACACCCCTAAACGCATAGATATTCTGAAATATCTCATCAACGAGTGAAATATTTCGCAGAATCGTGGACGTATATCTGTTCTTTCTGAAAATACAACGTTTGTTTACATTAGAAGAGCTTAGTCGAAATGGCAAAGAGAGAAGAGTAAGTCTGAAAAGTAATTGTGTGCGGCTGCGATGTAAATTCGACCCTCTCGATCAGAAAACTTGCCAAAAAGCTTGATTTTTTTATGACTGCAAGCACTGTTCACAGCGTTTAAAATTATTCAATACTCGTTTGACAACAGCTAGGAAGACGTTAACCGGAACAAAATCGAATTTGAGGAATCACCAGAAGGACGTGAAGGTGAAAGAAATATTACGGAGGAAGCTAGATCTTTCGGTATGCACTGTTGCTTATAAAATAAAAATGTCGCTAACTTTCGTGCCTACTTCGAAGCATCGACAAAGAGTGAAGTCATTCAAGGTGAAAACTGTGCCGAACCGCAATGCAAAGCAGAATTTGACGGCCAAAACACGTGCTCGTAAGTTGTATCGCGAATATTTGATGAAATGGAATATTTTACGAAATGAAGCGAATGGAGTGCATGTTGTACCGAAAAAGGCAAATCCACCTAACTACCGGAAGTTATGTCCTTTCGTTGGGCTCCCATAAACAGTGCAAACAACAAGCAAAATTTGAAAATATTGGACAAAAGTAGCTAAATCAGTTGCAGAAAAGTCTGCACTGGCTGGAGTATACTCAAAAGTTCGTCAATTTTTTATGCAGCCTAATTCAGTAATGACAAGTTGTTTTTTAATGACTTAAAATGCACAAATAAATAAAACTAACTGACAGCAAATTTGTTTTATTCGCAAACTTATGTGTCCAGATTTTATCGCGAGCAAGCATTATTGAATGAGTTAAACTAAACCACTCTCGTAGTTTTTTGACCATCTATATCAACAACATAAAAATCTACATGCTTCTTTTTAAAATATCAATACTTGAAAATATTTTTTTTTTTCAAAAAAATCAATTAGAGTAAATGTTGGCTTCGGAACCCATCGACTGTTTTTGGTAGCCAAAATTTAAACGATAATTTCACTGTATTTTTTCATCAAAAAATGCTTCTCAAAGTATCAAACGATTTTTTTGGTCTATAAATTTCAATCTGAATAGGTTCCTACGACTCAGCAATCCTGTTATGCAAGATATTTTTTAAATGAAATATACACCTTACAAAATGAGACTGATTTCGAGTTGCCGATAATAGAACAGCTGGTTAACACACAATTCAGGTTGCCGAAGAAAAGGAGGCACCCACCTGAGAAGTTTGGAGCGTTGCAAAACCGCTTTTAAACAGTTTTGGGCAATTCTGTCGATATTAATGGATACAGAAGCAAGCAGCAAACAAACAAACACGTCATATGTGTGCGTGACGCTAAAAAAATTTAATAGAAGCCCTAATAAACAAATACCATAATCAAACTCTACCCCGGATGGGTAAACTATCTCACAAATGGTTTGGATGACATCCCAAACACATCATTAAGCTCTCTTTTATGGTTATTTTTATTAGAAAGCGCAGATGCTGCTTAGTCTGACGAGAATACGTCCATTCATAACTTTTCAACAGAAAGAGAGAGCAACTTAGTTGCTTCAACAAAAATGTGCGTCGCCAAAAGTTTAAAAGTTTCTGGAACAAACCATCTGCGATGAATTTTTACCGAAATCTGAACAGCTGAACTGGTCGGTGAAATTTATGCAATTTGCTTTTCAGCTACTTTGAAACTAAGTCTCCACTAAAATGACAAGATTTGATCATTTAACAAGGTTGACCATGTTTTGAAATTATTTTCAAATTCAATAGCCATTAAAATGAAGGTCAAAGTTTTACCGAATGTTCAGCTGTTCTGATTTCGGTAAAATTTACCGAACACGAAAACAAAATCTTAGTGTTAGTGTGTATGTAATTAGACTACCATGCGTCTCCATTGATACATAGCTGAAATATTCACATGGAGACGCGTGGTTGACTAATCGCATTGGAGTATTGAGCAAAAACCCAAAACTTGACAATTTAAAAAAAATATATATATCTAAAACGAATAAAACACATAGCTGATTTTTTGGTATGTTGTGTAAAAAAGCCTATATTTTCAAGGGGATTTATAAAAAACATATTGCCGCCTCTATCTGCAAACCATGAAATCCATTAAAAACTTTTGATTTAATATTTTGATCTTTTAAATCGGCCCAGCGGTTCAAAAGTTATAAATTTTTTAAACAAGTCATTTCTGGAGAAAAAAATATTTTTTTTGACCACCCTAACATGGAAATGGTCACCCTAATGACAAAATAAAAAATATGGGTCTAATAATTTGCGACAAGGAACAAAACTACAAGTTTTTACGAAATTCTGAGAAGAATTTTTTTTTTCCTTGGTTTGTTTTCCGTGCTGAGCACCAATGCTACGACGCCTGGGAGGCAGCTCGCACACCTGAACCCTACCTATCGACCCATCAACTCATGAACCGGGGACCAACGGCAAAGAAAGCGTGATCAGAGATGTTATGGCTCAGAACATCCCGGCGGCGTCGAGGAATGACTGAATTGCTAAACAATTTATAATCGATCCGGCTTTCAAATCTGGAGAATTTAAACTATAGTTTTGAGTCCTGCAATTCGGCTGTTTTTGAATGCTTTGAATTGAAATGTTTAACTACACATGCCACAAAATTAGCTAAGATTCTGTTCATCTCATGATTCCTTCTAGATTCTAAGTACCCCATTTTGAATCAAAGTGTGCCCTGCTTCTAAACCGGCACGAAAATGTTTCTGCTATCAAATTTTTTGTCTATAGTTTTTTTTTTTGTTTATTAATTTATTTGATAAGGCTCAACCGAATTAACTTTACAGAGCCGAGGATTCTTGGTCACTATACAATACATCTTAAAACTATAGTCAAAAGGTACAACACAATAAACACTTTATCTTCCGCTATCCAAAAAGCCTCCTCCATCAGAACGGGATCCGCTTCCAGTAGTTTCATTGTATGGCCAATTGTTGTACGCCAACGAGGGTCAGAGCGCGTCCATTGTAGCAATGGACGCAAAACGTGGTCAGCACTCACACACTCATCACGAAACGGTTGCTTTCCAAAGTCGACGACGCATCGACCGAAAGAACTGCTGATGAAGAACAATGAGGAGGACCACACAATGGTTGCTGCCGAGAAAACAGACGATCGCGTAGCACACATCGAGAGTGGCCTGCTTTTGTCGACAGCCGAGTGAACACTGAAATTTTTTGTCTATAGTTGAAGATGATAATTTCAAATAACAGACTAAAGTGGTAATTTTTGTGCGATAGATGAGTAGATAAAAGTATAGAGTTGATAGTTCCGTTAGAGTACGGCAGCGTGAAAATTTTATATAGAGAGTAGAAAGCGAGCAAGGACAACTTTTTAGGAAGGTACAAATCGGTTTGATCATCTCTCTTTACCAAACTCCCCCGTTGGAGAGGGATGGTGAGGGGTATTCGCCCCGCCACCACTGGCAAAAAGAGATGATCGCCGACTCGCTCATGTACCGACGATGTGTTTGAAACAGTTCTATCGATTTTACCGCACTCAAGTTGTTATCTGAAGGAAAGCATCCAGTCGTAGGTTTGGAAATTGCAGCTATTGTTACCTCTACCACAGTATGTGCTCCTATCATCGTCGACTTGACGATTTTCGAGGGGACACGGGTATATACAATTTTCACACTGCCGTACTCTAACGGAACTATCAACTCTATACTTTCATCTCCTCATCTATCGTACAAAAATTAGCACTTTAGTCTGTTATTTGAAATTAGCATCTTCAACTATGTAAATCGTTGTTTATTCGTCACGTTTTTTTTTCGAATTTTGACGAATGGTAATCTACCACTCGAAAACATTTTTCTAGAAAATTCCATGACTACAGGATCTTATGGCCTAACGAAGGATATTTCCAGATGTTTCAGAAGATGTTCTGTGTATGTTATGGAGTAGGAGCGGTTATGTGATCATTCTGTTATCTGTTTTGTAGAGTTTCAATGTCTACAGGATGAGATTATGGACAACATAGGAGACATATGATGAGACCTTTTATTTTATATGATAAACATTATGAACAAATCATTCACTATATGACATAGTAAATATTATTGTAATCACATTTATATAACTAGGAGCAATTGGTATGGTATGTCCACGCATCCTTCCACCCTTGTGGATTCAAGAAATGCTTATTTGAACTCGAAGCATTTCCAAGAATGATCTTTGTGGCAAATACTACGCAGTAGGCCTTGGCCGTCTTAATGTTTACAGCATAACTGAAGTCAATCATCAAAACTGATTATCATATCTGACAGCATGCTTTCACGTACTGGCTAAGTTTGTATTAGATTAGATTAAATTAGGTTAGATTATTTTTCTATCTCACAGATTTTGTCTGCAAAACTTTAAGAAATTTAGAGCTTTACCAGTAAAAAAAAAACTAAAAAAGCCGTTGACTGTCACAGCCTGTAATCGAAGCCGGCGCAAAAAGTTCCCATCGAAAGGGAAAATTCACCTTCAGTTTCAAGTTCCCCTCCCAACAGCAAACGACAGCAAACGGTGAGAAATCTTAATTGGATTCAAGCCTAATCTTGTTTGTGTACAGTGCTGTGTCGTGCTGCAATCGAGATTCTCTACGACGAGGCGCCTCTCGTTCTTTGGAGATTTGATCTTCTTCTTTCCCGTGCACAGACATACACAGTAGGGATGCAGTCAGCAGCAGAAGCAGCAGCAACGGTAGAATATCATCAGAAAAACGTGACTCTGACTGACTGTCACTTTGATCGTACCCGGAATGTCAGTGCTCTTCTTCTTATTCTCGCGAGCGAGTGCCCTGAGTTGACATCGCGACTAGTTGCCGCGAAACTGTGCCATTCACGCGCGAGTGCACACTCCTTCCAGAAAATCGCTAACGGATTCGATTTGGATTGGTTGAGTTGGTGTTATGCAACCGCTTTCCGAGAGCACACATTGTGGAAATATATAGGGGAAGGTTATGGAGTGGCGAAACACTAACAACAGAAAAAAGCTCAGTCTGCTTTGTTGAGAGTAACAGTTTTTGTCAGATGAGCTATAACAAATCGGGACGAACTACATTCACTTTTTCCACCACGAACTATGTACCAAGAAATGAAGGTTAATCGTTGGCACACGACAGTCGCAGAATTCTACGCAGGGGAGCCAATTGCTACCCCAGATGCACAACATTCTCTGATAGCACTTACTCGGAAATGGCGTTATAGCCTTAATCGAGCAACAATGTTGTTTTACGTGCGCCTCGAAAGCACGTGCTTTCTCCAAAGTCGCGAATGTTATAAATAGATTCCCACCGCCACCACAGACCGTTCAAAGGTCGACCACCACAGCAGCACCATCCGTTGCGTAATTTGAGCCCCGAGCTGAGAGCGAGGAGCCCTTTGGCCAGCAAATTCCAGCAGCACGCGACAACCTGGTCACGCTTTTCGACTTTTCCCATCGGCAATGATTAAATATCTCCAATTAAACCGGGAGCGTGGACGGCGAAAGTGAACCGATACAAGCTGATCCGGCTTCAATCCGATTTGGTCAATTTGACATGAGGGGCGATCGACCCGCCATGTCCCGAAGAGAAACGTTTCGGTTGGCGAAGGTCGTCGCCTACTGTAGCGTGCTACTTTTGCTTGCTGTCAAATTTGCTGCTTACGTAATTGATACCAGTTGGAGGTGTGTCTCGGGATTATAGTGTTTGTTGTTTTTTTGGATGCAAAAATGCCCTGGGGCAGTTATAAGCTTTTAAATTGATTTAGCACTTATACAAACGGTAGCCGGCAGTTTTAGGGTATCTAGGTGGGAACCTCGGATGGAATGGATTGGGTAACCGAATCCGGAGGCATGCGAAACTTGCGTGGTGTGTATAATGAACAAAAACAAAAATTGACTTGTTTGCCTTAAGAAGTAAGTGTGAAACATTTGTCTTATTTATTGATCACTGGTCACGTCATATTTCAAAATACATCAGCGATACGAAACATAGCAAACTTAAGTTTTACTGCAAACAAAATCAAATTTAAAACATTTGAAGGATTATCAGCGAATTCCTTACTTGATATTCTGCCTAATATTTACCCTTAACTTGATAGCAGTGATGCCAGATAGTAATTCCATTCTGCATACAGACTTGAATCCTTCAGTATCAAAAAATATATTCAATGTAGGGGAATGTACGTATTGTCGGCAATCTAAGCAGCGGCCATACTTCTATAAGCAATTAAAATAATTAATTAACGTTTATATGTTGATTGCTGAAAACAATCAATGGCTGCAAAGTCATCACGCATGGTGGTTTGCAAACATTCTCAGAAAATAATAAAGAGAAAAGGAAAAGCACGTTGAATTATTGCTAACTAAGTTATGGAAAATATGTAGATTGAAATTATGATGCTAATCGGATGTGTTGTGAACGCCGTAGTAATCAGCGCTTTTACTAAAGATGGCAACGCCAGAACAAAATTGTTCAAACTAAACATAAAGTGTGCTATACTTGCCGTGAATGTTTTTCTACTGTCTTCTATTGAACCTGTTCTGGAAGTCCTTAAGACTGATCCAGAAAGTGCTTGATCAAGAAGTCCTCTGATGTTGCTCTGGAAATAATTGTCCTGCCCATTTTATCATTTTTTGTTTTTGTATTATCCTCTATTGAACCTGTTCTGCACAGACAAAATAATAATTTTGATATCACATCGAAGTGGATGCACTTCAATAGTGTCAAAAATATGGTGTAATATTACTTGCCGAAAAGGACAAAATCATCATTAATACAGTGCTTGAACTGACATTACGCTGCTTTTAATGCTTTTTTTTTATTTTTGTGGCCATAACAATTACATGAGATTTTCGACATGATTGAAGTGCATCCTCTTGGATGTAATATTCAAATTTATTTTTTGCTGTGTGCACCGAAAAAAAATCAGCCCTAACTCTTGCCCTAACCATTTAAATCCTTTTTTCTTAAGGAATCGTGAGATTTCTTTATTGGATTTGCATCCGATTAATCCTTGTAAGAATCAACGCTTATCTTTAAGACTGTAAAACCAAAACTAAATTAAGTAAGAATAGAATTACATTAGTAATATGAATAGAATTACATGAAGGTTAAGAATAGATAAATTTAAGTTCAAATAAATGGAACTTCCAGGGTACAAACATTATCAATTTTATATTATTCAGCATCACTAATCTACACACTAAGAAAAATTTATGAAAATGTTGGTGCTCTGAGAGTGACATGTACGAGCGTCAATTTTGACATAAATTTGAATCATAGGGGAAATGGATGTAATGTCAGCGTAAATGCCCCTAATTTGGGTCCATACATAAATTCAGCAATCGACTACATTTTCAATAGCCACCAAAAATATCCATTAGTACCGTCCCAATGACACGTTCATCTATATAAAATTGATAAATAGCAGATTTTTAACGATGGGCCCAATCTTAGATCCATAGGCCAACATTAGAGCCATTTCTCCTACCAGACGCGATATATAGCCCAATCAAACGTACTTTTCGTTAAGCAACGAACTTTTCAGCCTCGGAGCATTGAATATTACATGACATGTATGTTTACGTCTCATCTTTTATGTCAAAGATGGATTCTGTCACGTGTAAAATTAGTTAATTCTTAGTGGGTATGTTTCATATAGTTCACGTAATTCCCAGATTATAAACAAATAACGGCTAGAGTAAATGCAAAGGACAAGTTTGTATGACCACTAACTCATGACTAGATCGAAGTAGGCCACACTGGAAAACTGACGTTTGCTTTTCTTCTTGTGTTCAATGGGAATCCACACAGAGAAAAAAAATTACCCCTAATTTATGTTCTTTTTACTTAATTTTGGGTAATTTTGAGTTTTGCATCCCACTCTCACTTTTTGTTGTTGTCAAAAAAGGGACGAGAGATTCGACTTTCTCATGACTATCGTTCAATAAGCTACTAGTGAGTATATGAGATATTCTCAAATTTGAGTCAATTTAACTTAATTTTGGGTAGAAAATACACACAAGTGAGTAATTATTTTTGCCGTAGCCAAATGCAAACTACTATAAGCGGTTTACTGAAAATTAGCTTATTGAACGGAACATGGGAGATGAGTGAAAAGAACTTAATTTTGGGTAATTTTTCGGTTCCGTGCAGTGTGCAAAACGGGAAGCTCCTTTAGCTGTCGAAACGGACTGAAAGTAGATTTTCCATCGATAGAATTCGGATGTGCCGCATCCAACGGGACTCCAGCTGACTGGTTGTGTGCCTGCTGCCAATTGTGAATGTGAAAATGAGACGATGGATCTACAATAGAGCTATACACTTCCATCTCCAGAACTAACATTGTTTACATCTATCGTTAAAACAAATCTCTCGTCAAATAGGTGCAGACAAGTTTTTTCATAACAGCATGTACTCTTTAATCGACGTTTTTTTTTATAAGCTTAGAGAGGAAAATCAGATGAGGCAGTTTGACAAATTCGAAATATATTCATTCCGTGTCCAAAGGGCTTCGACGATGCTCGTTGAACTTTCATGACATGTTCAGTAATCCAGGGTAAGTCTAGCAAACTTCAAAAGTTCAAACTATTTCTTGAGCAATTTCAAAAATCTCTTAATCAAGAAATATTCAGAGAACCCTTCACAAATGTCTCTGTAAGAAAATCTTATATAAAAAAAAAACCATATTATTTTCAGCCATCAAATGAAAGCTTGCGTTCGCCTCTTTAATATGAGGCTAGTTTTAAAATGTTCTATCGGGGGTCTGAAGTGTTTTTTTTTTTTTTCTTTTTTCCAATTTTTCAGTGCAAATCATATTCAAAAATGTATGATAAAATAACCCTTTTTAAAAAGTTTCAAAAAATTATACAGAGGAAATGGTTCTAATGTTGGCCTATGGATCTAAGATTGGGCCCATCGCTAAAAATCAACTATTTATCAATTTTACCTACACCCTTAGAAATACCTAATCTTAAACGTGACGGAATCCATCTTTGCCATAAAGGATGAGACGTAAACAAACATTGCATGTAAAATTAAGTGCTCCGAAACTGAAAAGCTCGAAAGAACGATTGATTTAGCTGAATTTTGCGTCTATTATGACTCAATTTTGTGTCAAAATTGACGCTCGTATATGTCAGTCTCAGAGCACCTAAATTTACAAAATTACAAGCAATACCATGCTGGAGGTGGCTGGGTTCGATTCCCGGTCCGGTCTAGGAATTTTACGGGTAGGAAAATTTCTCGACTTCCATGGGCATAGAAGTATGATTGGACTTGCCACACAATTATACCAATGCAAAAATGGTACAGGCATCGAAAGCTCTCAATTAATAACTGTGGAAGTGCATCTAGAACACTAAGTTTTGAGCACGCAATAAGCTAATATGCGATATGCAATAAGCTTGAAATGCGAAGAAGAAGAAGAAGTTACATCCATTTCCTCTAAATTTCAAGTCCTAAAAATATATTGAAACTCCAGATAGATCATTTTGAAACTAGTTTTTTTTTTCTTTGGTTTGTTTTCCGTCGATCTTGTTTTCCGTACTGAGTATCAATGGATATCAACTCATGTACCGGGGACCAACGGTGATCATAGATTTTATGCCTCAGAAAATCCCGACGACGCCGACTGGGATTGAACGCAGGCCTTTTGGGGTGAAACGCAATCACGCTTGACCACTACACCACCGGCGCCGCTGTGAAACTAGTTTCAAATGAAAGAGAAACACCTAACATTTAGTTTGGTAGGTGTTTCAGCGTTTTATTACCAGAGGCACCGTGCCTTACACGTCGTTCTTTGTGAAGTGAACAGCCCAAGCAAATATTGCTTCCTTTTTTTTCTTAATTCAATGTATCTGGTTTTCCGGTTTATTAAGCAGTATGGCCAACTTGTTCTGACCATAAATACTCGCTTAAAAGTTCTAATATACCAGTTTCCTGTATCTCGTTGTGATTTTACTATACGGTAATGATGAATTATGAGGTCTTTGTCGTTGGTATGTCCCTTTGCGTGTAAGGATCGACATTTTATCGAAATGGGTGTACCTGTTATGGATACAAAATTAACTAAGTGGAAATTAATGGTAAAGATTCACTCGTTTTTGGTCCTTGTAGTATTTCTCTAACAACTCAGATCAAAACTTTTAAAATGTATTTATTTAATTTGTTAATTCTTCTGAATCAAAATCACACACAAAATTAGAGACCATCCAAGGAATCTGAGTCTGTTCGTTTTTCAATAACAGTGCCTATCATTGATGATTTTTGTGAAGGAAATAAATAAATTCCATCGAAATTCCCAATATAGACAAATACAGATATTTCAATAGCATTTGTACGAACATGATTCTGGCATCCTTGCACGATCGACCCTTCAATACCGAGTAAGATAGAATTGACTTTAGAAAACATTGGCAAATGAAGCTACTGCATGAATTCTCTAAAGAAATTAAAAACAAATGTTCCAATACTCCCGCAAATCTGTTGTCATCGTTGCATCTATTCAACATGACTTGTAATCCGAACAATTACATGCCATTTCAATCTCGGCCATTTCCGCCTAGCTCTCTCCAAGCTCCGGCTTACATAACCGGCCATCGATATAGTTCCTCCTCTCAATAAAAATGCATCAAACATCGCAAAAATGAAGCCATTCATCGTGACTATTCATATTTCAGCGGGCTGCGCGCCCCAAGGGGGCCCCAAGAAGCAGAGCAATCGCCGTCTCAGCGTACTTTAGTAGCCGCCACTTTAGTGGCCTCTGCCTGCGCCACCCATCTCTCCCGTGCCATCGCCGGTTTTGTCCATTATGTGTGCTTTCCTTGGGTGCTTTTAAAATTCCATTCCTACCTCAGCGGCAGCAGCAGTAGTGGCAGCATGTGCTCGGAAACCGGAACTGGCCCGTGCGCTCGGGTCTTCGTCATCGTCGTAGCCTACAACAACGACTCTTTTCGTCACCAGCGAGAAATGCACATGATCGCCGCGGCTAAGCCAAGCCAAGAGGCGATTCTTCGACAATGTATGCATATATTGGCGATTATCTACGCCATTTCGCCGTGTCACGATCACCCAGGTCCACCTTCTCCCCTGTGATAAAAATCATGGGGGACAAGGGGGGCATGTTAGTAACCGAGTGCAATGTTGGAAGTTAATTTATGTTAAAGATTTCTGAATCGCGAGTGCGCTTGCGACTTTTGTGATGCAAAAGAGAGTAGCGCTACAAAAACCGGACGTGGAGCACAACAAGAAGTGTAGGTACCCTGGCCATAATACATGCCGGTTTCCTCTCCGAAGAAGGTCACGCAGCAGCAGCAACAGCAGCGTGTAGTAAAAGAAGACTTCACATATGCATAAGTAATACACTTCGTCCCTTGTGCTGCAAACCGGTTTCTGGGGTAGCCGACATCATCGTCCCCCCCTAGTTCACCTGTCGTCGGTCCTCTTTTCTTTCGATTTCAGCAGATTATTCTAAGAATGCAGTTTTTCAATTCCGACTTTCGAGGTCACCCGAGGCGGGATCATCTAATCACGGCTCAGACGGCGCTCAGCAGGGGGGTCTTAAAATTAAATTTGCCTTGCCTGATTCGTTAATTAATTTGCTTTAACCCATCGCCGAAATCGGATAGTCCCATCAGTGCAATCTGGTTTTTTTTTCGGGTGCCAATTTGTCTGTCCTTTCAGCTTCGCTATCCAATTAGCACACAAAAACTCAAAACGCTCACATGGTTTCCGCCACCGATTGGATCGAAGTAAGCGACTGTGTCACTCTATAACTATTAGGGAATCTAAGCAATCGTGTCTCACGATTTTCCATTCTCACCTCTCTCTAGCCTTTTTTGTTTGTTAGAGGTATCTTCTTTCCAAGTCACAGAAAGCGCATTGTTTTTCCCACACGATTTCGATTTCTTCCCCTGTTGGTAACGAACCACCCACTCTCACACACACACTCACATACATATGCAGGGCCACCGATCGCTGTCAGCCGTGATGAAGAAATTAAATTTAAATTTACCCCTGAAACTTAATTTGACTTTTACTACCCAATCGTATCGGTTCACGGATGGCTATTCAAGGAGGTGAGTAATCTCAGTAAGCACTGATGGAGTTAGTCACTTGGCGTGTTCTGACATTTTCTAAAGATTTCTTTGATGTTTGACAGTGGAGCTTTAGTTTTAAATCTGTGGAAATAAATTAAAAAGTTTGAAAACTCTTCAGTTGTTGTTTGACCGATTTTCAACTAGGTCTAATTCCTTGTCGGTCCAAAATAAGTACGCTGGTTACTGTCAAATTTAAGTTAAAATTCATCAATTTTAAGACAGCGTAAGAATGGATATCTGTGTGGACTAAGCAAACGCATTACATCCATCGTTCGTTATACAGAGGTAGGTAATTCAAACAACCCGCGCAAAAAGTTTGCAAAAGAGGCCGAAACAAAGCTGATTGAATGAGGGGAATTGATTTGCAATGATCTGTAACTCAGCAGCCGCGGTGGGTCGATCGATATTTAGACGGAGTCAATTTTTCATTTCTTTGACCACACCACACTGCCGTTTGTTTGCAGCAGATTAACGAAATCGTACGCCACCAGGAGACCGCTGGCTGGCTGTTCGCGCTTGTTAATGTCAAATTGTTATTGGTAACACAGGGTGCGCTTGTCCAGATTTATAGGATTAAATCTAGGCGGTAATTTTACATTGCACGACTACTGTGAATACGCCGATGGACGGTAGTAATGAATGGGCTTCCATCGACAGCTGTGGAGGGCTCATTTCACGAACGTGCTGGTTTCATTCATATTCGCAGTCGGCTGCTGCATATCTTGTCTCATTACTGTTATTCGATGCAGCCATGCAACCTTGATTAACTTCGATTCAAAGACTCGGGGCAGACACAGTTGAACTCCGCTGCAACAA
Organism: Ochlerotatus camptorhynchus; assembly: GCF_037179485.1. NCBI lineage: Eukaryota > Metazoa > Arthropoda > Insecta > Diptera > Culicidae > Ochlerotatus > Ochlerotatus camptorhynchus. Next base: position 929,738 of record NW_027040929.1, read on the forward strand.
TTCATCCTGCTTTATAATTCCATTAAACTTGGGCGAATCTCAAGTGTCTAATCGTAAATGAAAGATGGGCTCGTTTTCGTTTTGGCGTGAGTAGGTAAGTACGTCATCGTCATCATGGGCTGAGAGACTTTCCCACTTCAAACTATCCACCACTACTACCATCTACTGCTAATCAACTAACCACAAATCGCAATAAAAAAAACGCAAGGTTTCACGCTGCTGGGAACCTACAAAAACTTTAAAAAAATTTTATGAATCATTTTTTTCCTATCTCTTTCTTGAAGGCTTTGGAGTAACTTCACCACCACCATCAGCAACTACAGGAATCTCCCGAATTGCGCGGTAGGTGGTGTCGTCCAATCACGGCAATTTCTCGGCTGATTTTCTGTAAGTGACAAGTTTATGCTTCAGCCTAATCACATTCAAAAAATCAGCTCAATTGGACAGGGTACAGCCGAGAAATTGCGAAGGGTTGACGGTACTACCCACCGCGCTTTTCGGGGAATTCTTGTACATTATGCAGACCCACAGTCAGAGGGGCATCTTCTCACGACAATCCACGCGCTCTCGCTCTCATCAATCGTAGTAGGCACGGATGGATATCAGCATTTTCTCACATATTTTCCGCGTCGCGCATCTTTCGTTAGTTTTTTTCTTCTATTTTGCACCATTCTCATCGTTGTCGTCAAAATATCTAATTTAGGTACGAATGCGAATAACATTTTTTTTTTCTTGCTGAGAGTTTGGATACCTGTTTAATAATCATACATTTATCTGAGTGCACAGTCGAGGCATGACCAAAATTAGCTGCTTTCAAAATAGAATACTAAACGTTTCAAACCCACAAATTAAAATTATATGTCAAACCAGTTGTCACCTCAACAGCTGTCAAATGAAAACTATACCAGAATTTTGATCGATGATTGTTTTAAACGACCAGACTATGACAGGAATATCGAGATAAGAAGGTTACTTAAATCAAAACTACACACTAAGAAAAAATCATGTAAATGTTCTGAGACTGACACATTCATTTAGGGTAAAATGGTTTTTCTTGAGTTTCTTTGCAATTTACCTCAACTGTGAAACATTTATTGGAAAATATGTGGTATATTTATTTTTCGTTGGATTGATGAGATAATTTTCTTATCATTTCACTGAGAAACTTGTTTCCACTATCATCATAATTCATGATTTTTTTTTAAAGTATGTGATGTCGAGGAAATTCAAAGAACTTCAACTAAAAATTTCCAAAAAATTATACGACCTCAAATTGTTTAGGATTTTTTCTCTAATGTTGCTATAAAATCTATCTATTGGCAAAATTTAATAAAATGTTCAGATGTTTTTCCAATAATTAAAAAAATCAATTGTTTAACAAATCATGAGATTGATACAAATGAGAGCTAGGAAAATGATTCCAAATCTCGGAGCCAGACATATTTTTAACTCTTCGTAGTCTGCACTTGCAATTATATTAAATCCACAGAATCCTTCTCTGATTCTTAAGCAATGACATTTGAATAGGGGCCTCATAGCCTAGTCAGTAAAGGCACGGTATTATCAAGCCAGAGACGGCGGGTTCGATTCCCGGTCCGGTCGAGGGAATCTTTCGGGATGGAAATTTTCTCGACTTCCCTGGGCATCGAATATCATCGTGCTTGCCTTGCCACACAATATATAAATTCATACGTTGGTATTGGCATCGAAAGCTCTCAATTAATAACTGTGGAAGTGCATTTAGAACACTAAGTTGAGAGCTCGCAATAGGCTAATATGCGCTAAGCAATAATCTTGGAAATGCGAATAGGAAGAAGAAGGCATTTGATTAAAGTTTAAGGCAATGATTTTTTTCCAAGAATTCCTGGTAAGCTAAGGTAAGGAGTTCTGACTATAATTCGAAGATGATGTCAAATTAAAAAAAAATCATGCGAAATTTTCAAAAAAATCCAATTTATTTCTGAGGAGAATTCCAAGGGATTCCTTAAGAGACTTCAGAAGGATTTGTTATGAGAATTTCAAAAAATTTCTGAAAAAAAAATTCGAAGGACTTCACAGGAGGGTTTTGATGTGATTTCAAAGAAAATTTTAAAGGATCGAATTCTCTTAGTTTCAAAGGGATGCAAAGAAGGATTCCAAGAAAATTTTTAGGAGGGTTTCAATTCTAAAGAGGAAATTCCAAGATTTGGAAAAGAGTTTACTGGTAGTTTTCAAGAATGCCATTAAACTTTTGATTTGAACTTCACGATAATTCTGGAATTTAATGTCATATGAATGCTGAATTCTGCATGGTAATTTTGATTTTAAGCCGTAAAAAAATAAATCTCGGAAAGTTTATAGTTGAATTTCGATTTCCATGCATGTTTTTTCCAAAGTCCGGCATCTTAAATATTTTACTCAACCCTTTATAAAGCATTGGCATATATATATATTGCCATCAACAACATCACTTCGCTATAACAAATGTTTCTCGGAATTATGAAAGCATTAGATGTTACAATAATATTTTGTACACAGTTCGAAAAAGTTGTGTCAATTTCTGATTATTATGATGCACATAAATGGCGCATCATATATCATATAAGTTTACATCAAAGATCGAGTAAATTTAAGAGTCACTTCATGGCATTTTTCAAATATTGTATGAAAATAATCATTGTTGCAGTGTTGGGATCAAATCAAATCTCACCAATGCCCATCGACAAAAATCAACAAGCAAGCAACTGCGGATGATATTATAACCTGTGATATCGTAGCTAACAAAACTCACCAGCTACAATTCTAACCAATCTGTGGTGAGATTGAGTTTCAAGATTTTTGCTTTACATCCGAACGCGACCCGAAACTTCCATCACTGTTGGCAGCTTCGTGTCTGCCATCGGTGAAGAGTAAAGAGAGATAGAAAACTATACTTTGTCTTTTTAGGAAAACGATGTGCAACGGAATCATTTTTGTGCCGAGTCAACTCTCAGCTTCATTTTTACATGCTGTGAATAGTCTCGCAATATCAAAGGAGCTTGTAAAATCAATATCAAGCATGATATGTTGTTCCAATATCACGCGTGATATTGAGAGCGTATGAGAGCGGAAAAATATCAGTTGATTGATGATTTTGCCAACACTGCATTGTTGTATGCAACATTTCTTGCAGGTTGCTAGTTTGCGTGAAAAGATATATAGTTTTACATGGATGGATGTAATATTCTGATTGTTTTAACAGATTGTAAAGTATGCGTTTAAATCAGCGATTTTATAATTCGTGAGTGCTCATTCTGAGTGAACCCTCACAAATAAAAAAAATCGCTGATTGTGATTCTTTGAAAGCGAAATTGACAAGTTTCATGTATCAAACACATACTATACAACCTCTTCTTGTAACTTACATGTTCAAAATATTATTATAACATCTAATGATTTCTTATTTCCGATATACATTTTTCATAGCAAAATGAGAGGAAGTAATACTCTTTCATTTTTTTATTGTAATATCTATAAAACGTTATTTATAACTGGTAAAAATGTCTGGCATTTGTCACTACTCTTTATTTTTCAGAAAAATAAAATGACAATTGAAATGACAATATTTGTGTCTTCAAACGGCCATTTTTGATCAGAACAATAATAATAAAAAGTTGTACACTCCTTTTTCTTATTCTTCATCGCATTTCAAGCTTCATGCTTATCGCATATGTATTACACACTTAAAAAAATTCATGTAAATTTAGGTGCTCTGAGACTGACATATACGAGCGTCATTTTTGACATAAAATTGAGTCGTAATAGACGCAAAACTCAGCTCAATCAAACGTACTTTTCGTCGAGTACCGAACTTTTCAGTCTCGGAGCACTTAATTTTACATGACATGTTTGTTTACGTCTCATCCTTTATGTCAAAGATGGATTCCGTCACGTGTAAAATTAGGTATTTCTAAGTGTGTAGCTCATTGCGTGCTGTCAACTTAGTGTTCTAGATGCACTTCCACAATTATTAATTGAGAGCTTTCGATGCCTGTACCATTTTTACATTAGTATAATTATGTGGCAAGTTCAAATATACCCAATGCCCAGGGAAGTCGAGAAATTTTCCAACCCGATAAATTCCTAGACCGGACCGGGAATCGAACTCAGCCATATCCAGCATGGTCTTGCTTTGTAGCTGCGCCTTTACCGACCCACTGAGAAATGCAAGATTCTATTACAGATTTGCGTAAAAATAATACAGACCCAAGTATCCAATAAGCCAAATAAGTGCCCCTTTCTGCGTTATACGGTCCTCATCAGAACTTGCAAACAGTTGTATATAGCCAAAAATGCGAAATAACGTGCCAATGATTACTTGGAGAGTTTGCAATGTTTCACCGCATTCACAGATTCTGTAATGTAGTCATCGGAAGGTATTTTAAATATTTTTTTTATGTTGCCTAAATTTTCGAACAAACTTTGTTTTCCGTAATGCACTATAACTTGAAAATTATCTATGTTTTATACGAAAATATGCATTTTGGATAAACTTGATGGAACGCTACGGTCCGTTGTAAGATCTGTCATTACATTTGTTGTAAGAAACAATGCAGAGGATGCCTGAAATCTACGCTTACATTTGATGGCCAAGCCATTTGTTTAGCGTGCAACTATTTTCGAACGAAAAAGGAAAATTTAAGCCAGATATAAAATCTATGATTTTATAATAAATAAGAAAAATCTCAGCTCATTTGGCTACTTTTTCTTAAAAATATAACAGTTTAAAAGAGAATGCTAAAAAAAGAAGATATTTGCTAAAATTTCTCAAACTTCCGATTTAATCAATCAAACTCAAAACTATACATATTAACCGTGAATATTTCACCAATGTTTCAAGAATTTTAGTGCATGCCCAGAAACTTTTCTGAACTTTTTTTTTCGGAAAAACTTAAAAAAAATTACCATTTGTTTTCATACAAAATGTTTGAGATATTTATCAATAATAAAACTATATACGTCCATTTCACCATGTGAACTTTATCTTTCAATGTAAACTACCGATCATAAGTTTAACGACACCCCCAAAAAACCATGCACATATGTTTTGTTCAATGATCTCTCATTTAACGTTCAATTTTCGATCTCCAAAGGTTATTTGAATGGTATGAATGGTTTAGCATAAGTATTCTACTACTATTTTTATTTCAAAATTCGGCCAACCCAATTCTGAGAAAATCAGTCACGATTCGTCAGAGTAAATTTTGAAAAATATTGTAACTTTGGGTGAACTTTTAGCACACAAAATTTGAAATTTATATTCAACCATTTGCATTTCAAATGATCTAAAGAGAACGAAAATCGGACGAACCATGACAGAGATATGAACATAACAAATTTGTTATGTTTTTTTGGGGGTGTCCTTAAACTTATGATCGGGAGTTCGAATTGATTTTCTATTATTCAGCTCAAATTCATTGTAGAAAAATGAGTAAGTCTTACTTTTGACAAAGGCTTGCTCTGTTTCACTAACACTAACTGTTTTAAGAAGCGTAAAAATTTGACCGTATGTTCAAGTTGATTGATATATTGATCCTGATTCTTCCGTCGAATTCCCTATTCGCTCTTCTCTGGTTTTCCCGGATTTCCTGACAACCTTATTTTGACGAACATTGAACACTGCAATATGCAAATTTAAGGCTAAGTATACGTTTATAATAAGATTTTATCATCTTATTTGGTTCTAAAGAGTTTTTGGCACTCAGCGCTGAAAAGTATCAGTTTTCGGCACAGTTTTGAATAAAATAATGGCCTACTTTTCCTAGTAAAATTAACAGTGTCGAAAAGCACTACTTTCCAGTAGAGCTGCACCGAAAAGTGCTATTTGGCCTGGGATTCGGTGTTTACATGTTAAATTTTGTTGATATTCGGTCATTGTATTACAAATGGGTGGCCGACAAAGCTATTGAGTGAAATGTTGTTAGCTCAAAGCCTGACATTTGGCCAAAATATACGGCCGAATATTCGATTTTTTCTGCACTCGTCGTAATTATCCAACTCAGCAAGTCTCGCAAACTACGACTCGTGTTGAAAAAACCTTATTTTTGCAACTTGTTGCATAGATAGTAGTCGGATTCTCCAAAATTTAAGCATTCTGTCTGAGCTACAGTTTTAACTAATTTTCATTCCTCGCCCGAACCGCTGTGCTACTGCTATCATCATTCCTTTGGACGGATTCGCCCGTTCCAACACGTAGTAAAAAGTCAACAACTTTTTTTCGGTGAAGGTCTTTTCTTGAAACACCACCACGCGATCCCACCGCAGCAGCACCGAGCAATGAGACACGAAGTGAAAGGTCGTTGCTAATGTCGTCGTTGTAGCTCTGCTGCAGCGAATGTTGGAATTCTGACATTTGGCGAAAGTGAAGATGATGCTCTCCCCCATCACAACACACATGGCTGGGGCCCACCCGTATGCCTTCAGGCATCAGCAGCACCGCAGCAGAAAGCGAAAGAGATCTATCGGATGTGATTGATTATCGTGCAATGTGCTCATCCTGGATTGAGTGACCAATGCCGGCTGTCATCGTCGATGTTTCCATGATGACTGACGCGAACCGGGGGGTTCAACGCTGTTGCGCTAATGGGAAAATGGCTTGCTTTGATGGGAGCCTTGTGGTCAGTAATTTCACTGCACACCGAGTTCAACAGTCAATTTGGGAGGAATGCCAAGCCTGACGTCAGTAGCCTGAGAAAAGGCAGCCCACAACACACCTCATTAGCATATTTCAACATTCGAAACAAGATCGATCGGCCGATCGGAAATGGTTGGTCAGGGAGCACGGCCTATAATCGCACATCAGTCCCATATGGACAGAGTTGGCATCGAGAAAATGGCAGTTACGAAGTGCAATTCCCATGTAAATATTTGAAAAATCGAAATAAGTTTATTGATAATTTGTGCACGTTAATATTAGCTGCAATGAAGCTTGCATGTTTTGTTAAAAACAAGCAGAACTTTACCTTAACCTCTTGGCAATTGAAACTGCCTTGATGTTGTTTTCACATTTTTCAAAGTCCGTAAGTAAAGTCGAAGTAGATGAAAGTAGATGCCAATTGATAGGGGATAGCGTTGTTATCGTAAAATTGACGAAAATCCATATGGGACTGATATGCGATTATAGGCTGTGCATTAGCCCTGAAGTCTCTCTCCCTGCAATTTGTCGATGTCCGATCGATCGATGCTGAGCGCGTGGAAGATGAATGCATTCGATAACAAGTTTTCACTGTGTCCTTCCCATCCTAGTAGGGGTTGTTGTTGTTTACACACGCACCAAAGTTGAAGGACAATTTCCTGGCTTGCTTGGCTTGGTGGAGCTGACCTAACCTGTTCTCGACTTTCCATGCTTCGGAACATCTAGGTAGGCTATAGAGGAATATGGTGATGTGTGATGTGCACATGCGTGGAAGAATTCCAAGGCAGTCGACGCATCGCGACGACGCTAACAACCAGCAGCCTTAATTTACGACCTAGAACAACGATAATTATAGAGATGATGAATAAAGAAATGGATGTTGCGCGTCTGGACCATGCAGACAGCCCAGTAATTATTCTTGATTTTATGATGTCTGCTGACGGTTTCTGATATGCACTGGCGGGGCACGGAACATCTAGGATTAAGTTCTTAACGTTGAATCGGCCTAACACTAATTGATGGCTGACTGACTCTAATCAGAATCCGAGCGCTGGTACATATTTTGACACATGACAAAGCGCGCGTAGACATCAACAACGGCGCGGTGACAAGATTATCATACTCCATCAGTCTCGAAGATGCAATGAGCGAAAATTTTCAACGCGAAGCAGTGGTGAAACATGAATGGAACCTCTACCCTTTGAGTGCTATAGCCTGAATGTGATGATGGTAACTAGCAATCTGTGCATTGAAATGCAATTCCAGTTAGCAGTTGCTGCCATCCGACCAACGTACGGCAGAGCGTGTCCTTCAGAGTGTCGTTAATTTTAATTTGAACTGCTTTACGTGTTCTTTTTTCACCACACTTCCGAACCGCTCTGCTAACCGATGGCTGATGGAAACCGGTGGAACATTTCCCGTCTGCTGCTGCTGCTGCTGTTGCAAACCCAGCGTGCTTATTTGCAAGAAGCTTAGAGACTGTTGTTGATGGTTCACCCAGCCCCTGTTGCATTTATTCTGTCGGCATGATTCGGGTGTTGGTCCAAGGTTGCGCATTTCTATGACAATGTTTGATGGTCGTTTTGTGACAGTTGGTGGGATTTTTTGGCCGAAAGGTCTGCTCTGCATGACGGTTGGATAAACAACAGATCGTGGGACCGAACCGACAGGTCGGCGTGACATGACGCCATTCGCGGATTGCATTCGATTGATGTGGAGGTCACCGCCTCTCCAGAGACGTGATGCAAATTTGTTTTGCTGCAAACATTGTCTAGGTTAAAAAAAATTAAAGTGGGTTTGCCTACTTTGATTTTCGTACAAAAAAAAAGTTGATTCAAAGATTCTTGCTCTCAACACATGGCAATATTGGCAAACAAAAATGCATTTTTACATTTATTATTTTCAAAATGCTAAGCTAATACTTCAATTATTCGGATACAAGGTTTTGATTTGATTTGCAGAAACTTTTATGTAATAGCGACGAACGCCATAAGATGATAAAATCAATTTTATTTAATGAAAAATATCTTAAATGTATACTACCATATGCATCATTGAGAAACACTAGTCCAAATCACCCGTTGGTGACAATCCATTACAGTTCAAAACTCACCTGCAAAAAGATAAGAATCATACAAATACATTAATTAGCAACGAGGTCAAATCTTTAACGCTCTTAACCTAACCTAGCCTCTACTGTCCTACTGCTATTTGTCAAGCGCAAGCAAATTTCGCTTCCCTCACTGTGCCGTGGATCCATAAAAATCAAACAACATACTTAAGAGACCACCCCATTTTTCTCCGTCCATCCATCCACCCATTTTCTCATCACCCTGAAAAAAAAAAACTAAAATAGACACACGCAAAAACTCCACGCGACCTCTTTCACACAAACGATGCAACTTTTGTGATCACTCTCAAACTTCAACACAAGTCGATGGAAATGCAAACTTCACCGGCTTTCTCGTGTGATCGTTGAGTGTGCAAAAAAAATGCGAAAAGAGGTTCATCCTCTTGTGCAAATCTAACGAGGTGTGTGCTACCATGATGGATAGATGGATGGATGCTGCTGCTACACCAAACTGCCTGCTCCCCCCCATCCCGTCGTCATCGTCACAGCCTACTATGTGTATGAGAAAAAGATGAGTTGGTATGCTCCCTCTAACAAGCCTAGACCGGGCCAAACCAGAGTGCGATGAAGATTCCCGCAAAGTTTGAAAAGCTGGTTTTATGCAAATTGTGTAATCATCGACCTACGTCTTCGTTGCCCCTACCCAGCCATGCCTATGTCGTTACTGGAAGAAGATCTGCAAACGGTTCCCCTCTACCTTCTTCCTCCTCGCTTTCTCTGATCCGAGCTAGATTTTTTTTCGCCATTGTCATCTAATACAACAGCAAAACTTGTACCAATCCATTCACCCACGATCGATCCATGGGAAAGCTTTCCAATCTCTTGCCGAAAGGTCAACCCTCTAATTTTATAACATTCCGCCATATACCAACAGCAATCAAAGTTGACTGGTCACAACTTTTCTACCAGATTGCCATGACCTTATTCGTTGCTATGACAACCGAGAGATCAAGCTGTTCACCGTTCCTTTTTTTATTCCTAAACCTGCGCGCCGTCCAATCATTTGTCACAGTCCGACACCCCACTTGCGCACAGAATGTATTCCAAGAAAAAGACGGCTGAACAAATCCATGAAACCACCTACGTAAATTGGGAACCCTTTTTGCTTCCTTCTCCATGGAAACGCGCCGGTCACTTAGAACTATAGGCCACCATCACCACGTGCTCTTGAGGTGATCGGTGAATTATACAACGATCTCTTGATGCGAACCAGCACAGCTTGTCTTGCTCTCTCGCTCGTGCGAGGTCGCTGGAGAAAGAAATCCGGTTTTCAATCGCCGCAAATAACATACACAGCACCGATGGATTGCCAAGATCCACGCAGCTATAAAAAAGGGGGTTTGAAATGATGACACATTGATATCCAATTCACTCCCACCAGCCAGCAAAATCTCGTGACAGTCGATGCTAAGAACTTAATTACACCTTTCCTCCGCGGAGCTCGGCACGCAAATAAACAATAATTTACAAAAGCGCGTCTTTGAACACGGCAATACATAGTATACAAGTATATGAACGCAGCCAGCGAGCTTACGGTGCATAAAATTCCGACAATACAGAGTGTCGACACACGGCGAGGTTGGATATTGACCACCGGAATTTGAGTTGTGCCGAAAAATGTGCAATTTAAGGGCTCTTGAAGTACTGCTGACGGTTACAAAGTTGCAAACCGAGGTCGTTGGTTTGCGAATAAATAGTGTAATGGCGGTCGCTTGCGTCACTTGCCGGTATCGAGTCGTCACAAGCAGAAATGACAAATGTCATTCACAAATAGTGTGCAAGCGTTTACGAGCAAAAAAAAATTATTGATTTCAATCTACACGCACAAATGGAAGGGTTAGGGAGTTTACACAATTTATCAAACTGCAGCAGCAGTTGTCTACGACGTCGTCGTACTGTCGTCACTGGAATCTATTTTTGTTACACCCGCCGCGAGAATGAATGAATGATAACGCGAGTGCACCCCCACTGGCTGCGTGCGTGGGTGCGTACCGAACAATAAAAAAAAACAAACGGAAAAACGGAATCTGAGCAGGCTATGAATGAAGAGACCACGAAGAGGAGCACGGACGGTCAACACATGTTTTCTCAATGTTGAACTTTCTTCTCAGTTTCCGATGGGGTAGGGTAGCACAGCAACAGGTGATGTGACATTTCCTCTCCGTTCGTCCATGCGCCCAGCAGCGCAATCCTCAGCGTGAAGATCGCGTAATTGTCGCTGCACCGCACCTGTGGGGCACTCGGTGCTGCGCACACATGCAGAGCAATAAATATTGATGACGGATTATAAATCACGGCACCCTAGAGAAAGGGAGCCTGAGCTTGTAAGCGACCGCGTTCAGCCAGTAGTGTGGCAAGCAGAGCGAGGTGCATTCATGAAGTAATTTACAATCTTTTCCTCTTTCAATATTTCCACTGCTGCAGTTTCCAGGGCTGTACACAGACGTTGGGGAGACTTGTGTTACGTGTTACGGTTCAGGGTTACCAAACGTTTTACGGTGTGGAAGAAGAAACTGAGGCGAGTCAGTTGACTGAAACGCGAATGATGGCAACCCTTGAACAACATCCACAAGACCACTTAGCCGTCGTCCGACATGCTAGACTACACTTCACCCGTAGTAGTTCTGCAATCGTCATATTCAATCAATCTGGCCCTGCAGGCCTGATCGCAGTAGCCCAAGCCGCATTTCTCCGGTTATGTGTAACGCTTGATCGCACTCACCACCACAGTGCGGTTACCATGGTAGCGTGCTGGTTAGATTCGATGTTCACACAGACTGCAGAAGCTGATACCGCGGAGGACGACCAACTGTGGCATGCTGTGGTGGACTGGTAAATACATATCCCGCCGCATAGACTCACATTGCGGGGACACTCGCACCAGGGGCTAGCCAATGGCTACTTCCCCCATTGGGTAGCTCATATACATCTACACACACACACACGCTCTCACAGCCATTCTTCTTCGCATTTATTTATCTCTAATGTAGCTTTTATAACGGTTTCCTTCTCGTCTTAATACTCGCTGCGTCTCTCCCGGGCAACAACATTGTTGAAGACGAGAAACGAACCAGAGGAAATATTTCTTCCAGCAGCTTGCTAGGCGGTGCGCAGCAGTGGCCAAAGAAGCCAAGGAGTGCGGAATTATGACGGCTCTTGAACTCGTAGAGCTATGAAGGCGAGCATATTACGACAGAATGTGAGTGGGTACGACGAGGTGAGGGGGCTTTTTAAAAGAGGAAGCTTCACATACTACTCTGCTGTAGCATAAATAGGCAAGTAGAGAACTCGTGAGTGAGAGAGTGAGTGTAGAATTCACATACCAAAGTGGAAAGCAAAACGAACGAAGCAAGCCGAGGAATGGGCAAAAAAACTACGTCATGATTAATTTGTGTAACCTCAATAATCGCACAACAATAGAGGTTGGTGTTGCACATTTTTGCAAATCTTTCTCTTTTCTGCACGCGGCGAACGACCAGAAACTTTTGATTTTATCTGTACATTTTTTCTTGAATTAATCACAACAGCACGCTGGAATTACATGTCCAACCGATGCACATTTCACATTCAATTAGAGGAGAAAAGCATTCTTCCTCTCTAGATATTCTTCTCGAAAAACACCACACTTCTGCGTAGAGAGTAATTCAAGAACTGTATGACATTTATGAGGGTCATTTATCAAACATCACGCTCCATAATTGACTCTCTTGTCCTCGGGGGAAAGCCGAGCGCACCACAATAAAGTTCCCTTGCGGCATTAAAAGAAGTGAAAGTGAATCGATTTTTTTTTTCGCTTAGCCCACTAGATTTTCACAGTATTGCACACACTTTTATGAGAAACCCATGCATGAGCATTAGAGTGTTGCAATTTTTTTTAACGGCTTCAACTCATTTGGTAAGAAACTGACTTGGCACAAACCATTTGAAGTTTATATGAAAATTACAATGGGAAACCCAAACTTTGATGTAAAGTTCTACAACTGATCTTATTTTCTACAAAGCTACAGCTCATCAAATTGAATAGTTATTAATTATTTAAGGTATGGATCATCTTATTCCAAGTAACAAATTTGGTTTTATGAGGGTTCTTTAGACCATAATTTAAACTTGTAGAATGCTTTAAAACCTTGATAAAACTTGCAATGTTATTTAGGTATGGCATGAGCAAGCAGCTGTTTTCTGGACAACACTGTATTGTGCAATGTTACATAGTAGCCATGATGTGTGTGCTCCATTACACTTGCCAGCACAATGTTGCCTGATGAGTAGATAGAGTAGTTATCATAAGACTTTAGCGACTTGAATCATTAATGACTTTTGTTCCTTACTAAATTTAAGGAACAAAAGTTATTAATGATTCAAGTCGCTGGTGTCTTACCGAATAGTGGTCTTGAATAAAGATGTAGCTGAGAAAATTTCCTACAAGCACAGCTTCTCACCAAATGAGATCAGGACCCGATTTGAAATCGTTTAAGCACTGTGGAGCGAAAATTAAAAATTTTGCATCAGTCTAATGAGCATGCCATGAAAATCGATTGCTCACAACACCAGCATTTTATCACTAATGCGGACGTAGCCCGTAATGAGCCTATGAACTCTGGCTCTGGCTCGTCCGGACCGGAATTCACACCGACAAAAGGCTGGTGGACGGACGGACAATCGAATTAATGGTCGACGGTGGACGAACAAACCAATTTTATTAGATTTCAATCAGCACATCCGTCACATTTTTCTCGGGCTTTTGCATTATTTTCATTTCGGATTGGACCATCGTCACGCGTCGTATCGCGAGAGAGTTGAACAAAACCTGATCCGAATCGGAAATAAATATGTAACATGCTACTCGCAGCTGCCTGGCTACAGATTTCGGGGGAGATGATCTACCGAAGGCAAATTTTTTGCGGTGACACATTTGTCACCTCCTAAACCGGTTTTTGTCTAATTGTGTTGGAGAGAAGGCCTTGCTCATATACATCTCCATTATCTCCAAATACGCGCAGGTGTTTTCTGTTATGGAATAGTATCAGGATTTGTGTTGCCGATCTAATTTTAGAAATTAGCATCAGCAGCAATTTGCATAAATTATAAATAAATAAATAATACTCTTTTTAGGGCCATTATACATATATCGGCTGAAAATGTGAATGATTTGGCAACATTGCGGTAATGCCAATTAGACTGTAGCAAAAAGAAACGGGGACGCTTTATGGCTTTTTATGAGGTGAAGTGTGTGAATTGATTTGTGACATTGACAAACCTAGCGCTGATGGTAATCCTTGGTCATTGGTGTGGCATGGCGTTCGGCCATTTTTGCTTCTGCTGAAATCATTTCCGGTTGTTCTATAGAGATGGCACTTTGAAGGCTATGTATGACGCTTTTGGTCAAAAGTTTTGCACCGAATAAAGTCGTTAGTATTTTATTTGATAGTCTCTAAATCGCGATTCTTCCTAAAGGCCCAAACGCGAGATGTTGGTGGAATTGGAGCCTTAGCGAGTGCGGAAAACTCCGATCATAATAAGGTTACTTGTCGCATAGAAACAAATAGATACAATAGAATCGGTAGCATATGATTGAAACCTGGAAGGGAGAAGCAGACACACACGGAATTCATTTTATAGCTTGTTCTTCAAATCAAAATAGGCGTAGAAAAATAGCCTGCTTTGCTTTTTGCGCGTAGTGATTGTTTAAGATTGTCTGCAGTGCGAAAATTTACTTTCCTGTTTTGTATTTTATTATGCCACTAAATATGTTTAAAAAACCTTGGTTAATTGTACCTTTAAATATTGATTTGAGCATATCCAATTCATGAATTTAATAATTTCGGTCGATTAGATTCCTCCGATAGGTACACATGCAGATGTTGACAATCCATAGAAAGACAAATTTCCATCCCACTTCTGAATTTGTAGCAGGCTTTTCAATACAGTCAATTCTCCCTAACACGATATTGAAGAAACCATCGAGTTGAGGAGGATATTGAATTATAGGCGTCTAAAACGCGCTATCTGTGAAAAAGGCTTAATGAAGCAGGTTTCAAAAATTTTTACGGTGAGGTATCAAACAGGATGAGCAACCGGTGGCTCCGCATACCGCTCATCCGGGAAGGAAGGTACCTGATTTGTATGACGCTATGTATCTGGCCACCACTTAGTGTCTGTGGAATTGACCCATGTGAACCGTGATTACTGATATTATTGCTACCGGAAACTCCAAGCAATAGTTGCAACCATGTTGGTTGCAAAAGAGGAGGACCCTAAGGGTGACCTAGTTATTGCTTTTGCTGGTGATGATCCCCGGCGCTGGTATTTATCACCGCACTTCGACAAATCTTGCGAATCCCTGGACAGAGGAGGGATCCGCGCAAAATCCTACTTCTAATCTGGCATCTGATCGTCTAGTCCAATGGATTTGTTAATTTCATCCAGATCAAAACAAAGATCAACTACTGTCTACAAAGTGCGAAATCTAAGCAACTATAGGAGAAACGTCAGCAAAAAAAAACGGTGATTCCGTTTTATATTATATTCTGTGTCATACTTGTCAAAGTGTGCCTTAAAGTGTTGATCAGTGTGCCGTGATGTGTTTCGGCACAGTGTGCAGAGTTGATCACGCATTGCGTATTACATTAAATGTTGTAAGTTTTTCAAAATATTTGATGAAAGTGATTCAAATAGGTAGATATCGACTTTTCTTCCCCCACAGTAACATTCAAATTCATATAAAGTACTTCATTCAGAAAACTATAAGCATTTTAAATGTTTACTACCATACCTTGCAAACCAAAATTTTGAAATCTGCGTCATAAATCCTATTTTCAAATGGCGGGCTTTGGAGGCCTATGGAGATAAATTTTGGAAATTTGTATGGGCGCTTTGATGACGTATTTCATGATTTGGAAAGCCAAGCTACTTCGACCGCTTTGGTCGAAGTAGCCTGGCTTTCCATTCATGACATTTTACTGGCAAAAATGGTGGCGAAAAAAGGATTTTGGAACATCTAGGGGAATTTATGTATTCCCGTCAATCTAAGCAGCGTCCATAATTCTATTAGCAATTCATCAGCATCATGCACACATATGACATGTTTGCATGTTTACATTTATCTGCTGCTTGCTATTCTATCCATTCTAATCGACAGAATTGTCCAAAACAGTTAGAAAACGTTTTAACGCTCCAAACTTCTCAGATGAGTGTAACTATTGTCGGCAGCCTCTTTTTCGTCGGCATCCTTTCCATTTAAACTGTGTGTTAACCAGCTGTTCTATTATCGGTTACTTAAAATCAGCCGTATTTTGCAGTGCGTATGTTTCATTTGAAGAAAAACCTGGCATAATATGTTTGCTCAGTCGTAAAAATGTAATCACATTGAAGCTAACAAACTATGGAACCGTTATAATATATTCAGCGAACTGTTTTGGTGAGAAAATACAGTGAAATTAAAGATTTGATTTTGGTTGCCGAAAACATTCAATGAGTGCCGAAGCCATCATTTACCCTATTTATTAACTTTTTTCACAGTTCACAGTTCATGCGAAGTGAAATCTGGCAGTTTTCAGCAGACACGTTTTGTCGAAACGTCATGTTTTCGCGGTCCTGTGCTTTTTACGAGCATGTGCATGAGTGAAAAAAGTGAACTAAAGTGAAATAAATCCGATCCACTATTCGGTTTCGTTGGATCGTATTTGAATATAGATCCAAGCGAAGGGAAAATTGAGTATTTCATATGAGATTTTCACTTCGCTTCGATCTCTATACAAGCGTACAGGCCTTTAGGGAGAGATCAATGAAGAGAGAGTAGACTGTATGACTTTATTCGGAGTAATGTATGTACCAGTACATGATATTTCTTGAAGCAATCGCCTACTACAATTTCTGCGCTGGAAATCCCATAAATATAAATAGGAAAGCAATTAACTCTTCAAGCACCAAACTGAAAATGAACTCGACAATTTTTTTCAAAACGATGTATCTCGGATTCTAAACCGTAAAAATCAAATTATTATTTTTTAGCAAAATTTCCAGAGGCCAGTACTCTTTCAGTAGTGCAATTTAAAATTCGACTATGTTGCATTTAACTAGATATTTTTATTAGCTTTCAGGGAAAATTATGCAAGGAGAAATCAATAAGTTTTAACTCGCTGAAACGACTTGTCTACCGACTCGACAAAAAATGAGAATCCAAAAAAATAACTTAAAATCGTATCAACCACCATGTGATCTAACCAATTAAACCATATGGAAGAAGAACTAATATACTTTCCAATAGGATCAAAATATCAGAAAACCGTTAATTACTGACGTTAACATAGTGAAAAGTTTGACTTTGTTTTGGTGCTCGAAGAGTTAAAAACTGAGAAGAGCCATTTAACCCTACACTGAGGCAAATAAACTTAAGAATTTCAGCGTGACTTATGAGTTTCGTCTCAGATGAGTTAGCTCTTATACGCCTTAACCATTTCATTATACCAAGCGTTGAAAGACGAGTGGTCAACGCACGAGCTCCTTAGTCTCATCGTCTCTTAGTCTCATGATTCGTTTCCAGTCTGCTCGGTTTTATTATTTTTTTTTTGCCAACATTATTTTTCATTTCAACCGATTGCTTGTGGCTAAAATTCATAAGTGGTTCATATAAAATGCTTACGTTCATTTGCCTCAGTGTAGAGGTGCATTATGGACTGTCATTCCCTAAGTTTTTTTTATTTATAACTTTATTTACGAGGTTATCTGCCCTTAGTATTTAAATAAGTTGAATCTAATGGAGATTATGCTTTTCTTCAAAAAGTGTTTGATGAAAAATAAAGTACATAATAGCGAGCTCAATACCAATATGATAACACTTTTATCAGCGTTTGGCTAACCTTTAACTAAGCCTTCAAGCTTTCTGTTAATCAGTTGTCATATCATAATTAGCCATTTATCGAATTGTTCAGCGAGGGTAAAATGATACCTGGTAGAGGAAGTAGACTGTTCATTTTAACGATTGAATCAAACTGCAATAATCGCAACAAAAAAAATGTGATGAAGACTTCGTAAAATTTACCTTCAAATCTCAAACATTGCTCTGAAATAATAACACACAAAAACAATCAACATCGCTATCCGCCTCCGTTGCACTGTAAAAACAAACCAGACTCGTCTGATCGTCCAACTTTCCATCATTTATTTATTTAACTACCACCGAATGAACTGCACTCTCTGGCAGTCTTTGCTCAGGGGAAAAATTGCTACAAAATAAAAATCTCACACAGTTCTCTTTTCCGAAAAAAAAACGTAATACCAAAACTTGGACATACCATATAAAAGAGCGGTACTAAGGTTTACAAATCATCTCCCACGAATCGGACCGGACATGAAGCGAAAACATATGTTTCACTCCACAATCTAAACTACGAGCACACACATCATTCCTATGTGTGAACAGAATACGCATAAAACATGCTACTGGTCCACCCGCCTCGGCGCTTATCGCAGCAGGCCATATGATATTTCTCTGTACCACATCCACAATAAACGTCTTATAGTAAAAGACACAACCAAGCCAGCCAGCTGCAAGTCAATTTTTATTTTAAGAAATCTTCCAAGCCAACTCGTGGCGACTAATGTTTAGATTACTTTTCCATTGCTCCCGTTACGCCCGCTCCGGGCCATCGTGTCACACCACCAGATCTGATTCGGTACAAGTTCAAAGAGTGTGATTTGTTTAACACATTTCCCCTCGAATTCGAACTGGAGCTCCTACATTGGGAGTGTGATGTCACTTTCGTTTCGTAACTATTCGGGATAGAGGTGATAAGCGTGCGACTAAGCGCCCCTTAATCACGTCTATTGCTGTGTAGTAGTCAATGGCGTGCGTTCGTCCAAGTCCCGATTAATAGATCGTAGCAGGTCATAATCGCAGTTTTGCTACAAAGTACCAAAACAGAACAAATAGCAGGCCGTGCATATGTTCAGTGTTTCGGATTTTTCAAGGTGAAGCTCACGCATCGAATTCGAGTGGTTTGTTGAGTTTGATTTGCCATCACCGGCACCGCCACCGCTAATCAATCAAATATCACACCACGGCACCTTTTACATTGTATCTGCCGCTACAATAACAGATGCAGTACCTCCACATTCTCTCCTCGATGGCGCTTGGAGCGGAAATGGCTCCAACTGTGTTATCACTCAAATTAAAGCAACCACTTGTTGTCGTCGCCCTTGTCAGGTCAATCGAAATACAAACGACAGCTCTCCGCCAAAACTTCCATTAACGCGTTCCTGGTAGACCTTTGTGGTCAATATTCGTGTACCGAAACCAGTATCGATCGATCGTGGAATGCCCCTCCGGAATGTGTGTAAAGGTCGAAGTAAAAGTATTATGACATCTATTTCTACAGCCACTGATCGCTGGAGGAACGGTGGGAGGGTGGATGGGCTGACACAGGAAAACACCGAAGGGCATGACCACCGAAGTTGGACTGGATGGTCATTAGAACGGGCGACACACGACATTCACAATAAACACATTATGAAGGTAGGTATGTGACAAAACGAAAAAAAAAAGAGCAGAACATGTTTAGTCTACTATGTGGAACTGCAAATGGGGAAAAGTGAGCTACTGCTCTTATTTATGACTGCCGAGCAAGGGGCACGACAACTTTGATATATTTGCAAAACTAATACATGTGAAAGATAGAGCAATGTTTGTTCTACGGATACTTTTGTTTTTATTTCTAAGTCAAGAGAATGATTTTTTTTTAAATATATTGATACATTCAGCTAAGGTGTCCCGCCCCCTGCTGCCGAGGCATGAGAAAAGTGTGAACAAAACGAAATTGTTCTAGTTTGTATGCCTACTGAAAGCGTGGCTCTTCACTTTTCAACGCTGCCCAGCTACACAATTCGTTTCGTAATATAATGTAGTTAGGGCGAATGACATTCAATGGACAGCAAGGACGCCTACTGCAGTAGGCCTACCCATAACGTTATGAGTGAATTGTTTAATTCGATGACAATCAGAGCGTTTCGTGATGCGTAAATGAGCGGCGATGAGTGGGCGGAACAATCGTTTTGCCAAAATGTAATTTTTACGTTTAATTTGGCTCTAATCAGGAATCCATTAGTGGGCGATGTTGCTGCGCACGCATACACATACACACTCAAGTACGGCCTTGTAAATGTTCCTAAACTGCGCACTGATCGAAGCCTTTCATTTTTTGATTGGAAAATGTTTTGGCAGTAAGTGTCAATCAAAGTAAACACGAGCTTTAGGATGGACTTAAATCGAATCTTAACTCAGAACCGATTTTTAAAGTCTTACTATGGGAAGAACTTCTTGAAGTTCGATTTTTTTCCCCGGAATAATGGAAAATTTTCCTTTAAAATTTTGGCTTTTAAATATCAAGTGAACCAAAGGGTGCCTTCCAGCACTTCCACGAGTCCTCACAATGCATTCATGAAAAAAGTCAATCCAACGAACGAAAGCATGCATAATGCAGATTTTGCATTGACCGGTAATTTGGATGAATCGACCGATTTATTTTTACACCCGTAAAATGAAAAACAAAATGATCCCCACGAGTCATGCCACAGCTCACCTAATGCGCTACTAATCGACCATTCACCACCTGCGTCTTTGACTAGTCGGTTTTGTTGTTATTATTTTATTTTTTGCCCCCAGTTCATCATTTGCCTTGGTGACTCAAGTGGAGACTGTAAAAATTCAAATTAGGAAAAACCCACTCTCTTGATGTAAAAGAGCCTTCCATCCGCATTCAGGTGCATCGAAGTCAACTGCGCGGATTTCGTGCTTAGTAACGCGTGCGAAATTTTGACCAGTGTACTGCGCCGCGTTGCTACTCGCGAGGAGATCGTTTGCATCAGCCCAATTTGACGGTGGTCGAGGTTTTTTTTTTCAGTTTGCTTCTTACTACTCGTTGCAAAGTTTCCTTTGATTGAGTGTAAATTTTGCTCAATTAGTGTGAATGCACTTTTGGCTCGTGGGTTTTTGTGGATGTTACGTGAAACGAGGGAAACAACGCATTCGCACGTGAAAGGAAAGCGAACCTCGTTGAGGGCAAAAAAATATGCAGGCTCATCTATCCGGCTCATGGTGGAGTTCAAACCCGCATCCAATGCGATTTCGATTTTTTTTTTTTTTTTGCAGTCTAAACGTTGTTCCCAATGTTTATCTAGCAACGACGACGACGACGACGACGACGACGATGACGGTGGCGGTAGCGCGGGGCTTACCTTCCATTTCGGAACTAAATATTCATCTGTTCGGCTGTAAACGGTCGAATGAAACGGAATTTGAATTCATTTTCTACAGCTGAATGAGGGCAATAGCTTCAGATTACTGTTACTTTTTACAGCAAACCCGCAAAAGTGATGGATCTACCTACCATCAGAAGCATTGACGTCTTTTACGATAAACGGTGCAAAATTAGAGCAGGTCGACGATGATGGCGACGAAATCGAGCAGCAAATAATAAAAATTATGTCACTTGGAAGATATTTCCAGCGGATCCCTTATCACCTACACGTGTGAGCATGTGTGTGTATGCACCTTGTGGGCAAGGCTCGTGTTCCCGTGTCTAATTGCGCCTAATGGACAATCGATCTGCCCCTTTCCGATGGTGTCCATCTGTCCGCCGGTTATCACTTTGACATGTATATCACCCATTTTGTAGACGACGAGCGAATCGTGTGCCTTATCAGATGTGTTGTAGAATTCACCGCGAAAAAGATGGATCGATTCGGGAAGGCGGGAGCCTTTGAAGTGGATCGATCCTGATGTATTTTGTTTGGGTGGTTTGGCAGCGTCGGGGTAGGTAGCGAATGGCGTCGCTTCCAGAATTCCTTCAGGGTCATCAGATCCTGGAATCATGCAGTTTAAGTACAAAACTAGTTTTAAGACTGCGTTTTAAACCACTCAGTTTATCTGTATCGTTGTCTCCTACATTCATTGACACAAGTAATACTAACTAATTAATGAATTTGAGTCTCGCATTATCAAAAATCAACATATCAAGCTTTTCACGCTCGCCATAATTTCACCACCTTTGATGGTAGGCGTTTATCATTTTTATGGCTGAGTTGTAGAAGGCTTTGACCCATTGAATTGTTTACAAAAGTGACAGGTTAAAATGTGCGATGTTTCACAAAACTCCAGTTCCGGTTACCCAGCATAGTTTCCCGGTAAATAACTACATGCGGCAAAAAGTAATATTCCTAAATTTCCTCAAACTAAAATGCTGTTCCATGATTCAAATAAAGATAGTATGCATAAGACCGGAAACAAAAGAGTTTCGTATTATGGACTTTATTTCATGATTACTTCAATTTTGTTCGAAAGGCGTTGTGCTGAATGATAAATTGAGCTTGGAAATTTATTTAAAAAAAAAAGAATCCAACAACATTGGACTTTCAAACTGAAATATTTGTCGAAGATAACATAAGAAACTTTCGAGATTTTGAGACTAGATGGCAGACACCAAAAAAATTAAATTTCAACAATCTCGGATTTCAAAAACGACCGCATTTGACGTAGAACTACGAGTTTATTTTTGCAGCTCCATTCAATAATATATTAATAACAAAATAAATGGTTTAGGAAGTTAACTCTAAAATGAACAATTGAATATTCAAATTTTTAACATTGGGCGGTTATTGAATAAATAGGGGAATTTACGTATTCTCGTCAATCTAAGCAGCGTCCGCACTTCTATTAGCATATTCTCAGTGTCACGCACATATATGACGTGTCTGTTTGTTTATATTCATCTGCTGCTTGCTTCTCTATCCATTCCAATCGACAGAATTTTTCAAAACGGTTTGAAAGCGTTTTTATAACGCTCCAAACTTCTCAGGTGAGTGTTACTATTGTCGGCAGCCTCTTTTTCTTCGGCAACCTTCCCATTAGAACTGCGTGTTAAATAGCTGTTCTATTATCGGCAACTCGAAATCAACCCCATTTTTTAGTGCGTATGCTTCATTTGAAGAAAAATCTGGCATTACAGAATTGCTCGGTCGTACAAATATAATCAGATTGAAGCTGAAAGACTAAATAATCGTTTGGAAACATTCAGGGAAGTGTGTAGATGGGAAACCATAGTGAAATTAACGTTTAAATTTTGGTTGCCGAAAACAGTCAATAGGTGCCGAAGCCAACATTTACCCTACTAATAAAGGGTGATACGGTCAAAATTTGGTCAATATCAACTTGACGTATTTCTTTCAATTTTGCATTTAAAAAACCTAAACACCCCTCATTTTGAAGGTGTGTGTGTGTGTAGAATGTTGCTCCTATTTTGATTTTGGAATTCACTCTTCAGTTGTCAAAATGCCGTCCAAGCAAGAAGAGCAGCGTATCAAAATTTTGCTCGCGCATCGCGAAAATCCGAGCTACTCGCACGCAAAGTTGGCAAAATCGCTAAAAGTTGCCAAATCAACCGTTACAAATGTAATTAAAGTGTTTGGGGAACGTTTGTCGACAGCCAGGAAGTCTAGATCGGGGGAAATCGAAAACCGGAAGCCGCTGAGACGACAAAGAGAGTTGCCGGTAGTTTCAAGCGAAACCCTAACCTCTCTCTCCGAGATGCCGCAAATAAGCTGGGTGTATCGTCTACAACCGTGCATCGAGCCAAAAAACGAGCCGGACTATCGACTTACAAGAAGGTAGTGACTCCAAATCGCGATGATAAACAAAATACGACAGCCAAAGCGCGATCCCGGAGGCTGTACACGACGATGCTGACGAAGTTTGACTGCGTGGTAATGGACGACGAAACCTACGTCAAAGCCGACTACAAGCAGCTTCCGGGACAGGAGTTTTATACGGAAAAAGGAAGGGGGAAGGTAGCAGATGTTTTCAAGCACATGAAACTGTCAAAGTTCGCAAAGAAATATCTGGTTTGGCAAGCCATCTGTACCTGTGGCTTGAAAAGCAGCATTTTCATAGCTTCCGGGACTGTCAACCAAGAAATTTACGTGAAAGAGTGTTTGAATAAACGTCTGCTGCCTTTCCTGAAGAAACACGGTTGTTCCGTACTGTTTTGGCCGGATTTGGCATCTTGCCATTACGGTAAAAAGTCCATGGAGTGGTACGCCGCCAACAACGTGCAGGTGGTTCCCAAGGACAAGAACCCTCCCAACACGCCAGAGCTCCGCCCAATTGAGAAATACTGGGCTATTGTCAAGCGGAACCTAAAGAAGACCAAAAAAACTGCTAAGGGCGAGCAGCAGTTCAAGGCAAACTGGCTTTCTGCGGCGAAGAAGGTGGACAAGGTGGCTGTACAAAATCTGATGGCAGGGGTCAAGCGTAAGGCCCGGCAATTCGGATTTGGAAAAGCGGAAGCCTAACTGAATATTTTTCCTGAATTTTATACTAATTGAACTTGAAAAAGAAATTTAATTTGATTTTTTAAATAAACGATTTCACCGATTTACACGCGTTTTCCCTTGACCAAATTTTGACCGTATCACCCTTTATTAAGATTAAATTTTTGAAGTTAAAACATCAGTACCTTTATTATTCATAATTAGGTTCCAAACATGTTCACCCATCTTTCGGAAACTTATTAATGTTAGTCATGGCAAAACAACTTTAGTGATCAAAGTGCACCTGACATCACATAATCTTTATGTTGCAGAACTATGACAGACAAATTTGCTTTCATTTAAAACTTATTCAAGTTCGAACAAGAATATGGGTGATTGACAACCACCACCATTTCCCAAGTAACCGCAAACAAAATGAAAGTTGAAGACAGACGCATAATTTCACTAAGAATGTAACAATACAATCCCCCGTAACGTGGATATGACACCTTTTCGTGATACCTTGCGGAATGTAAGATCTACCACCGATTCCTAGTCCTGACTACTTCAAACTAAGGGAACAGGATTTTTCAGTAATCCAAGGAACAAATCTTAGTCCTTGTTACTTTGTATGCCTTGTTGATAGTGACAATACTCGGTTTTGTCCACCGAGGATGATCTTCAGCTTGAGCTTAAGCTTGAGCTTGATTGACCGCCCACGGTTGCTACTCTGTTACTGTCAGATCAGCTGTAATTACACAGAGAACCAATAGACGATGCTTGGGACTAGCAATCATCCTCAATGTGTAAAAACTGGTGATCTTAAATTAGGCAATACCAGCGCCGGCCGCGCCCGAACACAAGTCAAGAAAGGAATGGGAAGGATTGTGTTGACATGACACTCGCTTTGATGGAAGCCGAGAACACCTCTGCACTTCCACGAGGAATCACTGGGATGTTGGATAAGAGGGTTGGGTTTGCAGCAGGGTTCGTTTTGGTAAACGATAAGCTGAATTGATGTCCTAACGATCATATAACGCGAAGGAGCTTGGGACTAAACCCACGGTCTTCTGCTCAGTAAGCAAAAACATTTGCCACTAGGCAGACGAGCACCTTTTTAATCACCGAGTTGCTGTTATTACCACGTAGTCATATTAACAAATAAAACGATTGACGAATCTTGAATGTGGATGGGCCTGAGATTAAACTCATGATGTTCTGCTCAGTAAGCAAAAACGGTTGCTCAAAGGCCACCGAGCCCCTCATATCACATAATACCGTTGCTCAAATTTGTGTATCCATTCAAACCCGGAACCAAGGACAACAACGAGTTTCGCAAAATACACGATTCACAAGCGATTTTACCATAAATCTCTTTGATATGTAAGGACCTGGGACAGCGTTTTTCTGCTCAGTAAGCAGGCCACTGTAACCGACGATCTTTCAAATCCGAAAACTAAAAACTACGAAAAAGTACTTAGGCCTTCATTAAGTTCCACTTTCACGCGACGTTCAATGACGTTCAAATGTAATCCAGGATTACATCTGAAAAATCCAAATCTGGCCAACGTCCACCTAAACCTGTTCTAATCCACCTGAAATAACTAACGAATGGAAGACTTTGACTACCCAGCCATGCAATAGTCTCATTCCGTGCCTTATGGCAACTTGATGATTCTATTGCACTCATATTTTGGCACCACCCAGGGGAGACTTGGTCCTGTACCCAATGCTTAACTTATCTCCATTCCACTCAGCTACTCGCAATTTCTTGTGAATATTATTATATGAGACAATTCTTTCCAAATTTGGCAGATCGACAGGTAATCGGTGAGTTACCACGATAGTTGCTATTCAACAGCTCGACAACGTCCCATCGTCAACGCCTGCTATGAGAATTTTCCATTGCAGACGTCAACGAAATGACGTCATCGAGCTATCGATCAACTACCCTGGTTATCCCTGGTACCTTATAGCACGATGCTAGGAGGCGAACCGGAAGAATCGATGAGCTACCTCTCCCCCAGTCCACCGAGGATGATCTTGAAACAAGGAAAAAATGAGTTAGTTAGTCTTCTATGTGATTCCTAATCTTATAGTAATTCGTTGTTCCCTAGTTTGAAGTGTTTAAGACTAGGTCATTATTTAATTTTGTTGCTAAGGAATCCAATTTTGACTGACAAAGGGGCGCGCTTTTGGAGGGTGTTTCAACACTCCGAAGTGTATAAATAGCGGGACCTTTCAATTAAAGTCGGATCCTTGCGCTAAATGCAAGAATGACAACTGTAAAAAAAATCGAATACTTCATCATTTCTCAATAGTGATGGAGAATACGACTAAACTAAGGACACAGGATATACAACAATAGATCAAATTACTGGTCATTCGGAATTTGTTGTATTCATCTGAACAACTATTCCAAAGACATCAACCTTCTATGTAGCAGTCAAGTTATAAACGCCCAATGAGATCAAGCCCAATTTGACTTCAGTTTACTCATAATCGCAACAAGTGCAGAAACTCATCGATGAGTAAATTTTCCTTATATTTTCCTTTGGAAAACCTCAAAAATTTGCCGGAAATGAGAAAAATTGACGAAATTTTTACAAAGCCTAAGATTAGTAGGGATAACTATCCCATTCCCGGCCTATTAAGCACAACCCGCACTTAGTCTTTCTTAATCTAGCGTGGTTTAGCACCAAACGAAATGATATTATTACAGATAGCTTCCAAATTTATTTACCTTTCCATATGTACCGTTAGTTCTGATAAGGGTTCTCGAAATATTCGTTTATTGTACAAAATGCAAAATTGCTTCTGGCGGCTCAACTTGGCCTACGGGTTTTCTTGGGCCTATTAGCCATTGAAACACCATTGGGATTCTCTTTGGTCTATGGAACGGAAAGAAAAGTGAATTCACGTGCGCCTTTTGTTTTCGAGATCTTATTTTAAGTTCTTCAACACTTTGTCTTGAAGCTATTGAATAGAAGCATCGTATCAAACGTTTGTTTGACACGTTCACGCCGAAATCATAGATATATTTGATGTTTTGTGCTCGATAGGCCGGGAATGGGCGATTAGGCCGAAGTAGTTTTTGTTCCCTACCAATAGACTGAGAGAATTCAATATTTACTGTTCTCATATTTGGGAACTAATACCTTGAAAAACCTAAAAAAAAACATAAGGCAAATTCTGCACTTTTTGCAATTTATGAGTAAACCGAACTCAAATTTGTGTTGATCTCATTGACCGTGTAGCAAACAAACAAAAGTTAAGTGGTACATAAGCGCCGACGGATATGAGAAATTCGATCTGAGCTGTCCAGTACACAATAAATAGGTCTTATCAATCTGAATAATTTTACTAAAGACAGCAACCTCCTATCTAGTATCAGCGCATGAGTAACCTACGCTTTCAGACATTCCTCCATATGAATGAATGAAAGTGACTCACTCTCTAAATAAGATTCATTTTCAGACGTAGGCTGCTTAATCAAGCATTTTGAATCGAATGACACTAGCGCTGCATGGTTAGTGTATTCTGAACAGAGAGGCCAATCATGCGATATGTTTTGTTCATCCGAATAACTTCACTGAATTGACGAATCCAATTGAAATTAAGCGATCGTTTCTATCACTGGTGGTGAATAGGGGAACCCTCAAAAGAGTGATGAGGGCTGAAAAATAAGAGATGTCGGATGTATATTGGGAATATCACACACAACAGCGTAAAGAGCCAATAAACGAGCCGGACTGTCAACCAGCGCTGTCAGATATACCGATTTCCGATCTAGATACTGATATACAGATAAGATTCTTCAGAATACCGATTTTTGAAATTGTATACCGATTTATACCGATTTTTGTAAATGATTAAAATTATCATTGCCTACCCGCGCTCGAATTTCGGCGAAAATTACTGTGAGAGTAGCTTTTTGAATAACTCAAATTTATGAGCCCTCAAAATTCTTAAAAAAATCACCTTTGAAAATGTCATATGCTTGATACTCTTTTGTCTAATGTTTCCATTTTTTTTGCCGTTTTTGGCTACCCATGAATCGAGAAACGGCAAGCTTCTTCAACCATCGCTCGAATGGTTCTTCCGTCTTCTCCCACCTTTTTTTGTCAACTTCAAGGGATGTTTCCAGATGTTTATTGCGCATTCACACTAGTCGCAAGAACTTTTAAGAAGTTCTGAAACTTCAAAAAAGTCTAGAATTTTGAGTAAGTTCCGATAAATTAAAGATAGTTTCATTAACTTCTGTTCAAATTCCAAAGCCCTAAAATTTCAGGAAATTCCAGCGAACTCCATTGAACTTACGAAAACATCAGAAATTTTTTGGAAACTTCACAAGTTCGTTCAACTAACTTCAGGGAAATTCAATGGTTTTTAGGAAAGTTTCATCTGTTTCAGAGAAATGAGAGAACTTTAGAGAAGCTCCGTGAACATCACGACAGATCAATTAATTTCAAGGAAACGCTGATATTTTAAAGGATTTCCGAGAAACTCAGGCAATGTTCCACACATTTAGGAATCGTAAGGGAAGTTACGTGAACATTAGAACATTGTGAGAACATTTTATGGGAAATTCCTTGCTTTTCAATGGCAGTGCCAAGAATTGAAATTTTAAAAATCTTCAGTGCTAATGATACAATAAATCCAAAAAAAATGTGAGAGCACTTAAGATATTTCGAAATCTTCAAGAAAGTCCAGATACCTTCAAAGATGAAGTTCCGAGTACTTGGAGGATGACCAGAAAACTCTAAAACAACCCCATTAACTTCAAGAAAATTACAAGAACTTTTAAGGAATTCCGTGGAATTATGGGATAATCCTAAGTGCATTTTAGAAATGTTTCGAAAACTTCAGGGGCATTGCGGGGTCTTCAGGGATGTTTTGTGAATATCAGGAAAATTTGCTGGATCATTAGAACATCCCCCAGAAATTTCTCCAGAAGTTTCTTCCAATCTACCTTAATAAGTGTCTGCCAGCGTCTCCAGGAAGTTTCTTCCGTCTTCTTCTGGAAGTAAGTCCATAAGCCATAGGTTTTCGACTTTTATTGGAAGGTTTTTCCGAACTTCTTCTGGCTCATAGAACAGTTCAAACCAAATTGGCGTTCAGCATCAAATAAAGTTGATACAACAGCGGTACAAAATCTGTTGGAAGGTATGAAACGTAAAACCCGACAGTTCGCATTTAGAGAATCGGAAGCCTAATCAAATAATTTTGCTGTATTAAATATGTACAAATTGAACTTCAAAAAGAAATAAAGTTTGATCATAATAACAAAATCAGTAGACTGATGCCAAATTTGAAATTGTTGCTCCACAGTGCTCAAACGGTCTAAAATCAGGTCCTGATTAGCCTCCAAAATATAAATTAATTTGGTAAAAAAACTGACTTGGCCCCAACCATTTGAAGTTTATATGGAAATTAATTTGGGAAAACCCAACTATTTGCTCACAGTCTTCTAATCATTTTCTAGATTGCACTGTTAAAAAGTGCTATAGCTATTCTGATGTGAATTTTTTTCAGCTACAACTTTGCGGAAAATTGTTTTTCAGCCAAATGTTATATTAAATAGTTATTAATTGTTTAACAGATTGATAATCTTATGGCATGATCCAGGAGCCGTTTTGTGGGCAACACTGTATTCTGCAATTTGGCATAGTAGCCATGATTTCTGTGCTCTATTTTACGCGCCAGAAAAACCATTGTTGCCTTCAGAACAGTGGATTGAGCATCATCATAAGACATCAGTGACGTGAATCATTACTAACTTTTGTTCCTCACATTTGATTGAAAAGTGGTCTTGAACAAAGTTGTAGCTGAGAAAATTTTCAACACGCATATCTATATTTTCTTAAACAGAGTGATTTGGTGCATTGTTAGATAGATATGAACAAAAAATGAGTTTTACCATAGTAATTCTCATACAAACTTGAAATGGTTTGCGCCAAGTCAGTTTCTTACTTAATGAATTAAAATTTTGAGACGCTAATCAGGACCCAATTTGGAGCCGTTTGAGAACTGTGGAACGAAAAATTCAAATTTTGCATCAGTCTAATTAATCATGTTTGTCCAATTTTTGATCGTTCCGCCCTTTAAGATTCTTTTTTTAAATATACGTCTACCGGGTAGTTTTGAGGTTTCTTTCACCAATTTGTGTGTCTGTGTGAGGACCACCTTAAACCTCAGCATCTCAACCGACCACGCAGTACCTACGTCAAACTGTTGTTTTGCATGTCAATCGTTCGACGGTCTGCTAGATCAACTAGGGAGATCACTTTCTCTTTCGATGGAACCTCCGTTGACGTCATCGATGCAACCGATAGATGGTGAATGCGAGCGAACGATTCTTCGGAATATCAGTGAGAAGTAGCACAAGGTCGAAGACGGTCCTGCGTGACCAAAAATATTAAGAGAACATTTGTTAGCGATACCGGCGCCGGTGGTGTAGTGGTAAGCGTGACTGCTTTCTCACCCCAATGGGTCTGGGTTCAATCCCAGCCGAGGTCGGTGGGATTTTTCTGAGGCATAAAAATCTCTGGTCACGTCTTCCTTCGGAAGGGAAGTTAAGCCGTTGGTCCCGACCCATGTGTGTTGTTGTGAATGGGTGTGATATCCTACGTAGGTGTGGAAGCTGCCTTCCTGCACATTCGATTGCCGTCAATGGATGGCAATCGATGTCCGTCGGTGATTGGCACTAGATTGCGGAACAGAGACCGACGTTAAATAAAGGAAAGAAGATTTGTTAGCGATGGGTAAAATAAATGTAATGATTTTTAGAGTCCTGGTTAAGTGTAGAGTTGTGTTTCATGTTAAAAGGAGTGTTTACATTAGTTTCGTGAATTAGTTTACATTCATTTGCCTCTAACTTCTTTATCAACAGAATTTTATTAAATAATTAATTAAGCTTTTGTAGGTTTTGATATTAACTACAACATTTGTGAATTACTCAAATCTGTATCTTTTATACATGACGAACTTGAGCGGGCAGAACTTGTTATTGTTTTTCAGTGAATGTAATTTACAATCACTGAACAACAATGGTGGATTCTGTTCGCTCTGGTTCATCATGCATAAGAGATACAGATTTGAGTTATTCGCCAAATTTGAAGTTGATATCGAAACCAACAAAAGCTTCACACATCATTTTACGGAATTCTGTTGATGGAAAAGTTAGAGGCAAATGAATGTAAATAATTTTCCATGTCTGGCTGTGCCAATTCTGGAAAAACCCACAGCATCACAACCCAATCCCAGCTATCCACCAGTCCAGAAATCCTACAATTTGTTTGGCTTATGAAAAATGCTATATTCTGTGAAACTTTCAAGTTAGTCCTGTCCTCACAAGCAGGTTGATGCAATCTTCACTGATAAAATGAATCTTAAAATTTTGATAGCAAAACTCTTCGTTTCTCCAGCTCGTTGACTTATTTCCAACCTTGTTGGTCGTTCAATGTTAGTCAAAATTGGAAATACTATATATTAGACCTGTTCATTTTAACATAAATGTTCGGGATGCACCAGGTCAACCGAGATTACCGTTCGTCATGTTAATTTGAACTTCTGTGCAACTTTTCAGCAAAATCGGTGATGATTAAGAGGTGCTTCAAGTTAATTTTATGCTTTTAAGGTAATATACGGCTTATAATATTTGTATCTCGAGACTGAAACAACGAAAACTGCTGTAACAACTTTCATAGCAAATATTAATGTGTTATCTACCAACTTTGTGACCAAAGGTTGACTATTCAAAGTGATTTTATTGAAGTTTGACTTAGTTTCATGCTCAATGATATGTTAAAAAGTGAAGAGTTTTAAAGTATTTGTTATACGAACGTTCCACCCATATGATATAAAAATGTGTAGTCTACGGCATAATGTTCCTTATACTGTTCTATAAATTTCGTTCAAACATAGTTTTCGATAGATTCCATAGATTGAGAGATAAAAATCAGAAAAGAGGTTGTTATAGCTAAAATTCACCAGAGCCAATAAAAGTTTCAATTAGATTGACAGAACATAGTTGCATGGCTTTTCAATGACGATCGATGATTGTTTCATTTAAAGATGATGACATGTGCTTCAACCATTTAGGAGATGAACTAGTCTATGGCTAAAAATCTCTTAAATAAAGATTTAAAAAAAAAATGCTGAAAATTTGTACAGAAGTTAAAATTAACATGACGAACAGTAATCACGGTTGACCCGGTGCATCCCAACCATTTCTGTTAAAATTAACAGGTCTACTATATATACTACTATAAACTAAACTATGCGGGAACTTGATAATTTTTTTTCAAATGGTGCCAACAAACCGTATGACTTTTAATGCAAACAAATGGTGACCATATAGCTCAATGATTGTCGATTCGACTGCCATTGGTCATATTTAGTCGAGTAGATGTGATTTGATATGTTGCTTGATATGCTTATGAAAAATATCAAATTTGAACATGTGGAACCTTAATACAGAATATCCAGAACCGATTCTACAGAGGCCATATGGCTGTATGATTGTCGTTTTGAGCGCCATTGAGTAGATGGGATTTGAAATGTCGCTTGATATGGCTTTGAGACATATCAAATATGACCATACGGATGCCATTGTTCATATTTCGTTGAGTAGATATGACTATATATTTTAAATGTCGCTTGATATGGTTGACCATATGGAACCATAATCTGGAACATCCGGAATAGACTCGAAGGTAGACATGTTGCCTTATGATTGTAGTCTATCAAATCCGGGAGTTTCACGAGAAAAATCAATATGATGTCGGAATGATAAGTAAGATTGAAAAAACACCCCTGTGCCAACACATTCTCGAATATAAAAAAGGTTGAGGGTCTTGAGGGAGAGTACCGCACACAGATGTAAGAACCACTCACCGGAATGATTTAATAAAAAATTCATTCGGCCATGGCATCTCTGAGATATAAGAGATGAACTAGCCTTTGGCTAAAAATCTCTATAATAAAGTAAAAAAAAAAAAAAAAAAAAAAAAAAAATCTCTGAGATACAAATTTTTGAAAATAAAAAGATTGTCCCGGGTTTTTACAGGTATCTAAAAGTATGTTCTGTCTAGTTTTTGTCTAGTTTTAAAATGTATCATTTGGATTATATTCTGTTGATGCTAAAAAAAGAGAAAGGTTTTATGCCCATTTGAAAAAAAATGCATGTAAGTAAGCTCTACTCAAATGGGCTTTTCCCTGCTCCGAATAAAGATAATGATGAAGAACAAAAATAGAGATAAAGATGTAAAATTTATAGTTTAGTCGTTAATTCAGTTCTTTTAGATTCAAGTTGAGCTAAATTGATCGGAGATAAGCTTGCATGCAAGTTGTAGTACCGATTTTAATCATAGTACGCCTGACAAAATCAGATTACTCACGATGAATGACGCGTAAACAAACAACTCACATCAGCTGTAAAGGCGTGCCAAATGCCCTTCACTGGATTCCAAACATTATTGGAGTGAAACTATTTCAATTGTATGTTTATAAGAAATCATTAAACTAAAGTCAAATAAAGGCTTTGAAAATATAGAATTCAAATAACGATTTCGATTTTATCATTGTTTTGATAGGTTTAAAAAACTTAGCGCCAACTTGAAGACCATAATAAAGCCGCAAATGAAGCTTGGACTGAGCATCCCAAGTAACATTGCAATATTTATCGAGGTTTTAAAGCATTCTACAAGTCTGAGTCATGATCTACACAACCCTTATAAAACTAAAATTGTTTCTTGGTCATGGCTGCAAGAGGCAAACAGCAGCGAATGCCCCCGCCTTCTTTCTAATTCAGCAATGACATACAGTACCTTCCCGTTTTCTGGCAACACAACCCCAGCTGCTATTGCTTTACACAGTTCAAGTACTTTACGGATGTTTTTTTTTAATTAGCGGTCTTTTAGATCGTCTAATGCATTGGAAACAATTTTCTGAACTAGACAATATGTTTACTGCTTGAAAACCGATATCAATTATTTGTGGAAAAAAAGTTCAAACATTTTACTAAAAGTTTATGTGTTTATGTGATATGCCTATATCAGAAAGTTATCATTTTTGATAAGTTTTCAAATAAACATAAGTCTAAACCTCTAAAATGATCTTTTATGTTATTGAAGGTTATAACAGTTTTTTATTTAATTTTTGACG
The DNA here is from genome assembly GCF_037179485.1 of Ochlerotatus camptorhynchus. Classification (NCBI taxonomy): domain Eukaryota; kingdom Metazoa; phylum Arthropoda; class Insecta; order Diptera; family Culicidae; genus Ochlerotatus; species Ochlerotatus camptorhynchus. Next base: position 963,988 of record NW_027040929.1, read on the forward strand.
AAAATTTGAGATTTTTTTTTCAATGTGTTTTTTGTTCCTGGAAAGGCAAACCAGTTTTATACAACTGTGTCTAAGACGTCATTTCGATTAGTTGAGCTGTTTTCGAGCTATAATTTACTGAAAAATATCGAACGCGCCATTTTTTGGCTAGAATTAAAATGGCCGAATTCCGGATCGGAAACCTGGATCATTGCCCCTAGCGAACAATTAGACGAAGTTTCATTGAAATTGGAGGGGGGGGGGGAATAAAATCGATTCGTCAGTTGGCGTGGAACTGCTTAATGACGTTAATAGTATTGATCAGTGTTGGCAAAATCAGAAATCAATTGATATTTTTCGGCTCTCATGCGCTCGCAATATCACGCGTGACATTGGAACAAAATATCATGCTTGATATTGATTTTACAAGCTCCTTTTATATTGCGAGACTATTCACAACGTGCAAAAATCAAGCTAAGAGTTGACTCGACACAAAAATGATTCCATTGCACGTCGTTTTCTTAGAAAGAGAAAGCATAGTTTGTTATATCTTTTTAATCTTCACCGATGGCAGACGCGAAGGGACTGCTGCAAGCCGTTGTGGAAGTTTCGGTTGCATTTGGGTGTAAAGCAAAAATCATTTAACTCAATTTCACCACAATTTGGTGAAATTTGCAGTTGGTGAGTTTTGTTAGCTTGATATTCCGAGCTGCGATATCACAGCTTGCAAAATCAACCGCAGTTGTTTGATTGTTGATTTTTGTCTACGAAAATATTTTTATGATATATTATCTTGATATATTTTCCCCGAAGAGTTTCATTAGAATACATAGTATACGGTTCTAGAAGCACCTTGGGTTCAAAAAGCTAATTGGTTTATCCCGTATCCAAAGCAAAACTCAATCACTTACTTCAACTTAATCCCGAAAATTTTCTAAGGACCATCGACTTAGAGAAAGAACGTGATAGAGAGAATATAGAGAAATAGAAAACTTGATGTATGGGAATCTGAAGGGATTGCCGAAATAATCCAGATAGGGATAATATTTAGATTGAGACATAGAACATCGAGACATGAAAAAATGACAATTGAGTAATTTCCGCTATGCTTATTTGCATAGTAATCCAGGAGAATCACGTTCAAACATTCTTGGACATCATGAAAACATCTCCACCCTCGAGGGAATCTCAAATAAAATACCAAAATGAAATATATAAAACGTACTCACCGCCTAATCTGGCAAGTCAATTACCCCTACGAGCTAGCCTTGAAAATATCACAAATGCAATGACTGCAGCCGCAAATCAACAACGGCTTCGCGAGGTGCTCTATCTGCCCGAATGAATTGTTATGAAATTCCCCAGAAAGTTACCAAACCACCCAAACAAAAACAGAAACACCAGATAACGAACACCCGGCAGCAGCCTCCCGCAGGCAACCTCGAAGTTACGTAGCCATAGAATCACTAATCTCCGATTGATTTACAACCGTAATCAATCCAAATTCCTCTCTGCGCCATTTTTGTTGGCAATCGCCGAACTTTTTTTTTTAGGACGTTTTCCTCATTTGTAGCACTTGACCAGCTGGAATACCTAATCGACGCGCAACCGATGCTGTTTGTCAGTTATAAAGTGTGTACTTATGATAAGAAAACGTGATGCTTTCATCAGAGTTGGAGAATCCCAGTGCGCTATAATGACAAACGGTGCATGATGACAACGAGTGCAGCACTCCGCAGAATACGCCCCGAACAAATATTTCTGGGAAAAACCTCATTTAATTCAACTCTCCGTCATTTCCAGGAAGCATCGGCTTAGCGGCTACCTCCCTGAAAAAGCCAAAACACCAGTGAAATAAGATTACGCGTGATCGGGGAGCTTATCAGTAACTCTTAGTAAAACAATGTTCTAATAAGTTGCTCGTCCAACATCATCAGGGGATTCTATGATATTATAAAAGCGACGATGCGACGCTACGCATACTACGATCCGAGAAGTCAACAACGAGAGAAACAAGCGCTGATTCTGAGCACAGCCTACTTCCAGGAATAAACTCAACTGCACCGTGCCGAGATTGCGCACACTCTCTGGACATGTGTCTTCTTTTGTTTCGTTGTTACGCTTCCTCGTCTCCGGGCATCATCATCTTGTTTTGCTAATTCAATTATAGTTCTCTCTGTGCATGCTTGACATGTCGCTGGTTTCCAAAAATTGACAATATTTGGCGCGACTTGTGTCGCCAGGAATTCCTGGTAGTTGTTGGCACTTCCTGCTTGACGTACGGATGATATTTTGTACACAATTCCCAGTTGTCTTCACAGATTTATTGACATGCAAAGCTTCTGGGAAAAGAAGCCATATCTTTTAAAGCATTAGCCAGTGGCATCGCTTCAAAGATAATTAGCATGCACTCGCGTGCGGCCGCCACGAATAGCAAACTAGAAAAGGCTGTGACATTTAGGGGTGCCAGCTTTAATCCAACCTTAATGCTTTTGGACCCCGCGACCAACGACCGCATGAAAAATGTCAGTTGAGATTAATACTGCAAGATTTTTGCAACAATTAAACGAGAAATAATCCGCAGCAAGTCATGAGAAATTCAAGTCGTTCAACTTTCGGCTGGGAAACATCCTTGAAACACTTTGCCATTTTTTTTTTCTCTGCTTGCGTGACATTTATGAAGTAGGTACCTACAAGCAGGCTGCGCATAAAATTTAAAAAAAAAATGGATTGTATGTAGCGTAGCATGCTTTTCACTTTATTTTGTTTTTTTTTTTATTTGTTTGGAAAAACCAATAAAAATAGTCACCATTAAAGTTTAACGTGTAGTGGTGTGATAATAAATTCAATTAGTTTATTACTTGGATGCATTTCTAGCTGGAAAACGGGCCATAAATCCCACGACACAATAGTAAAAGTGATTGAGGTAGGCACCTGCACCTCCTGCTCGGCTCGGTACATTTTCGAAAGAAACTGTAAACTTTTCGTTTTCTGATCGCCGAGCGGAGAGTGGAAAAGGGAAAAAGCGGTACATAAGCGGGTTAATTAAATTTTTAAAAGTATCGACAGCGTTTTTTTTCTTTTGTATTGCCAATGATAGAAAGGTAGTGGTGGTGGAGATTAAACGGGGGATGGTGGTGGAAGCAATGCAACCGATTGTTACACCCGAATACCAATCCATGTTGCTGCGATTGTTGATGATGATGATTTTGATTCGTTTTTCAATTAAAATCTAAAAATAGCTCCACGCTGCAGTGAGCGCGATTTTTTACGTTTATTTCCATTCAATCGTAAAATTTGTGAAGGAAGAGGAAGAAAATATTATCTAAACTTGCTTCATGGAGCTCCGCAGGCAGCATTGGATGGTTGGTGGTGGTGGTGGTGGGGAGGTGATGCTGGTGGTCTGCACGGATTTTCGCGGTTTCCGCGAATGAATGCGAGAGATTTTTAGAGTAGACATACAAAATTTGGCAAATACGAAGAAGAAAAAGACAATCAACACACAACTGTTGATTCAACAAGAAATGGTAATTTCTCCCATAGCGTTCAGTTTTCTGGCATGTAGACAACGGCCACGCATGGTTTAATGTTTGACATGGCCTGCTGAGACTTGCATGTGTATTCGAATCTGTTGATGGTTGCCATGGTTTTTCGGTGGTCTGATCATTGCTAGAAACTCAATGGTAGCGTTTTTCACGGACAGAGAATATCACATTGTGGAAGTAATTTGCACCAAGTTGTTATGGTGTTTTACGTAAATAACTGAGGGGCGTAACGATGTCAAATGTATACACTAATGATGTTTGGAAAGATGAATGGAAACAGCATGCTGGAAAAGTTTATTTTTAATGTGAAATATTTACATAGCATTAAGTTTATACATATATTATTTTTCTCATTCGGCTACCGTGTGCATAAAGTTCACAAAGGAAGTAAAATATACGTGAATAAAATCTGCAGCAAGCTCTCGATTAACAGCTACACATATTAATTCTCATAGAAAACTATACCCTGCTGGAGATTAACGAACTATTATTGCTCAACAAATATGTGTGCCGAAAGTATATATTTTTCTTAACATAAAATTGCGAGACATTTTTTGGAAATGCGTAAACAGATCTTGAACAAATGGTGAACTATTCCCAACCTGTCACTCAAGAAATTAACGAAAATTGAAGAAGTAAATATCGGAGTAAATCCAAACCACTATCGGGAAGTTTAGTGAGGAGGTTGCCTTTCAGGGCGTTTCAATAACCTGAACTGGTGCACCAAAAGCTGGACCAGAAGATCACCCATATGAAAAAGTTAAACATTGGGAACATCGACGAGTAACGTCCAACATGACAAAGTAAGAAACGGTCTTAAAAGTGTTCAAGAAGTAGAAGACACCGAAACGGAGTCAAACACAAGCCGAAATGTTGAAGAAATGAAGGAGGAATGTTTTGTATAAAATCTTAAAAAAAAATATGAATGCCCAATGAGGAATCTACACTCCATTGACTTTTATATAATCCATAGTCTTAGCCAGAATCCATGGGTTTTTCTAGTACAAATAAAAATCAGTTTTGACGTAGGGCTACGTCTGTGATTTCTATCTGGGGGTACACTTTGTGAAAACCGAAAATGGAACATGTAACAAAATTATGAAAGATTTTGAACGTTAATAACTCAGCTGTCCCTGGACTAATTTCAATAATTTTATCCCCAATCGATCAGAAATGTTTCGACTCATCTGTTGAATTAAAGACTTTATCATTTTTCAAAATGTCATTATTGAAAATTGCACGAGTGTGCAACTGTTGCCTGCGAAATGTGATTTCCCTAACACAGATTTCAAAGCTGAATTCCAACCGGTCTCACCAAACGGTGTTTATTCAATCACCGCGTGGTGAGTGGTGGTGTACTTCCGTACATTACGAAAGGCTGTCTGCAGCAGTGAGCTGCAGTCCACATGAGGGCGTCCATAGAAGGAGGAAGAAGCCACACCGCTATTGATCGTAATTAGTGGCTCTTCGTGAGTCGCTGTGGGCCATCTATGTCAAGCGCGTCATACTAAAGAGTATAAACAGAGAGAACCCCGCTCAAATTCCTATTCCTACACAAAACACAAGCTCTTGCTGCAGTTAACAAATAAGATTTATTATATAAGCCCACGTAGTCCTACGTCACCATTGTTTACAACCCCATAGGGCTGTTCCTTGTAGTTTTTTTTCTGAGTTTTTCACCAAATCATGAAAAGTACTCGAAGGCGACTAATCCGAACGGTTTTGAGTTGAATGGGTCATTAAAAAGAAATATGGAAAGTGAGAGATTGACTTAAACTAAATTAGAAAATGAGCTAGATAAGGAAACATATTCAAGACTAATCGAAATTTTGAAGTTATCGGACTTTGGAAAATTTCCTCGACCCCATAAATGAAAAAGAAGTATATATTTTGAGCCCTAGAAAATAGTCAAACCCTTGAACTTGGAGGCGCTTACAAGAAGAATGTTCACGAGGATTTCGTTGCTAATTGCGATAATTCCAAGAGCGTTCTGAAAATAAAAACTTCTGCATCCAATGTAATGTAAATGTAAGATTCTATACCAGATTTGCATACAAAGTATGCAGAATTTGCAATGTTTCGCGACATGAACAGATTCTGTAATGTAACTTTGTAAAATATTTCAATCGTTCACTCGGCTGTCGACAAAAGCAGGCTACTCTCGATGTGTGCCACGCGATCGTCTGTTTTATCGGCAGCAACCATTTTGTGGTCCTCCTCATTGTTCTTCATCAGCAGTTCTTTCGGTCGATGCGTCGTCGACTTTGAAAAGCAACCGTTTTGTGATGAGTGTGCGAGTGCTGACCACGTTTTGCGTCCATCGCTGCAATGGAAGCGCTCTGCCCCTCGATGGCGTAACTGCCATACAATGAAACCACTGGAAGCGGCTCCAGTTCTAATGGAGGAGGGTTTTTGGATAGCGGAATATAAAGTGTTTATTGTGTTGTACCTTTTGACTATAGTTTTAAGATGTATTGTATAGTGACCAAGAATCCTCGGCTCTGTAAAGTTAATTCGTTTGAGCCTTATCAAATAAATCTATAAACAACAACAACAAAATATTTCTAAACAAAAATATGCATTCTGAAAAAAAAACTTTTTTGAACGCTGGAGTCATTGCAAGAAATTCCGTTGCATTTGTTGTATGAACCATATGCAAAGGATGTAATAAATTAAACCTTACATTGAATGTAAGATAAATTTGTTTTGCATGCAGAGAGTACTGGTAAGAGGAACACAGGTGATTTTCATAGAGCATTCCTAGGTAGTAATGAGTGGAATTTCAGGTAATTCCGAGGATAGGTTATGTTATCTTTATTAACGAGACTTTCAGCCATAGACTGGTTCATTACTTTGGTAATTCTGAGGATAATTCCATGGAGATTATGAATATTTATCTTTTTATTTCGTCACGCAAAGTAGACTACATACAATGTTTATAATTTTTTACTTACATGCTATGCATTATTTCTATTTCTTCTTGGTCGAGTTTTTATTTGGTTTTTGATATTTTATTGTGATATCATGGTATGTGATATCAATTTCTTCGCAATTTGTGTTATATAGTGTTTGTACATTGATGAGCATGCAACGTACTTCATAAGAGGAACTGTAGTTCAATTTAGTCGTCAAAGAGCATTCACAAAAAAAAATGCTTTTGAACATATTCAATGCGTTCTTCGTGTATGGCAGTGTATGGGCTCCATACTATGTGGCAGGATTCCATAATAGGTCCTACATATGTAGAGTACAGTGCACACTGGGCCAGGAATGCAATCTAGCTGATCAAAATTAATAACTCCGAAATGAAGCATTTTCGCGACTTGCTTCGGAAAAGTTTCTCTTCATAATAGGGACCATCTATTGACATAGTTCAAAACTCTTCCGCAAAAATGGCGCCACGATCTAACTTCTTTCTCTGACGTTTTGGGGACTTGATGTCTCCAGCAAAGTTGTTTATCTTGACAAAAGAAACAACTCTTTTCAAGACGAGTTTTATGGAGTTAAAAAAATGGCAAAAATATGGTTTAGATAGATGGAATTACAGAAAAAATAGTGAAAATAAGTGCAATGCATTTAAATCGAAAACAGTAAACTGTGGAGTTTTGACGTCATGGGAAGAGTTGTTTGTTTTATCAAGATAAACAACTTTGTCTTAGACGTAAAGTCTTCAAAACGCCATTTCAATTCATTAAAAAAAGTTATAGGAAAAAAAACTTGTTCCACTAAAATGAACAAATTTTAGAAAACACCAAAATATACCTCTCTCAAATTTTGATATTTTGTTTACCGAGTATTGCTTAACTTTTCCTGATTTTTTTTCCTATAAAAGGAACAGGGCAAATGGGACATTCTCATCGGCGGTCATCATTTGCGAGATTATTGGTTTCTCTAGAAGGATCACATCTGCTTGGAAGTCATGCCTTGCTACCAAGCTGTTGTCGTATACGAGAGCTGTCAAACGCAGATTCCATTGCAGAGAAAAAGGTATTCTGAACATCAATCCGAATCAGGTGCCAAAACTGGGGATCGGTTATTATTAGTGGGTAACTGGCTCAGGGAAGTATTGGAGCAATAAACTTTCTTGGAGGATCCATTTTTACATACCAAAAACGGTTTTGGTTAAAGAGTGGGATTGTGAGAGGGGTGTCATTGATGATTTTCAGCGCAGCTGCGCCTGCCCTTATTTTGGTATATTTGGTGGCCGGAATGTGTCTCGTGTGGAATGATGTTCTGCTTCAGGCATTAGAATGTAAGTTGACTGTGTTTCGGTACATCTAACTCGGTATTTGGGGAATCCATTGTGGGACTATGCAAAAATTAACGGTTGCAGTTTCCAAAAGTTGGATTGTGTTAACAAAAATCATGTTTGACAGAAGCAGAGATAGTGCAGTGTTGCCAGATACTTTAAAAATCACAGTGCGGAGTGACCAACCCCTTGGTTAGAGCAGACTTTTGCTACACTAGGTGTAAGAATAGATTTATTTCATTCTGGAATATTTCTGCGTCGGAGGCATTTCTTATTTCTACGAAGAACTTCATGTCGTCTGCATACACAAGTACTTTAATGTTCTTATGTATAAAGGAAATGTCGTTTGCGTACAAAATAAAAAGAAGTGGGCCCAAATGAGATCCCTGGGGGACCCTGCACATTTAAATCGGCCGTTTACGATTTTCGAGCATAAGTCTGAATTAAGTGTCATGTTGATTTGTCGGTGCTTAAGTTCATAAAAATTCTGAAACTTGCGAAAATTTATATTAAAATTAGGCTAAAATGAGTGAATTATAAATTATTCCATCCAGCAACATTTTTTCCGTCATGCACAAGCTTGCAACAGCTCTACTAATGTTGGCAAATGCAAGCGCGAACGTTTCTTCTTGAGACCTTTTCTGCACCGCGAGTGAGGTGAAGTGATTCGTTGTCACTAGTGAGGTGACAAAAGTGACCGCGAGTGAGATGACTCTCCGTGAAAATCATAAGGAGAGTCACCTCACTCGCTGTAACTGTTGTCACCACTCGTGACAGCGAGTCACCTCACCTCATTCGCGGCGTAGAATAGACCTCTTCATTTGATTTGCTCGGAGAGGCCCTCACTAGTGACAGCGTGATTCGCACTCCAGGCGGAGAATAAGGGGGCTAATCTGCTCTTAAATACATGCGGTTGCTCAAAACTGTGAGGCCTATTATGCACCGCGAGTGAGGTGACGAGACTCGCTGTCACTAGTGAAGTGAAAACAATCACCGCGAGTGAGGTGATTATCCATTCGATATGCACGGATAGTCACCTCACTCGCGGTGACTTTTGTTACATCACTAGTAAAAATGAGTTACTTCACCTCACTCGCGGCGCAGAATAAGTGGGTGTACCTGTACACAAACAGCCGTACGTACACTGAAAATTTCATATCGGATGGAGGTTTTGAAAAAAATGTCAAAATTTACCAGCACTGCTTTTGGACACTCCAATATTTTTTAATAGGGACAAGGTTTAATGTTGGCCCTCCAATAGTTTACATACATTTTTGACGTAGGACTACGTCTTTGATTTCTATATGGGGGTACACTTTGTGAAAACCGAAAATGGAACATGTAACAAATTAAGAAAGATTTTGAACGTTAATAACTCAGCTGCCTCTGGTAAAATTTCAATAACTTTATCACCAATCGATCAGAAATATGGCTACGCATCGATAACAATGCTTCCGAATGTTGGTTTTCAACAAGAAACTATTGAAAAACTGGTAAATTTCCAGCATTGTCCAAAAGCGTCTAATTAACTAACAAATCCACCAATTACCTACATGCATATGCTGCTTCCCCAGCACAGTCGTCAGAGAGTAGTAAGTAGACGAAACAAGTCGAACTGGCATTCGCCTCCGATCCTCGGGCGCGTGCGAATAGGGAGGATGGAATTGCGTAATATTCTGCACACACATCGTCATACTCAGAACTACACGGTCCCAACGACCACACCACTGTGTGGTGGTGTTCGGTCGTCGAAATTAGTAGCAGCAGTAGCAGTGCTTTCGGCGTGTGGCGTTGAAAATTGTTCTCCAGTAACAACGAAAGGCTGCCTGCAAGCAGCGAGCTGCAGAGCCCACATAAGCAACCATCAAAGGAGGAAGAAGCTGCACCGCTATGCTATGGATCGGAATCAGTAGCTCTTCGTGAGTCGCTGCGGGTCGGTCTTCTATGCCAAGCGTGTCACCCTCGCTCCAAACGACATACAGCTTGACAGCCTCATCCGTGTTGAACACCCAGCTCAGAATTACTCAACCATCACTACAAAACGGTCCTTTTCAGGGCCACCAAAAATTTGTAAAAGAGTTTTGTTTGGACATTGGTCAAGGTCATCAAGGTGTGAAATTGTTGTAGGCCTGAATATATTGGTGCAATTAGTTTTTCCTCGGCTTTCATTCCGCACGATTCGTTTCTTTTGTTTAATCAATCCCCCTTGTAGTGACGTTGAAAAAATTGTTTCAATGGGCGCTTACATATGAAATTTAATATGGATTATAGAATTTTTTGTATGTTACCAAAATTTATGAATGGTTTGCCACTAAATGTTGAGATAATTTATTGGTTATTAAATTATCACACTGTATACCATGAAAAAGCAGCCTGTTTGTGAGTTTTTGCCTGTTTTCAAGTAAGGAGTTAAAATCAGGATCATAAATCACAAATTGCTTGCGGGTATTTCCCGGCGACTTTACAAAAAAATAAAATCAAACCAAATCATCATGCAGAACTAGCTAGGATTTGTTTTACTTCATATTTCACAAAATTGCTTTCGAGTGTTAAGACATCGTCTCCCGCAAAGTTTACTTTTTTGCTCTACCAACACATACATCAGGGCTAAATAGATCTCCACAGGATCTATAGAATCCACGCAATTACAAAAAAAACAAAATGCACAGCATTACGAAAAGAGGTCAGGTTTCGACCAATAGAAGATAGATTTTAATTCGAAACAGGCCAAACGATTGGAAATTTATCTACCAATCTGCTAAAATGAACACTTAGTTAATTTTCAATAGGTCACTATTGAAAAATACCAAATGTCCAACTGTTGCAATGATGATCAAAATTATCACCGAATGCCTGAAAACAGCGCATTCCCTAACACAGACTTAAAAATCGAATTCGATGCGGTCCCACTGAACAGTGCTCATTCAATCACCGTAAGTGGTGGTGTCCAGTCCAGCAGCAGCAGTAGGAGTGCTTTCAACAACAACTACAACGAAAGGCTGCCTGCAAGCAGCGAGCTGCAGAGCTCATATGAGCAACCATAGAGAAGGAGGAAGAAGTCCCACCGCTAGACTAGGATCGGAATCAGTAGCTCGTAGTGCTCAGCTCAGCATTACTCAACCATCACTACAAAATGGTCCTTTTCAGGACCACCATAAATTTGTTAAGAGTATTATTTGGACATTTGTCAAGGTCATCAGTTCCCGCTAGCAGCTAGCTATCAAGGCTCAACCTGGTCTCTATATAAGGTGTGGAATTGTAGGCCCGAATGTATTGGTGAGATTAATCATCGTCCGACCATTTTCCAGAACACGCTGGTAGGAAGTGATAAAAATCCATATAGAATTTGAGAGAAGTGGGAATAATTCGCTTTGGGTGTATATTCAGTCCCCAGAAAGCCAATAAAATCAAATTTGTGAGAAAATTAGCTCTCACGAGTTCAATCTCTCGGAGGCCCTCCTTTTTTACATATTCTGCACAAACGATACTTTCCGCCCCGCCTCATACATATAATTTGGAAGGAGGGTTTAATTGAATACTCTTTAATGCCAAAATGCACAAAACTTAAAAATTCATAAATAACAAAAAAAATCAAAATACACCTTTTAAAGTCGGGTAGATGAATCGAAAATACTCAAGTTGACAGTCCCTTGGATTCTCTTCATCAACTTTCTCTTTGAAATAAATACTACAAATTTGATACGGTTACAAATAAAAAAAGGAAAGAGTTAAGATAATTGATGATTGATCAATTAAAAGAACTAAATGTTCACATTTGTTCTGTCCACTAGCAGTCCTACGTCAAGCTTCCGTTCGTGCCCCTAGGCACAGACCCTTCTACTTTTTTTTTAATTTTTGCATTGAGGTATGAAAAAATGTTTTGTCTAAAGCCAGACAAAAAACCCGAATTTATCCACCTATGGTGTGATCAGACCCTCCTTACTTATTCAAGTTTATTTATTTTATTGTCATTATCAGTGACCAAGCCCCCCACCCCCGTGTCATCCAGTGATGCTACGCCACTGCCTGGGGGTACCCGGAATATATCCGGGTGTAGTCTATTTGGTGAGGCTACCAATCACCTTATCGTCGTATTTTAATGTGATTTAATGGGTTTTAATTCAATTCATAAAGCAACTTCCCCGGGGTACCCGGAACATGTCCAAGTGTGTCCAATGTGGTCTGGAACACTTAACACGACTTGCATTGATCTTATTTTTGAATTCTGTAGTAATTTGATGTGTCGCATGATGGTTTTGATACGTTTTCCGTTAAATCCAGCGTGAAGGTCCATATTCACCGGATCTTATTCCGGTCATATCTCCGGAACAGGTTCACCGATTCCAAAACCGTTCAATGGCGTTCAATGGGACCCCAAGACCTATAATTTGGCGCCGAGTTTGTCCAAATCGGTTGAGCGGTTGCTGAGAAACGTGAGCGCATTCATTTCGTTACATACACACACACATACACACATACACACGTACACACACACAGACATGTTCCGATCTCGTCGAGCTGAGTCGAATGGTATATGACACTCGGCCCTCCGGACCTCGATAGTCGGTTTTTCAAGTGATATCTATACCCTTCTTTGTAAGAAGGGTAAAAACATTGCTGAGCCTGAAAACAACTGGAAATTTGATTGCATCCATGAAATATTTTGTATATCAACCTATTTCAGTCATAATTTATTTTTTAAATTAATCTAAGTCTTGGATTTAATATATTATTTCATAGTTAAAGATCATGATGACTTTCTTGAAAAGGCAGCATTTTGAATTATTTTTATCAAACCGTGAATTTCGGAGTTCCAAGATCTGAAAACTGGAATTTATGAGGTCCTAGAATCTTGAAAAATAAATACTATGTCTAGGATCTTGATTATTTTTCTAAATCCGAGATCTGCATCTTTTACAAATCTGAGATCTGCATCTTGAACAAAAAGATGATTTATCGTATGCATTTCGAAATAACTTAATTTATCACAATCTTAATTCATATACGATCCAACGCATCGACCAGCTTCTAAGATCTCATTAAGCAGTTTACTCAACTTCTATACCGCCGCTCTTCACAAGTCGGTCCCATAGTCGTTTTTGTCAAAACTGAGTGTTTCAATGCAAATGGTAGCTAATCACCGATTTTTTCATAATACTGGATGAACTCAACAACAAAGTTTGGCTGTCCCCATCACACAAGAAACAATGGTACGAATCAAACTTAAAATACGATTATCTCGACTTGATGATTTTCACTGTGGGACGGACATGCGAAGAGCGGTAGTATATAAACGTGACGTTTAGGAATAACCGTAAAACTTGTCACTGATCATGTAATTTTCCGTTGCTCAATGAAACTACTTGAACACAATCTGGAAAATCGAGTAAGTAATCAAGCTACTCCTTGCCGCTTGCTCTTTACAACTGTGCCCTATCAGAATCCTTTGAATCTAAATCTCTAGCAACATCACGCTTTATCTTTCTCTCTCTCTCGAAATTCCATCACCATCAGCTAACGAGCCCTTTATTCGAGACCCATCGACAAGGCGGTATTACCAATCACCTCTCTCTCTCTATGAGTACAAACGCTTCGATCATTGCATATCCCGTAGCAGTCCGCCTCGGCTATGGGAACGTGCTCAAAAGGCTTATCTCCTCAATGATCCACTTGCCCGCGATGGTATTTCGGTACTTTAAATGTGTGTAATAGAGCTTGATATAATTGATAAAAACAATCCACCAAAGTGGCCCACGTGCTTTTGACCCATCGAAGCAAACCGATGCACATAAGCAGATAAGCTTGCTTTTAAAGCCAACGAGCATCGAACGGTTCATTTTGCTACCCTCGGGGCATGCGACGGGTATGGAATGGCGAACGAAAGCGGAGAGAAACCTATCCCATTTTCCTACCACGACGACCATCAACTATTGAATATTACCCCTGTAATTTTTCTCCCATTTCGGTTTTCGGGGAATACCCGAATATGAAATTCGTAACATCACTGCAATTTGGCTCGAAGTGCGATGAAATCAGCAAATTTTCCCCGACTCGCAGCAAGCCATGACGACCGTGGCGACGGCTTATCGCCCAGGTGAGAGAAACGAAACATATGGAAGCAATTTACAAACGCTGATAATAATTCGATTGGCTTATCGCGTAAACTCACCGCATCGAGATCTGTGTCCCAGAGCTCCTTCAGGTCCCCGTCGTCGAAATCCATGTTTAAGTAATCCAGCTTGCAGGCTTTTGTGTAGCGGCCGGCCTCGAAAAGGTCGTCACGCTCCGGTTTTGCACTCTTTTAAAAATCAAAGGAGGAGATCAAAATCCGCACGCACGTTCACTCACTCACTGTATACTGTTGCACTGCTCGCCTCCTTCAGAGGAAGCCCAAAATTCACTGCACTTTGCGCTGTTTCTTCTTCTTCGGGGCTCCTCCGCACCAACGAGCCTCAATTTTCCTCGTTTTAGGCACTCTTTTACTTTATTTACTCTCGACACTCTTCTATAGCCACACTTTGCTCTTGTTTTGCTTCCTGAGTCGCTACCTGGATGGATTTACGTTGTTTCGGTAGACAGTAGTAGCGAACCGAAATTTACTTTCAAAATGAAGTGTGGAAAATAAAACTAAACCACTACTAATTAGCTCTAATTATTTTCTTTCCGTTTTATTTTTACTATACTTTTTTTATATTAAATCACCTCTTCGTTGCTTTTGTATACGGTCTGCTTTCTCAAGCGTGCAGTGCACATTCGTAAGGCATCAGTCGTTACCAAGTTATCTTTACACAAGAAACTACAATACTTTTCTGTGACCAAACAAGGTCCATAAACTGATTTCGATGATTTATTTTTCTTCTATTATTTTTGGTGATTTCTCATAACACTCCAATCACCCAAACACAGCAACCTGTCTCGCGTCTACAGTTTCGAAACTCCCAATCGAAGCATGTCATCCGTAGCCGACCACTTGTTGATTGTATTGAAGGGGAAGAGAGCACGCGTATTCCCCCGATGCCGTCCGTCGTCTACTATGATTGTGTGGAAAGATCACGCACGCACGAAACGCTTGTTGCTTCCAGGCTACTACAATCTGTTGCCGTGCTCCAGATTTACGCCACTCCGCTCCGCTCCGCAAAGCACCAGTCGTTCGCTCGTACACACTCTCGATTTGATTGGTTATCAAAGGCAGAAGAAGGTTACAAGTGGATTCCAACCGGTTCTCTCCAATTTACAGATGCTTTTTTTCTAGTTTTCTTCTCAATTCAGCAATCGGCGGTCAGATTTCCAGCCGCTTTAATTTGGTGTATTTTTCTCCGATTTCTGTTCTCACTCTCAGTCTCACAAAGACGGCCAGAAACAATAGAATAGATGCACGAGGAAACTGAATAAAAGTTTAATGAACTACCAGCAGGGAAGGAAATTAATTACACACTCCACTCTCTATTCTTCGCTAGATTTCTTCCCCCTGTGATCGGACTTCTCGGGGCGCGCGGATATACTCGCGTCACTTCATTCAGCCTGGACGTTCTTTCGCCAACAGAAACTTCTTTTCCAACGCACCACCGATTAAAGTAACAGGAACAACAATACACACTTAACCAAGTAGGCCTTGTCAAAATCAGCACAAATCAATGCTTACTACGATAATGAAAACTACGAATCGATGTTCTATATTCTGGGGATCTAACTGGAACTGGAGAAACGACTCTCACGCTTTCTCCACCGGACTTGGTAACGGGAGGGTACGGACTACTAAACGCTCCAACTTTCAAACTTGGACTAAAATCAGCTCCGCTCCACGGGCTTGGCTTATGCGGCAACGCTGATGACTGGCTCGAGCGTGATAGGTACTATACGTACGGACGGAGTGAGCGACGCGCGAGAAATAAATGCTTTCGAGCTTTCAAGTGAAGCAACAGGCGGTGAATAGCTTGGTGGAGCGTATGCCGGTCAGGGTGGCCAGACGCGGACTCTTCATCCGGGAATGAATGACTAAAGCCGGCAACAATGAATTCTTAACTCTATATTGAGTTCTATTTCGAATAAAGATCACTTATAAATTTAATCCCAAAGATTGTTAGATCATTAGTTCAAGAAATTAATGAAACATTCTAAATTAATACAACCACGCTCTCTTTACAGCCTTTAACCAGTTGAATTTCAAATAAGTGCCGTAATCGGATGAATCATAAACGAATAAGAGAGGAAAAGTTGTCGAGTGAGTGAGCGAACCGTTCATTTGTCGAACATACACATACGCATTTGCTACTAACGCTCCGCTCTCTCTCTCTCTCGCATTTCTTATCACCAGGGGGTGTAATAAAAGTTAATTCATTCACCTACCCGCAAATACCGCTCCTCACAGGATTGTGGTGGGCAGTATGAGCCAGTCAGAAGCATGTCTAATAGACATTCTCTTGCATCCGTGCCCATTGATTCATTGTTGTTCATGAAAATTGGTTATGCTCTGAGAGAGCTTTTAAAAAGCTTTTATGATTATCGCCTAGTGCCAGAGACCGGAGAGTCCGTCCGATGAGTGTGTAGTCGTTTTGTTTATATGTTGCTGTACTCTTCCGATGCAGGTTATGATATGCTGTCGGAAGAGAACAACTAGCCATGTTGTGCTTATTACAGCCGGCAAAATAAAACAGTGCGTCACGAGTTATTCGATGAAAAAATATTCGAATTATCATTAGAACAATCATCGTACATCTTTGCATGCATCCTACATATTTTGATTTTAAAATCGCCAACTTCACTAGGATAACATCTTCATAAAATTTAAAATTTAAATAACCATGCGTTTCCATAGTTTAAAGCAGAAATTAACAGCTAGAATTTCTTATTGCTGGATTCCTTATTGACTGTGGTAGGTAGGTATTAGATTGTCTCGTTTCATTTATAAGCCTATAGGGTAAAGCGCTACTTCGTCGTACACCTGTGTTCAATATAATAGCAGCGCATGCCGATTTCCATACAAAATGGTCAACTTTGACAAGTGATAACTTTGTTCTCTTAAGATCAATTGAGCTGAAACGTTCGCCACAGAACTACAAATATGTTCAATTTTACGATTACAAAATACCAAATTTTTGAAAGCACCTGCCGAAAAGTGAGACACTAGGTAAAATTGTTCAAAATAATAGCAGTATTAATAATTAGAATTTCAGCTCAATTTTAAGATTTTAAATTTTATATTTCTCAAAATTCTAACAATCCCCACCCAATTAACAAATGTACATAAAAGTTAAAAATGTTTAAATATTTGCAGTACATAAAAATTCAAATCAAAAACACCAAATAAACAAAGAAAAAGTAAAGCACGACCGCAAATTTGAAGTAGGATTACGTGCTCGGTATCAATATTCGGCGACTGTGTTAGGGAAAGCAATTTTCCCATCATGAAAACGCCTCGTTTTCTGATGAAAAAAAAAATACGTATTTACGTGCACAAAACGCACGGAATTGTTTTAATCAGTAGCTAATAAAAAAGCGTGGAATTTCTTGCTAATATTTTCCAATCGCGAGATATTCGCAATCAAACATATAAATTCGAGATTTTTTTGCTTTTTTCAAGCGTCCTAGAGAAAACCTTACCTTCGATGTGTTTCTTGTTAATTAAAGGTTTTTAACGTATTTTTGATCCCGTATTACAAGCCCGGAAAAAATGCAATACTTTTTAATGGACTTAAAAAAGCACTCTTGATTCAGCAACAAGATTTTTTCTCGATGTTTGAGCAAATAGCTCAGATATTTCAAATTTCTCGTCTTTCAGAAAACGTCTAGAGCTTCTACACACAAAAAATTATCGCCAATAAAATTAAAAAAAACCATTGGTAGAATTATCGCCTAACAACATCCGGGACGCCTACTTTTCAGTACATTGGAGGACCCCGAGCCCCCCATCACAGTCGAGCACATCCAGCCATCGTTCAGCAGTCGTCCCGGCCCTGTGTTTGGGTCAGGTGAAGGGGTCCTCCAGCCTGCACTGTCAGGCAAGTATCCACTTCTCTCAACTTGTTCCCTGCATAATGGTTCTCCGAGTTTCAGCGAACGTGCAGCATGTGACAATGACGTGATTGCTAGTATTGACGACGATGCCCATTCAACCGATCAGTTTACATCCATCTACTACCAAAACGTAAGAGGCCTGCGCACCAAAACGAACGAGCTGCGATTGCTTCTATCGAGCTGCGACTACGATGTTATCGTGCTAACAGAGACTTGGCTGCGACAAGACATAAAGGATGGAGAACTGTCGTCAAATTATGCAATTTTCAGATGCGATCGTAGTGAACTTACGAGCCAACTATCGAGGGGTGGTGGTGTACTAATCGCCGTCAAAACGAGTCATCAGTGCTGCGCAGTATCAGTGGCCGACTGTGAGCAGCTTGAGCAGACCGTTGTGCGGTTACAACTAAAAAACCGTTCGGTATACGTCTTTGGAATATACCTTCGACCAAATTCCAGTCCTGAAATGTACTCTGCTCACGCCGACGCAATCCGAAAGGTTTGCGATAAACTTCAAGACGATGACGTTGTTCTAGCGTTAGGCGACTATAATCTTCCCGGACTCTGCTGGCGCTTCGATGGCGATATCAATGGTCATTTACCATCAAACGCCTCAACAGAACAAGAACTTGCGCTTACCGAGCCGATATTTGCATGGGGTTTGGTTCAGATCAACTCTTTAGTGAACGTCAATGGCAGGACTCTCGATCTTGCATTCGCTAACGCTCCGGACTATATTGAGCTAATTGACCCTCCAGTTCCGCTCCTGAAAATTGACCCCTATCACAAGCCATTTCTCCTACGACTCGATACTCATTACACTACGAGGAATCACGCCAGCGCTCAAATGGGTGTAACCTATCTAGACTTCAGAAGATGTGACGTAAACCTAGTGAATAACGAACTTTCGGCTGTTGATGCATACTCTCACTGTTGAATCGACCCTCGATAGACGAAACTGTGTCCGTTTTCTATGATAAACTGCACAGGATCTTTGACAAGGTTGTTCCTCGCCGTCACTGCACTTCCAACGCGGTAAACAGAAAACCCTGGTGGACAGGGGAATTACGTCAACAACGCAACAGGCTTCGTAAGGCTCGTAATCGTTTTTTCAGTGTGAGATCAGACGAGAACAAGAACAACCTCCGTAACATCGAAAGCAGCTACAACGAACTCCTTGCATCGACCTATGAAGCATACGTCAACAATCTCCAGTCAAACTTGAAGCAGAACCCCGCATCGTTCTGGAAGTTCGTCAGGGACAGCAAAGCAAACAAACGCATTCCCTGCAATGTCGAATATGAAGGAGTGACAGCTGCAACACCTAGTGAATCTGCAACTCTATTCGCTGACTTTCTCAAAAGTGTGTTCAGTACTTCTCCACCGATTCCTCTTCCCGGAAGTTTCCAGCGAGTGCCATCGTACGACGTGAACCTGCCTACTGTATGTATCTCTCCAGAGGAGGTACTGAAATTATTGAACGACCTGGATGTTTCGAAGGGAGCAGGTGTAGACGGATTGCCTCCTTCCATTATCAAAGCTTGTGCATTAAAACTAGTGACGCCCGTAACCTTGATATTTAACCAATCGCTATCAAAAGGTGAATTTCCAACCATGTGGAAAACTGCTAAAATGGTGCCAATCCACAAAACTGGCAATCTAAATCGAGTAGAAAATTACAGAGGCATTTCGATACTTTGCTGCCTCGGTAAGGTTTTCGAGAAACTGGTGCACCAGTTTTTGTACAATGCATCTAGACCGTTAATATGCGAGTTCCAGCATGGTTTCGTGGAACGGCGATCAACAACGACCAATTTGATGTGCTACACAAACACTCTGTTCCACGAAGTCGAGGCTCGTAGTCAGGTTGACTCAGTCTACGTGGACTTCTCTAAAGCATTTGACACCGTACCACACATCCATATCACTGAGAAACTTCTGCACATGGGCTTCCCGATTTGGATCATTGAGTGGCTCAAATCTTATCTAACAAATCGCAAAGCTTTTGTTCAAATCGAGACTGAAGAGTCATCAGTTTTCGACGTAACCTCTGGAGTACCTCAAGGAAGTGTGCTAGGACCACTTATTTTCATTCTGTACATCAATGACCTTGGTCTCCGCTTATCGTCTGGCAAATCTTTCTTCGCAGACGATTTTAAACTATTCAGGGTAATTGCATCGGTCTTGGACTGTGCTGCCATACAAAACGACATTGACGAATTGTTGAAATGGTGCGAAGAGAACGGGATGAACGTTAACATAAAAAAATGTAAAGCGATTTCATTCACACGTTGCCGCACTGTGTTGAAATACAGCTATAAGATCGGGCCCTCTACCCTGGAACGTGTAGATTCTATTCGTGACTTAGGTGTTATATTGGACAGCAAACTGAGATTCAACGAACAAATCTCTACAACAGCTGCAAAGGCCTTTGCTGTCCTAGGATACATTCGACGCCATGCAGCCTTCATCACCGACGCTTATGCTTTGAAGGCGTTATTTTGCTCATTGGTACGAAGCATACTTGAATACGCCGCACCTGTTTGGACACCGTATCAATCTACACTAGCCAGCAAATTAGAACGAGTTCAGAAATACTTCGTTCGGTTTGCTCTCCGCCACCTACCATGGAACAATGAAACACACCTGCCTCCATATACCTCACGCTGCTTATTACTTGACTTGGAAACGCTGTCTGCCAGACGCCTGAAATTGCAGCGTATCTTCATCTTCGACATTCTTACGGATCGCATCGACTGCCCTGCGCTGCGTCAGCTTGTCAACTTCAACGCTCCATCTCGTTCACTTCGAACTCACGCTGCGCTTTACGTACCTCATCACAGAACAAGCTATAGACATAACAACCCTCTGAGTACCTGTATACGTGCTTTCAACACTGTTTATGATCAGTTTGACTTTAACATTAGCAAAAATGTGTTTAGTACTAGAATTAGAAATTTAGATTAAGTTGCAGTCTGAACGAGTATATCGAAGACGAAGGAATAAATAAATAAATAAAAGTTTGCAATGGTTCATTTTGGTAGAAAGTCATTAGCATTCAAAACAAAAGTCAGACAACTTTCTAATCAAAAGTTGCCTGGTCACTGTTTTTAAAAGTTGAAACTTTCAAAATAAATTGTTCTGCTGTCAAAAGAAAAGCTCGACTGGGTTGAAATTAAAAATGGATTTTTTAAATTAAAATCATGCTTTTGGGCTTGAAAGTTTGGTATGAATGAAATAAGAGGGGTCATTTTGAGTTTGAAATAATAAAAATTCAGTTAAAAATAAGCAATTTTAATATTATGACACATAATTTTCATTTTAAATTCTATAAAATATTAGTATAATTGTTTTTATTCCTAATGTTTTTATTATAATTTAATTAATATATATTTATTGATATCCCAGTTACTCGTAATCTTTAGGAAAGTACTCCAGGTCCAAGAGAAGGTTTTGTATACTACAATATTTCTCGCAGGTTTTATAGACTCCGATATTCCTTCGATGTACCGTTTCATGTTTTCCAAGCTGAGCACCGGATACTTCTGATAACATTCCTTTGTCATTTCTTGCAATTTTCGCTCAGGAGGATACATCGGATCGGCTAGAGGAATGCTTTCCCGGTGAAACCACCGTCAATGGCATCCGTAGTGGCTTCTGTGGTGTCAACACCGAAGATGGTGCAAAGTGCTTCGTACTTTCCAGAAACAAGTCAATATCTGCAACAAGATAAGACCACCTTTAAATAATTCACCTATAAAACCTAACCCCAAAGTAACTTACCTAGTATTCAACTCCAGATGCACATTCCGAATGGCCAAACCTGATTCCAGCACTTCCATATGCTCGCACTGCACTCCACTGAACATGCGAATACATATGTATTTTAATATTTTAAACTACATTTAAGTTAATCAAACTGGTAAATTTTTTTTGGCCCGGTATTTTTGTTTTTTTTTTTCACTTGTGATGGCTGTGGTGCACGAAAAAACGAAATAACCCAACATGTAGTCCATGGTATTTTTGACAGTTCAACAATTTTCATTTTGAAAATATGCCTTTTTAAAATAACAAGTATAAAGTGAAAGACAAACTTTTAAAATAACAATATTGCTTTCATGTTAAATATTGTCGTAGTTGAAACTACCAAAGTTGGGAGACTTTTAATTTGAAAATGCATTATTTTTGAAGGAACAATTTTTATTTTTTGTGTGTACATTTCCCTAAACCATTTTCGACACCTTAGGCTTGGAAAACTTTCAAGATCGCGAAATAAAAAAGCCAGAATATTAGACAAGAATCCTCAGCAAATTTGTGATCAGTCCTGAAAATTTCGAGATTAAGAGAAAAAAGTAGAAGGGTCTGTGCCTAGGGGCACGAACGGAAGCTTATCGTAGGACCGCTAGTGGACGGAATAAATTTGCAGAGCATTTAGATCTTTTAATTGATCAATCATCCATTATCTTAATTCTTTCCGTTTTTGAATTGTAGGCGTACCAAATTTGTAGTGATTTTTTTCAAAGAGAAAGTTGATGAAGAGAATCAATCAAAATCACTTGCACCCCTGCTTCCAAGTTTGGTTACACGATTACAACTCTGGAGAGCATTTTGTGTGGTCGTTGGGGCCCTGTGGTTCTGAATATGGACAAACAGGCACAGATAAATTCTATTCCAATTCTTTACTGTTATAAGCTTGATGGCCCTGAAAAGGGCCGTTTTATTGTTGGCGTGTTTAGTGTATTAAAGAGCCTGAATTAATAAAGAGACGACATCTTATCCATTTGACAGGTCTTCTCCTTCGATTGGAATGACTTTTCCTATGACTTTTAAAGACAATCGATTGTTCCAATTTTGACATGTCGCCTCTTTATAAATTTAGGCTCTTTATAGTGTAGGTGACAGCATCACGGACCTCATTTTCCAGGAACACCTTCAGCACACCTCGCAGATCAGACCGGAGATACGTTTGACACCACCACGGCGAGCCAGAGCGGTTATCTCGAAGAACTTTGCGATGACGCTTGGCACCTCTTTAACCAAGACTTTTTCCTCCTTTGACACGACCAGTCAATTGTTGCTTGTTGGATGTAAAAGAGTGAACTAGCCACCGCCTTTCTACTGCTGCTATTGCTGACCACCACGCCGCCCGAAGCGAAAATGAGTTGATGCTAGACAGCAGCGCTGTTTTATATCTTTTCAGGTTAAATCAGAATGATGTGCAACCAAGTGGTGCTCGATTATGAAGACTGGGTTTGGGAAGAACGTTTATTTCATGAAAACAGTGATAAAATTATCACTTTTTATTTGTACATTGGACAATGCATGACATTACCACTTTTTCAATAGCTTAATGTTAAATCATCAGTCGGAAGAAAATGCAATAGATGCGTAAAAAGATTTCTGATCGATTGGTGATAAAATTATTGATATTGGTCCAGGAGCAGCTGAGTTATTAATGTTCAAAATCTTTCATAATTTTGTTTCATGTTCCATTTTTGGTTTTCACAAAGTGTACCTCCAGTATAGAAATGAAAGACGTAGTCCTGAGTCAAAAAAAATCGGAAACTTATAATCCGGACAAATTTGTGTGAACAAAGAAAATTAATGAATCCGTTAAAACGCTCGGACAGTTAATCCGACCGTCTGTTTACAACTCTTCTTGTCAGACCTTACACGCTGATTTTTAATTAATCCTTCTAACACAAATTTGTTACCAAATCAAGTTGTGATTTGATGTGATTTTCAAAGGCAAATTATTTACTCTCAACATTGGTCATAAAAAAGTGACTTTAGTAACTTTTTGGTGAGAAAAAACTTTTTAGTGACTGATTTTAAAATAGAAACCAAGCCACTAAAAAGCGACTGTGTGTAAAGGCTGGCGTGCTGTATGTTGTTTGGAACGAGGGTGGCGCACTTGGCATAGATGGCCCACAACGACTCACGAAAAGTTACTGAATCCGATCAGTAGCGGGGCGGCTTCGTCCTCCCTCTTCGGTGAATTGACGCTCATGTGGGTTGCAGCAAAATATCTCTACAATTTGTGACTCTTTATCACACGTACGGAAAGGTAAATAAATTGGATTGTCATCAACATTATAATCATTCCATTTTTTCCCCTTCGGTTTGTTTTCCGTGCTGAGCATCAATGCTACTGACGCCAGGCAGGCAGCTCCTACACTCCCACTACCTATCGATCCATCCGGCTTTACTCCCCACGTGATCAGAGATGTTATGCCTCAGAACATCCCGGCGGCGCCGACTGGGATTGTCCCCAGGCATGCTGGGGTGAGAGGTAATCACGCTTACCACTACACCACCAGCGCCGCTCATTCCATTTTTTGTTCATACTTGCTGAAAAAGAGAGGTAAAGTGAGGGTTGATCTTAGTAGGACAGAAATTAGATCAAAACCCCTGCTGTCTTCAACAATTTTGTTGTATTCTGTAGGGAAAGTGCTCTCAAATCAGCCTAGACTCAGATGGGGCAAGAGTGCCAATCTCAATAATTTTGAAAATATACATATTTTCAATGCTAGCTATGAATGGTGTTCCTATGCAGCATTATTGAAAGTTCTGTCCAAAATGAAGTCTTACAAAAATTGCAAAACATCACATTCCACTGATGTGTCGAAATTCGAAGTTATTTATAATAATTATACATCATAAAATAATGATTTTAAATTTTCAGAAATATTGTTTCCTACAATTCCTGCATTGAGAACAACAAAGAAAAGGTAAAGTTCCCTATAAATGGTCAAAAATGATCTTCTTAAAAATGAACCTTACACGGGGCAAGAGTGCCACCCCCACATTTATGAATAAAATTATATTCAAATGTCAAAGAATTTGCTTGATTTTCCATTTAAGTCTTCGGTAAGTTTGTATTTACCAAATTCGGCAAAACCAGCTACATAAAATATCATTAACAATAGTTTTCATTTGATTTTATAGGTAAACTTAGTTCTTTTGATATGTATTGAATAATAATATTATAATATTGTAAAATTCATTAGGTAAATTGAGTAAACAATACCAGCTGTTGCTAGCATGATTAATAATAAAAAGACTATGTTTATAAACAAGCATTAATCGATTTCACGCAGTTTAAGGCGCATGACCCGTTTGCCCCATAGAGGTTGGCACTCTTGTCCCATTGCAGTTTCAAAAAAAGATTTGAGATGACATTTTGAAAACATCGTAAACTACTTTTGACGAGATTTAATTTGCATTACATTGCTGATGTACGAAGGCAAGGTAGAAACTCCTATACATATCCACTATTTGGCATTATAGAATGTACAATTGTTTAGGTGGCACGGTGGCACTCTTCCCCCTCCAGACCCCACTGATCATTCCTCTATGAAATTGGTTCCAAACGTAAACATGGTAAGGTTTCTTATGGCTTGTTAACGTTTGTTACCAGTTATACGAGGTAGGTGACGATTGTTCGTATTTGACAGTCACTTCCCACCTCTGGTTGTATCAAAGATGAATACTAAGATGAAACCAAAGATGAATACTAAGATGAAACTGTCGGAAGAAAAACTTTCTATTTTAGTGTCTTCTTTCATGGTCCCTTTCATCCAATGAGAACCCCCCGTATTCAAGGTAATTTTGTGGTTTTGCTGCCCCCTCGGAAGAGATGAAATTTTGCGCTCATTTTTATCAAAACAATCACACCAAAATCAGAGATGTCCCATTTTTTAATTACTCGATTAACAACTAATCGATTATTTTTTGTTCGCTCTGCTGCCATTTTTCCACGAATGAGAGTGCAGCACATGTTTGAAACGATCGGTTATGATCCTATGGAGATGTTAATGCTTATATCGGCATGATCTAACCGATTATAAATAGTTTACTTTTCGGTTCGTTAATCGATTAAACGATTATTCGAATGAAAATCGGACATCACTAGATGAATGTGAAACGTCATTTCAAATATAAGGCCGTTCATAAATAATGATACAATTTGTAAGGGACCGGGGCTAATCACAAATTACGTCTCCATGGTAACTGAAATAAACACGAGTGTTCACCGGTTGGTTGTATTGCGGTTTAAAAGATAAATTGCTGTTGTTTCGACCGCCGAGTTAGATCACAAAACATTTTTTTTAAATGTTAAATTCCAAATAAACTTGATATTACATTTATACTTTTAATAGTTAAACATTTAGCCAATTTCCATTTGTCATGTGTTCAACATTTAATATGAAAAAACTAAATGTAATTTCTGGAATGAAAAATTTAACGTAACCCACAGTAAATATTTCGTAGGTAACATTTTGTACCGAGCCTCTTCGGTACCAATGAGAACCCGAATAAATGGTTTGAAAACATATTTTCAGGCTGAATCCTGATGAATTTGGGCATCTTAGTGGAATTCTAACTAGTGTTACTAACTGTTTTACTCTGGAACTGATTCGGCATACTCTGGAACTTTTTGACTAGCCACTTCGCTAGTTTGTGGGTGGTGGAACCAACTGCAGACACGATCTCTCGCATTTAATTTCCCGGTTTGTGGACTTTGGGGAGACCTTTGATCCTGGGTAGAATGGGATTGGGTTCCCGTAAACGACCTGCTCCATCTCCTAATATCGATTTGCACTCCTTCAGTGCTTTCTCCACGCGTTTCACTATGTTTTGTAAGGGGTCTACTCGTAGCTGTCTATACGGTCCGTTGTTAATCTTCGTTGTCATCTGATTGTCGTAATCGTCCTTGTCCATGATAACGACCGCGTTTCCCTTGTCTGCCTTCACGTAGTATACTGCTTTACTTTTTAGCTCCTTTACAATCAGAATTTCTTTTTCGTTGGCACGACTTTGTTCCTGTCCGTCCTGGATTATGTTCGATGTGATAGTCCTAACCGTATTCTGTGATGATGTTGGAAGTGTCTTGGTAATCGCTGTTTCTACGTCAATGATGATCTGCTCCACGTCTGGCTTGGTTGTAACCGCGTATCCTAGCCCCTTGTTGAGGTGTGTCAATTGTTCTTCCGTGAATGCGGTCGTCGATCGGTTGACAACCAACCCATCAATGGAGTGAACCCTCGGCGTCGTGGTGATGGTTGATGGGATCTGCTCACCCGTTCGGTGTGTCGTCCGTCTCCGTTGAGACTCCTGTCGTAGTCTGTTTAGCTTCCTATCTTGCAGCTTCCGCTTCCTATCCGATTCGCACTCCTCTGTTACCTTGGCCCTAGACAGAAACTCCTGGAATTTAATTGGATACTCCTTGGCCAATTTGAGACGTAGATAATAACATTCCAAAACCTTCATGTCCAGTTCCATGATGAACTCTGCTTCCATCCTCTTTACTACGCTGGGTGGGGTGGGTGTCCGTACACTTAATCCTATGGCTTATAGGTATAACCATAGAGGTAACTCTAAGAAAATCATTATTATTTTTGGCTCACTCAGTACCAGAACAACGGTCCCAAGCAGGCCCAAGCTATTTCACTCACCCCTGCTTGTTCTGCAGGAATCCACACACCCCTGATGTTATCTGTCAAACTTTCATAGCGAATCAAAACAAACATAGTGTAGTAATAGAATTTCGACTAGAATAGGGTACGTTAATCGTTTGCTTGGGACCAATAGGCTACTAAAGTGGTGAGCCAATTTAAAATCGTTAGTTTCGTATTGATTGTTGGTATAACCTTATATTTTTGGCATTTCTTCAGAAATGCTACGTCCTTGTAAAGCGATGCGATGGTTTTCTTCAATCCGATGAATTTATTTGGCTCTGACGGCTTGGTTGCCATGATGAATCCTGATGAATGTGGGCGTCTTAGTGGAATACCTGTATAATGAGAGAGAGAGAAGGATTAGTAATTGACCAACTATCGACGGAGGACATCACGATTTTACGAACCGTATCTACAGCATGGAAATTGGATGTTGTAGAAAGCCTCGAGATCAACAAACAACGTAATTCAACATGGCTTTTCAAGTTACTACCTAGGACACATCAACGAGTAAGCAGCGGAGTACCTGCTCCTACAGGAAATTAAATTTAAGTTTGCCTAGTTTCTAAGTGAAAATGTACCAGTGTTAATATATATTCGGTAAATGCGATGTTTTTCTTCAGTCGAGACACTGAAGAAGTCTGCACATTGTAGACGAAATACGCGTATCTGTCAAGGATAAGCAAATAAGGTAGAGGAATTAAATGGAAATTACTAATACTCCTCTCTCTCATTATATGTTTTCAGGCGTATTTATTGAATCAGACTCGAATTACGGTAAAATAGTACAAATTTGACAGAAAGAAATGAAGTCTGAACTGAAAAGTACGGTAAAGTATCGACATTTACGAATCCGGTACGTGAAAACCGAGAAACTCGGTAAACTGAACCGAATATTCACTAAAACGTGTTAAACGTCAAACGTTCCACTCGCGCTCAACTTCGCGAAGAAAATGTTAACCGAATACTAGTCAGCCATTTTTTCTCGCGAGTGCAAAAATTCAGTGAAAATGGAAAAAGTTCTGGAGCAGCTGGCTTCACGTTTGATTGAAATATTTTGTAGTTGTTTGAAACTAAAATAATCATTTTATTTGCAAGAATCTTGTGCTATACTTTGTTTCTACTGCCGTGAAAATGTACAAGGTAATGTCTCTGGCTTGCAAAGGCATTTTAAAAACCATTTGAATAAAAATGACTAAGTATTTATGAGTGATGTTTTTATCGACTGTACTTTTCCACGCTGTAACTCGTGTTACGGAAGTTTTTATTCGCTGAAACGGCATTTAGTGGAAAAGCATCCGGCAAACTCTCGAAGTTCTACGATAGAGGTAACTCTAAGACCAGAACTGCCGCTCTTCGCATGTCGGTCCCATAGTCGTTTTTGTCAAAACTGAGTTTTTCAATGCAAATGGTAACTAATTACCCATATTTTCATAATACCGGATGAGCTCATCAACTTTGTTCTGAATAAGTTTGGAAAGACAGTCACATTGGTAGTCCCATCACATAAGAAACAATGGTACGAAGCAAACTTAAAGCGCGATTTTGTCGGCTTGCCAATTTTCGCTATCGGACGGACATGCGAAGAGCGGCAGAGAAGGTCCCGAATAAAAGTGCTCAACTTTTTGGCTCAGCTCTGGGACCAATAGGCTAGTCAAGTAGTGAGCCAATTTTAGTTTCGTTAGTTTCGAATTGATTGTTGGTTCTACCGTGAAAGAAATTTTTGAGGATTGTCCTGTGTTTTGTTTAATAATTTTCAATCATAAAAGCGCATTTTTTCATCCCAAAACAGATTAAATAAATATATTTCATACATTTCTTTGACAAAACTGGTTTTATTTTATGAAAATTCGAAGCATCCTTAATCAAAATTTAAAGCAGGACGCAAGATCTCACTAATACAACCTACACGAAACGAAAATCAATTATTTAATTCATGTGTTTCACTTATACATTTTTGCCAAAGCATCAGCCTTATACCACAAACGAAGTGACAGACGGAGCGGCTCGAAAACTTTGGTGACTAACCTGCTTTTGCAATTTTTCAGTGTACCACATGGCAACACCACTACTACTGGACTGTACCACATGGCAACACTACTACTGGATTGAACTAGCATTTTCACCAATTGAACTAGAATGTTTTGGTTCTATCTCTTTCACTCTACTCTAAACTAAAATGCATAAATAAAATTACAAAATGATACACTCTTTGCACCACAAACGAAGTGACAGACGACTAACTGGCGAAGAAATCCATTAAAATAATGTGGTTCGCTGTAATAGAATTTTCTTAGAAGCTTGTGCCACTAGATGGGCTAGTATTTTTGTTTTGATTTGAACATAGTTGATTCTGTGTGCAATATGATCTTTGACAGTGTGCAAAGAGTGTATCATTTTGTCATTTTTAAATGCAGTTCAGTTTAGAGTAGAGTGAAAGAGATAGAACCAAAACATTCTAGTACATTTAGTGTTGCCATGTGGTACAATCCATTAGTAGTGTTTCCATGTGGCACAATCCAGTAGTAGTGGTGTTGCCATGTGGTACACTGAAAAATTGCATTAGCAGGTGCGTCACCAAAGTTTTCGAGCCACTCCGTCTGTCACTTCGTTTGTGCTTTGCACACTGTCAAAGATCATATTGCACACAAAATCAACTATGTTCAAATCAAAACAAAAAAACTAGCCCATCTGGTGGCCGATGGCACAAGCTTCTAAGAAAATTCTATTACAGCGAACCACATTATTTTAATTGATTTCTTCGCCAGTTAGTCGTCTGTCACTTCGTTTGTGCTTATACATTCCATAAAATAAACCACATAGGTCCTATTAGAATGCATAAAAGGTATGTGTGACCGCTTATACATTTCATTTGACACATGATCTTTATTAACTTTTTGCAAGGCGTCTTCATATTAGTTGACTTATACATTTTATGAATAATCAGCAATGGAAATTTGCCAAAAGGTATAAGGAGATTTCTATCCGTGTAGCGAGCGTAGCCGTGTAAAATCGATTTGTTTATTATTTTCAACCACGAAATCAGCTGTCAAAGTGTTCGACTTGAAAGCGGTTTTTTTTTTCAACCAGTAAAATGTATGTAGTAGTGAAACATCTCACTAATACCATAGAGGTAACTCTAAGACCAGAAGGTCCCGAAGAAACGAGCTCAACTTTTTGGTTCAGCTCTGGTACTATCTTCGGTCCCAAGCTAATCGATTCACCCCTCGAAACATAGGAAAATCCACGAACCCCTCATTTTATCAGGCAAACTTTCATAGCGAATCAAAGCAAACATTGTGTAGTACTAGAATTTGGACTAGAATGGAATACGTTAATCGTTTGCTTGGGACCAATAGGCT
Source organism: Ochlerotatus camptorhynchus (assembly GCF_037179485.1). Classification (NCBI taxonomy): domain Eukaryota; kingdom Metazoa; phylum Arthropoda; class Insecta; order Diptera; family Culicidae; genus Ochlerotatus; species Ochlerotatus camptorhynchus. The sequence goes on from NW_027040929.1 coordinate 994,598, forward strand.
AGTCAAGTAGTGAGCCAATTTAAAATCGTTAGTTTCGTATTGATTGTTGCTAATACTAACGGTGGTAGAGAACTCTGTTACGTAATCCGGTTGGTTTGTTTGACAGCGTTCGGTAATTCTTGAGTAAACCGATGTTCGGTTATTTCTGCTTAAATTATAACAACACAGCCAGTTCTTGAAAGCATCCTGGAAAATGATTGATATACCTTCATAACTTTTCTTATCTAGGGAAAATGGATGTAATGTCGGCCTAAATGCCCCTAATTTGGGCCCATACATAAATTCAGCAATCGACTAAATTTTCAATAGCGACCAAAAATATCCATAAGTACCGTCGCAATGACGTGTTCGCAGTGCAAAATGCAGTGTTGCCTTGAAAGCAGTCGATGAACCAGAAAATTATCCGCTGCGTAATCAGTTCATAACTAATTTTCTTGGTGTCCAATCAAAAAGTGGTATTTAGCAAAGTTGTATCTGAGAGAATTACACATACCTAAATACAGATAGCAAGCTTATCCGTGAATCATTATGGCGAAAGGATAGGACGATTCGAACGAAAAGTTCACTATTCCCATAGTAATTTCCATATAAACTTCAAAACGCTAATGCAATATGAGTTCGCATTGAAATGAGCTAAATTTTTGGGAGAATGTTCAGGACCTGATTTGGAATCGATTGAGCTTGGTGGAGCAAAATAGATATTTTGAACCACCGTAATGGCCATAAAGGATCATGCCACAGAACATAACTGAAACTTCGTATCAGAAAGTGGCTCCACTTTTCATTGGAGAACACTAGCACACCTAGCGGCAGAAGGAATCTCCTGCCTGCGGTTAAGATAGGCAGCATGCTATGATAGTGTGAGTGCCCATAGCAAGCTCGTGTGGAACGCTACAACAACGCATCGCTTGCTGAGCAGATAAACGTACCACTTTTTGATTCACTGATTTGTTTGTACTTCCCCTTCTGTTCTGTGATGATGCAGTCTTCAGCAAAGTTGTTCAGGTCCTTCCAGATGATATGCAAAAGTTGTCCAAGTGCTGCAGAATGATGGGCATATTACACTCAAAAATATTACTAAACAAAAAAACACTGAAATAGAATCATTTTATGGTTAAGCAATGTATATCCATTGATCCGATTAAAATTTTCGTCAAAATCTTCTTTGGCGCCCCACTAGGGACTTTAAACCGGCTCTCAACTTAATGATCTTTAAGAACTTCCACAGTTGTTAATCGAGTTTTCTATGTGTGGTACCACGTAGGAGCATACCAAAAAGTCGAGCCTTCCACCGTTAGTACACCAGTTAGTGGTCCAGCATCCACCGGAGAGTTGAACAAAAATCGCTTCTAATGGGCTGAACACCAGCATTTGATTGCCCCATGCTGCGCAACCCGAGTGGTGAACTGGTAGCAGCCGAATAGGAAACGACCCTGATTTCCATCACCCAACCTCTGAGGAGTGCTCCCAAGGGCAAGGTGGAGCAGTTGCTGAAGCGTTGATTTGCTCTTAACTATCTGCTGAACCGTTTGGGATAGGACACTTAGTGCTCTACGCTGGTGTCATCAAGAAGGAACTACTACTTCCCAAAAATTGCTTGGTCGTCTACCTAGATGATATCGGATTACAGCTGGCCCCCGCCAATCTGCCAGAAGCAGGAGCATTATAGCCGACTTAAATACTACTTAGAAAATCAATTTTGGCAAATTATACGGTTGCTTTACTGCTAGGCCCCACAAACTGATGGTACTACTGTTAGGATTTTGACAAAAGTAGGTAGCGTTTCGAATGCTAATATAATGCAGGCTATTAAAAATAAATATAAAAAAGCTGCTAGCTATTGGCTCTTTCCGCCACATTTGGTAGGTTCACGTAGGTTCAAAACGGATTTCCTATACACAATGGTTTTTTACATGGGAAATCCGTTTCGAACGGAATACAGAATAGGGGTGAGTGTTTTATGCGAAATGACCATTTGGAGCCTTGCCTAGAACTATGACCGAATAAGATTATTGGAACGATGAATTGAATTGATGAATGTTTGGATATTTTAGAACAAAAATAAACGACAAAATCTACATTCAGAAATGCCAATGTATTTCTTAGGCAACTTACCTTCCCTCATACATACATCATCATGTGCTGATTCGACCATTTTTTGGATAAAATAAATACATTTGCAAATAAGCATAACATACTACGAAAAATATGCTCTGAAAGGGTTTGCTAAACAACACTTTTAAAGCCTATTATGATTTTCTCTCTCTCACTCTCTCTCTATTCTCTGTGACAACCCACGCGGCGTTTGCTGACTGTTTGCAGTTGGGAAAAAATAAAATAAAATAAAACCAGCAGCAAGCAACCACAAACATATACATACATATATTCCGCTGATACTGGCGCTAACAGTAACATAGTGATAATAATAATAATCGAATGTTTTACTTTTGGTTTTGCTTACGAGCAGGTGTTCCTATGCGGTTATCACGATTGCTAAAAAAAAATGTGCTCGTTCTTGTGGAAACACTTAATAGAACTTGATAGAAAATAGATAAGCGATTGCTTTACGGTACGATTTTGATTATTAGCGAAACACTTGATATCTACCAAATTACAACCAAACACTATCAAGCTCTAAGGTGATGGTTGTGTTTTGTTTTACATTTGATTAGTAGTACACTTTTATTAACCTATTCACCTGTTAATGCTTGCTTCCCCTCTTAATCCGAAAACGTGTAAACTTTTTGTCTTAATTCTTCCGACCCTGTTGGTACACTAATCGCCACAATTCGAGTATCTATAACTACTCGTATCAACCAATGCTAAGAAAGCTCAATCCAAAATGCACTTGAATTATTTGATATTGCAACTAATAAATCGACTACGTCCTTGGCAGATAACCCAGCGGAAACCATTCGTTGATTTCGTGCCGAAGATCCAGTTCGGCTAGCAACAACCGGTGACCTCCCAAGAATGCATTCTCCTGCAGAGAGTCGTGCGACCAAACCGTCACCTCTAGCGTTTTCTTCTGGATAAAGTCCAACGGGAGACGGTACTCGAGCTGGAAGCGAAAAACGGGCTCACGTTGAATTCCAATTCAATGAACAGCACTGGGTACTTACAGTCTCCATAAAGCTAGGGTTGCAATTCTTTCGAACTACTTTGGTTTTGCGTTTGGTCGCCTTTGATTGGTCCGGTCGCAAGTAAACCTTCACGTAGGTGTTCGGTTCGGGGTTGTTCGCAGTGCTTGGCAAGGATCGGGCATGCTGTATCATAACTATCAGTGCATCGCGATGGTACTGCAGCGAGAACTTAATCTCACCGCGCAGCTGCTGGTACTCGTCGGCAATGGCTCGATTACCTGTGTTAGGAGGAGGTTCAGTTTGTTGTTAGAATACGGAAAGAAACCATTTTACCCTTAACTTTAGCCGCGTGGATGTCCGCTTCCTGCTGATCGCGTAGCAACGGATGAAAGAATGTATAAACTAGTTCGGAATGTGCAATTTCATCCGCCGAGTTGAACAGCGAGATCAGAAACTGGCGGATCTCTGGAAGACGACGTTCGGCTACCGTTTTGACGTTCGATCGTCCCACGTGGATCCCTGAAGGTAGGCTGGAAGAAGACGAAAAAAAATGGTTAATGCATAAATGTGTGGTGTGGACAATATTGTATGTAAAGGAAACCATTCATTGTTGCAGGCACAACCATTAGACAGTGGACTGTCACCTGGTACGACTTGATCAAGCACAACACCTGATTGTATTCAATTTACCATTGTATAAAGGGCCAAAAACGGAGTGCGAACCTGTAATCTCCTTCCAGCGATAAAATCCTACAACCCGGAAATATACAAGCCATCGCACGAGAGGATGTCCCAATGAGTGGGGAAGAAGAGCCCGCCTTCAATTCACGATCTGTTAACGACAGGAAGTTGGCAATTCCACTCTCCCCATAAAAATCGCTTCAATCGGGTGCCCTGGTTGGACCGTCCTATACCCAGCATATAATGTGTCATATAATAATGGAATGAATTCAAGTGAGTTTATCAATTGACTTGAATCGTCTAAACCCAGCTTAAGAGAGGATGAACCTGCCCCTACGCTACTCGCACATGCGCATTGCGGTTACCGCATTTTCTGATTTTTCTCCACGCATAATTTTTCTTTTCTTCTTCTAATATTAACTGCTTTAACGGCCAATGACGCCGTTTGGATCTCAATTAATTTCCTAACACTATTCTATTTATCCACCTGCTCACTGTATGTCCATCGTTGGGCTGTCTGATGCTGCCGATTACCCTTCTGCAACTATCTTGCCAAACATAGGCACACACTTGCAGCTTTCTCCTGCTTCTTATTCTTCTTGTTGAATCATTTTCACCACTGACAATGGACTCCTCCTCGCATTTAATACTTCTGTCTTCACCGGATCTTCACCACACTCTATCGGATCTTCGTGAACGCTCCACCAACGAAAAAAAATTAAAGGGTTGTGTCCTAGACACGACCGCAGTATGACGTAGAACCACGCAAAATTGATGTTTTCATGCATTTGTGACTATTATACTTATGATTATGAATGAGGCGGGGCAGAATGTTTCTTTTGTGCAGAATATGGAAAAAAGGATGGTCTTTGGATGTTAATCTAATTGCATATATATAGAGATACCAGATATGTTTTACAGACAGTTGTTGGTAATTTACCAACATAATATCATCGGATGTATGTCTCGTCTTAGGCAATTGTTTTGGAAATTTAGGCTTTTGTTTTTACTTATAATAGTAGTTTGCTTAAAATTTATTTCCCGGAAAAAGTGATCCATGTCTTTTTTGAGTTGACGTTATCGACGGGGGAGGGGGAGAGGGGTATTTTGCATATCAAATTCTCATTCCTCTTTATGTGACAGGTGATCACGCCGTGATCCATCTTCAGCCGCTGACTTGGTCCCGCTTGCTGCAGGACCTACCCGAGTAGCACACTTTCATCACAATAAGTTACAACAACTTGTTTATGACTAAAATAAGTCGTATATAAGTTTCTACAATTGATTTGTGACAAGCGTGCTACTAGGGTAGTGCCGCGCCGTCCGAAGCGGTATGAACAGAGTCAGGAAAGCAGCGCTGTTTTATATCTTTTAGGTTCAAGCAGAATGATGTGCAACCAAGTGGTATTCGTTTATGATGACTGGGTTTGGGGAAAACGTTTAGTTCATGAAAACAGTGATAAAATTATCATTTGCGCATTTTCAAAAGTTTTTTGATTAAAAATTGGAAAAGTATTTATTTCAGCAGATTTGTTAAGTAATATCCTATCGATTGGCGTATTTAGATTTTTATTTCATGAATAAATGACAAAGTTACAAGCGTTCAAAACCAAACACTATTTCACCACACATATTTTTTGATTTGTACCCCAGTATAGTCGTCAAAACCGCCTCCTAATCCGTATCACCAGACCCGCTTCCGCAGTACACTTGCCTCCAACCAGCACAAAAACTGTACGCCTCAGCAACAGCAGACATGTCCGACTCGGTCGGTACCCAAGTAACATTGCAAGCTTTATAGAGATTTTATAGCATTCTACAAGTCCAAATCATGGTCTACAGAACCCTCATAAAACCAAAATTGTTACTTGGGTAGTCACTCACGAATGTGGTCTAATGAGACAATATTACATTAAAACTGAACCTTACTCAGAGAGTGAGTCACTTTTACTCATTCGTATGGAGAAATTTCTAAAAGCGTCGGTTACTCATGCGCTTTTAGAAATTTTCTCCACAGTGACTCACTCTCTGAGTTAGTTTCGATTTCAGTGAATGAGTTCGGGGCTGAGTGTGGAAAATGGGAGTAGGGTTGACTCTCCCATTTCCGGCCTATTAAGCACAACCCGCACTTAGTCTTTCTTAATCTAGCGCAGTTTAGCACCAAACGGAATGTTATTATTACTGATGACTTCCAAATGTATTTACCTTTCCGTATGTACCGTAAGATTTGATAAAGAGAATCCAATCGTTGAGATATTGTCAAAAGTCTAACACTGCTTCTTGACGCCAAACTCGGCATACGGATTCTAAACTCGGCCTAACGTATTGAAACGCCAATGAATTCACTTCGGCCTATCGGATGAAGATAAAAATTGATTCGGTCGGGGCGCGTCTTTTGTTTTTGGGAATAATGGGTGCAAACCTTCATATCACGCTTTCTCAGCGTTCCGTACCGTTCATACCAAACGCATAATTGACTTGTTAACTCTGAAATTATGGATTTATTTGAAGTTTTTTGCTCGATAGGCCCAAAATGGGCGATTAGGCCGAAGTAGTTCTCTACCCTATTCCCCTTATCGCAATGCATGGTAATTATACTTTACAACTCACCTTTTGATTATAATATCGATAATGCTTAAACTATATGAATATGAATTTCGCGGAATACCTCTCATCATGTATTGTACAGTAGTACTGTCAACCTCATCTACCATCCTTTTTTACCACTTCTACAAATCAGATGGTGTTTTGATTGTTTTGCCACCTTTCTTCAATTTTCTTTCTTTCAATGGGACGAAAATCTGAAAAATTTGGTGGATTGATACTTTTCTCAATAAAATCGACATTATTCTGCTTATACCATTCTATAACATCGCGGCTGTAATGGCAGCTGGCTTGTCAGGCCAGAACTTTACGAGACCTTCGTGTGATTGAATGAACGGCAAAATTATGTTCTGGAGACGCTCCTCCTTGTAAAGTTGTCCATTCATAGTCGCTCCAGTGATGAAAAGCATTGTTTTCTTCCCGCAACTGCAGATACCTTGCTAAATCATCAACTAGCGAGCGAATTTATCTACAAATACAAATTTGAATTTATCCGGAGCATCCCCCTTACGTTTTTTTCTCCTTTGGTATATTTTCCATCGATCTTGTTTTCTGTGCTGAGCACCAATGCTACCAACGCCAGGGAGGCAGCTCCCACACCTGGACCCTAGATATCGACCCATCAACTCATGAACCGAGGACCAACGGCTTACTTCCCTTCCGAAAGAAAGCATGATCAGAGATTTTGTACCTCAGAAAATCCCGGCGGCGCCGACTGGGATTGAACTCAGGCCTGCTGGGGTGAGAGGTTATCACGGTTACCACTACACAACCGGCGCCGCTTCCCCCTTACGTTTAGCAAAGTAAACATTTTGGCCCGGGATTTGTCCAAAGTCCATTTTTACGTACATTTCATCGTCCATTAAAATACATCCGTTATACTTGGTCAGAACTTGCTCGTACAGCTTCCTTGCACGGTTTTTGGCAACTAGGTTTTGTTTCAGCGACCTGTTGGGATGTTTGTTGGCATGGTACGACCGGAAACCTTCTCGCATACAGATTCGCCGAACTGTACTGTGTGCCACACTGAACCTTTTCGCCAAATCACGACCGGAGATCCCAGGATTCTTTTCCACTTCTACGTTTGTTTTGATTTGCACGATCCAACGTTATATCCCGTACAGACTATGGCTTATATCATGTAATATAGGCTGCCTTGCAATGAGCACTCATACATAGGATTTCCAGTGAAAACTAGATGTATGAGTGCTCATTGCAAGACAGGCTATATTACTGGATATAAGCCATAGTCTGTACGGAGTATTAGTGTTCCCCGGTAACGTTTAAGCACGGTATTCACAGTCGATTTTGGAAATTTGAGAGCCTTTGCAATCATTCCTCCTGACAACGTTGGATTTTGCACGTGAGTGTGCAGAATTTTTTCACGTCTGTCACGTTCCATCTTCAATTAATTTTGAACATGTATATGAATCCTTACGAAATTTTCACTACTAAATAAACAATCCTTCCGGATCAAAACACTGTCAATAGTTTCTTGCTACGACAACTAGAGGCGCTACAGTAATTAAAAAGAACTGGAACAGACTTTAATGTGTAACGGCAACTTTGCAATGTTTGAAAAATCATACCTCAGTCATTTATTGACGAATTTCAAATCAATTGGCAACATTTGAAGTTACATACTTTCAAGATTTATTCGGTATCAATAGCTTCAAAATGTATCGATAGATTGCTGAGAAATGATGTTTCAAACATTGCCAATTTGCCGTTAAACATTTCATCGGAGGCATCGTGTTCGAAGTGATAATTTGCAGAATTGAAAACGCTCAATTATTACGTAGCTACTCAAGTTTATTGTCCTGCCCGGTTGATCGTACCAATCGTAAAAAAATGATAATAGAAAAATATATTGCAACCATAACGCGCCATCCGTCACTCCTATATAGCTCCTCCTAGTTTGATTTACTGTTCTCGAAATTTGTGCATGGGTTGAAGAAATTATAGCTCCCTGCAGCCATTTTATTTAAATCAACTCGAGAAAAATGCTCCGCATTTAAGATATGTATTATTGAGTGTTAACAACATTACTCTTGAATCCTATTGTTGATGGTTGAAATGAGAATTTCAGTCTATTAATACTTTTCAGCCTTTTGGGATTTCAGCCTTTCGTAAAACACCCCCGCCGTATAAGCTGCGGCTAACATGGTTTAGACAATTGATAAATCATACGCGTGCTAAATTTCAGTCTTTCTAGGAACAATCGATACCCAAGAGACAAACAACCCCACTGCATTTTTCACTTCGTCCGGGTCATAATCACTGCGACCAATACATTGATCTTTTGTGATATGTCCGTGTCCGTGTTTAGTGCTTGTCGTAGTACCTCATTACTATGGAAAAGCAATGAGATAGGGTAGATGTACAAGTTATGGTATACGTTCCATAGGCCATAATTGAAACACATTATAATAGGAACGTACAGCCATAACTGGTACATCTACCCTGTTCGTTATCATACATCCTTGTTCTTCTCATAACAAGCCTCATTCAATTATAAAGTTCCGTATAATTTGATGAGCTCTGGGACCTCTCCAAGTACGCTCCATCTCACCAATTAAAATAGGTATTCTTATGTAGTTTTCGTTTTTGCTACACTACACCGGTGTAGTGTAAGCAGCAAAAAGTGCGAGTCATTGACAGCTCATCATCATTTGTTTGTAAACAAAGGTGCAACCGATAGCTACACCCTAATTTTTTTCGGTGTTCGGCGGTGTAGCTACACCGCAAAAACGAAAATGACATTAGCGACGAAAGCATGCTATGATACTGATATTTGACCATTCAGCAGAACCCTGGCCCTTTTCTTGTTTTCAATCTCAAAACCGTCAACAAGAAGAGTTTAGGGCCAGATTTCAATGTGGTAGATCTTATATCAGTAACGCACCACGAAAATGGAATCTACCAGCGTTAGATTACCATTGCCCCACTGCCCACTAAACAGCCTCTCATCCTATAATCATCAATACGCCAATATCAATGCCATCGGTTTAGAGTTTATTGTAGTATCTAATTGCTGATTTGCGGTATGCTCCACCAATACCTCTGATATACTTTTTATTAGTTTTGCCATTGAAAACTCAAACCTCCCTCGGAACCCACCATCATCATCACACACACACGTTTTCCACCTAGAAAATAACTCATACCATGACGTCATAGAACCTACCACAGCGTATCAGCGACTCGAACCAACGATGATAAGATAGCGCCTTTTACACAGCGTGCAAAACAACACACTTCCACTGTCTCTGAAAAGTGAAAGAAGTCGACATTCTCCTCGTCAGTCGGCTTCAATCGCTCTGCCGAAACACTGAACATTGTGTGCCGACAGCAGAGAGTTTCCGCGTGTTCCAGTCACAACATATCACACTAACAAGATGGGATTAAAGCTTAAATGGTTCCGGCGTCGAATCACCTTTGAGGGAATCCCATCCGCGCCAGAGCGTAGTATTAGAAGGAAAGAGGTGAGTCACATCTGTGACGAATAGGAGTGACCCAATTCTATCTATTATTATTTTTTGTCTCGCTGTTGTGGCTTTGATCAGCAAAATTCAGGTATCACCGTTATCGGAGTCTACAGACAGAGTGTCAACTTTGAGGACTACATTGAACCGTCTCCTAGAGCATCCCACTGGGAGCCACCGAGCCAACCGATTGCGACCACGAGTAAGTTTTGTGACACCTGCGTGATTGCCATCAATCAAGAATTTATCCACGCATTTTTTACCTTCAATTCCATAAGCAGCTATCAGGAAACCGAACACGTCTACAACCTCGTCGACAATTGCCAATAAGTCATCGTCATCATCGGCGAAGTACGGTGTGGGTGATAAGATAGCATCGAGAGAACACAACAACGGACGAATCGTCGAAACACCACCCGAGCCCAACTACTCCCCACCGAAGCCCCCGGGCCGGCAAGGTCTTTCCAAGACTAAATCTACTCCAAACGTTTCGGTATTGGACGGTGTGAGTACGAAACCGACGTCATCGCGGACACTCGAGGTGACGCGGTCAGTGGAGGTGCTCAACGAAGTTACGGTTGACAAGCGTGAAGTTCCCGTCACACCGGCACCTCGAAATGCAGGCATCAATTACAACGTGAAGGTTGAGAATGAGAAAGAACAGGCTGTCGCATCAATTGAGAAAGTTGAAGGAGAAACGAGTGAGCAGTGGAAGCAGCAACAACCTGAATTCTTTAATGAAATCTTGGAGAAGGTTAATGGTGAGTATTTATCGTACCAGATTAAGACACCAGAATGCATCTACTTAAATTTTCAGTATTAGCCAACACAACGAAACCAGTAAAGACTGACTATGGTGATGAAACAGAATCGTTTGATGATATTTTCGAAAAGGTCAAAGCAAAACCAAGACTGCTTGCGGAGAAGAAGGCATCACCCAAACCTGAAACGAAAATGAGTGATTCTTTTAGGGATTCTAGCAGTTCGATTGAGGACATATTCGAGCCACGACCTCCGGAATTAATGTTTTTGATTTCTATGGATGAACAAATCAAGCAAACCAGCACACCTCAAGAGGAAATCACCCTTAAACCAACAGAACCTCGGCCTATCCAATCAGAAGCAATTCCTCGTGTTGAATCCAGTTCGCAGATAAACTATACCGACACTGCTGCAGACCCATTGAAATCCATTCTGAAGAAGCGCGCTCCTGCTCCACCCCATTCTGTAGAGCTCACCGTTACTCCAAGCGAGATTCCAACGCCTCCCCCACGAACAATTCGAAAACAACCTACTCCCGACGATGGCAATGATGACGACGACGACGACGGCGATGATTACCTCAACTGGAACATGGTAGAGCGACATCGTTCCAGCATAACCCTCACCGTGGCCACGCAGAAAATTGATGCGGAAATCATGCGAAATGTCCCTGTCAGTTTGCAGCAGACGGCCACGACACAGACGAAACCTTTCCTGAACACACGGGCCCTCCTCGACGAGGAACCCCTCAAGACTCTTCGTGGAATGCGAAACAGACGACCAACAACAGACGGAGGCATGTATCTAGGTATTCAAGGTCACAGCGCCCGAAACAGCCAATCAAACGGCTCCGAAGCGTCCGCATAGTCTGTGTTGTTAATCTTATCTACTCTAGAAATAAAACTTCCAAATTATCGATTAAGAAACAATTGCCACTCACCTGTGTAACTTCACCAGCGGGAAGTGGATGCATAATTTCTGATGAAACTCACTAAATTCCTTGTACGAACGGAACAGATACGCGGGATCCGGTTGATTTTGGCGGGTCACCTTCAAGATGTAGGTGTAATACTTTTCCAGATCGTAGCGCTTCTGGAATCCGTGCACGGTGACCGACTTCAGTCGTCCGTCCTGGGCCATGCTGAATTTAGAGAAAAAAAAATCATTTGGCTAACTCAAACAATTTAGCAACAATTTGCTACTCACGTGTAGACCCTTGGGACGAAGCTCAACAGCTCGCCGTCGTCGCTCTCGGCCGAGAACTTCATCTGCGCAATGTTATGCAAGAAAAAGTTGAACTGCGTAAACCACGACTTGAGCGATATGTGAATCATTTTCGCAAACGATGCCGCCGCTTCCGGATTCGACTGGCCCGGAAGCAGTGCATTGCGGACGTAGTTGACTGCTTCGACCGTTACACCGGGAATGCCCGAAGTCGTCATCAGGGCAAACATGTGCAATATCAGGTCACCGTGCTTGCGCACGATGTTGAATGCGGTGCAGCACAGATCGACGAACTTGTGAAACTTGGCTGAAGGCCGATCGCCTCCGTTTATCACGTACGCCATGTCCGAGGTCAGGACGAACGGAGTGCGGTCTCTGAAATGGGGCGAACAAATTTTAATGAATAAAAATGTTTTTGCACAAACAGTTTTCGAGTAGTGAGTATATCCACGTCAACTGGCGAATCGATTTTAATTTACTCTCTCCGACTATCCATGAAAGTTTGCACTCGCGCCTAATTTTTTCTAATCGAAATGATGTCTGAGGCAAAGTTGTAGGGCAAATTCGTTTTTTTTGTCGCTGTTTGGCGTGGATTTGCACTAGTATTTTGATCATAAGCGTTCACCAATTTCCATCAATTCTCCAAGATTGATCACTTACCTCTTAAAATTACCAAACATTTGTGCATCTCCTAGGAATTTACCGAAATCTATGTGGAACAAGTGTCCCGAAGTTTTGAGCATAATGTTGTCATTATGCCTATCACAAATACCGAGAATGTACGTGGCCACCGAGTAGCCGGCGCAGGAACGCGTAAAATTCTCCACAGCCCTTTGGTACTCTAATTGACTAGGGTTCTGCTTGGCCAGCCACTCGGCGATCGATTTGTCCTTGAACGAACCCGTCAGGCCCCACTCGACCTGAATCTTGCGGAGCGTCTCCGAATCCGACACCATCTCGATTATGCCCTTCTTGTAGCTCGTCGGAACGCAATCGAACGTGACCATTTTCAAATCGAGTCCCTCCCGCAGCCACAGCTTATCCATAATGCGAACCATCTGAATCGTCAGCATGTCCTGCTGGAGATCATCGCCGCTTTTGAAGATAGCCGGCACGATGACCTTGTCCGAGCCCATGAAATTGACCTTCAGTGGAAGCGTATTCGAATTGAAATAATTACAGCTACGGACAACAACTCCCGTCACTTCATTCCCGGGTCCCAATGGAAGTACAGTTGGATTATCGATCAGCATCTGATTGACCGATTCCAAGCCTTGCTTGAGAATCTGCAACCGCTGGGATTCTTTGGATATCTTGACACTTTGTGCCACTTCCCCAAGCTTCTTGCACATCATGTTCTGCGAGAGGAAACGGGCAGTCAACTTTTCTCCGCAAGTGGCCATCAGTGCTCGCAGCATCAGCTGATTCCTCCGATGATAGCGAGCCTGAATTACTAGAGCTTCGTCGAGTTGACCCATTTCGATCATGTTTTGTGGAGCTTCCCCCGGGAGACTGTGCAGCAGCAGCCAGTACAGGTGATGTGCTATACGTGGTGATTCCAGTGATTTGCGTAGCAATAAGTGAGATAGAGGTGATGCTTCGTATGTGTCATGTTTCAAGGCTTGAAGGAGCTGCGGCAGATAGTCGGTAAATTCGTCGTTTGGCATATGGGAAATCCATTCGACTGCTTGTCGGCGAACTTCCAGATCGGGATAGCGTGGGAGGAGCAGTTCCAATGCTTGAACCGGTGTCAATGCCGGCCAGGATTTCAGTAAGGCGTGAAGATCTGCCAGGCAAGCGTAGTCCCAGCTATGAGCTGCGTGAAGGATCTTGGGCAATGCATGAGGTAACGAGTGAAGGTAATGTCGCTTTTCCCAAAGAACTTCACGCTTTTCCAATTTGTCGGCTGAGTAGCCCTGCTCTGCCGTGTCGATTAGTTCCTGTTGCAAATTTCGATCCAAGCTGTTGAAATCCAGTTTGGCCCACGGAGGGAGGTTTTTGATCGGTTCCGGGAATACAACTGAGCCTCCGTAGCTGGGAATTTCGACTCCTAATATGGGATATGCAGATCCCAGAGGGTGGGTTCCTTTTGCTGGTGCCGGTCCAAAGTACTTTTCCGCAGTCGGTGGCCATAGGGAGAGCAGGTACGAACCTTGAATCATTTTTCGATCGAAATCGAAGAACTGGATCGCTGACCAACCCAGTTCCACCTTAGTGACTCTGCCTTCTTGAGCGTTTCCGTCGGCATTGGACGATCCTTCCTGTTTGTCGCCTTCCACCGGTTCACGTGTAACGCCATACAGTACAAAAATCAGTCTCGATTCACGGGGCAGCGTGCAAACCGGATTACGGAACATTATCCAAGAATTGAACTTCAACCTTGGATAGATTCCGCTAATTTCATTCGAACAGTACGTCACCATTGCCTCACTTATGTACCGAGCTCCGTGATAGATCTGAACGCCCAGATTGTACTCGTCGTGCTTCCAATGGATCGGAGGTCGATGCAGACACATAATATTCACCATAACCGACTGTGAAATATTACTGATCGGAATAGGATTCGTGCTCCAGTCCGGTACGTTGACCATAAAATTAACCCGGAATGCATGCGAATAAATCTCCAACAAGCTCTGAATAGCGTTGCGCACCTCGTTACATCGATACTGAATCTGCTGACTGATGGTCCTTGGGCGCAGCTTGACCTCAGCGTAATCTCCACTCTCCGAAACGATACTCAAGCTGCCATTGCTATAATCGGGCGGCGTATCGTTATAGCTATAGATCGTCTGACCGCTATCACAGCAAGTTTTCAGATCATCGATAGATTTGGTAATTTCGAGCGTATCGATCGGTCCCAACATGTTGCAGATTGCCTTCACAGCTTGGATCACTCCAGAGCAACTCATGATCGTATGAGGACTGTGATCATCGGCCGACAATTGCAGCTTATCGATTTCTGCCTCCAGCGTTTCCAGCAGTATCATCAGATCATCGTAGCCAATGGCAGACGTTGCTTCCTTCGATAGGATATGTTCCAGCTTGATTTCCGCATCCCGTTGGTCGTCCTGTGCAGTCCGAGCTATAGTTCGCATTATTCGAGGTGTTTTCGGGACGAAACCCAGCTGAACATCGTGCTCCAGTTTGATACTGTTGTGGACGCACTGCAGCTGATTCAGCCTGGAGCTGGTACGGAGAATCTCCTGAATGCCAATCGCTTTCAATACGTAATCACCACCGCTGTTCATGATTTGTCCCTCCAGAGCGCAGAAGACTTGGGCAATGACGTGCTCTACCGATGTCGTAACTGGTAGACAGAAAGACACACGCATTAATTTACCAAATCTACGGGGAATTTGAACGTCATCTACTTACTATCACAGGTGAATGGAATCGGAGGACCATAACCATCAATTTGGCCCTTGTTTTGGCTATCATACGAAGTAAAACAGTCATGCGATGGATGCACTAGTAATTTGATACTGGTCCCCTCTGGGTAGTGATTATCGAATTCAGAAGGCACCACGTGGCCCACATTGCTCACCGGATCATCGTAGCGATATTGTGCTGCAATTCAAAGTCATGATCACAAGATAGAGATCTCCTCTCAATTCCAAACCAGTAACATACCTCTCAACTGCTTCACCATGTTGTAGAAGGCAATCAGTTCCTTATCGTAGCTTTTGCGGACTACTACATTCTCGTACAGCTTTGTCGGTGCCGATCGCCGTTCCGTAATTTGCTTCTGCATGACCTCATAGTCGCTACCGGTGGAGGTGGTGGGTCCTAGGCTCGCCGTTGTACCTGGCCCACCACCGCCATCGATCATGGAATGATACAGATCGCTGTTTCTCGGTGGCAACGGTGGAGGCTCACCTTCTAGGAACTCGGGCTCTCCGAAACCATACGCACTTGAGACGTTCCATCCGATTGGTGGAGGGCCAGAACCGCTGCTATTCGGCGATAGGGGAGTCTTGTCTGAACGGTTGACCGCCTCATACACCGGATCCGAGTACTGCGTTCCTCCGCTGTAGATGTAATCGAACGGATCGTAATCCTCGTAGTAGGTCGAAGCAGTATCATCTGAACCGCCGGATGGGCGCATTTAGAAAAGAAAGAAAACAGAACACCGATTAGAAACACTGTTCCTATATTTTCCAGTTTGGGTCGAACGAAAGATAAAATCTTCTCGAAATGCACTCAAAGTTCACACATACTGGAAAATATATTCAACTGAAAAATTGTGTGTCCTTACAAACTACTTACGGCTACAATAATGCATCAAAAGGAACCCCTGTTTTGATTCTAGTAGTGTAGTTTCTCTATCTAAAAGCAATCTGATCATTCAGCAAAGGAAATAAATAAAAAAATAAACGCCCGTTTTGTTTGATTTTGCAAGGCACTTTAGTACGAATTGATCGCCTTTTTATTGATTCACCACAATTCATTGACAGTTTACAATACAACACTAGGATAATGTATGCACTTGGTAAGATACCTGAATAAAAACTAACTAGCGTAATTCCTCGCCGAGCTTCCATGTAGAAGCACTACTGACAAACGGTATGAAATGAATTGGGAAGCGGTTGATAGCGAAATACTGATAAGCATTGATCAACTTGATAACGATTCGATTCGAGGGTTTCTATATTATGTATAGAGGAGCAAATATGCACTGCGAATACAACAGTGAAGCTATCGTAGGTTGGTGTTTTAATGTGCCAAGGTGGAACATAAATCGATGCTCGATTCAGTAGAGCTACAAAACGAACAATCTATTACACAATTTCTAAGTTCAATGGCGTTTGACCTTGACGAACGACCAATCATGTTCCGTTGAATCTTCTGACTGCCATGAATTAATATTGATTTATTGGAACCCTTAGGAACTATTTTATTGCAACAAAGATTACTTCAGTTGTATAGGGTTTATGTCCCTAATGTCAGCCTATGTGTTCATAATGTTGGGTTCATACATACATTTCGAAGGAAAGCATTTTTGACAATGTCCCACAAGCAGCCAAAAATATCCATTTGTATTGTCCAGATGACGCGTTGTTCTACGAAAAATTTAAAAACAGAAATCCATCGGTAAACATTAGAGCCATTTCCCCTAGTAGGTACAACTAAAAGTGTTTCCGGATCTCTATAGGACCACATTCTTCATGCAGCTATGTTTAGACTTAGGCAAAAAAATCTCAAGAATTCCGTAAGACATTACTTATGAACCAATAGACATGAGACATGCAGTTTCATAAGCACGACTTATGAATGATTATCGTAATACATGAGGTACTACGAGTGGATCTTATTAGAGATGGGCGATCCGCTCCCGAGCTGTTCTCTAAAGTGAGCTGATGACCCACGGTTCATTTTTTAGGAACCGCAGCTTATCAGCTCACTGATATCACAAGTCTAAACCATTCAATCCATCACTCATAGCGGAACTTTTCAGAAAAGGACCGCGTAAACCAAGACGCGCATACAATACAACATGTGCCTACTGATCGACAGCACCAACGGTAAAAGCAAACTTCCAAGCGGCTGTTTGGGAGAGGGACATATGTACATGTGCAACACGATGTTAATTTTCTACTGGTATTATCCAATTTATTTATGTAGCCGGCTCTTGTTGCTGATATTATTCCTCCAGCATATGTGCTCTCACCTCACCTCATTCATCATTCTCTGGGGGAGCGGAAGATCCGCACAAAATCAAATAACCAAAAAGCGAAATGCAGCTCTCCAGCTTATCAGCTCAGATCCGAATCATCTTTTTTTTTTCTCTCTCTCTCGATTCTTCACAATTAAGCTCCGGATCCGGTTCTGAGCTGATGATCTGGAGCTGAAGCCGAGAATAGTGAGAGAAGTTTTAAATTTTTGTCATACTTTCTATAATTTCAATGTGAGCTGTTCAAAAGAACCGACTCTCTTTAGTGAGCTGGATAGGTTTGATCCACTCAGCCAGGTGAGCTGTTTTGCCTACCTCTAGTTCTTATACACCTTCAACTTTAACGTTGATAGACGTGGGAGTCAATAATCCGAACGCTCAGGATTCCATTCCGGTCTGCTACATTTTATATTACTTTTTTAAGTGTCATAGCTTAACTTATGAATTCTGTTTCATACGCCAAACTTATGATTTTCATAGGAAATTCTTATGTCGTTATGGTTCTTGTGGAATTCTAACGTTCCTTTGCCTCAATATATGGATGTTCCGGATAATCCAGAATAAAATGTTTGAACCCTATGGTCAACTCTCATTGACCATGTAACTTCTCCTCAGAATTCCTTTAGTATCCTTCCAAAATTTGCTTGAAATACTTCACAAAATGGAATGCTCCCACAAATTCATTAACATTTGCTAGAAGATTTCTTACGAATTTATTCAATCTTTCCAAAGAATTCTCCAAAATCTACCTTGAAATTATCCTAAAAAAATTACAAAAGTTCTTCGATATTCTCCTTAAAATTCCCTTAAAATATTTTTCGTAATTACGTTGAAACTATCCGAGGACTTCGGAATAATCCGGATTATTCATCAGAATTTCTTCGGAATTATAACCAGAATTATTTCCAAAATGCCCTTTGAAAATTCTGTTAGAATTCAATTTGTCAATTTGTCGAAACTCTTAGCTCACAAACGAAAATTAACACCACTATCATGTTGGAGAAAATAAATTTTATCCTACCTGATACTGGTGTTAGCGCCGGCGAAGTGTTAGTTTTCATGGGCGAGCAAAAAAGGTTCGACAAATTGACGTTTGATTATTTATTTACAATAGCAGATGCGTCCTTTTGAAAACTAACCCTCCAGGCCTGTGGAGTTGGATCGGGGCCGGCGAATCTTGTTAAATTTCCCATCCGTCTTCGACCTGACTCCGACCCGACGATACCATTGAAGTTTTGCTCAAAATTCTGCTGGATATCTCTGAATTTCCCACAGAAGATCTGAGTAAGATCTACCTTGGAATTCCATCCACAACTACTATTACTACGAATTCTTAGGAAATCTCATCATTCCAAAATAATCTCTTATTGGTATGCTTTCCACTCATTGATGTTTTCTTAGAGTTTCTTTGGAACTGTTTTCAGATTCTGGAAATTACTGGCGTTCGTTGAGGTTCTTGTCAGAATTTTCTTGCAATTGTGGTCGGAAATCCCATGGAATTGTCATTTAGTAGTCATTCTACTCAGAGTTCTTTTGAAATTTTACTCAGAATTTTTTTTGGAATATTCCTGGGCTTCTCCTTACAATCCCAATATAGTTACTTCTACTCAAAACTACCATGTACTTTTCATCATAATACTATTGGAATTCTCAAAAGAAAGTTCTTCCATCGAATTCTTGTTAGAATTACCTTGCAATTGTCACCGGAATTATTTAAGAATACTTTCGAAAACTCTCTAGGAGTTATCTGCAGAATGCCATTGGAATTACTACTATCGTCAATGGAATTAAGGTGGAAAAGTTACTGAAAATTTTGAATTCGCCCCTTTGGCTTGTCGCCCTTGAGGAGCTGTCCATAAACTGCATCCTGTTTTTTTTTTTTGGATTCTAGGCAACCCCTTATCCCCTTTCCCCTGCGTTGACAATTGTCCATGTATATTTGAAAAAAAAAACATATAGGGGAAATGACGGCTTCGGCATGACAGACTATTTTCGGCAACACAAATTGAAACACTATTTTCACTGGATTTTCTTACGAAAACACTTCGCTGAATGCATGCAAACGATTCTTTATGCTTTCAGCTTCAATTTGACTATATTTTTACCACTTAGAAAAAAGCAATCTAGCTTCGAGTTGCCGATAATAGAACAGCAGATTTACATGCAGTTCAAATGGAAAGGTTGCCGAAGAAAAACTGGTTGCGGACAATACTCGCTCTCACTAGAGAAGATTGGAGCTTTGTAAAAGCGTTTCAAAACAGTTTTTGACAATTCTTTCGACTAAAATTGTTAGAGCAGCTGGCAGCAAAAGATTGTAAACAAACCAATACTGCATATGTGTGCGTTCCATAGAGAAAAAGGCTATAGAAAGAAGGTCGCTGCTAAGATTGCCGAGAATACGTAAATTCCCCTAGACCGTAGGTTCTCAGTAAATTTTTTTCGATAAATCTGGACGAATTCCAGAAATTAGTTTGAAAAAAATCTGCCGTATCTTATCAACACAGGAAGCTCCCGGATGTTTCTAAAAAAAATGTCCGGCGAACTATTGCAAAATACGGACTTTCTAGATTAATCTGGCAGCTCTAGCGCAATTTGATCTGATGAACATCATTCGTGTTAGCAGTATGTAATACATTAGTCATCAAACATCTACCTACTCACGCTTCAGACGACTGCAGTGTTCACATTTCCTTATCGTAAAATCAGTTTGAACCCCCATTTTTCCTCGAATCGCTTATCAATAAAAATACACTCACAACTAGATAAAAGAACATAATCGTTTTGCCTGTATCTTCCCGTTCGTAAAATTTGGCATTGCATCTAACTTATAAACTAATGATTCTAACTAGTAGAGATACTAAATCTGTGTGTGTTTGTGTGAGTCGTCAAATAGAATCAAACGGAAAAAAGTGCAATAAAATAAGCTAATACACTGCCCTAGCATGAGTTTTACCTTTGTCGTCTTCACTGCCGTCGCCATAACTGCTACGATTGCCACACAACAGCGGATCGAAGGCCTCCAGCACCGATACGCGCGAGTTGTCCTCGAAGCCTAGATCTATCAGATTATCTCCCAGCTTGGTGGGATCGCTTTTCGGGCGTAGAACCACTTCACTATTGGTGTTGTTATTATTGCTGCTACTACTATTACCATTATTCGTTGCACTGGCGGCAAGGGATTTTCGAGTAAAAGGATTCGAGTTGGATGGGCCTGGAATAGCAGGAGGGAACGACTGTTGCGGTTGGGAGGCAGAGCGGTTGTTCAGTGTTAGTTTTGGATTGACGGGCTTCGGTACGTGCACCAGAGCGGACTCGGGGTTTGCCACCGGAACCGTCGAGGTGGAATACAGCGCGGGTTGAGGAATGAAACCGATAGGCGGAGGAACAACTGTTGCTGACGATTGTGGAATGAAGTTAGTAGTGGGAGCAGAGTTGGGATGAACCTGAGGTGGGAAGGAGGTTTGAGCTTGAGGATAGTTGGCCGGTGGAAATTGAGGTTGAGCAATGAAACCGGACTGCGGAGGTCCAGCAGGCATAGTTCCATACATTGTTGGCATATTGTATAAGCGTTTCAGCTCGTCCGGAGTCAGTGGTTTAGGTTTCATTGCTTCTTGGTATGGAACTATCTGCATCGCAGCCTGATTGTAGTTCTGAACGACCTGCTGCTGGAGGTAAGCTGGTGAGTATGATCCGTAAGATGAGGCAGATGACATGCTTAAACTGCGTTGCGTTTTGTAACCATGATCGTAAGGGTTCTGAGTGTTCAAACTAAAATGTAACAACGTTTTAGGGAAAACAACCTGACACTACAAACAAGACATTCTCTTACCGATGCATTTGATCAACCAGTTCTTTAAGATTATTATGGGCCTCATCTTGAGGATTCGGAGGCGGAGGAAGAGCATTAAACGAAATTAAATCTGCCTCATCTATTCCTTTGGGCAGTTGACTATCTCGCACAGGATTACGAGCTTCACTAGTGAATCGAGCTTCGGCTGAGAAGTTAACAGTGCTGACATTTTTTGGGACATTATTCGCTCCTGGCGGTAATCCCTGATGAAGTTTAGCTTTCCTCTCAAGATAATTCTTATATTCCGCAAGTGTTCGTGAATCAGACTTGTTCAACGAGTCTGGCTGTGAATAACGCTGCTTGCGAATCTTTTCCAGCTCCAACGTTTCCATACTCAGTGCTTTGGCTTTTTCAAGGTCGGCCAGAAATTGCTTCTCCATCTCGACCGCATTCCGACTAGCCATGGTGCGCTGAGCTAAAATAGATGAACAACAATCAATCCTTCAAGCAGTCCCAAGTTGATCGATTAGTAGAGATCAATGACGTCATTATCCTCTGATCTTACGAGCGACGGCGTAAATCAAAATGTAAACAAATCCCCTCCCCAATCACATCCGATTTTCGGGCAGTTAAATTTTTTCACGTTCTAAATATAAACAAACCCGATTTATGAGCTCTAATTGAATCCAATCTACCGGAGGGCCCTTCTTCTCATTCATCCGACGCTGCTTCTTCAATTTTCCTTCCGCTGCAGACGGATTTTTTCTGTTTTTCTCGTACGCTTTTTGCTTGCCTTCACGCGCAATAATAAAATGCAATCTTCTTCGCTTCCGCCGCTCCCATTTTCTCCGGCGCGTTCCTTCACCTCTCATCTTCTTCGTCCAACAATCTCCGCCACTGGTAGTGAATTAAAAAAAAAAAACAGCATTCGAAACGGGGCTCGCGGGGCAGAACACCACCAACACCACAGCAGAGCGAACGAATGCCGACCAGAAAGACGCAGCAGAAGACGAAAAACTTCCAACTTTACAGCTCTACGCGATAGGGGCGATCCGACCTGCTGCTGTTTTGCTAGATTTGTGCACCGAAAAACACCTCCACCGCACCACAAACACTTGCATTTTGTGCAGAATTACCTGATTTTTAATATTTCAGTAGTTTTAGCCACCAATTTCACGTATTTTCGGTGGAAAACATCATTTTTTTACACAAACTACGTACACTTGCAACTTTTTTCTTTTCGTTTTTCTTGGCTGTCATTGGTCAGTGCTGCCAGGGTTTCGATATATATGAAAAAATTGGATCAGTCAGTTAAGAATCGAGCAGTTTAAAGGCCCGTATACGCACGGTATATGGCGAAAATCCGTTAATGGGTAAAAAAAAAACACTTTGAAACTATAAGGCTTTTTGACGTGTGGAGCAAGAGGGAGCCAGATTAGTGGGAAAACAAACCATCCGTTCATCCCTAGCACGCAGAGAAAGACGATTAAACATCAAGAAAGACTGTGTATGCAGCTGTCAGAAAATTAGGGACTTTTGACTTCATAAAATGGAATACTCAAGCAAAAAAAGTTGTTGAATATTACATCGAAACTGCTGCAACCAGGTCAATCCATCGGTTGTGTAATATCACATTGTACGATGTACATCGATTTTGCGAACAAAATTACATCCATTGATGTAATATTGTATCTGTTTTTTGCTATTACATCATTATTTCATACATCAGCTTGAATTACGTTGATCGATATTACTTTTTTTGCTGTGTATCTAATGGATGAAAACCATGTGAATTTCACATAGCTTTCTTGTAATCACATAGCTGCAAATCCCAACACAAAATCACATGAATAATATGAGGCCGATGACATTCATATGAAAAATCATATTAAATTAATGTGATCGCATAAATGCTATGTGAAATTCAGATGAACTCCATTAATGTTGATTATGGATGAAAATCATGTGCGTTTCCAATGAAAGCTACACTGAAACAAATGTTGTAGTAACAACAAATAGCAAATTATTTTTAGAAATACCATTAACAGAATCAGTCAATATAAAGAAATATATTGTTGAAAATACAGTAAATGTTGAAAAAAGTACTATTCACCAATGCAGTTTGTCATAGTCATTTTTGCAGTTTCTTTGTATTCAAATTGAACTCATTTATGTAGTGAAATTTACT
This sequence comes from Ochlerotatus camptorhynchus, assembly GCF_037179485.1. Classification (NCBI taxonomy): domain Eukaryota; kingdom Metazoa; phylum Arthropoda; class Insecta; order Diptera; family Culicidae; genus Ochlerotatus; species Ochlerotatus camptorhynchus. The sequence continues at coordinate 1,018,086 of NW_027040929.1, forward strand.
ATGACATGTATTCTTGCTCAACGCATTGTTGTCAGGTTCACCATACACATAGTAAAAACAAACACACAATAGCGATAATTTGTACCGCCAAAATTGTCCCTTGCTCATGATCCGACAAACGAGGCTCATGACAATGCCATATTGAATAGTCATTTCTGTTTGGCAAGTTGCTCGATACGGTTTGTGTTTTTTTTATCTAGTTTTAAATCGTGTTTTAATTATGGACGCTAACGGTGAAGAAAAAGTGGAAATTATAATCGATGAGATTCTAGCAGATCCAGCACTAGTTGAAGGTGGTTCTCATATTATGAATGTTGTTTACCTTTGCTTAATGTTTCTAAATTATGCTTTCTACATTCAGAACATGATGAAATTCCAGAACTTCGTACACTTATTGTGAATAAGTGGGGATTGGATGCATCCGTGTATTCAATCTTAATCGGTGAGTTCCCGTTTGCATATTTTAAACTACGCTCATGGAAAGTTTTCTAGTCCGGGTGTTTTCTAGTTGGAAGTTCGTGAGTTGAAACAAAACCAATCTTCATGAAATTTTATTATCTATATTTGGAAATGATCTAATTATGTTTTGTATGAAGAACTTTGATACTTCCAACTTTTAAATTCCCTAATAAAGATGGGTTGAAGCTGTCTACAGAACAGCATGATGGTTGTAATTTTTTTTCTATAGGACACGGCGTAACAGTCGAATATCTAAAGGATATCGATGAAGTGGCGTTGCAAGAGATTTTTTCTGTTGTTAAGTGGACGGGCCATAAGTATGCGCTCAGAAAGAAGTTACAAAATTGGCATGAAAGTACATTGTACCAAAAGGACGTTACCCTGGAGAGGGCCTGCCTTCCTGGCCCGTCAAGACACCCTCTATTATCTACATCGGTAACGAAAAACCTTTTAGAGGACATACTTGAGAGGAACGAAAAAGGAAAGATTGTCCGGCATTACCACGACAAGCATCGTCGATTGGACTCGCAGCACAGAAAATATCTGACCCACATCATAGTAGACTACTACATTGCAAATGAACGCTACTTTACACTTACTGATATGGCCAAATTTGCGCAGTGCATCGCAGAGCGGTTTCCTCCAGAACTGGCTGTAGCTGAAGCTTAATTCAGTCTAATGTTAATAACCTTACCATTTCATTCAATTATCTCTATTACAGGAAGTCTACTATAATCCTCGAGACTGTACGATTGGAAAAAAACATCCCACTGGACTCATATATGACCACTTTCATAACCGGAACAAAAAATCTTTGTTGGAAAAGCAACAACATCGAAATACAGACAACGATTATTGGAAGATTAGCAAGGCGCGAAGGCGCTACTTCTATCTGGTGAAGGTAATTTCTGATCTTATTTACTTAACTTCATTTATTTTTAAATAGTCTACCCGCAGAAAAACAGAATTCTTTCAAAAATTGGCTCCGAAATAATCAACAACCGGCTGAGAGAGTCTCAAAGTTTTGGGAAGAATCATTTTTGTTACGCATACGAACCATTGTGCAGGATACAGACGGAGACAAGACAAATGTACTAAAGGAGTGGCCAAGACTAATGGATGAAAATGGATACTTGCTGGTTGTATTTTATTGAATGTAATAAAAAAAACAAGATTTAATCTTTAATCGTTTTCAGATCGACGCAGACTTTGATGTTATCTACGGAAAACTGAATAATCCTACCAATATTTTTGACGCTTGGGAAGGATTCATTCAACGGTTCCTAGCCTATGTAAATCTAAACGGATTAAAGGACGATTATTCCCGACAACTGCTGTCTCATCTTCAAGAAACATCTGTTGCTCAAGGTAGTACAATCGAGAATACAATGAATAACTTATTTTTAAAGCATACTTTCTCACTTTGGTTTGTACATTTCAGATACCCGAGATTTCATTTGCTGTACCATTTTCCATGGTGTCATTTAGCCATTTCGTACATCGTCACGAAAGCTGCCAACGATTCTTCAAGCGCAAACCGATATGTGTTTTGCATGCAAAACAGAAGAAGAATTTTTGGAATCAGTAGACAATTTGCGTGAGGAACTCAAAGCGAATGATTTTCAATTCTCACCTCGCATCTTCTTGGTTGGAGAGATCGAAAAGCTGATAGGGTTCTATGTAGTAACCGCGAAGCTCCAGTTTAAGCTACCATCATTCTTGCGCTGCGTGGATCTAGTAGTGAAGCTAAAGTTCGCTTTGAATTACAACTTCCCTGAAAGCTGCGAGTTACTTTGGTGCTTCATTGCAAAATACTTCTACAAGATCAACTATACGCGGAAAGTAACGAACAGCCAACTTCTACAACTTTTCGCATTTTTGGAGAACCGCGAAACAACAGCATGAACTGTTTTTTGTGTAAAATTCCATTCGGGACGATTCCAACTTTCTTCGATCATTTGATGATTTACCATGGCACACCTACCGTCTTCAAATACACGTGTACAGCATGTGTACCCTCTACATCGTTTCAAAACTAACTAACTAACTAATTTTAAAATGACAGCAAGAGAAATGATGTTCTTTGTGCATTATTTTCCTTTAATTTTTGGTGAATTAATACCAGAAAATGATAAAGTATGGAATTTTGTTTTATCGTTGGTTGAGTTAGTGAACATGATTTTGCTTCCTAGATTTAACGATGAACTTCTCTGTACTTTAGAAGAACAAATAATTTGTCACCACACGCTGTACAAAGAAATATTTGATGAACACCTTAAACCAAAGTACCACATACTGCTTCACTATCCTCAGACAATTAAAAAAATAGGCCCTCCGCGATACACATGGCGTTTCCGTTTTGAAGCATTCCATCAAGTTTTTAAGAAATATTGCAGAAACATAACATCTAGGCGTAACATATGCTTTACATTCTGCACGAAAACTAACTTAATTTTTATGCATAATATACAAAATTTGAATCATTTCAAGGACCCTTTAGTTTACGAAAATACTGTTAGCTTGAGGCTTATAGATTTACCTTATTTTTCATCGTTAAATTTAACAAGTAAGCTACTAACTTCAGGCTTTAAAGCTTCATGCACTGTAACCTACAGAGGCACAGAGTATAGAGTTGGTCAATTTTTAACAAAATCAACCATAAATATGAATGCCATAGAACTACATCAAATCAAAGATTTACTAATCTCAAACAATGCTTTAAATGTTGCATGTCAACAATGGCAGATCCAAGAATATTCAACTCACTTTACATCTTTTAAAGTGAACAGCTGCACGTCACTATTTCATATACTCCATGTAGACCTATTTGATGGACCTCCAATTCATATTTACAATGTTCAGGGAAACAGTTACATTAGACTTAAGAAATTTTTTATGTAATTAATTAAATGTCATATTATATAAGCTTAGTTGAATAAATAAGTTTCAAATTCAATAAAAAAAAAGGATAAATTATGAATCGTGAATTTAATGATAAAAACGAAATCAAAAACCTTCATTTTTCTATACCAAGAAAAACAACCCTTGTTTTAAAATATACCATACTCCACAGTTAAGTTTACTTTAAAAACGTGCTGGTTTTAAACGCAACTGATGGTTAAACCATAACTATTAACCTGGAATTATTGTCGAGAGCACTATGAAGCATACACCGAAAATAGTTTTCATGTAGCTTCCATTGCAAACGCACATGATTTTCATCCATAACCAAAATTAATGGAATTCATCTGAATTTCACATAACATTTATGCGTTCAAATTAATTTTATATGATTTTTCATATAAATTTCATCGTCCTCATAATATTCATGTGATTTTGTGGTGGGATTTGCAGCTATGTGATCACAGGAAAGCTATGTGAAATTCACATGGATTTCATCCATTGGATATGTGATAAATTTTTTGAGTGTAGTAGTTTTAACTCCAATACACAACTTTCAATTTTAAAAAGAATATCATATGTAGTCTGCAGAAATTTAGTGGTGTTATGTATTTGAAACAACCCTACAATATAGTATTATCAACTGCGGAACTGCTCTCAGTTTACTAATCGTGTAGGAAAGTTCCACATAATCGAGAAAAATCATTAAAAATAACTCGATTTTCAAAACGGCCGATCAACGAAATTTTTCTATTAATTTATAGGCCCGCACGCTAAAACGGCCAACCGTGCATTTATTTCATTTCATTGATAAGCCTAGTGACGTAGAAGGGCCCGAGGAAGGGCCTATAATTGAAAATTTTCAAACCAAAGCTAGGCCCTACTGCTTGAGGCAGGGCCGATGATTTGTTTTGAATTTATTTGACGTTGCAAAAAGGCTTAGCAAAGGACGTACCATTTATGATGACAAGCACAGCGGCTTAACAAAAAGGGCCTATCCATTGGAAGATTCACAAAAAGGCTTATTAATTTGTGAAATTAAATTGTTATCGATTTTTATATATTTTTGAAAGCTTTTCGCATATTTTGGATGTTGTATACTTAGATACAGTTACTATTGTTGTTGTATACACAATACTTCAATTTTCTTAAATATGAATTGAATAGTGGCGTAAAAATTTAAAATTCATTTTCTGGTTTGTTTACGTTTTGGACATAGGCCTGTCGTGACCAGACCGAGGATCAATGAGCAGTGGAGAAAGCACAGATCTGATAATCGCAACGTTCGTTGTTCGAGTCCAGTCATCAACCTTATCTACCACAAGGCCCATCTCAAATGTTACTCTAGATATGCTTAAATCTCTTGTAGTTGTATTTTACTTTATGGTAATTGTATTGTTATTTTTTTTCCGGGTTAAACTGAGTTTAATGTCAATTTGAATAAATTTCAAGCAAAATGGGAATAGTTCAATTTATCAGTGTATTAATAATTTTGAGTGTACATGTACGGATTCGAGCAGTTTTGATTTTGAGATCGTTTGGTATCACAATCACCCCTTTTTTGACAGTCCATTTTTATTTTCCGCGTCGGTCGATGTTGTGTCGCGTTGAATATCTTTGAAAAATTGTTTTATTTTCGCACAACTGAGCTTAATTACGGCTTATTTCGTAAGGTAATCGAATAACTAACTAATCATTTTTGTTTGGGCTTTGCATTTAACGTGCTACGAATGAAGCGATAGCTTAAAATTGTTTTTTTTTGCAGACGACCGCCAGATAATGGACTTCCAGAATCGTGCCGGGGGCAAAACTGGCGGTGGTGGCCCTGCCTCCTGGTCGGAAAGCAACCGCGACCGACGAGAACGTCTCCGACAACTGGCTTTGGAGACCATCGATCTGAACAAGGATCCCTACTTCATGAAAAATCATCTTGGTTCGTACGAATGTAAGCTCTGTCTGACGCTGCATAACAATGAAGGAAGCTATTTGGCCCACACTCAGGGTAAGAAGCATCAAGGAAATCTCGCTCGTCGTGCAGCCAAAGAAGCGAAGGAAGCGCCCTCCAGTATGCAACCGGAGAAACCCCGGATCGAGCCGAAAAAATTTGTCAAGATTGGTCGTCCCGGTTACCGGGTGACGAAGCAACGTGACTCGGACAATGGTCAGCAGTCGTTACTGTTCCAGATTGATTATCCGGAAATAACCGACGGCATCATTCCGCGCCACCGTTTCATGTCGGCATACGAACAGAAAATTGAACCTCCAGACCGTAAGTGGCAGTATCTGCTGTTTGCGGCGGAACCATATGAAACAATTGCTTTCAAGGTTCCCTCCCGGGAGGTGGAGAAAACTGAAGGTAAATTTTGGACCCATTGGAACAAGGATACGAAGCAGTTCTTCCTGCAATTTTCGTTCAAGTTGGAACCGAAGATTATTCCGCCGCCTCCGCCAAACATGCGCGTTCCACATCCGGGACGACCAATGTTCAACCCGGTTCCACCGCCCCCGATGGGAATGATTCCTGTTCCTCCACATATGTGAGTTGTAAGTATTCGAATAAATTGATTTGGGATTTTCTTTATGTAGGAAAATGTATTTTAACTTGCTTAGTGGTAAATCACATCGATTTAATTCACAAACGACTTTGAACTTCGTCTTGGAATTTGATAACCATCATTATCGGTTGATGAGAATGTTCTCCTACAAGTTGAAAGAGATGACAACTTGCGTCGACACTTAGTTTTGCGTTGCAGGAATATCTTACACAGTTCCAACAATAGGAATTGCCTTCGACGTAAACTTGATTCTGGAACACCATATGTCGAAACTTGGATTTGCCGTAATGTTTCATGATGGCAAATCGATCCTTCATTTTCAGTGTCCGATCGAATCCAGCCTCTCCGCAGAGCTCGATCGGGCCTTCGTGATTATGTTGCTCCATTTGTTTAAAACACCCATCCTGATTGCGATAGACATATGCTTTGCATTCTTTCTGACGGTAGCATTTCCATTTAGTTTGCTTCATACGGCGAATGTAGATGGGGTTGTTGTACCGGTGCTGTCCCCAGATGACCTCGTCCAGTTCGAAGGTATTGTTGGCTTCGAGATTCGATTCGGTATTTTCGTCACTCGAAATAATGATATCACATGGTTCATGATTGTGTGGTGAACTCAGGGCAATGTAGGAGTAGGAATCGGTTACAGTAACCTTGACGTCGCATTTGACACATTGCCAGATCACTTCGGCGTCCACATCGGGTGCTTTCATTTGAACGTGATATCGGAATCCATCGCAAACGAAGTAGGTTACGGTTCGCTTTTGCGTTCCGCTGACCAGAATATACCGGTAATACTGACCTTGCGCGTCCTTGATACCACCGATGGTGTCGAATGTCTTGGAATGGGTGTGATTGTCTTGGGAGAGTACGGTTCGATCGGGCGCAAGGATGATTCGTCCAGGACACCGGAGTTTGTTGCATTCCAGCTTGGTGTTCCCGTCGGCTTGTACTGTTAAACGGTTGTAGGTGTAGCCTCCGTGGTAGTGGTAGGTGTTTTGCTGCTGAGAATTTTGCTCGCTTTTTGGAACCACTTTTACCAGCGTATTGAGAATGGCTTCCAGTTTAGGACTGAGATTGGATGTAGATGATGAGGCAGCGGTTAGGCAGGGTAGTTTCAAAGGTTTCACGTCGGCAAGGGAATCATCGGCATCCTCTCGCGAACGTTTCCTGGAAGACCCCGGTGCAGGAGCATAGCATTCCTGTAAAAAGGATGCATCGAAACTGTTTTATCGTTTTATGAATGATATGCGAAGGGTTTGATGCAACTGTCAGTGGTGTGTAGTGCAAAACCGTCCCATCTTTCACTAAAAATTGTTGTATTGATAGACGATAGGGTGTAATCAATTAACAGAATAGAAATGAGACCATCTAAAGGGAATACGTGAGATTTTTTCCTATACCAGATGGTCAAGCTATGGATTATCTTACCTGAGACTCGGCCGACTCGTCATCCCTGGCGAAGGTAAGCGTTCCTGCGTGGGTGTGCACCATCTCGTCTACAACCCATTCGAAATCGCCTTCGATTCGCAGCGAGGCATTGCACTGCGTATGAAAGCAGGTCCAAGCGTTGCGCTGTTTGTCCTTCAGAGAATAGCAGTAGGTATTGTAGTACATGGTAGCCGTGGTCTTCTTCAGCGTTATGATCACAAAGTAGCGCTCTTCCTGCTGACGTGCTTGGCTCCATATTTTACCTTGCAGTAGTTCTTGCTTCTCGTGATTATGGTTATGGGATGGCGTCGGGAACGTGCCAATGGATTCAATGATTCGACTCTTGGCTGGACACTTCTGCAGAGCGCATCGCCAAAGCGAGCTCCCACTCCAGTTCAATGCTTGCATGGTGTACCGGTAGCCTCCGATGAACATTTGCGAGTGTCGTCCTCCGTTGTGGATGGTGCCATCCACCAATCGCAAGGGATACTTTTGCTTAAAAAGTTCCCAGATATTGAGATCACCTTCAACGAGTTCCGCAGCGGTTCTAATCAGTAACAATTTGTCACCGTGATTGCCACATTCTCCGATATGCTCAAAGTGTGAAAAATTGTCTGTGATCCTAATTTTGGCCTCACATCGAAGCTCTCTGCAGGTTGCGATGTAGCTTGCCTCTCCAAGGACCAAATTCCACAGTGCATTGCGATAGACTATGATAGTGTTAAATGTAGTGTCCTTGAAAATGGCATATCTTTCCGTTTGACCGTTTTCATGGGTTATCTGATCTACATTGGACACCTGAGGTCCATGCTGGTGTTCCAAGCTTTCATTTTTGAAATAAATCGATCCTGTCGGGGCCATGTGAAGGGACTTGTTGCAACGCATTCCCCAGCAGCGCCAGTAGGTGGTGCCATCTGGGAAAATCTCCCACAACGTGTACCGGAAGCCATCGAAAAACATTCTAATGCTTCCGGCAGTAGATTCTGGTTCGTCGGCCTGTGTAGGTTTCTTTGTTATTTTTTTGGGTGACTTTTCTGGGACTGCCTTGGAAGGGGTCGAGTCAATGCTGACAGCGGTTGATGAAGATGATGCACTTTCTTGCAAATCGTCAATCGTAATCGATGGTGGAAGGAATGGACTCTGTGGGGTTAAGTGAATCTAAAAAAGAATAAAATTGAAAGCTAGTTAAATTATACCCGCACCCGATTAACATATCCACCGGATAACTTACAGCCTCTTTATCCATCGGCTTGACAACAGCACTGTATGCTTGGTGGGTGTGAATTCCTTTCTCGGCAAATGTTTCATAGTTGCTTCCCACGAACAATTTTGCGTAGCAGGCAGTCATAGTGCAAACCCAGTGATCCGAATCTCTACTGCCATAGCAATGACCGTTGAAGAACAGTTTTAGGCATTTCATATTTGCCTTGACGACACAGTAGTACAGTCCATTGAACAGGCCGGACGCTAGCGGTTCGTGATTGTGCTCCGCCAACTGGACCATCCCCAATCCATTCATGGTGGCCATAATCGGGCAGTTCACCGTATCACAAAGCCATCGACTGATTCCGCTCCATGAGCAGTCCAATAGTCTGTATTGATACCTATTATGGAACAGCTTTACCCGTCGGTTCGAATCCCAATCGTTTCCGATGGGCAATCTGCAGGGATTAATTTGACTAAAAAGATCCCAAGGATTCAGATCATTCTCCGCGGGATTTTCCTCCTCCCTAAATATAATAAAATGGTTCGGGTGGTTATGCTCGCCAAAATGTTCCAAACTGTAGAAATCCTCCGTAATCGTCAAATATTTCCTACATTTGGCTCTGTGTTCCTTGCAGCTAGCTCTCCGTTTGCCAGCCTTGTTCTTGTCGCTTATGATCCACTCGTGACCATCCCAGATTAGCACAGTTTTTCCGGTAATCGTACTCACAGCATATCGTTCCTCGAATCCACTATTAACGCATCGAATCATCCCTTTCCTCTCAACATACGGATAATGATTATGAACCTTATTCATATGTAGCGTAATTTGCCAATCAACCGTGCTGCTAAAGCTCAATCGGCAGGCGCTGTTGCGGCAGACCCATTGCATAACGCCATTTAGTTTTATTCCATTGCATTTCATTAGATAGCCGTTGTACATCAACCGGACTGATATATTTTGGGACGATTGACCTGGTGTCCGTGTCTTATCCCGTTCGTCATCAATTGGCCCTAATGCATCACAAGATTCTAAATCTGTTCCTGCAGTATCGTCCGTCGGAGTAATTTCTTGCTTTATGATATCACTGGTAATATCCAGGGGTGCTAACTGAATCGATTGATCAAAATCGTCCAGCACTTCTGACTTGATGTGGACTTGAGTTGGGTGCTGTTGCAATAACTCTTCGGAACTATCCGTCCGGATGGTGGTTTGGAATGTGTGGTCATGCATCTTGCAGAGTTGTTTGAAATCGTAGAACTGTTCCACCAACGTTAGGCATCGGACACAGATCGATGTTGCGGGAAAATCTTCCTGTGAAATCTAGAAAGACCGTACATTGTATTCTGTAAGCAAATGAAAGGGTATGCCTACTTACCAAAACGCCAAGACAGTCAGCTATCTTCCCTGTTAGATTTGGCTCATGGGACGAAGCGAAAAGATTTTCCAGTTGAGGACCTCGTTCGAAACATAATCGGCAGCAGTTTCGGAAATCATGAATCGTTGAAATAATATCCAAATTCCGATCCATTTTGACTGAGGAACTCGGGAATATTGCCAGGATAGTGTTATTGTGAAAGGAGAAGTCGCTTTACTTTTTATCCAGTTTTGTTTTGATGCTAATCTTCGTGTGTGTTTGATTGCAACCATAGTTGGTTCGCTTCTGTAGGTTGTCGTGCGCAAATTGAACATGTACACTGAACGAAAACATCAATAGAAAATTTTCATTACGTCGAAAGTAACAAAGGTAAACAAAGTCGAGCTATCAGTGCGGCTGATGTGTCTGTTGCGAATGGGTGCGATATCTTACGCAGGTGTGGAAGCTGCCTTCCTGCACATTCGATTGCTGTCTATGGATGGCAATCGATGTCCGTCGGTGATTGGCACTAGATTACCGACAAACCGACATGAATGATCATAGCAAAAACAATGAAATTTACACAGCAAAAAAAGTTGTTGAATATTACATCGAAACTGCTGCAACCAGGTCAATCCATCGGTTGTGTAATATCACATTGTACGATGTACATCGATTTTGCGAACAAAATTACATCCATTGATGTAATATTGTATCTGCTTTTTGCTATTACATCATTATTTCATACATCAGCTTGAATTACGTTGATCGATATTACATTTTTTTTTGCTGTGTATGACCAAAGCACACTGTAACATTGTTACAAAATGGTCGTAAAAAAAATAGTAACATCTGTAAATATATTCTCTTGAAGTGTGTATCTTCCACTTCTCAGGCTACAAGAAAGTCAAAGGGAAGGCAATAGTAGAATCCAAGTGAAATTTATGCGTCACTAGTGGCGGGAAATAGTACTAGTCGATGGTGATAAATTTATGGCAGCCGGTTTAAATTCCAGAGTTTGAGTGATAAATTATTGAAAAAAGAGTTCAAAATAGTGAGATACGAGCATTACTTTGGATTATACATGTAGGAAATTTATCGAATAATGTAATGTTACATTAATTTTCATTACAATGTCATTGAAAGATAATGAAAATGTGTTTTTTGGTGCACCGATATTATTTAGGTTATGTTTTGTATGATTGAAATCGACGTCCGAATCAGTTTGCTGGATGATGTTGGGGACTCCGTGCTAGCGGATTTAGAGACCTAGCATATTGTGTGCCTGGGCTACACCAGTAGATCAGCAGCAAAGCAAGAATTGAGGGGAATGGATTTGTTATGCAAAGTTCCTATCCCGGGGAGCGGCCACATGAAGTTAATCTCAAATTTAATGTTGTCGGGGGGACAACAAACTTTGGAACTTATATTCTTCTGATCCGTAAACAGTGGCAACCTTTCTCCACTGCACGAATTTGTTGCTCCCCGAATTTGGAACTCTAAAAAGTTGAAATTTGTTCTCGTTGCATCCCGGGATAATGCAACGATCCTGCAACAACAATGAGAATGTTAAGCGGTGGAGCTTGTGTTTACGTAGTCTAAAAATTCAACTATTTTCCTGATTGCAAGCAGTGATATCATTGTAGTCATTTGTCACTTTGAAGAAGGACACTTTTCCTACAATTCTACAAGCTTTTTGACCATCAAAAACGTACCAAGACAAGACAAATTTTCAATTTAAAAAGTGAAAATTCTGATATGAGCCACGTTTGACAGATGTTTACATTTTTATCACCGCTACGACAACAGCGCCACGGGTGGGCGGTAATTGGTTGGATTTTACTATTGTATACATTTGGTGATGTTTGCATTCGAGCACTTTTTATGCATCGTAGCGCTGTGAGTGGCGAGAATTGGAAACACTCATTTGAATCTGATCGTGAAGCAAGACATACCACTCCGTTTGGATCGCAGATAGTATAGCCAATGTTTTAAAAATGAAATGATGATATGCAAATTTTTGAAGCAATGGTATTAGTAGGGATCCCCGCGTTGCGTAACACTTTGCAAAGAAGGCCATCTTCAATTACCATTCTTTCTCGTTTCGATCGGCATAGTGGTTGGACGTAGTCCCGAAAAAAACTTAGTGGAAAGTTATCGTTTGTGAGAATTTTAGCCAATCGAAATAGTTATAGTGAGTTTTAATAAGATATCGACCATAGGAAAAATATGTAAAAAAAATAACATCTTGTATTTCAGTAATCGGGAAATTTAGAAAAAAAAAACAATAGTGGTTGAGAACGTTATTATTGGCCCACGCGTGCCTAAAATCTATTGTAAACCTAGTGAGTTCCTCTGTTAATTTTGTTGAATGTAGCCTAACCTAAAATTTGTTGTAGCATATGAATAGGCTAAAGTTGTCTTTAAAAGAGAAAAGGTGAAACACACGAAATAATCTGCTCGAGGTCCAGGTAAATATCCACAACTCGACTGTTGGAAGTTAGAAAAACAAAATTGTAATTGGTGCGTTTCTTTTCACTTGAAGGACCGAATATCCTTCAAGCGAAGGTGTTTCGTCGAGGTAGGTGTAGGGGTTCGCGTATGCCACGCGATCTCTGGGAAGGTCCGAAGACGTGTCAGCTTGTAGCTGGTCTCGTTGGCGGGTTAGCGATATTCCCCAGCGCACTTACGGGCCATCGGAAGTCACCACTACTTCCGGGGTTGTATACCGGTCGCCAATTGCCGGATCACCCCATGTTTGACCTCGAAGCAGCACTCGCGCGAGTAGAAAAGCGGGCCCGCTAAAAAAAACCGAATCAAAACGTGTACCCGTGTGGTGGATGTCTCGAGGAGAAATTTCGTCATAGCCGAGACACGCACCACTGACAGCATCATCAGCGAGAGGTAGTATACGGCTGCAGTCCCTCCGAGCATAACAGGTTAGATCAGTCCAGGTAACCTATAAATAGAATAAGAAGGCATCAACACACACACACACCTACACCGAAGATAAGAAGATTCTAGAATAGTAATAAATGGGACAAACTAAGTGAAGTCATTAGACAGTTGATTTTGAACTACGGTCGGTATAGCAGAGCCGATGGCTATTAACTAACCCCTTTCAAAACCGAATACAATGTGTATGAAAAAAGAATAACCAACCATGATTGTCGTGAGCAAAAGAGAAAAGTCTGATAATTGAGTTGACTACATTATCTAGGGGTCATATTGGGAAGCGTTGGTTGTGGTACGATCGGAAATCGGAGTAGTATTTTGAAGGACTCGCCTTGAGGAGTCTCACCGGGCACGAGCAAACCCTGCCTCTTCACATGCGAGTGATTCTTTTGCTTGCTTGGCGCTTAAGTGGAGAGGTTGATACACTTGGAAAAGAACCTTTCGGCGAGTAGCCCGTTACAACACTACTGACACAGACAAACAGACATAACACTCGCAAGTTGTTGATCGAACAAGCATTTAACGGACAATTTAAAAGTAACGTAGTTGGTAGTACCGCCACCTGTGGCGCGCATAGTAAATTCCCTTGCGTTTGACGTTTACACACTACCGCCATCTGTTCAGCGTAGTGCCCACCACAGTGTACTCAACAGATGGCGGTAATGTTTTAGCGACGATGTTTTACAGTGAGAAATATTCAATGTGTTATGTCTGTTTGTCTGTGCTACTGACATCTGGCTCAGTGTTCGCGGGAAATATTTAGCTAAGCCATTAACCCGCATGCAAAAGTTATGAATTGGTTCGTGTCTGATCTATTTTGGATAGATTATTTTTATCTAGATAAAAAAATCCTATAGTTTTGACAGTTCGGATCACTGTACATTTAAATCGGCCGTTTACGATTTTCGGGCATAAGTCAGGAAAGTGTCATGTCGGTTTGTCGGTGACTAGATTGCGAAACAGAGACCAACGTTAAATAAAGGGAATAAGAAGAAGAAGAAGAAGAGGTATCAGTGCCAATCGATGCTCCAGCTATTACACTATATACTGTCAGTCATATTGATGTTTGACGTAATCACCTCCCGATCAAAATATGTTTCGATGTTACTTAAGTCACCCGATTTCGATTTCCGTGAAAAATGTACGTTCGTTGTCTCGCTTTCTCATTATTAAAGTGAAAAAATCGAACTGTTTGTTGCTAAGATGATTTCGGTGGCCCTAAATGATGAATGGGCTGCACGTAAGGAGACGTGATTGATAATTCTCCCGAATATCCTGGTAAATACACTTTGACTTAAGTAACATTGGGGGACACCAAACGACGTATAATAACTGAAAAACCAGTATTTTTTAGCATGAAAGCTAGCTAGCTAGCTGCTTTGTATGATTAAAACCCTGCTTAATATGTTAAACATTGCTATCACTATGAGTTTATATGTGTTTAATTGGAAATAGGAATAACTTTTCGGTCATAGCGGTGCCGGTGGTGTAGTGGTTAGCGTGATTGCCTCTCACCCCAAAAGGCCTGGGTTCAATCCCAGTCGGCGCCGCCGGGATTTTCTGAGGCACAAAATCTCTCATCACGTCTTCCTTCGGAAGGGAAGTAAAGCCGATGGGTAAAGGTAGGGTAGTAGGCGGTGGTGGTGTAGGCGCTGTCTCCCTGGCGTCGATCCTCGTAATTGTTCCTTGATAAAAATGGCCGCCGAGAGGAAAGCCTCCATTTTGTTGTTCCAAAGCACTGGAACAACGCGCTACAAAAATTTTGACCTTCGTGACCTCTTTCAAGGATGGAGAAGATCTTTTGCAACTTGAAATCTGCAAACAGGGTCTTGACGAAATGCGTGAATCCTTTTTTGAGAACGAGACCAAACTTTACGGCCTAGTCAAGGACTATGAAGTTTCGGTTATCGAAACGGAAGGTGAAGAATATTACGATCTGTTAAGTGAGATTAATTATCAGATCACCAAAAAATTTAAACCCCTTTCGGACCCCCAATATACAAAGCCCTCTCTCGACACCAGTGTTTCTCAAAAGCCCTTCCCTGATTCTTCTATCAAGCTTCCGAAAATTACGTTGCCACATTTCAGTGGGCATTACGAGCAGTGGATCTATTTCCAGAGTCAGTTCAACCTGCTGGTCCGGCGAAATGAATTCCTCAACGATCAACAGCGTCTACACTATCTTCGATCGTGTCTTACTGGTGAAGCTGCGGCTGTTGAAACCCCGGAAGAATCCATTTCATCATTGTGGAAGGCTCCCCGAGTAAAGTCCAGCATCAAAATGACAGCAAATTTAAATCAAGTTTTGATATCAACATCAAACTGAAATCCTAATTTGATTTCAGTTTATGCAATTGATAAATTTCGTTTTCATTTTGCTGTACATTTGCTCTACAAAAATATGTTGTTGCGGGTTTGTTTTCATTGCCTTAGCATAACATCAAATTTATTACTTGTTTAGTTATCAACAGGAAAAATTGATATCAAATTGAGTTTTCAGTTTGCTCTCACTGATAGCAGAAATAGTTTTCAATGTGATGTCACAGGAAGATTTTTTTGCTCTCAATTTTGATATTTTAACCGTTAAAACGACCAAAACGACAGCAACCTGAGTAATCATTATCAGCGAAATCACAACATCAAATTTAGATTTCAATTTGATCTCAGACTTTGCTCGGGTCTCGAGTCACGGTACGAGAATCGAGGTTGAAGCTCAATCTCGATTCAATTTCGGAGTCAATGGTGGTCTACGTCATCGCATCTCGTCTCGATAAGCAAACTCAAGGACTTCGAATTCCAAATCGTCGGAACAAACTTAGTCAAATGGCAGGAAATGATCGACTTTCTGCAAAACCGTTGCCGCGTTTTGGAAAATTTGGAACAGGACTACAAACCATCGTCTCGACCCAACAGAAAACCCAATAATCAATACGAAACTAACTATTTTAAATTGGCTCACTACTTGACTAGCCTATTGGTCCCAAGCAAATCGATTAACGTATCCCATTCTTGTATAAATTCCAGTACTACACTGTTTTGATTCGCTATGAAAGTTTGAAAGATAAAATGAGGGGTTCGTAGATTTTCCTATGTTTCGAGGGGTGCATCGATTAGCTTGGGACCGAAGATAGTACCAGAGCTTAGCCAAAAAGTTGAGCTCGTTTTTTCGGGACCTTCTGGTCTTAGAGTTACCTTTATGGTATACCTATCGGCATCAAACAACAACCGAAGGTTTTGGTCAGTTCACGTGAAGATGATTCAAAGAAGAGGTTTGGTTGTTTCCACTGTATGGGTAACCATTACATCAACGAGTGCCGATCTTTCTTGGCCAAGTCCGCATCGCAATGCTTTCAGCGAATCAAAGAGCTTCATTTGTGCGTCAATTGTTTTAGTAATCGCCATATTGTTGCTGAGTGCAAAAGTAGCTCATGCATAGACTGTGGACAATGCGAGGGGCACGCAATAGCCTTTTTGACTGCGTTGGATTTAAAGTACAAGGTGTTTAACTATGTAATTAAGTAATTAAAAATGAAAATTAAGTTTTTCATTTAATTAAATTTAATTTCGCGTAATCAAAGCAGTGCCAGTGTAATTACTGTAATTAAAACACGTACCTCAATTTGATTACGTAATTAATGTAATTAAAAATTAATTTTCTGTAATTAATGTAATTAAAGTTACACAAATGTAATTAAAAATGTACCCAAATCCTTATTCTTGAACTATTTAAAAAAAAATGAAGAAAACCCTTAACACATACTCGAATGAATTTATTTATTCAAAAACTCTTCTTACACCCTGAAATACGCATATTAATGTTTTACTAGACTACAAACATGACCAATTCTGCGAATACTTATACTAAATTTCTTGGAGCACCATGCTAGAGTTGGAAACTGAAATAATCCACTCGCGACAATCGATTTCACTTTCGTTTTGTACGTTCAACATAATGTCGTATCTAGTGCACTGTATTCGTTGAATAATGCGCTTTAATGCAGAACTAGAATAAAATCGATTGTCACAAGTGGGTTATATCGGTTTACAACTCTAGCGACAATATACAGTGAAAAGGAAGTGATATTCATAATGAGGGCCGTGATTGCCATACAAATGAAATGGAAATCTCTTAGTTGTGACCGACAAGTCTTGAAATTTTACATTTCCTTAAATTCAAGCAATTCCTCGAGCAAATTTCCTCCCGATCAAAAAATGTTCGAATTTTAAGCCATGCTCGCAGTACAGTTCGACAGATGATGATATTAGCTTGTGCCTGAATTAACGGATTCAATGGAAGATGTAAATGCATTTGCATTAATTTTCTGATGTTACGCGTGAATTCTTCGATTATTTCAATATTTCTTTCAAACTTAATATTATTATACTAATAATAATTAACAGATTTAAGGCAGAGTTCATTAACAAAAAAAAATATAATCAGGTTTTGGTTGCAGACACTAAGATGATTCAAACCAATTGTGTGCTTTTATTTGTATTATCGCCATCATATGATCACATCCGTATTCAGAATTGACGCGATAGCATTTATGAAATTCGCCTCCCCATTGTTCGTCTTTCCATGGGTCAACTAAACTATGGGCAGAACTCCAAACCGATAGGAAACGATGAGTCCCATGTGCACAGGACACGAAATGATCGTTACCGATCAACTTGACACACTCAAGTTATCCGTGCTGGGAAGACAATTGCATACCAGCTGCGATTTTTTCCCGGAAGTAGCTCAGCGTGTGAATGTCCAAAGTTTGATATTGCACACGAGGGGTTCCGGTTCTTATTGGGAGTTGGATATTTAACCGGGGGGGGGGGGGGGGGTGGGACAATTAAATGGGACTGTGGACTGTCTAATACCATTATTAGCCGTGCAGAATCATGAAGTTTGATATGTCGCACGAAGGATTTTGGTTCTTGTCGATAATTGAAAATATACCCGGGAACACCGGAACATGCCAGGGAGGTCTAATGGGATCGTGGGCTCTCAAAAAGACCATTACTGGCCGACTTCAGCAGAATCATAAAGTTTGATATGTCGCATGACGTGTTTTGGTTCTTGTGGAGAATCGGTCACTTGCCCGGGGACACAGGAACATGCCCGAGAGGGCTAGTGTGACCGTCGAGTCTCATTAAGGCCATTACCAGCCAAAATTTGGAAAAACCTGGAATTTTGATATGTCGCACGATGGGTTTCGTTCTTGTTGAGAATTGGCCACTTCCCCGGGGGCACCGGAACATTCCCGGAAGGGCTAGTGTGACCATGGACTTTCAATAAGGCCATTACTGACCAAGATTTGTAAAATCATGTTGTTTGATATGTCGAATGATGGGTTTTGGTTCTTGTTGAGAATTTGCCACTTACCCGGGGGCACCGGAACATGTCTGGGAGGGCTAGTGTGACCATGAACTCTCAATAAGGCCATTACTGGCCAAAATTTGTAAAATCATGAAGTTTGATATGTCGCATGATGGGTTTTGGTTCTTGTTGAGAATTGGCCACTTCCCCGGGGCACCGGAACATTTTCGAGATGCCCAATGTGATTGTGAACCATCGAAATAGCTGCCACTTGTCCAATTACATCGTTTGAGAGAAAAAAATATGATGTTCATCGTGTGTATACTTATTACAGAACAATAAAGCCGAATACCGACCAAAAGCGACCCCACCGGAAACCGAAATAACTCCGGAACCATGAATTGATCGAAATATTTTCAGATGTATTCAGAAACTTCAATAGATTCAAGACAAAATTCAATTTGTTTTAAAGACAAATATTGAGAAATTATGTTTTTATAGCTAATTGAATTTTGAAATCTATGCAAATTTAGACGTTAGGCACGCAAAGGTTAACATAATTTTCTATTGTAATTCTGTTTTCGTTCGCATCCTCCAAATTAAATTCGTTATTTCTTAGGTTGAACCAGGTAGCACACACAAACATTCCTTTCATTGTCGCATACTCCGGTGCTTTTACAGGGGCGTGATCCAGGATATAGTTCATTGCCCTGCCAACACCTCGGCAGTATTTAAAATCCGACTACATTTCCAATCACGAACCGATCGTTGTATGTGAATTGGCACCAATCACCAACTGACATTATCCTTAACGTAGCAAAAGGGCCTGTGAAATTTTTGTTTCACGGGCCAATTACGAAAGGGTCTAACGGTACGCTGGGGGAAATTTAAGTACATTTCTCGTTGTACATTAATGGAGTTAATGTACTTAATTTATGCGACTTGTAATTAAAGCTGAAATTTGTACTTAAAAGTAATTAAATCAAAAAATTTCCGACGCTCGTAGTTAAAGTAATTAATCATGTAGTTAACTGTAATTATTGTACTTAAAAAAGGCTTGCGTAGGAGTTAAAGGTTATTGCGTGCCCCTCGGGACAATGCCACAATACCCTTCTCCATTTTGAACCCAAGTCATCGAACCCTTCAAACAGTGCATCGAAAAATAATTACAATTCGAAGGTTATCGGTAGCAGCAACGGACAACAAGCTGAACCTGAGGCTGGTCCAAGCCGTGTCGGATTGTGTGTTACCAAAATCATCGACCCCAATCAGCTAAGCTCTCCAGTCTCGATGGAAGCGCCCGGACCAGAGGCGTTTCACATTCCGAGCGGAAATTCAAACTCGAAAACAATGTCAACTTCTCGTATCCACCGATCAAGCGTTGTTGCATACAGCTATCGTGTTCATTCGTGGTGGTAATGGTGAGCTTCAACAGTGTCGAGCAGTATTGGACTCCTGCGCGATGTGTACGTTCATGACTACGTCCTGTGCGCATAAGTTACGTCTCAAAATCTTCTCGTCAAATGTCTCGGTTGTTGGGTTCGGAGAAGCAGGCCGGAAGATTGGAGAATCTGTCGTTGCACATGTGAGGTCGAAAACAGCTTTCTTCGATTCGATCTCTGAATTTCTCGTCACTCCCAGCATAACAACCAAACTTCCGCTACAATCTTTCAGTATAAGCAAGAGTAGATTGATCTCGCCGACCCTCTCTTCAATCATACGGCCAAGGTGGAAATTCTTTTTGGCATCTTGGATTGGGACAAAATGATGTTGAGTCGCACCTACAAACTTTCGGATGGTCAACCAACTTTTCGTCAAACCGTATTCGGCTGGGTTGCTGGAGGTCCTGTAACCGAAAGGAACAACTACTCTATTGTGCAAGCGCTTCCGGTAACCAACGAGCAGCTAAACAAACAACTCGTAAAACTCTGGCAGCTGGAGAGCTATGGTCAAGAACGAATCTACTCTACTGACGAACAACAGGCTGAAGATCACTTCATGCCGACACATCATCGTGACGAATCTGGTCGTTACGTTCTCGCTCTGCCATTCAAGGACATCGGCAGGGAATTGGGGGATTCTAGTCACATGGCTCATCGTGGATTTCTTCTGCTCGAAAAAAGATTGATGAAGGATCGACATTTGTACTCAGAATACCGAAAGTTCATGCAAGAGTACATAGACTTGGGCCATATGGAAAAGGTCATCACATTCGATCCCTCCGAGCCTTCAAAGGAAACGTGCTATTTTATCCCACATCATGCCATTCAAAGGCCGGAAAGTAATACGACGAAGGTTCGAGTAGTTTTCGATGCGTCGGCGAAAAGTAGCAATGGATTATCATTAAATGATCTTCTATTAGTGGGTCCAACCCTTCAGCCCCATCTAGTGAACATTTTTTTTTGGTTTTCGAGTCCACAAGGTCGTCGCAACAACAGATGTTTCGAAAATGTTCCGGCAAATGCTTGTGTGGAAGAAAGATCGTCGATTCTTGTACATTCTGTGGAGATCCAGTCCCGATCCACTCGTATATTGTTCCAAATATGTGCAGACGAAGCCGGAAAATTTCCATTAGTTGCACAATTTGGGAAAAAATCAGTGTATGTCGACGATGCATTGTTCGGTGCTGAGACAGTGGAGGAAGTTTTGGAGATGCGGAGACAGTTTGAAGGCATGCTGGCAACGGCTGGATTCGACCTGCACAAGTGGCGTTTGAACCGTAAAGAAGTATAGGCGGATCTTCCTACCAAAAAAACTGGAGCCGAAGGTGCTGTTCAGCGAAGAAGGGCGTACAAAAACACTTGGGTTAACTTGGAAACCCGCTCAAGACATCTTTAGTTTCGAGATTCCGTTAGCAGCATTCAGTGAAGGATTTTCCACATGATGACAGGAAAATTGCTGATGCAGGAACTATGGAGACCAGTGCTGTAAATTCTCAAAATTGAACATTTTTGATGAAAATGAGAAAAGTAGCTATCTGCTATCAAAGGGGACCTCCTTCGAATGGGTGGTATCAGTTGCTTAGTCACTTGACGAAGGCATGGATCATTCTCATTTAAGAAACGCTTGACATCATTCAATTGAGTGTAACCTACACACTTACACGCAGAAAAAACACTCAGGCGTAAATTAACAAAATATTTTGTTATTTTTAATACGAAATTTATGTTTGATTCAATTCGTAAAAATGGTTTAAATAAATGCAGCACTCCATTTAAATCAAAATAATAAAATTGTTTGAACTGCATGTGTCAAACTGTCAGTCTGTGTCGGCATGCATTTCACATCTTTTCAACTATGTTAATATTTCTAATTTATTTCATGTTATTTCTTTAAAAAGAAGATCCAAGAGTTTGTTTCGACAATTCCAAGCATACCGAAAACTACTATTCCGCAATCAATGGCAAACGTGTTTCGACCAGGAGAACCAGGTAGGTGGAAGGTGAACCTTTCAAAATAAGCATCTACGAATCTTCTATTATTTCACATTTCCAGATGTGGATATGCTCAGTGGACACAAACCATAACAACAAGCCGAGTTGTAGCAATCCAGATGTTGACGCCACGTCCTCCAATTCAGCAAGAGAACCTTCAAAAGTAATGTAACATCATCGAAATTTAGGAAAAGCCCAACTTCCTTCAAGCATTAGGAGCTGAGACAAACAACGGCTACCGATGCCGATTAAAATTTCTCCACCTCCTCCTAGTGACCCTCACTATTCCTCCAAAATATGGTTCCACCAAACTTCCAGGCGCATAATCATCAAATTTCCAACCACAACGTCTGGCTCAGAAGATTTAAGAGAACCATCTCTTGTTGAACCATCATCGTCATCATCAGCCACCATCGCTGCACTTACAGCAGATCCAGCAACACAAATAGTCAACATTTACACCAACAACATCAGAATCAACACCAGAATGGTTCTGGCTCTGGCGAATATGACGAGTATGCCAACTTAATTAAGCGAACGTGACAAACAGTGACTGCTCAATTGTCTCAATCGATCAAAGACTTCTCGTATTTCTTACTACTTTTACATGTTATTTGCAATATTTTTTTCAATAAAGACAACCTGGGCATTGAAAAAAACGATTCTTAAATAATCAAAATGATGTTTCAAGCCAACAAAAAACGTACATTGATTCAAAAATTGCTTCAATTTGATCCAAGCAAACATTTTGTTTGAATCAATAATTACCGATGATCAATTTAATAAAGTTAATATAATTATTTTAACTCAATGTTTTTGTTGAATTACTCTATCAATTTTATTGATCCATATTCTATTCAAAATTTTGTTTAAAGGGAAACGAACTTTATTTGATTCACCTGCACCACCGAGCAGCTCGGCATTTTATTTTGCTGGATCTCAGTGAAAAACTTGCCGAGATTCAGCTAACAAACGGGAATTTTGCCGAGATCTCAGCTAACAAACATATTTTTTGCTGAATTTCCAGCAAAATAAAATGCCGAGCTGTTCGATGGTGCCCGTCTCGGCAAAAAAATCTAAGTGTGTACACATAAACGGAGCTCTGGTCGAAAAGCCTAAGCCAACCCGACACCAATCTGACTTATACCAAACCCCAACCCGATGTTGACCCGACATAAACCCAAAATTGACCCGACAACAACACTACATTGGGTCGACATCAACTTTAAATTTACCCTACTTTGATCCGACAACGGGTCGACTTGTCTGTTCGGGACCATTTTGCTGGATTTCTTCCATACTCCACTGTCGTATATCAAATAATAGTGAGTAACTCAATTGACCAGTGACGATGAGCTTCGAATGAGAAAGGGACTCTTCAAATTATGGTCAAGTGATAATTTGTCTTCACAGAATTGATTGAATGAATGAATGATATGAAAATAAACAGCACTGATTGAGACAGAAGCAAATCTGAGATGTAGCGTTGCATCCAGAACAAGAACAGGTATGGAACGAATATCGACGTCAACTGCACACGATCGAAACTGCCAGGATCAGCCGCTGTGTGCTTCCTCTTGAGAACACGAACTGTGTCGAACTATTAGGCTTTAGTGATGCGTCCAATAAGGGCTATGGGGCTTGTCTGTATCTCCGGTCACGAAACGTCAAAGGTCAAATTTCAATAAAATTGTTGTGTTTGAAATCGCACGTTGCACCTCTCAAGGCCAATCGAGCCACGATTCCGCGCTTAGAACTTATCAAGTAACACGAACCCTACCAGTTGAAATTAACCAAGTCAGACTTTGGAGTGATTCAACAATTGCACTCAGCTGGATAAACAGTTCACCTCAATATTCATAAGGAGTTGTCATTGAAATTTTCTTCAATGCTACGAAGTGCATTCTGGGATCTTGGAAAATTTTCAAAAAAGATTTTTGTAAAATGTCCGATTCAGGATAACTTTGTACAGAACTTTGAGAAAATTAAACAGTAACATCCCAAATAAAGTAAAACAAAAAAAAACTATTCAATGGACACATCGATTTTTGTTTATCTGTCTTCCAATGAAAAGAGTTTCAAAATGGAATGTGATATAACCTGTTTGACGACTTCAAAATGTGATCCCGAATTTATTTTTTAAATATTTTTTTATTTATCTTTCATCATTAGTTTTTCATGAATAATAATAATTAATAATAATCGTAATAATAATATTGTTGCTTTTCGGTTTTTCATTCTTCCTCCGCACTACCCATAATTTTTACAGTGTTTCTTTTTTCTTCGCTTCTTATGTTTGTCGCTCTTCGTCAATTTGCTTCAATTTATTTACCACTAATTTTTTTTTTCTTGTTTTAAGGTTTTTCTATACTTCATACAACTTTTTCTTGTTGTTGTTGTTGTTGTTAATTTACTGTTTTATTTGTTGTTGTGTTTTCTTCTTTTTTTTTTATATACGTTTTTGTTTGTCCCTAGCATTAATATATTACAAAAAAAGGAGATTCACTCACTAGCTTTCGTTTTCTTTTTCTTTTTCATGTCATGTTTGTTTCTCTCGTTTGTCAATTGTTTTCTCACTACTGCTGCCAGTTTCCACATGACCACAGTGATAATAATAATGATAACATTTGTGTTGTTTTCACATTTCTCGTTATGCATCTTTGATTTTTCTCAAATGGCTTTTTTTTTTCATTTGGTTATCGCCAATGTGTTTGTTAAAAACGTTTGATTTTACAGTCCTAGTTCGTGGCGGGTTTTTGGGAAAAGTATACAAAAAGAGACTTATGGGGAACGGTCCTACAAAAAGTCCCAATTGTGGTATTACCGACAGTGTATCGCTATATTATAGCAATTGATGTGGGGGTATGTGTGTGTGTCGGTTTGGGTTGTTTGATAACGACAAGTTTCACGAATATAGAGGTTCTACAACTAAGTAATTTCCCATCGTTTCATCAACCTCTGGCACAACTCAGCTGAGCGAGAGAAAAGTGACCGGGTTGCTTGAATCTATATGTACACATTTTTTAGTTAACTGAAAAATGAACAGTGGTTCATTTTTGAGAAATGCCTTTCGTTTAGTTAAAACTAGGATTTCGTGGAAGTGGGATAGTCAGAAAACAATAAATACACTTTTTTTTGTTATACAAATTATATACATAATTTTACAAACGTGGGACTTATCAATCAGCAAAGGCGTGGTTGATTCGAAACAATTTTCGGATTGCACAATTTTGGACGTTTTTCCGGAAACTAACACATCGAGTCACAGAAAGAAGTCTTTTCCACTCTCGCATCGAGAGCAGTTGCAACAGAGTCGTAGAAACAAAGCTTATTCTTTTTTATTGCTTTTCAGTTCAACGTTCCTTTTAGTTTTTCCCTTCTATTTTCTGTAGTAGTAATCCTCTACGTTTCTACGTTCATGTAAATGTATCTCGCGCTAAAGGATCCGAGAAGTACCGAGCTTTGTCAACGTAAGTCCAGCACCACAGGAAGAGGTGGTGATATTTATACACAGGGGAAAAATGGAGGGGGCATGCAGTCATATTAACTTTTACTAAGAATCGTAAAATAGATCGATTACAAAAAATCTCCGATAAACTACTATTGTGTGCGAGAGCGTGTGTCTCTATATTGTTTAATGGAAAGCATGTAAAACTGAGTTTTGAGGAAAATCCATTCATAAGCGTCCTTTGGTTTACGGTTGTCTTCAGTTAAAACGATCGAGGAAAATGCTAAAAAACAATAGTCTAATGTTGTTATGAGCGAGTATTGGTGATAGTATTCTGAGGAAACGAGTATACATGTGTGTTGGTGTTTGAGTGGTTGCTGCGTCAAAAGAAGAAAATTTCCCATTTCACTGCCGTCTTTTCCGACAGCTTTCCGTCGTGTCTGTTTTTTCTACTTGTATTATGTTGCTTGGTATTGTTTGCCATTATCTATTTCATTCAACTAGTTTATTTTCTTTTGCAGATTTCTGGAATTGTTCTCTGAATACAGATGTCCTATTTCACTTGTATCGTGGTTTGTAAGTTGTTATTCTGTTTTCTATATGAATTTATTACAAATACCCTGTAGAAGCCAAGAAAAGAGAGAATTTACCGTTGTTCTTCTTTTGTTTTTTTACTGTCTGTTTTGCTGTCAACCATTCGAGTTGTTTTTTTTTTTACTATATCGACATTTGCTAGAGATTGTTTTCTTTTTTTTGTTTTTCTCTACTTATCAGTTTAAAATCAGGAAGCAAGACGGATTTGTGTCTGTGTATGTATGATTTCGTTTCGTTTGTGGTGTATCAAGAGTAGTTAAATTAACATTTGTTTTATTTTTACACATTTCATTTCTCACGTTAAGCTCGATTCTGAATCGAAATTAAAACAGCGTTTCTCTGCACAAATTAAAATCGCACAAACACGTGCGACGCCATGATTCACTACTACACGCGCACTGTTTGGGTGTTGTTTATATTTATGTAGAGGGAGACGGTCGTTGCCTAGCAACGGAATGCGATGGCAACAGTGTTGCCAGCGCAACCACGCGTTTGGCGACCAGATAAAATCAGTAAAATTTGCAGAAGGAGAAGATTTCACTACTCAATGTTCGGTTCTGCTTTCTGTTTTTGTCTCACTTTGTCATTTTATCACTAAGTTTCTAAATTACTGTACAACGATTTTTTTGTTTCTTTCCTTTGTCACCCTATTAATTAAGTGTCTTATCGTTCCCTTTTTTCTTCACATCGCTTCTATGCGCTTTTCCTCCGTCTCCGGTTTTATATGGCACCACTTGTAACTTCTGCTCCGTTGATTAATTTTCTAATCCGCATTTGAGTTTTTCATTTTCTCATTCGAGATTTCTCAGTCAGTCCGTTTTACTTTATTTTGCTTTTGTGTTATTTCATTAAGATTCTTTTGTTTTTGTAAAAATATCTCCACGACCATTTTTGAGTTGTCTCCGGTTTTGTTGTTGTTGTTGTGAGTCTTTTTCAAATGTCAGTTAATTTTTCAGTTTTATATGCGTCGTTGTTGCCGTCTTCGACGACGGTGACACAGCATCGACTAGTTCCAATGGCACTGTTCGCACAACACCAATTTGTTTTTTTCTTACTTCTGTTCTGTTTGAGTCTGTGTATTTTTTTTTTAATTTTCATATTCTACTATGTGTGTGTGTTCATGTTGTTTTGCTTCTTAAATCTTAAAAATTATTTGCTTCTTACACGCTAAAGACATTCACAATTTCACATTTAATTTTCATCTAATTAACTACATTCTCCACTATTTATAAGTTTTTTCTCCATTGTATGCTTCCTTACCCCTTCTTCTTCTATTTCTCTCTTTCTCTCTCATTCTTTGCAAAATATATAAAATGATAATATTGTTTTTTCTCTCTTCTGGCCTACTCTGATCAATTTTTTTTAGAGTGTAATGACTATGTATGTGTTTGTGTGTTTCGTTCATCTTTGCTGAGTGGATACGTGTGTATGTGAGTGTCAATGAGTGTGTTACTGTTTTGATTTGATTCGTTTGTTTTATATCATTTAATATTTTGATGACTTTTTTTTTCTTCAAGGGGACTTTTACATTTTTCATTTGTCTCTAACAGCTATTGATTATTGTTTATCCGATCGGATCCTCTGATTCGGTTGGTTGTGATGCTGCTGCTGCTGATGATGATGATGGGTCGGTGTTTCGTAGAAAAAATGACGACATTCACAACATGGCGGAAACCATATTTTTACGTTTTATAATTTGTAGCATTTCTTATTGTTTTTTTTTTGCTGCCAGGGATCTCTATAAAAATATGTGTTCTTTTTTTCAATTTGGGTTTTCTCTTCTCAGTGGTGTGTTTCGCTTCCTGTGATTTTGTTTCTGTGTGTGTATGTGTTGTGTATCTTTTGCTGATATTATCATTCTGCTATATGTTTTCGTCATTTGATTCTCTTTGAATGAGAAAGAGCTTACTCAAGTGTAGAAAACTTGTCACTGCCACAGTATTTTTTTTTTCTTTGCACAATCTTATCATCTTTTCCGTAATCGTTATCTTCATTTTGTTTAATCCTACGAAAATAATCCAAAATAAATCTATGTATCACAATATTTCTAATATTTACGTCTCTTTCTTCAAATCAGTTCTCGGAGAAAGATTTTCCTTAAAAGAGAGAGCGCTCTTTGAAATTTGCTTAAATCTTGTTTTCGCAACGTTTCATTTTTGTTTTTTTTTTTGGAAAGCTTCACAGATCGGATAGAGATATTACACTAACGAGGGGGTTGCTAACGTGGCGGCGAAAGCGCCAGTACTATTTCACGAGCTTTCGTGCCTGTGTTGCCGCAACGCTAGCGTTTTGTGCGATCCTCCGCTCTTCCGTCGTTTCCGCTTCGAGTCCCGCTGGAAGGCCACATTGCCCGGATCGTCCGCCAGCTGAGGATATTTGTGTATGCTGTGAATGTCGACACCGACCCATCCATCGACATCACCATGCGATATCAGTTCTTCTTTCTCCTCTTCCGTCCAGTCGCCCCGCCCTTGGAAGCCCGCAGCCACCAGCTGCTTCTCCAGTTCCCAAGCTCTCTCGACTGCTCGCTTATGAGCATGCTTCAGAATTCGGTGTCGCTCCTGTTCGGGATCGACACCGTACTTGATGATCACGACCGCGTCCGGTCCATGTAACCTCAGCTCTTTGCCGTTCGTTCCCGCATGATCGTTGATCTCGTGTGTCGAGATGTTGAACATTCCACCCAGTCTGCGAAGCTCTTCCGTGTCATCACGTAGCTTCATGATATTGTCCTTGACAAAGTAGAACACATCCTGATCGTGGATGCTGAAGTGTAGATCTAGGAAGTACGAACTGTTGAACACCGACGACACAACGTCCTGAACTACACTGTTTGAGCCATCAACGACGCTGACTAACGCCCGTCCGTCGATCCGAGAGATCAGTACACCCTCACCGAACACTCCTCGTCGGTAGGCCACCCTTGGCAGCAAGTTCCTCGTCTTCAGTTCCATCTTTAGCAACGGTTTCGGCACAAATCCAAAGTCGGAGAACTTCTCGTCCACCTATTTAATAAAAGAAAAACTCATCAATAATCCACCCCTCCTAATCCAACCGAACTTACCTTCTCAACAATACACTGCAATCCAGACATCACGCCAAAGTCCGGCGCCAACTGTGGTGACTTGATCATAGCATTCGGTTTGTAGATCATATCCTTAGTGTACTTCGATCCCTGCATCTTGGTCACGTCGTATCCGAACAGCTTCAACCAGGACTTCAGATCGTTCATGTAGTTCATCGGCTCTTTCCGGTTGATTGGATCGTTATTATGGAATCGATAGATGAACACATCCGTCGGCAATTGCATCTCCGTAGCCAGCTGTTCCCACGAAGGAGTCATCCACTGTCCCACCGCTGTATCGTACAATCGTTTCTCCATGTACACCAGTCGAGTATTCGGATCGAGCAATCCACCATGGAAGTCGATCGGTACGAAAAAGTCCGGGTTCGAATCCTTCACAATCTTACCGAACGGAGTTCGGCGAACCTCCTTCATAATGTTACCATTGATGTCGAAGAACGCGATTGGCGATCCATTCTGATCGGTTGCCACGTAGTACCGCTGTTCGCCCGTCTCCACCGCTACCAACATATCCCGATCGTCGTACAGGAACCGGAACGTCCTGGACACCTTCGGGTAGTGAATGTGCGTAATCAGTTCCGGCGAGTTGATGTTGGCATAGAAGTACTGCGTTACGTTGCCCTTCTCATCATGACTGGCCACCAGTCGGCCCATGTCGTCGTAGAAGTACCAGGTTTGGAAGCGGTCGCGTTCCAGAGCGTGGATCAATTGACCTCGGTTGTTGTATCGATACTTTTGCTCACCTCGCCTTACCACATAGCCTCGGGCATCGTAGCTGTTGAACTCCACGTCTCCGACCTGCACCACTCGATCACCGGTGTCATATCCCAGATTTGTTTTGTCACCGTGCTCCAATATCCCAATTATATTACCATTCTCGTCGTACAGATACTTCCAGCTGTTCGTTCCCACAACCTCACTCACGTGGCCATCCGCATTGTAGTTCACCTTATCCAGCGAAGTCACACGACCCACCATCACCTTGTGCGTCTTGATTCTATTCCTCAGATCATAATCCAACTCCAAACGATACACATCGAACGACTTGATGTTGATCAACACACTCTTCACACGACCATGCTCGTCAAAGTCCGTAATCGTGAAGAACTGCTTCGAAGTGTCCTGCACCACCGTCCGATTGAACGCATTCCTCGTAATCCTAAGATCACTTATCGCATCCAGCGTTCCCAAACTCTGGCCATACTTGTACCGCAAAATCGGCAAATCCTTTCCATCGATATCCATCTCGATTCCACTCATCCGTGCATTGCCATCGTACTGGTACTTGAAGTGTGCCGAAGCCAGAGCACTCTTCGAACCGAACTTCAACTTCTCGTCCTTCATCACTCCGGCATGGTACTTGAATTCTCTTCTCAGCTCAAATCCTGGCTCCAAAACTTCAACCATCTTCACCAGGCTCGTACTCTCCTGATAGGTGTATTGTGTGGAGGACAACCCGGCCAGAATCGTCTCCAGTCGTCCAGCACTGTCATACACGAACGCCACCTTTCCGGATTGATGCGGGTGAATCTTGGCCAAGATCTGCCCATCGTCGTTGTACAGAATCTCAAACGGATGGCGATTGATCGGGGAGAAGTACTGATACTTGAAGAACCCTAGCGAAGTCTGCAGCGAGAAGGCATGGATATGTCCCCTAGGGGTCGTCAGCGATTGCAATGCCCCCGCATCATCATACTGCAGTAGGTAATCTGATCGACGTGGCGTTGTCACCTTCAACGGTAGACTACTGATCGTGTCCTTGAATGCGTACACAATCGAGCTTTCGTCTCCGTATTTGATCTCGTTCAAACGACCCGCTCGATCGAAGGTGTATTCCTCCTTGAGGTTACCCCACTTCCACGAGATCAACCGTCCAAAGCGATCGTACTCCAAATCTACATCAGCGTACTCACCTGACTGCGGACGATAGGAAATCGGTCGGGAAGACTTGTCATAGGTTACATTCAACAGTTCAGTCTTATCGTCTACCGAAACGGTGATCGACGAGCTGTCCTTCTCGAATTCGAACGTTAGGAGATTCTCTCCGTTCACGCGCAGCTTCCTTCCGACCTGAGTCAGTGAACGAGAATTCTTACCCCTAACCGGAACATGCCTGATAAAGTATCTCCACTCGAAGCGGTTCGACAGGTCTCCATTGATCTCGGTTCGCTGCTTCGACGGCACTGGGTAACTTTCACCCAGTAAAGGATCGATTTCCGCTAGCAGAATGTACGGCACCGATTCAACTGAAACCGTATTGCCCCATGGTGAAACACTGGTGGTACCTCCGTCAACCTGAACCGTAGTCTTGGTGGCAGCTTCGCCAACTCGCGACACAACCGATGATCCCTGAATCAGCATGGAAACTTCTCGCTGCGAGTTTTCCGTTATCTTAACGGTAGCTCCCTTGACGCTTAGATCAAACGAGAGGTCGATGACCTTTCCGGTCGGAGTGACAGCTGAGGTCAACCTACCGAATTCGTCGTAGTTATACACGTACGAGCGTCCCGTTGAGTCGAGCTTCGTCTTCAGAAGGCCCGTTGGTCCGTGATAATCGAATGTGACATTGTAGTTGTCCGGAGTGTTCAGTTCGTGCAGCATCTTCATACGCGTCATCCGTAGCCGGCACTTTTGACCCTTGGTATTCTCGATTGAGTTTACCTGGGAGGTGTAGTCTCGCAACAGGAACACCTTATTTCCGGCGGCGTCCGTAACGGTGCTTAGTTTACCATTGGACGTGTTGACGTTGTATAGGAAACTGTACGTCGTTTCCCCAGTCATGATATTCTTGGTGGCGATATGTTGGCCGAAGCGGTTGAACACATAGATCTCCTGCGCGTTGGGGGCATAGATTTCGTACTCCTTGGAGGTGCCCGCTTCTGGAAGACTTGAGATAACCGATCGGATGCGGTAGTTGGCCTGATCGGCGATATGCACGTGGCCATCGGGTGTGACGGTGATGGCCGAGATAGTGTTGAATTTGGCACTGATAGCTAGGTAGTGGTCGGCTTCGTAGCAATCACAACCTCGCTCGAGGCAGTTGCACTTGGATTCGGCTCCAGCGTAGGCGGCTACTTTTCCATCGGTGCCGATCACTCGAATACGGTTGATTCTTTGCGAGTCGCTTTCCGCAACGTAGAGATCGCCGGATGGAGCAAAAGCGATGCTTTGTGGCATAACTAGGGTGGCGTGAGCGGCGAGATCCGAATCGAAGGTTGTCGGGGAAGCCGAAGCACAGTGCAGGGGCCGACCGGCGATAACTCGTACGCGACCATCGGGGGTCATCCGGAGGATCATGTGATCGTCGATGATGTGCAGTGTGTCGTCCAGCGGGTTTATAGTGAGCTCGGTGGGCCAGCGAAGGTGCATTTCTTCAATCTTGAGCGTTCCCTCGCAGGGAACTGGTTTCCAGTGTGATTTGTGCATGTGATTACCGATTAAGGTCTTGATGACTCCGTCCCGATCTACCATACGGATGTTGGTGCCGTCGGCAAAGTACAGGACATTGTTCGAGGAAATGGAAACCCCCTTCGGGTAAGCCAGTTTGGCATCTCGGGCTAGACCTCCATCTCCGCAGTGAGCTTCATCACCAGGTAGACATCGTTCTCCGCTGCCAACGACCGGCTCCCAATTGTGCTCTGGATCATGCGAATCGTCCTTGTTCTTAACCTTGATGATCTGATGGGATTCGGGATCAGAGATGTACAGTGAACCATCAAGTGGGCTCAGTGCCATGTGATAGCGATAGGAAACTCGAGTGGCGTTGAGTTTCACTACAGTCTTCACGGTACCGTCGATCATGATTCTACGGATGTAGTTGAAGTCACCAACGTACAGACTACCGTCTGGAGCTGCTGCTAGGGCTACCGGTGCCAGCAATTTCTGCTTTGAGGCAATTCCGTTGCAGTCGGTACATTCCAGCGGCCGTTGATGTCCGTCGCCCATGGTAGTCAGGATCACCCGAGGCTTGTGCTTCAGGTAAATGTTGGAACCATCACCCTTCTGCAAGATACCTTCGTGGAAGTTGTACCGATGGTGAATATCCAGGTTCCATCCACCCACTTCGGAAATACTCATATCGTGACCGCTCAGCTTGGTGGTTTGAACATCCCAAATGATGTCCTTACAATCGGTGTATTGGTAGCCAACTTTGACGACCGCCGTGGTAATGCCGTAAACTCGCTGACGATAGATGTTGAGCCTGTTCCACGGATAGGTGAACTTGATTCCTGGGTCGGCTTCGAAGACTCGTTCGAACAGGATACCTTCGATGGTGATTCGAAGGTGTATCAGCTTCAGTGTTGGTGGAATCGTATCCGGAGTCAATTGTAGTTTGATTGTTGACAAGTAGCCGGCAGCTCTGCTGCTGTGGTATACCAAGTTTAGTCCCGTTCCAGGAATTGCCAGGGATTCTTGAACGACTTGAGATTCCGCCAGGATCGCGCTACGATCAGGACAAGCTCCCTGGAAGCCGTGTTTCCACGTCGCCAGCACCACGGGCTTCATCGAGTCGTAGTCGTGCGAGAAACAGGTATGCGGTGGTCCAGTTTTCTCCTTATCATCCATAGTTGACATGATGACGGTGTCGATTATGACTACCTCATTCCAAGGAACCTGTACGATTCGGGTCTGCGGCCGGAATGGTGATCTTCCAAATTGTAACGTAATGGCGCCGCCTCCGTTGACCATCAAATCGAACCATCCGTCGTCGCGGGTCAGTGTGAAGCCCTCCAGGGGTGTAGACGTGCTGACGCGCACTCCGACCAGTCCCATCTGCAGCGACGTCACTACCCGACCTCGGATGACGGCCGACCGGCTGTGTTGTGGGAAGAAACAGAAAAACACCATTTAAGTCTGATTGTTGGAAAAACTTTTTCAATTGCTGAAATAATTGTCACTCGAATTACAAACACCCATGGTCCTGTTTTTCAGTACGATCCTAAGATAATTGCGTTCAGCGGATATAATCGATGGAAAAGTATTGGCCAACCTCGAAAAATCGAAAATAAACCAAAATCTCCACAAGGGACAACGACAACAAACGGCTACTGGCGCTACTTGGTACACGAACACGGATGGATGATGGATTTTTGTGGCATGAATTGGGAGATAGGGAATATAGGTACATACATATTCGATTATTGGGACGTGCATGCATGGGAACACGGACGGGGACAATACGAGAAAATAAAATATGAATAAATCATGCATAAATAATAGTTAATTAGTGAAAAAATGCTGATATGTTTCGATTTTTCAAACAAACAAAAACAGCAAGCAGCTCGCTGTCTCTTCGCCGGGCGTCACGTGAAATTCAGTAGGCTCTGGTTTAACACGTTTTGTCGAATGTGTTCTTTTTTTTTCGTTTTTGCATCACTTATGGAATGTCAGTCTCTGCGGATGAAAAAAATTAGGCATGCTGTCACACGAGGCTTTTTAATTATTATTTTTTACGGTTAGATAGTGTTTAATGCGTGGGAAAAAAAAACTGGGTAAAAAGGATTGCACAATTGCGAGCTCAACGTCACATTAGTGCGCGGGGAAATTATCGCGTGAGTTATTCACACGTGCGACAAGTATTTGATTTTCCACGTGGCTGGCGTATGTAGTTAGTGCTGCTATTAGATGAGCCTGTGAATAAAATTAAATTTTAAATTCAAATAACTAAATTGAACTCGATTATCCTTCAATTAGGATTGTGTGCTTGAATACGTTCTCGAATTCGAAGCAGCGATAATGAACGAGTTGCCATCGGGTAGACATTTTTTTTTGAACGCCTACTTTTGTTTGCTTCTCAATTGAGGGGAGATTTTGGGCATCATATTGGAACCATTGGACAGTAAAAGGCAAAGAAGTAGAAAACTTGATCAATTGGCTTAATGAGGAAGAGCTTTGAGTGGGTGGGTATATTTCCTTTAAATTCCGTTATAATTGCTTATCTTTTGACAGATACGCGTATTTCGTCTACTACTTGCAGACTTCATCAGTGCCAAGTACTCAACATCACTGTGGTGGTGAGTACTTGGCACTGATGAAGTCTGCAAGTAGTAGACGAAATACGCGTATCTGTCAAAAGATAAGCAATTATAACGGAATTTAAAGGAAATATACCCACCCACTCCTAGCTCTTCATAAAGGGATTCCGTTAAGAGGTTCGACAAATTTAAAGGATTAATGAGGAACCTAGTTGAAAACTGAATCTTGGAGGAACTCGGCAAACGAGCATCAACTACTTGTTCAGCCATGCGTCTCCCTGTCGTGTGCGTAAGAGCAAGAGAGGATCTAAAGATCCTGATTCTCTGAATATAGTAAAAATGTTGTAGTCGTAAGGCAAATCTATGTAATGAGTATTGTAAAAGCGTGCGAAGGCGCATACCCTTTTCTTAATTGAACTATAAGATGTGTATAGAAATTTGAGTGGCCGTATCGTAGAAATTGATAATTTTATCACGATGGAGGACCTTCAATAGTTCTGGAATATGTCAATTATGTGGAACACCTCTTTGCTATAACATGGTAACGAGAAGGTATGCCATATTTCCTTTTTTAAATGTCCCGCCCTCAATTTAAAATATCGAGCAAATAGTCCTATCGACGTATGAATTACTGCTCAAGTAGCAGACATACGTCACAAAATGTTGTTACCTCATCCAATTTTTAACAACACACTTAGAAATATATAATTTTACACGTGACGGAATTCACCTTTGACATAAAGGATGAGACGTAAACAAACATGTCATGTAAAATTACTCGACGAAAAGTACGTTTGATTGAGCTGAATTTCGCGTCTATTATAACTCGATTTTATGTCAAAATTGACGCTCGTATATGTCAGTCTCAGAGCACCTAAATTTACATGATTTTTTCTAAGTGTGAAGTGTACTACTTACTTAGTACTGAGTATTACTTTTGGAAGCAATCCAAGTAACAATTTTGGTTTTATCAGGGTTTTGAAGAGGTTTATGAGGCTTAGAGTAGACTTGAATACTTAAAAAAAACCGAAATCCTTGGGAATGGCTTCAAACGTCAATTTGTCGAAACTACCATGTAGATCAAGAAGACATTCCCTAGTAACATTGCAAGTTTAATAGAGGTTTTATAGCATGCTACAAGTCTGAATCATGGTCTTCAGAACCATCATAAAGCTAAAATTGTTACTTGGGATTAGCATGCGAAAATGTTATTGAAAACCATGTGGACTCACGATAGAAAAGGTTATGAAAGTGCCACCAAGCCTTAGCAATTGCAGTGCCATTAGGCCGTAGGTCACTAAGGCAAATCGAGACTGGTTGAATGGTCATTAGGTCGAATGGTCATCAGGCCGAATGGTTTCCTGCTTCCCCAGAAATAAAAAAAAGTTTGACGAGCTTCTAGGCATAACTATGTTTTAAAGATTTTCATCATTTAGATGATTTTTCCAAACCTGAAAAATTTTGTTGAAAGAGCTCTGACTGTAATTTTTTGATGTCTTAAATTTGTCAAGCGTCTAAACGGAATCCCATATGAAGTTATTTTCTTTTAATCCCTTTATATTTGCTTATCTTTTGACAGATACCCGTATTTCGCCCACTACTTGTCGATTCAGTGTCAAGTGATGCCTGAGTAATTGACACTGAGAAAGGAAATTGCTTAACTTATATCCCCCGAAATTTGGATGGTTCAGGCTTGACAAGCAATTACTGCCATTATTACTTAAACTGGTTTCGTGTTAGTTGGCACCATGAACAAAACATGCCATCACATTATTTTTCCTTCTTTTAAAAGCTAGTTGTTCTTTTCTCACACCAATCTATGAGACTTGGATGATTTTTTTTGGTATTGAAGTAATTTTATAGGTGCACTGAACTTTCGAAGATTCAGGTTTAGGAATTTGGTAAGTAATCAACATACAGCAAGCATCAGACTTTTAACTTTCAATAATTTCACATAGCCGTAATTCCAAACATTACCATTGCGTTGAATCAAACAACCTACTTTCAAATACGCAATTTGGTTTCCGAAAGATTAAAAGAACAAACGATTGTCTAGCGATGCTTTCATCTGATATTCAACTGGCCTTTGCGCACAAGGAGCAATTGGCTTCAGTTTTTTTTGGATATTGAGGGTGCATTTGATTCTGTTTCCATAGACATACTGTCAGACAATTTGCACAGTAGTGGATTACCCGGTATTTTAAACAATTTCATGTATAATTTGCTGTCAGAAAAATAAATGACCTTCAATCTAGGTCAACTGACAACTTCTAGAATTAGCTACAAGGGCTTACCCCAAGGTTCATGTTTAAGTCCCTTACTTTATAATTTCTATGTCAAAGATATTGATAATTGCTTAGATAATCGATGCACGCTTAGACGATGCCGTGCTAGTGATCTCGCAAAGACCATTGAAAAATTCCCTAAATAATCTGTCTTTCTGGGCAAGAAATATACGGATCGAGTTTTCACCGCAAAAAACTGCATTGGTAGTGTTTACAAGGAAGCGGTTTCCAGCCCAACTGCGTCTAAATCTTTTGGGCAGAGACATTACCCAATCTTTAAGCTTCAAATACCTTGGAGTCTGGTTTGATTCAAAATGCACTTGGGGTTCCCACATTACGTATTTGAAACAAAAGTGTCAATTTTCGGGACATGGTGGGGTGCTCACCCGAAAGACCTAATTAAACTGTATAAAACGACTATTCTTTCAGTTCTTGAGTATGGCTCTTTTTGCTTCCTCTCAGCAAGAAAAAGTCACCTAATTAAATTGGAACGCATTCAATATCGTTGTTTACGTATTGCCCTTGGCTGTATGCATTCAACACACCATATGTGCCTAGAGGTTCTAGCGGTACCCAATACTAACCTAGAACTACTGCTGTTTAAAATGTAAATTCAAGCATTACTGATTTTTGGCTCCGCAAAGTGTCACACACGACTGAGCCTAGTAAATGAACGAACTAGTTTAAAAAAAAATCCAAACATTTCTCATTCATCTTCAAGATGGATGTTTAAGGTATACTTTGCCCAAGCAACACACATGTCCTATAACAGTTTATATTATCTTTGTATGACTGGTTTTGGTTGTATAGCAGTTTACTCAACATAATTTTATGAATTTGGTTACTTGAGTGGTGCAATAAGACAACTGTAAAAAAAAGTGAATGGGTTTAGTAAAATCGGGTCATTACTGTATAACGTTTTTAATTTTTTCTTTCAAACATGCACAGTTCTTTCGAGTTTTACTGTTTTCGTGATTTTTGGCACCATGAACAAAATTTGCAATTTGAATCCAAACTGATCATTCTTTCTATTTGATTTTCTTTAGCAGTTTTTCCTTCTTCTTTAACTCTCAAACCTCCAATGTCTGATACTGAAACATGCTAAAACTATCATAACTCCGTCATTTCTGATCTGATGTTTTATCTATCCATCTAAAAAAACGCAAACTCCTCAAGTTTTGATGAGCTGTATAGGATTTTGAAACAATCTTTTTATTCTGAAAATGTTTTAAATTGAAATGTGGTAGCCTTTTGACGTTGAGGATTTTAGAGTTAATATGGACTTGCCTTTTCTATTGCTGGCTGTTCGATCTATTTTTCAGACTAGCTAATTTTCTTCACTAAGCGTTGAAAAAATAATTTTCCGAACCGTGATTCGGCCTAATGGCCATTCGACCTAGTAAACATTCGACGTAATGACCCAGCATCGTTTTCTTCATTTGCTTCCACAGTTATTAATTGAGAGCTTTCTATTAAAGGGTGTCCGCAGCTAAATTGTATAACTTAAAAAAAAAACTGTAGCATTTTGCCCTTTGGGTTAATTTTAATGAAATGTTGGGTGAGATAGCCTCAGCGTGTATTGTTTACACTGCCTAAGGTTTCATTGTGAAATTTCTAGTAGCTTTGAAAATGGAGTCGAAAGAACAACGCATGGATGAGAAAATTGTGCGTACTGAACTCAACAACCCATATATTTCGCACCGAGCCATCGGAAAGATGTTGGGAATCCAACAACCTACTGTTTCTCGTGTCATAAAACGTGTTGGAGAACGTTCAACTGTCGATCGGAAGCAAGTGAGTGCAAGAAAAAGTTTTCCGTACTGAGTTGAAGATCACAAGCGAGTGGTGCGGGATGTCGCGAAAAAAAAAAATGCAACCAAAAGTTTCGTTCAGAAAGTCAAGAAACGATCAGGACAACGTTCATTCAAGGTTCAGAAAGCACCAAACCGCAATGAACGACAAAATAGGAAAACTAGAATGCGGGCACGTAAGCTGTACACACAAATGTTGACAAAACCTCACTGCTGTATCATGGACATACGTAAAGGCGGACTTCAAACAAATTCCGGGAAACCAGTATGTGACTGCAAAAGACAAATTCGATGTTTCAGAGTCCCTCAGGAAACAGCAGGTGTCGAAGTTCCTAAAGCAACTCATGATTTGGCAGGCGATTTGTTCGTACGTAAAACGGAGCAAGCCTTTCGTAACAACTACAACCGTAAATGGCCAAACGACTTCCCATGAAGAAACGACTGAATCACACACCGTTCCTACAATTTTTCTGCAGGATCTAGCCTCTTGTCACTACTCCAAGGACGTTCTGAAGTGGCACAAGACGAATGGGATCAATTTCGTGCCGAAGGATCACAATCCCCCCGGAATTGCGCCCGATCGAAAGATACTGGGCTATAACGAAGCACGAATTCCGTAAGCATTCTAAAGTTGTCAGTACGGAGCAGGAAATGTTGAAATCATGGTTGAAAGCAGAAAAATGTCGGTTCAACCGTTGTACAAAACCTTATGAGTGGAATTAAGAAGGGGCATTTGGATTTGATGAAGAAATATAGTGAAACCAAGCTTATATATAGTATTACATTCCCTGAACATTTCATGGCAATCGGTTGAGAGACTTATTTTTGGCGACTACATCTAAGTGATGCAATTTAACTGTGGACACCCTTTATAACCAATGAATATTATGCATTTGTATATTGGATGGAAAGCACAAGAAAGTCGAGAAAATTTCCCAGAAATTTACTTAATTTACTGCTGAAATCCTTGAAGTACAGATTATACCTCCAGAGTTCTCAAGGTGGTTCTTAGTCTTTTTTCAAATTAAATTTGTAGTCATCAATAAGAAGACCTCTAGTATCTCTAGCTTAGTAGCTGGTTACAAAAGAACGTTATGAAGGAGGTTGCAGGCAAGCAGTTGCACGCCACCTGACGGATCGATTTTGGTTTTCCCTCTTCGCCATGAAACTTCGCCTAATTGTTCGCTAGGGGCAATGAACCAAGATTGTGTCGGAATTCGGCCATTTTGACTGACGCCTAATATTTCAAAATGGTGTATTAGACATTTTTCAATATATCATAGCACGAAAACGGCTCTTCTAATCGAAATGATGTCAGAGACAAAGTTGTAGGAAACTGGCTTGGCTATTCTGACAAAAATACACACTGAAAATAAATCACAGGGTTTGCCAAAAAATTATAGAAAAAAACTGTTAAAAACTACAATATCATAAAAGTACATTTTTTTTCACGCAATATCTATGTTATTTGTGCATTGGAAACGATTGTTAGGACTAAATAACACGTCAACCCTCACCATCCTTCTCCAACAGGGGAGTTTGGTAAAGGAGATGATTAACCCGATTCGTGCCTTCCTCAAAATTGACCTTTGATCGCTGTCTACTCTCTATATACAATTTTCACACCGCTGTACTTTAACGAAACTATCAACTCTATACTTTCATCTCCTTCATTCTGAACAATTAGGCAAGAGTCAATTCCAGCACAAACATGGTTCATTTCCGGCTAGCGAACAGTTATGCGAATATTCATGAGTGATAAAATCTAAAATTAAATTCTTTTTCGTTAGTTGGCCTGGAACTGCGCAGGTACGATTCCCGGTTTGGTCGAGCTCTCAATTGATAACTAATTTAAAAAGATCCTTATATTAGCTAAAAGTTGTGCCTGGTTCGTACTAATAAGGCAAGTAGAAAATTTCTGGAGGCCACCCATATTTCATCCGTTTGCGTTCATGTAAATTTAACAGTTTGACAATAGTTTTAGCTGTCAGCAACACGCCAGATCCGGATCTAATGTTGGTGGCCCTTAACCGTAATTAGAACATTAATTCACAGCAAAAAATTAATTTTAATATTACATCCAAGAGGATGCACTTCAATCATCAAAAATTATTTTTTTTGCTGTGTAGTATACTAAGTAAAGAGTACTTTATGCATTACATATATCGATTGTGTTCAGTTTTTGATATCGAACTTGAATATATCGATTTGGTTTACGTTAAGGGTTGTCTTTAAAAAATTACTGAAAAACAAAACAGAATGTTGTTTGCAGTGTTCGGAAAAACTCAAAAACTCAAATCTCATGCGTGAATTTATTCACCTATTAGTTTTGCCTAGCAAACCTTAACTGCCCAAAAATCAGCGATAAGTTTTCAGATTCAAATATTCATTGGTTTATATTTTGGCGTTATTTACTGTTATTACTGTTGTCTTTGCA
Source organism: Ochlerotatus camptorhynchus (assembly GCF_037179485.1). Lineage (NCBI taxonomy): Eukaryota > Metazoa > Arthropoda > Insecta > Diptera > Culicidae > Ochlerotatus > Ochlerotatus camptorhynchus. Next base: position 1,059,325 of record NW_027040929.1, read on the forward strand.
TCAGTGCATGGAAAACTAACACAACTTGAGTGCGTGAAAATGCATGACAATCTCAAGTTTAAGATTTGTTTGCCAGATTTACACGCGAGTTTATTCTCACAGGGAGGCTCAATGAATGAGATTTGAGAAAGATTTTGCGAACACTGGTTGTTTGTATAAAAATTGTTCATAGCTCATCTACATTTCTGAGATAAAAAGGAACTATAGGAATGCGCAGAATTAAAATCAGCGTATGTAGATTGAGACGAGGTAGGTATGCAAATATAACTTTAAATTTTCTGATGGGCTTGCAATGAGAGACGCATGGTATTTTTAATCGATTGTATTTTCTTTATAGCACCAACAGTTAACGAAAGCAGGCTGATATGGGTCAATTATTTAACACTTACTATACATCGGACGGATTTCACGCCAAAACGGTCGGTCGCCGAACTCGACTATCTGACACTTGGCACATATTTTCAGTATGATATAAAAATATTTTCCGCAGGTGAGAAGATCATTTTGACTCAAGACTAATTTTTGAACAGGGCCTATATGTTTTCGCACACACATTATTTGAAAAATGTTAGTTCGAAGACAGTTGTTAGTTTATATAAACTTGAAGATAAAGCGAACATTTAGAAAGCATCTCCAGGATGGAGCAGCTTCTGTGTGTAAGTCATCCTCTACAATCTCCAGGATGAAGCAACTTCTAATAACAAAGAGCAACTTTTTGTGCATTTTTGACACGATTGAAACAATCAACGAACTAAAATAATCATTAGATGATTATTCCAGAGATGATTTAAAATCTAATTTCTTTGCTTTGTGCTAACCAGATACACAATATTAGTCAGGACACTTATGAAACGACACTTTAACGACGTGAATCTGGTCCTCGAAGGCCCTCGTCTATCGTAAAGGGTGATACGGTCAAAATTTGGTCAATATCAACTTGACGTATTTCTTTCAATTTTGCATTTAAAAAACCTGAACACCCCTCATTTTGAAGGTGTGTGTGTGTAGAATGTTGCTCCTATTTTCATTTTGGAATTCACTCTTCAGTTGTCAAAATTCCAAGCAAGAAGAGCAGCGTATCAAAATTTTGCTCGCGCATCGCGAAAATCCGAGCTACTCGCACGCAAAGTTGGCAAAATCGCTAAAAGTTGCCAAATCAACCGTTACAAATGTAATTAAAGTGTTTGGGGAACGTTTGTCGACAGCCAGGAAGTCTGGATCGGGGGGAAATCGAAAAAACGGAAGCCGCTGAGACGACAAAGAGAGTTGCCAGTAGTTTCAAGCAAAACCCTAACCTCTCTCTCCGAGATGCCGCAAATAAGCTGGGTGTATCGTCTACAACCGTGCATCGAGCCAAAAAACGAGCCGGACTATCGACTTACAAGAAGGTAGTGACTCCAAATCGCGATGATAAACAAAATACGACGGCCAAAGCGCGATCCCGGAGGCTGTACACGACGATGCTGACGAAGTTTGACTGCGTGGTAATGGACGACGAAACCTACGTCAAAGCCGACTACAAGCAGCTTCCGGGACAGGAGTTTTATACGGCAAAAGGAAGGGGAAAGGTAGCAGATGTTTTCAAGCACATGGAACTGTCAAAGTTCGCAAAGAAATATCTGGTTTGGCAAGCCATCTGTACCTGTGGCTTGAAAAGCAGCATTTTCATAGCTTCCGGGACTGTCAACCAAGAAATTTACGTGAAAGAGTGTTTGAATAAACGTCTGCTGCCTTTCCTGAAGAAACACGGTTGTTCCGTACTGTTTTGGCCGGATTTGGCATCTTGCCATTACGGTAAAAAGGCCATGGAGTGGTACGCCGCCAACAACGTGCAGGTGGTTCCCAAGGACAAGAACCCTCCCAACACGCCAGAGCTCCGCCCAATTGAGAAATACTGGGCTATTGTCAAGCGGAACCTAAAGAAGACCAAAAAAACTGCTAAGGGCGAGCAGCAGTTCAAGGCAAACTGGCTTTCTGCGGCGAAGAAGGTGGACAAGGTGGCTGTACAAAATCTGATGGCAGGGGTCAAGCGTAAGGCCCGGCAATTCGGATTTGGAAAAGCGGAAGCCTAACTGAATATTTTTCCTGAATTTTATACTAATTGAACTTGAAAAAGAAATTTAATTTGATTTTTTAAATAAACGATTTCACCGATTTACACGCGTTTTCCCTTGACCAAATTTTGACCGTATCACCCTTTATGCAGATGATCTTAAAATCTATATACGGATCCGTTCTATCGATGACTGTCACTTCCTCCAATGCCAGCTCGAAGCGTTTGCTAACTGGTGCAACTTGAACCGAATGGAGGTCAACCTCGCGAAGTGTTCAGTTATCACCTTCTCTCGCAGAAAGGAACCGATCATGTTCAATGATGTACTTCAGGAAACAACTATCAGCCGTGTCAACCACGTAAAAGACCTGGGAGTTATTCTGGATTCCCAGTTAACGTATAAGCAACACATCTCGTTTGTTGTCGACAAGGCGTCAAGATCTTTGGGATTTATTTTCAGGATTGCAAAGATTTTTTCCGATATATATTATCTCAAATCGCTATACTGTTCCCTGGTGCGGTCCACCCTGGAATATTGCTCTGCAGTATGGAAGCCAAGCTATAATAATGGTGCTGAAAGAGTTGAGTTCGTTCAGCGTCGATTTCTTCGATTTTCTCTGAGGAAGCTGTCTTGGAGAAACCCTTTTCGTCTACCCAGTTATGAAAGTCGATGTCAATTGATTGATCTGGAGCTTCTACGTACTCCGAGAGACACTTCGTGGGCTCTGCTAATCGCGGATAGTTTACAGGGTAGAATTGATTGTTCTACAATCCTGGAGAAGATCAACGTGAACGTCCAACCCCGAGCGCTGCGAAATAACGCTATGTTGAGATTGCCTCAGCATCGCACTAACTATAGCATGAACGGTGCTTTAGACGGCCTTCAACGTGTGTTCAATCGAGTTTCTTCAGTGTTCGATTTCAACCTGACACGAGAGATGCTACGCCGGCGCTTTTCCGTATTTTATCTGACGCAGTAAACCGTTGAATGACCATGTATTTTATTGTATTGTGTATATTTTAGTAAGCTGGGCTATGTATTTTAATGTTATTCACTTAAACATCATTGGGGCTACACTCAGCCTGTTGATAGTAAGAAAAACAAAGATATGAACTCCAGGCATGTTGGAAAGCCTAATAAACCAAACCAATGATATTATGGGGCTTCACGAAAGTTTACCCATTCCATCATTAAGTCGAATCATCGAAAGTTGAGTCTGCAGAACTCTAAGATCCGATATCAATATATTTTGATAACATAGTTAAATACAATTAATAACTTTGAATGATTTTATGAGTCTCCGTGATTAACCTTTAACATATCTCCAGGAAAATTTGGAGAATGATAAATATTTTGGTAACACATCTTTGTATCCCACAAAATGTTGATTGGCTTATAGAACTTCAAGATCTAAATACCAGGAAGATTTGATAATGTTTTAATACTGTATTGCTCCTGCTCAGGTCTCTTGCATTCATATATGCTTTTCCGACATACCAAAACAACATTTAGGCTAATTTTTTCAGGGCACTATTGGATTTTATGAGAATTCATGATCCCATTAGATTTTGAAGATCTCGATCATCAACATGCTAATGTAAATCTCATCTCATATTTTTTTTTCTACAAAGTAGACGTTATACTACAATTCTGCTGAAAAAAATTAATAATTTTTGTATTGTTTTTTTTTTTTTTTTTTTTTTTTTAATAACCAGAATAAACCGGGAATTGAAAAATTTAATTTGAATGGACACCCTGAAAAAATCCTAATTAGTTCGCTACAAATAGTTCTTAGTTAGTTTTTCTCTACAACCAGCTGTATTCGAACTACAATTTATTAAATAATGTGTGCACAAAAACACATAGGTCCTTTTCAAAAATTATTCTTGAGTCAAAATGGACGGAAAATACTTGGTCGGTCATAACAAAAATATGTGCCTAGTTTTATCCAAATCGATGATGGTCGGGCACGATTCCAGATTTTGTTTGCTCATTCTGGATGGAATCCCCATCGGCCGGAAATATTGTTGATTGACTTTCTCCCATAATTCTGGTGAAAATCCCATACCACCGCAGGAACAAGTTATGAATTTTAATCAACCCGTAAAATGTTATTTGTTAAGTTTGAACGCAAAATTGGGCGATTCAAGTCATGTGTCATGTGAATTTACACTAATTGTCGTGTAATTGTTTCCCCAATATAGCCTTAATTACATGTGCGTTAGAAATCGCACAAATTTATATGAATTTTTGGAACCTTAAACTATAGAAAACATTATATATATATATATTTTTTTTTAAATTCTGGATCATTTTTTCATATAGTATTGGTAGATTTGTAGTGAAAGAAAATCAAACAATAGGTTCTTCTTCACAGAAAATAATTATAAATTTTAATCGTCGGGTAAAATATTCTTCGTGTAGTATTGATCTAAATTTGGCATAATCAACGCAATTTTTAACAACTCAGACAACCAAAATGGTAGTATATTAGGGTTTTTCTTTTCTTTGATCTATTAAGGTAATTTTCCAACTGTTTCACACCACCCAATTGTTGTGCACTTCACATTGTTTACTTACAGCATTTGTCCATGACCACGACGTTTACCGATCATGGTGACATGCTAATCAGTGATCAATTGTTGAATGATAAAACATGTGTTTTTGATACTCAGTATTTGAAATATTGTGATATATGATTGACATTGTACATATGATTTCAGGCTATTTCTTAATTTTGCAACTAATAGTCATCAGTTAAATTAAATTAAGTCATATTTTAAGGAAAATATACAGAAAAAACTTCAATAATTAGATCACTAGTGCAACCACTGAACCGAATTGGACGCACCATCCGCCAAATGAAATTCCATACAACGCTATTGAGTTTTTTTGGAAGTTGGCAACTGGTTCCGCAGATATGATCGGAACTTGTCCTGGCGAATACGGGTAATGAGTGTGTGTAAATGACCTGTAACGTGTCAAGCAGCTCATGGGACGTATCACATCCCATGAGCATTGGAGGATAAATTCCATTGTAGTGATATTGAGTGCCAACGAACGCATTTGCCACATCCAGAAGTGTTTTGGGTGCCCCGGGGAAATATACAGTTTCTGACTTTCTCAAATTACATGCGAATTCAAAAGTGTGTTTTGGAAATTTGCATGTACATTTTATTTGGCATTCAAACCATTGACATTTGGTATTTGAGATAAGACAGATATAGTAGGCGGAAGGTCCGCTGAGGGGAACGTAGCCCATGTTATGGTTTCCATTTATTAAATAGTTCAGATAGGTTAGAAATGACAGATTCATAGTGAGAAAATGTATCATATGGTGCCCGTTCACTGATCACTTTTTAGATCAAAATCAGATTCACATAGTCAGTAAATCTATTTTTTATAAATAGGTATATTGTATTATATATTAGTATGGCCAATTTAAAGCATCTCGTTTCAAATAGCAGTAGTAATAAAGATTAAAACATTTTGCTTTAAAGAATAATAAATTCAATTCTATTGTTGTAAAACTAGTATTACATATGAAGTGCTGTTATTCAACACAATTCAAACCCATTTAATAAGTTAGAAAATTGAAAATAGTAGTAGCTTCAATTATGCATAGATATAAGTCAATGTACCAGAACCTGGACGGATACTTGAGCCTTCCCAGGGGAGGACCCGGATGCGACCATCCATGTGAGTCTAGAGTATGGCACAAGCTGACAAGTGCAACGGGAAGGACGGTAGGTGCATAGACCTGGGGATTGGTCCCTAGATATGTCAACTTAGCTGAAGGCATGGGATATGCACTGAGCAATTACAATTACAATAAAGCTGATATACGACTAGTAGGAAACCTACATTAACCTTATCACAAAAATGGTGATTACGGGTAATTAACGGGCATAGTAGTTAATTTGGCAGTTTCTGACTTGGGCCAAAACCCATCATGTGACAAATTAAAGCACATCAGAATTCTAAAACAAGTTCAACGGAAGTCATATTGAGTTCTCAGTTCACATTGATCACATCTGGACACGTTACAGATACCTCCACCCATGAAGGACTAGACCGTTTTGCCATCACTTCAAATTTACACCCGTTAACAGTACAATCTTTGATGGCACCGGTGGTTGCGTAGTAAGCATGACTGTTTTCTCACCTCAGTGTGACTAGGTACAATCCCAGCAAGGTTATTGCGATTTTTCTGAGGCAAAATAATCTCTGGTCAAGTCTTCCTTCGTAAGGGAAGTAAATCCGTTGTTGCCGGCCCATGTGATGAAAGGTTCGATAGGTTCCAGGTGAGAAAATGGCCTCCCCGGCACTCGTTGATCACCAATTGGTAAGCGACGCTCGATTGCGGAACACTACAGTCTATTTTACGTGATAAAGAATATCTTGATTTCAATCGTCCTACGTACAGTCTTCTCCATATTTTGTATCGCAATATTTTCGCAAACTCTCTGAATTTGAAAGGTCATTGAATTTTACAACTCCTTAACCCGATATTTTTTCAAACTCGATGCCTCCCTAACTCGATTTGTTTGGATTCACTTTCACATGTACTTTAACATCCCTAACTCGACTTATTATGTTAGTCGCTGCAGTGAGGTTGTTCATTGTTGTTCAAAATTAAGCTTTGTTATGATCTTTTGAAAAGATTTTAGGATAAAATCGTATGGCCTTTTTTAAGTCAAAACATTTAAAAGGCAAATGTTCAGCTTTACATATTTATGGATAAAACTTTCATTTGAAATATAGGTATATAGGGAAAATGGCTCTAATGTTAGCCTATGGATCTAAGATTGGGCCCATCGTTAAAAATCTGCTATTTATCAATTTTATCTAAATGAACGCATCATTGGGACGGTACTGAAGGATATTTTTGGTCGCTATTGAAAATTTAGTCGATTGCTGAATTTAAGTATGGGTCCAAATTAGGGGCATTTATGCCGACATTACATCCATTTCCCCTACATAAAAAAAAATTTCATTTGAAAGTCACAGCTAAATGCAATTTTAAACAGACATGGCCAGGCGTGGAAAATCATTTACATTCATTTGATTCTAACTTTTTTCATCAATATAATTCAGTAAAATAATATATATAGCTTTCGTAGGTTTTGATATTACCTACAACTTTTGTAAATAGTTTTAATCTGTGTCTCTTATGCATGACAAACTAGAGCGGGTAAATGACAGCACTAAATTAATGTAATAATGTTCCATGCCTGAGGGTGGCCACTTGATTCTCGTTCTTTAGCTTTATTACGTCTTCACGCCGGCTCTCAATTTAGTGTCCTTTGAGCACTTCCACAGTTGTTAATTGATAGCATTCTAAGCATGTACCATTTTTCTATTAGTGTGACAAGTACAATAATACTCTATGCTCAAAGAAGTCGAGACTCTTTCCAACCCGAAAAATTCCTATACCGGACCGGAAATCGAACCCAGCTGCCTCCAGCATGGTCTTGCTTTATTGCTGCTCCTTTGGATTAAACTAGATTAAAGAATTCAAATTCCCGTTTTTTCAGGCTTATCCCGTTTGCCTAACATAGTGTTCCGGTTTGAGTGAAAGAGCAACATATGATAAAACATGTCAAGTAACATTACAAGTGTTATCGAGGTTCTACAAGATCACGATAAAACCAATACTGTAGGGAACAATTTTTACCCTTAGCAAAGCGGTCTGTAGATGTGAGATCAAAATACGAATTTTTCAAGGCAATTCATAAGGGAATTTCTGAAAAATATCTTGGGAGAATCATTGACAAATTTTGGGAAGAATCTCAATTGAATTTTGAAGTGTGAAGGTGAGAGGTGAAATAATACAAATCATTGCAACCATCAATATTATTTTGTAACAACCGATCATGTTTCCAAAATGGATTTTTATGAAGCTGATTTTAATGAGATTTTAATTTCCCTGATAAAAAAAATATCTAAGCTTAGAATCTTAAAAAAATGTTAAGCAAACATCTTGAAAAAAAATCATTAGGGTGGATCAAAATATAATCATTAGGGTGGATCAAAATATTGATTTCCTGAGTCCTGATAGTTCTGTTAGTTAGTAATTAATAAGGAAGATGATGTTTATCTGACATAATCCATCAACTGCTTAGCAGGCACCATTTTTGTTTTCCCCTAAAACAACAAGACAGTTTTTGTTCAGCATTTTTTTTTTCGATGTGTGTGACGAACAAGCCTTTGATTCCATTCGAATGGTTTAGGTTTCTTGTTGACTTAAAACAATGTTTTCAGGCGGATTTGTTGTAATCTAATTTAGTTACAATCAGAAATGTTAAGGCCCGCACTAGGCAGGAGCAGTGAGACACAGAGTCTTGAACATTAAAACACATGTTGTAACTAGTGTTGTAATATGGTTCAAATCATAAAATTATTATTCGACCACACCTTGAATGATATTTGACAGGTCGTGTGGTTGATCGAGTATGGGAACGATAATTTTTTTTTTTCCTTTGTTCGGGATCTAACACTACTGCGACCAGTAAATTGATCTATTGTAGTAACGATCATACATTACGTCACGCTGTTAGAAGGGAGGGGGAGGGTTGGAATTCGTGACTATCCTTACAAAAATAAAATAAAATAATAAGGTCCATACAAAAGGAGGCCATGAAAATGAGCCTTTTGCGTGAAGTAATTAATTGAAGTTTCCCATATAAAGAATACTTTTTACTCTTTCAAACAATATCACTGGCATGTCTCACTGATCCCCACATGTATGTTTTATGAACCAGCATCTGGCTGAAAATCTCCTTTATAAAGACAACCAACCAACCAACCAACCAACCTACTATGCGATAGAAAGGAAGGTTTAAAACACCCCCTGGGCAAAACGCCACCATTGTATTTCTTCAAATTCAGGTTTTACAATACTGATGGGCAATCCAAGTTTGGGATGGGACAAGTTTGCTGTGCAAATTTCACAGCTGTCAATTGTCGCATATAGGGGAAATGACTCTAATGTTGGCCTATGGATCTAAGATTGGGCCCATCGCTATCATTTTGGTAAGCTTATTTGAGAAAGTATTCATTCCATCTTTGTGTTGCATGAGACATCTTGAATTAATGCTTTGAGCATGTCCTATTTTTGGTGAGTGGTGTACTATCCGTTTAAAACAAACCATACATTATCTTTGTTGGGCGAGCATATTAGTTGATAGATGGGGCACATTACACCGCCTAATTGAAGAACCTAGAATTTTATTTATTTATTTGTTGTCAAACCGTTTTACAATTGTTTTAGTGATGTCGAAAAAAATAATCGTTAACTGCCACTGAAGAAAAATAAATTATTACAAGTTGTTTCTAATTCCCAAAGCAATGGAAATACGTGATAATTGTGTTAGTGAAAGTGAAAACGGTAAAAATAGATCTGCTTTTTCTTAAGGGAGGCGTATTACACCTGTTTACCCTAAATTGAATTAGATTTGTTGTTGAAATTGACCACCTGAAACGTTTTTACTAAATTATACAAATAACAAGTTAGTATACATTCAAAGTGTTTTCATGTTACTTCATACGCAAAGTTTGCGATTTTCAGAGTTGGCTGGAAATGCTATCTAACGTGAAGCTTTAGTGTGATAATTTATTAGCTAGAGAATGATCTTAAAAGAGGGTAGGTGGATAGTTCCGTTAGAGTATTTTATCATTTTAATGGTACATTTACATAACTGCCTTTTAAAAATGGTTCTTATTTCAAGATAATGATTTTTTTTTTCAATGTCTGGAATCCTGAACATTATTTCAAGTTCTGAAGTGTGCTTAAGTCCAACGTCTCAAAATAATTTTTTTTTCGAGCTCAAAATTAAAAAAAAACCCGCATTTAATATTTGCACCATCTCAGAATTATTTTTAAAAGTCTCTAATAAAGTTTCATTTGCTCTAGAAACAATTTAAAAAAAATCAAACAATTATTTTTTTATAATTTGGTTTGAAGTTTGTTTTAATGAATTCAAATAAGTGGTCAATTATTTTTTCAATGTATATATTTTTATTTGTTCTTAAATTAATTCTCTATAACTCGTCCTTTGATACCATTTCGATACAATAAACAGTTTTCGAGATTTTTGAACTTAGTTCCCCTGAAATATATACGCCCTTTTGAAATACGCGTTTGAAAAAAATGTCTAATCTAAATATCTGTTCCCTCTAGAATTCCTATAAGTCTAGTATAAGTTGAAATTGGAACAGGTGATTATCTGTCGACGGCTTGGAAAACCTCATTCCAAATCAAACCATGCATGCTTGGCATGCACAGTTCTACACACCAACTACTCATTTGGTAATAACTTTTCACTCAGATGTTGAAATTTATTTTTCTTTAAAGTAATTGATCGATTAGGCTCATAATTTACTATAGATATGCGAAGATTAGGTAAAGCTTAACATTTGAATCAACACTAATCAATTTAACACTTAAATTCCGAGATGTGTAGTGAGAATTTCTCACCTCATTTTTACAACGCAAAAACAAATACAGTTTACTTCTAGCATTAAAATTTACTTTTTTTACATATCTATAACAAGCTTACACTCTATTCTATCTACTGCTTAAAAAAGAACTATGTTCCATCAACTGTGTGCAAAGTTATTAGCAAATGAGCAGTTCGTGACCAAAACTGTGTATGCCAAGCATGCTCTCTACCCGAGCAAAGTCTGAGATCAAATTGAAATCTAAATTTGCTGTTGTGATTTCGCTGATAATGATTACTCAGGTTGCTGTCGTTTTGGTTTAAAACGACCAAAACGACAGCAACCTGAGTAATAATTATCAGCGAAATCACAACATCAAATTTTCGGTTAAAATATCACAATTGAGAGCAAACAAATCTTCCTGTGACATCACATTGAAAACTATTTCTGCTATCAGTGAGAACAACCTGAAAACTCAATTTGATATCAATTTTTCCTGTTGATAACAAAACAAGTATTCAATTTGATGCTATGCTAAGGCAATGAAAACAAACATATTTTTGAAGAGCAAATGTACAGCAAAATGAAAACAAAATTTGGTATCAAATTTGTCAATTGCGTAAACTGAAATCAAATTATGATTTCAGTTTGATGTTGATATCAAAACTTGATTTCAATTTGCTGTCATTTTGATGCTGGACTTTGCTTGGGTAACTAATTCCCTACTGTCAAAAACATAGACAAAGTTTCATTTAAATCTGAAAGGTTTGCGTAAGCTTAATTTATATACCGAAGAATATCAGCCAAAACCTTAAAAACAAAATATTTCAAAATTCAAAAAAAAAATCAATTCAGATGTCAGTAACAGACATCTTTAAAAAAAACATTTGAACTTGAATCGAGAATGGTATGGAAAAGACTGGTTTAGGTAAAAATTGAACCGAAAACGATCGATTTAATCCTTATGTGAGTGAGGAATTTGTTTTTGAGCGGCGCCGGTGGTGTAGTGGTAAGCGTGATTACCTCTCACCCCAGCAGGTCTGGGTTCAATCCCAGTCGGCGCCGCCGGGATGTTCTGAGGCATAACATCTCTGATCACGCCTTCCTTCGGAAGGGAAGTAAAGCCGTTGGTCCCCGGTTCATGAGTTGATGAGTCGATAGGTAGAGTCTAGGTGTGGGAGCTGCCTCCCTGGCGTCGGTAGCATTGGTGCTCAGCACGGAAGACAAGATCGACGGAAAACAGATCCGTAATTTCTTCTGTGTTATTTGCAACGATTGGCCTGTCCGAACCCCCTGTCCCGCCGGAGGTCCATCGTGCACAGCTCTGTTTAGAGTCCCAAGCTGACACGAGGACGATTTGCTTTTTTCTACACTGTGTTATTCCATCACGCACATAATTATTTAATAATAGTTTAATCGGTGCGAGCAAATCGTTTAAACGAACATCAAATTGAGATCGGTAATTCCCAGAATGATTTCTTTTAGGTCAGCCGTTATATCGGCAACAGCTTCACGCCACACGACATTAAATGGTTAATTTTCGCAACAGATCTAGTACAAAAAAGCTACGGCAGTAAACCGGAAAATGTTGTTCCAATATTTGAAACAAGTGATAACTTTTTTTTCTGTACTGGCCACCATTTTTTTAAAGCTTTATTAGCGAGACTTTTAGCCTTAGGCTGGATCGTCTCTCAGAAATATGTTTTCTGTTATCGCTTCTTCGCTAGTTTTGGAAAAATACATATTTTTGAATAACGTTTTGCCTATATAAAAAGATGTGCCATGCTGTCAGTAGTGGGGAGATTAAAACTGACAGCTTATATTAATCGATTTTTTTTATAGGTGAAGACGTCTGCACATTGTAAACGAAGTACGCGTATTTGTCAAGGATAAGCAAATAAGTTAGTGAAGTTAAATGAAAATTACTAATCCTTCTCTCTTTGTTTATACAGAAATTCCACTAAGACGCCACATTCATCAGGATTGAATAAAATAATCAACAAATTCACTATAATTTTTTAAATATTTACAATTGCACTTCGTAGCTTCGACGTCCATTTTCTCAATGCCCACTTTTTCTTTATGGGACTGATATGCAATTATAGGCAGTGAAGTCCCAGCACTACCACACTAGTGGACAGTGTTTGAAAATCTCCTAAGTATTTTCATCACGGCGGTCGGCTATCGCGTGCTTTTGGTCATAATCAGAAGATAATGATATTTTTACAAACTATTGCACATTATTCTAATAATTGTTACTATCCAGCTCGGTAATGGTGGCCTGCAAAAATGAATAATTCCACAGTAGTTTTTGACACTAACAAGAGGTTCCCTTTCGCGTCTACCAGGAATAGCTGAAAATGAAACCAAGAGCCACATGTGAAAAGGGCATACAAGCTTTTTGTAAACAAACCTTTGTAAGCCCTTTTCTCGCCAACCGAGGGTCGCCCACGCAAACCAAGAACATCATCGGGAAGTGAAAAGTTTCCCCACCCGGTGATGTTGATAGTTTGCGTGAATGTCATAGGAGTGGCGAGAAAAAGGACATAAGAAGGTTTGTTTACAAAAAGCTTGTATGTCCTTTTCACATGTTGTTCTTGAAACGACATGTGACCTCCAGCTGTGTCAAAAACTACACTGAAGTATGCATTTTTATAAATATGAAAGCCGCCATTACTGAGCGTAGATTACTGGCTATAGGTTGTAACTGCAATCCGTTGTTTAAAGCTATTTTGAAAATTCATGGAAAAACATTGCATTTCGACCAAAAACGAAACATCGTTACCCATTGTGCTGGAGTGAGAGTGATTATACTCATGAATTTTCCAAACACTGCCTAAGGCAAGGCACCCTTCAGGGCACAAGTGGCGGTGGTACTTCATCACCACACACGGTTGAAACTTTGAACGATGTCGTGTGGCGTTAGGTGGACGTTTACATAATATTTTTACATGTCAAATGATGCAACAACGGCGCCACACTAGTGGACACTGCCCACAAGGCAAGACGCCCGTTGTATACTTTCTGATTACGGTTATCAAAACCAGATAAATGGTCAAACATTGAATATCATCATCGTGTATAGAGGACAATTTACCTTCGTTATTCGACCGATGAGAGTAACTCAGTAACTGAGTAGAATTCAACTCAAAATTGTAAAAAAGCGAATGAGTAAAAATTTCCTCACTTTTCCAGGAAAAACTACTTGAAACTGCGAGCATCATTTTACTCAGTCTACTAATAAACAAGTAGTTTTTTCCTGGAAAATCGAGGATAATTTTATTAATTTACTGAGAAACTTAAATTTTTGCAATTTTGAGTAAAATTCGACTCAATTTTACTTATTTTTAAATACTAGGTATATAGAGATCTATATAGATTTTTGGAAAAAAATGAATTTTCAAAGTTTTGAGCTTTTATAAACGTTAAAGATTTGTGAGACTTTAATACAAATGTGGCATCACTGATTTTACTAATTGTACACAGCCGACATAATTCCGAAAAGGAATTGTGAAATCCATATTGCATCATGTGAAAGGTTCCATTCTTTCAGAGATGAGAACATACAAAGCCAGACGATCATGTTCGACGACTAGCTCAAACCACGTTCCTTCCTTTCGTCATATTCCACTTCTTTGGCTATTTTTACTATTACTTAGTAATCGCTTTCGCAGTTATCAATAATTTTTAATTGACCTGTACTATTTTTGTAATCGTGTGATAAAAGTACTCTTTGCTCAGGGAAGTCGAGATATATACAACCCAGACAATTTATGGACCAGACCGGGAATCGAACCCATTGCCTCCAGCATGGTCTTGCTTTATAGCTGCGTCCATTTATCTTTTGAACTATGGAAGGTCACTATTTCGTTCGTTATACGTTACGTCAAATTCGTATTTAACTGTCATTTTGACGCATCTTTTCAATAACGCCCTCAAGTTATGTTATTCGGTTTGTTCTGTACTATTTAAGTTTTATAGTGTTCTTGAAGAATACATGAAAATCTTAAAAAAAACTTAAACTCGTAGACTGAGTAAAATTTGTCTCGATTTGTCTTCATATTCATAAATCAGGGACTATTTTACTTCAACCTGACTCCACTTTCTACCAAGGGGTAAGACAGCTCCTGAGCTCCTGAGTAATTTCAGAGTTGCTTTTGAGGCACCTCGAGTAAATTACATTGCTCAGCGAGAAAGATCACTGTCATTTGCTTTCTCACTTTTCGCATCACAGCAACATATGGAAGTGCGAAGCCGAAAAGCTACTGTCAAGCAAAACATCAACAAAAATCGGGGCTTTCGGCCTGCAACTCCAGGCGAGTATGATTGCGGTTCTGAACTTTCGGTACCTAAATTTCCATCGGTTCCCAGCTTCCGGGATGGCATCCGGATTTATTATGAAAACGTGCGTGGGCTGAGGACTAAAATCGACTCGTTTTTCTTGGCTGTTGCGGATTGATTTGATCGTACTGACGGAAACGTGACTGGATGACCGGATCTATTCATCGCTACTTTTCGGATCACTTTATTCCGTCTTCAGAACTGACCGATCTCCCATGAACAGTCAAAAATCGTGCGGTGGAGGCGTTCTGCTTGCTGTCTCAACAAGACTAAGCAGCTACCCATTTCCAGTCTACTGGAACAGCTCTGGATTGTCGTGGAATTTCCACAACATATTCTCAGTATAGGCGCTGTCTACCTGCCTCCTGACCGAAGAAGCAACTACACGATCATCCGTTAGATTATGGAATAGTTAGGCTCGATTTCGTCTCGATTGTGTCCCCGCTCTTCCACTCTACTGTTTGGTGGGCTACAACCAAGCTTTTGGACAGATTTAACTTACACGAGTTTACTCAAGAAAACACTTTTCCGAACCAAATCGGACGATTGCTAGATCTAGTCCTGGCATTCCTGATTCCGCATTACCAGGTACTTCTACTTCTTCACCGGTCGAGCCACTGTCGTCTTTGTCGTATTAGATGCTAGATTGTTGCTTCTACCATCGATCTGTGTTCCGAAAATATCCGGAAATATCTTAACACATAGTCGATGAAGAGAATCGATCAGTGTAGATAGGACCTATTGAAAAGTGACGAGAGAATTCTATTTTGTTTACAAACAGGATTGACGTCTAATATGTAAACGTGGTAAACGGAGTAAACCGAGAAGTAAACAGATATAAAAATCGATGAACGTCGATTAAATTTTGAGGCACACTGAGTTACTCGCTGCAAAAAAGCAACTCAGAGTAAATCTGTCTCACCCCTTGCTTTCTTCGATTTTGAATGAAATCCTGCATGACATTGATTTAAATTTTGGCGAATTAGGTTTTGCACCGTCGGGGTCAACCTCAATCTGATGACAGTTCAGTGGTACTGTTTACGTGGACTTAGTCGTTTTTTCCTTGGGTAGATTTTCTCGATAATTTTTCAGACTGCAGTGAGATGTAAACCACACTTCAAGAGCAAATTTTCATTACGTCGAATGTAACAAAGGTAAACAAAGTCGAGCTATCAGTGTCAATCGATGCTCTTGCTATTACACTATATACTGCCCGAATATAGGATCACATCCAATTTTTAAATTTATTTACCAGTCGAATTGCTTTTTGACGTAATCACCTTCCGATCAAAATAGTTTTTGATATTACTTAAGTCATCCGATTTAAGTAACAGCACTGAGAAACCCGTGAAAAGTGTACTTTCGTCGTTTCGCTTTCTCATTATTAAAGTGAATAAATCGAACTGTTTGTTGCTAAGATGATTTCGGTGGCCCTAAATGATGAATGGGCTGCACGTAAGGAGACGTAATTGATAATTCTCCCGAATATCCTGTTGAATACACTTTGACTTAAGTAACAATAGGGGCCACCAAACGACGTATAATAACTTTTGACTCAAAAACCAGTATTTCTTAGCATGAAAGCTAGCGATTTGCCTTTGTATGATTAAAACCCGGCTGAATATGTTAAACATTGCTATCACTATGAGATTATATGTGTTTAATTGGAAATAGGAATAACTTTTCGGTCATCAAAACAAAACTTTATTTTTCTCGGATTGGTGCGAATGTTACTTACGACATAATGAAAATTTGCTCTTGACTTCTGCATTGTCCACGAGCAACATCCTTTCACCGACAATTTTCAAGTTAAAATTCGGAAATTTTAGAATTTGTTTTTTCGAAAAAACGACTAAGTGCTTGTAAACAGTACCACTGAACTGTCAAAAAGGTTCAGCCTATTAACACTGAGTTCATTTGTGACGTCACGCAGCAGAACCTAATTATTCACAAGGCTGGTAAAATCGAAGTAGGCCGCGGTGCTGAATTGACGTATTCTTGTTTTGCTGCGAGATTTTTTCGGAAAAATTTATACTCAATTTTGAAATATCTAATAAGCCTAATGTGAAGCGGAATTGTAAAAATTGTGTAGTGAAATTGTAAGTGGACTGCGTGACGGTGACCAATTGGTCTACCACTTCTTTCAGTTGCTTGCGAATAGTGGAATTCAGGAAGACAGCAGATTGATCCAGCGCTGACGCACAGGTAAGTTATGTATAAAAAAAAAAACAATCAATTAACTGATGCTCATTAAATATGCGTCAATCAAACTTTTGTTAGATTGATAGTTTCAGTACATTATCAGTAGAGCTATCACCGTCTAACTCCCGCATTCAAGCTTCTTGCAGTCATAGGTGATGATTGCAGGGAGATTTAATCCATAATGTCACTGCTAGACAGTAGCAGTTGGATTGTAAATACCACGCCACGGTTTACTGCAATTAATACTTTATTCACGAATCCGTTGTTTATTCAACTGACAAATGTTCATGAACTAACTTGGCGAAGAAATTAGAACTATTTACATGAGCCATGCCTCAAAAAAACCGTACCGGTTCACAAAAACTGCACGGTTCACCAAGGTTTTTCAAAACACGATTAAATGTTGTAATTTCTTCGTCACGCTATTTCTTCAACTTTTATCAGACGAATTAATATAGGTTTCATGAAAAAATCACACATGAACCGCGATAAAAAAAAACTGTCCGGGGCACTATCCAAGTCTGAAATACATACATTATGTACATTATGGGGACGCCCGGTTATTAAATCCAAGTATCATTTTTTTTTATTCATGACATTGCAAAGGGATGAATTTATAGGATGACGTCGAGGTTGTCGTATGGATTCCTAAAAAACATATCAATTCAGAGCCCAGCTCTAGCTTATGATTGTGTGACGTCAATCACATGCAATATTTCCCTCGCGTCAACTCGGAAAAACTACATATTTCGCACTCGAAAGCCCACGAAACGTGATCTCGTTATAGTCAGATAAAACGCGTCGCATAGGTATGCCAGTTGCCAAAAGTGGGACACATGCAGTTTCATAAAATTGAAGTTAAAAATTAAATTTATGCCATTTCTCTCTGCAAACTAGCCTCCCCCTCGTCTCGTGCTTGCATACTGGAGGCAGTTTTGTTTAAAAATTAAAAACGAATGCCTGTGTGCGTGGACGCTCTTTCCGTTAATTTGCTTTTTTTCCCTTGGTCCCTTCACTATTTTTTCCGCTAGGAGGATTATCACGACGGTGCACTGGCATGGCAATAGGTGTAGTCCTTTTTTTTTTTTTACGCGAAATGAAAACGATTGACATTCGTTTGTTATTTTTTTTTCTTTCTCCACGGGTGATGTTGATCCAAATCGCCTGCTGTGCGCGGATCGTTGTCCAAAAATTTTAACTTTAAAATGTGGTCTACTTTTTTGTTGTTGTTCAGGTCGGTCATCGGTTTCGGATCGTGCTGACGTTTCGGCTTGCTTGTTATTTTTTGTTTGTTAGAAATATCATAGCATTTTATATAGTGAATAACATACATACACACAGAAAACAAATAACAGAAAAACCAACTGAGCATTCCATTTTCTTTCGGTAAAGTAATACAACATAAAACATAAAATTTGTCACGGTACACAAAACTAAAGAGATAATGAGGGGGGGCGGGTGGATGGTTGATAATGAATAGTGGTGACTGGTTTTGGTTCCTTTCTTTTCGGTGGGAGGTGGAGTCTTATTCTCTAGAATGGAAAATGGCAGCATGGAACAAAAGAAGAAGCGCTTGATTTTGCATCTTTTTTTTCTGCTGTAGTTTCCAGAGCATACAAGAGGAACATTAGAGCAGTGTACTTTTGGGTTAGTTTGTTTTGCTTTGCTTGTCTAATTGTAAGTGGGGTTTGTTGGGCGGGAACGGGAACCGGGAATTTTCTACTAGAGAGTACTGGTACTAATTAAAAATACTATTCCGCAAATCTCTTGTTTCGTAGACTTTTTCTTCTTCTTTTTCTTCGTCGTTATGGGATTTTAGTTGTTGTGGTTCGAGCGAGTTTTGTTAGTTCTGACGATGGACTCTTACCTTGCGTTAAAATGATTCCAAAAAACGCTGCACATTCACACACAGTCACAGATTACAGTTGAGGTTAGTTTAGAAGAAAAAAGAGATGAAGGAGAAAAGCATTTGTGTTAGAATCTGGGTTAAAGCTCATCGCTGTTGGGGAAGGTTCTGATTAGTCTCGTCGGATCAATGGGTTAGTTTTTAGGTTAGTTGGTGCGAGAGCTATTAGTTAACGAGAAGACCAATATGCGCGAAAATTTGCGTGGGGAATAGGAGGATTACTTAACACCGCTCCAGCGCTCAATTCAATTATCGGTAAAATGCGATAATTTCCGAAATTCAATCTAAAATTTATCTCTCTCATTGCAGGCATGATCAGACGCAGGATGGCAAATTGATTGAAGGCTTAAGGCTCGAATTGAGGGGTATTGGTGACTGGAAAAGACCGGAAAATAGGTCGAACGCTGTTCAAATGAGAGTTAATGTCATAAATTATGCACGGAGATTAACTTTGCAAATGGTTGATCCGCATGGGCGTATGAAATTGAGATAAATTTCAATGCATCGAATCTCCTGCCGGGGAACCCAGGTCAGCTGCCCTTGCAATTCGTCAGAGTACTCTGGCATAGCCATTCATGAGATAATGATCCATAATTTATCAGCAGGTTAATAAAAGATGACCCGAGTGCCATTTACTGGCAAAGGAGGATGGGGGAATCTATCGGTCACCGATTTATCGCGGATGAGTCAGGGATTTTGGACAGAAAAGTTAATTTGTTGGAATTTTACAATACGCACTTTGTGTGATTGTGTGTTTGCATCGAAGCAATCCTTGATCAAAACGCAACGGTTGCTTAAGCTGATTTTAGCATTATTTGACCAAATAATGAGCGGTTTTCAGGCGCTGCTATTCAAACAATCGCTCATTTCCAATTCAAACGAGTTGGGAGGAAATTGATTAATCATCAATCAGAGGAAAAACAAATACAGCAACATGTTATGCGTTTGTGATGGCGGTACACGTACCGAGGCATTATACCGCTAATTTGACTGGCGCATAAACAAAAACCTCACCAATAACTTCAGTTATATGTACGCCAATCAGTAGCAATGAGCTTCGCGAATAATACCAACAATGGCAATAATTAAAATATTATCGCATTAAGCGGTGTTATAATCATCGTGCGATTGGTATAAATTAATTTTTTATAACACTCCAAGTACCGAGAGGTGAGTTGGGCTGGGGTTTTTTGAGAAGCTAGGAGGCTGGTTTGGTGGTGGAGGCACCTGGTGCGGGTCCTACCACCTACAAAATCGCTACTTTCCGGAGATTATCGCGAGAGCAGAACCAACGCTGGGAGAATGGGAAGGTTGGCCTGAAGCAGACGGCCTGGCTTCGGTTCAGTTGTTAATATTTAATGTATTAATTTATGATAAATAATGTACGCTTTTGTTTGTGCTATTAATACTATTGGATTTTTTCGTATTTGCTTTATCACCCGGGCGGAAGCTTCTCTTCTGGGTATCACATCTCTTCGGGGCATTTAGCTTGACTCTGATTCAGGTTTTTTTTCTCACTCTGTTAGTAACAATAATATTTATGCGGAACATTTAAAATAAAACAAATGGCAATTAGCAGGAGGATGTATAAATAGACGGGGGCACAACATAATATATTTATATAGTAATCATAACAGCAGTATCCTTTTAACTCTTTCTCTCTCGTATGTATGTCGAAACAAACCAAGAGTGAAACGAACAATGAAACGGACAAAAAAAAAAAAATCAAACACAAACATAAACGCGAAAATTGGTATTTGGCTTTCGTGGGCTCTCTGGGAAAAGCCTTCAATGATCGACGAATCCGCACCTTCGTTTTTCCGTGTGAGCGGTTCCGGGTGCGGTCGTCATTGAAACCAATCGTTTTAATTATTATTTACACACACGTCGGTGTTTGGATAATCGATTTCACCGGTTTAACCGATAAAAAAATCGATACTATTTAAACACGGAACCGAAATCGACGGATTGAAACAAAGAACATAAATACACTGAACCGAAAACAAACAAAAAAACAAAAGAGCGACGATACACTCTTTCTCGTAAAATCGTCACACTTGTCTGCAGTGGACTTACCTTTCGTTGAAGGTTTCCAGCTTGGCGTAGTTCTGCAGGCTGCCCTCGTCGATGAGGAACTTCATCCGTTCGAAGAAGGACGCCGTAATGGCTGGCGGTTGCTTCCGGAGGAGAACGTCGATCGGTTTTGGTGCCGATACGCACAGCTGACTGGTCAGGCACGAGTGGCTTCCGCAGCACTCGGGGTCCTCGCAGTCCACAAGGCCATCTGGAAATTGGATCGGATAGGGGGTCAGTGGGCGAACCTAGTGTGGTGTACGAATGTGCGATCTGGGTTGCTGATTTTTTATTTTTGGCGAATGGGACTTTAGTCTATTGAATTCTGAAGTTTGAACCTTCCACGAAGATAATCTAAAACGCAAGATTCTACGTAACTTTCAGACTATAGCTGTTGTTACATAAGGACATGAGTCACGAAAGGTGTCCGGTCGTATATTGTTTGTCATTTACTCATCAGCCGCGTCGGTGTTCCCCGTGAAAAACGCAAAAATATTGCCACCTATACTGCCTATAATCCCATATGGAAAAAGTAGACATTGAGAAAATGGCAGTCGAAGTTACGAAGTGCGATTCCCATGTAAATATTTGAAACATCATAGTAGATTTTAAATATTTTTTTTTCAGTTGCATTGAAGCTTTCATCCCAAGTAACATTTTGGGTTTTATGAGAGTTCTTTAGACCGTGATTTAGACTTGTAGAGTGCTTTAAAACCTTAATAAAACTTGCAATGCTACCTGGGATGTTATGTTATTTGAGTGAAAAATATGGCACCTCGAAAAGCAGAACTGTAACTGGAACCTCTGGACGATTGAATTTAAGGATGGGACTGATATGCGACTACTTTGCTTGATGAAACAAACTGACTTGATGTTGTTTTCACATTTTTCATGATCAAAGTCCGTAGTTTTATCACATAATATGAAAGTAGATGCCAATTGATAGTGGATAGATAGCGTTGTTATCTCAAACTTGACGAAAATCCATATGGGACTGAGATGTGATTATATTGGAAGTATTATAATATTTTTTTAGATTCAATTATCGTAATGGTATTCTCAAGGGTTGCCATACAAGGGTTAAATTTATCACTTTAAACCAGTGGTTCAAATTAAGTTCTAGATAAACATTTCAAAAGGTCCTATCTGCATTGATCGATTCTCTTCATCGACTTTCTCTTTCGTCAATAACTCAACTGCAAAACCTTTCCCTGTTGTATTTGACGTTTTGGATGCTAGAGAAAGACCTCCTGTATCAAACTATGTGGAAGAAATAGCGCGAAACTGTTTGCACAGAAGTGGTTATGAAAAGAGAAAGTCTATGAAGAGAATCGATCAATCGAGAATTGGTTTTACATTGGCAGGTCTATTAATCTGACTATCTATTGCTATTTGCTAAATTTTCTTGTCGATATGCCACCATGTTATTAAATATAATGCCGCGGATACACTTGGATGACAAACTATAAGCATGAGCGTGATTTGTATAATAATTATGAGCACTTTACAACAACTATACAAAAACTATACAAGCGTGCCCATGGATGTGCTCATAATGTATTATACAAATAATGCTCATGATCATAGTTTGTCGTACAAGTGTATCCACGGCATAACGTCTGAAACGTCGCAATGAAAGTGTGAACTGCAAAATAGAATATTTTCCCATGTTTACTTCGTGCTAGAAAATAAGAATATAATGCCTTATGAGTTACTTTTATCTGTCGCAAAATGTGATCGAAAATATTAAGTAGATATCAGTCACGCCTATTTCGACATTCTGTCTTGAGATTTGTTTACAAATTGTGAGCTGTCAGTGGGGCCCATAATGTCAGCTGGCAAGATGCCTCTCGGAGGCAATACAAAGCAATTATTGAGTGTCAGAAAAGTGCAGTCCAGTTTCCTGCAGTCGCAGTCAGTCGCTAATATTCCTGTTCGTTGGTATTCCACCGGTGTTCTCCTATTCCGCTCAACACAACGTAGGGATGGATATTAGACTGATGCAAAATTTGAAATTTTTGCTCCACAGTGCTCAATCGGTTTTAAATTTAGTCCTGATTAGCCTCCCAAAATTTGAACACATTTAGTAAGAAATTGACTTGGTACAAATCATTTGAAATGTATATGGAAATTATTATGGGAAACCCAAATGTATTGTTCATAACTATCTCAAAATTCACCATTTCATCCTGCTTTTAAAAATGATTACTGTACTTGTAGGAAATTTTCTCAGCTACAACTTTGTTCACGATTACCTTTCGATCAAATGTAAGGACCAAACGTTATTAATGATTTAAGTCACTGATGTCTTACACAGATAAAAATTCTGAATTTTAATAGTGATGTAAACATTCACTCTCGTAAACTTGTATTTCATTTCACGCAACCGAGCAACTTGTAAACAATGTTGTTTTCAAGAATGGGCTTTGGTATATTGTATACAATATTTGCTACATTGCATGAAATGTCTCAGAGCTTTACATGACATTTAATGTAAACTTATATGATATGTGACACTCCATTTATGTGCATCATACTGAACAGAAATTTACACTACTTTTTCGAACTGTGTATGATTATGCTCAATCAACTGTTCAGCAGGCAACATTGGTGTTTCTGGCGCGTAGAATAGAGCAGTGTTGCCCACAAAACAGCTGCTTGATCATGTCATAAGGTAATCAATCTTTTAAGCAATTAATAACTATCTAATTCTACGATTGGCTGAACAATGATCTTCTGCAAAGTTGAAGCTGAGAATTTGTCCCATAAGAATAGCTACATAACTATTTAACTGCAATATGGAAAAAGTCAAAATGACAATGGCGGAGGTTGTTCATTGAAACTTCCGGTCGTAGCATAGTGCTTGCTAAGAGGTGCCAGGTGGTAACCTACTGATTACCTGACGATCGGCCAAATTTGGAAGACGTCTGCATTGAATTGTCTCACATTGTAATATTCCGCCCACTATATCACAATCAATTGCGAGTAGCTGAGCGTAATGGAGACAAGGAAAGCATTTGGTACAGGACCAAGTCTCTCCCGGCTGGCGCCAAAACAATGAACCTGGAAGCAACTGGATCAAGTTGTCATGGGGCACGAAATGATCTTGTTGCATAGCTTGGAGCTGTTGCAATCGAGGAAGGAGGGGGGGGGGGGGTTGGTGCTAATGTTTAATTTGTTTTTGTATAATTTCAGGTGTTAAGGTGGTTCGCTGCCTCGGTGGTTCAGCAAGAATAATATTGAGACATACGGGAATGCAACAAACGTGTCAAGTTAACTGCATTGGTAACGAAAACGGAGGAGCGTACACCTGATGTCACACGCTAAGGTGATGGTAATAAGGTCGGTGATAATATAACATTTACACAAAAGCGGAGATCAAATCAGATTGGTGAACGTACCAAAATTCGAAACTTCGATTAAAACGTGGAATCTGTGCAGCACCAGTGGAGAACACCCAAAAGCTGCAGGTCTCATCAACCGCTGCCTGCGGTATATAACTTGTGGCTGGTGGCCTCACAAATGGATCTCAGATGTAAATGTCATCAGAAGCCGATAGCAATAGAAACGAAGTCTGCAGCTTGCAGCTGCAGCGTTTGATTATGAATTAAATCCACCAGAACATCGCAGCAAAGGCAAATACTAAGGCGGCGGAGCGTCAACAAGGAAATTAAGCAAGCCGATAGGAATTTGACCTGGGCCCAGGTCAAGCACGTGGAAGTCTTTTACGTTGGCCCTGTGCACCTCTGGAGGTTCCCAGTTATTTGAGTACGACGACGATGGACGTTGCCCCTTGGAACGGAATGAAAGCGAACAAACCTGATGTTGCACAAAAAGCCGGCGGTTTTTTTTTTAGCAAAACAACAAAATCCTCTATCGCTCTCCTTTTTTTTTTTAATCTCTTACTATCCCCTAATCGGACGCTAGTGGGACCAAAAAGCCTGCTAGTGAAAGGAAAGTCATTATGCTATACGGTCTTGCATAGGCCACGACTAAATTTCCGTAGGTTCATGTCTGGCTTAAGTGCAGATCGGTAGGCAGCAGCAGGGTGCTACAGATGAACTAGCCAACGGCTAAAAATCTCTCTAATGAAATTATAAAAAAAGCCTGCCAGGGTGTGAACTGAGCAATAACAATAACAATATGGAAAAAAGGCAAAATGACAATGAACACAATGTTTGGTTTTTGCATAGTAATTTCCATATAAACTTCAAATGGTTTGTGCCAAGTCAGTTTCTTACGACATGAGTTTAAATTTTCAGAGGCTAATCAGGACCCGATTTGGAACCGCTTGAGCACTGTGGAGCGAAAATTTTATATTTTGTATCAGTCTATTGGACATCCTGGAAACTTTTGTGATTTCGTTTGATTATTATTATGATTTAATCAATTTAATCGATTTTGTCGTTTAAAACACTCAAACACCTTTTTACTCAGAACTTGGCTTTTGGCATATTAGCCATATCTTCATTAAATTAATGAGGTTTGAGGTATTATCTACAAGGTATGCAAAAAGTACTCAAAATTAAGTTTTAAAAATCTCAACGTTGGGTTCCATCATTTGAGGTCCGCCGGTGAGTGATTCAGAAAAGTGGCGTTGGTTAAAATTTACTCATCTATTGAGTAATAATAGATAAACTCAAATTTAAGTTTATTTTCTGTTAATCATTGTTAAGCTCAAAACGTAATATTTTTAATTATCAATTGATTTAGAACTCTCCGTATTTGTTTAATTGTTACATGTTTGTTAATTGTGTTGCGTAACATAATTAACGAAGAATATCTTTAAATGTTTTCAATACATTTTATTTAACTAAAACACGCTGCGATTCAATGTAAAACAGAACTCAATTTTCAGTTACTCAACCGTCATGTTTTCACTGTTGGGTACTTTTAACTTATTTTTGGCTGAAAATTATAGCAACCTGCGCTGCGGTCGATGCTGTCGTTTTGCATGGCTACGGAAAAAAATGGTGTTCAATATGTTATTATGAGACGGGAGAGAGTGTAATATAGACTCCCGCCAAATTCTATGATATTCAAAATGTTCTGAAAATAATTGAAAAACACAAAAAAAAAATGGTGATGATCCTCAAATTAATTGTTATTCTTATAACTTATGACTTATGAAAATAATGACACATTATTTTCAACGAAATTGGGATGATTTCAAGCTACTTTGTTGACTTACTTACTTCCTTAACGTTCTCATTTTCGAACAAATTTTATGAAATGACTATAGGGTGTCCAGAAATATTTCGTGTTTAACTCTAACTTTTTTATTTAAATTTTGTGTTGATCATCAAGACTCTAATTTTACAACAGCTATTTGAAGGAGCTTTTAAAGCAACAAAAAAAAAAAATACTGAAGGCTCCAAATGTCTAAAACTAAAGGCAAAAGCACAATTAATTTTGTCTTGCTAAACTCCCATCCCATTCTCCACTGTGTAGTGCTGATGGAAATTTGTTTTTGATTATTTTCCATAAATTCCTTGTTTCTTTACTTTGTGCAACTTTTTTACAATTGAGTCAAGAATTTAGTTCACTAAGGAGCAATTCGAATAAGACGTCCACTCTTGAGGGGAGGGGTTCCTAGAACTTGCAGCACGTGTAATAAGTACGGAAAAATGCGAAACACAGAGAGGGGAGGGTAAAAACTGAAAAACTTGTTGACGTCTTATTTTGATCGCCATTAATGGATAACAGCTACTCATTAATGGATAACAGTTACTTATTAATGGATAACAATTACTGATTAATAGTTAAACAATTTGCTCATTTTTTTTTCCTTGATTTGTTTTCCGTCGATCTTGTTTTCTGTACTGAGTACCAATGCTACCGACGCCAGGGAGGCAGCTTCCACACCTGGACCCTATATATCGACCAATCAGCTCATGGACCGAGGACCAACGGCTTTACTTCCTTTCCGAAGGAAGGCGTAATCGGAGATGTTATGCCTCAGAACATTGGGATGGGCGCCGACTGGGATTAAACCCAAGCCTTTTGAGGTGAGAGGCAATCACGCTTACCACTATACCACTGGCGCCGCTAATTAACTCATTAATGAGTGAAGCAACTTTTCTTCAAAGTTGGTATTGTTTTTACCCATTAATGGGTACTTTTAAGTTAGCGTGCACCCTAAGTTGAACAATCACATAACATATGTGGAACTCGATCATCAAAAATCGACCCCATTTCAGTAATTTAAAGTGGTATACATGGACATCGATCTGTCAAATTGATTATACCAGTTGTAAAATGAGAAAGGGGATCAAGGGGCTTGTCAATTCTTTTAAATAATTCTACCGTAGTTTATAATTCTATGCGTTCCTAGCAATCCTGAACTCATGTCTTACTATTTGCTCAACCTTATAATTATATAGCTTTATTTATAATTATATAGCTAACTTTAACAAATTCATCACCTTGATTCACACAGCAAAACTGTGGTAAACTTACAAGATACATGTATGTAACATTTCCTTCTTTGGACATTTTCTAATTTTTTGGAACCAATTGCATCAAACTTTGATTTCATTAGGTTTCGTAGGGGGAAAAACACGACCAAGTAAATTTGGAATTAAGTGCTTACATTTTGAAGTCCAGAGAGAAGCAGCACAATTTGGAACAAGAGTCAGAAGTCCCATATGAAAAATATGCATTGTTTTGAGCTGACTTTGCATTGTTTCATTCCCTAGAATTTTGCAAGCAGAACGATAAATGATATCGAGTGCTTATCAATACCTGCAATATACAAGATTTCAACTCTCCCTATGTTTCTCAATTGCCGTCAATTGAAAATTTCTTCAAAAAAAAAAAAACGTGGTAAGGTTGATCGAAAAGGCAAAGGTACACAATCAGAACAAGTTTGTTTGTCGACCACTATGGCTAAGGTCCCAGGGTGGGACTCCCAGCTAGATGTATCAATAATCGTTAATATGCATCAACTGGTTATTTCGTGCTGTAATCATAAGTTGACTCATTAAAAGCACAG
Organism: Ochlerotatus camptorhynchus; assembly: GCF_037179485.1. Taxonomy (NCBI): domain Eukaryota; kingdom Metazoa; phylum Arthropoda; class Insecta; order Diptera; family Culicidae; genus Ochlerotatus; species Ochlerotatus camptorhynchus. The sequence continues at coordinate 1,087,337 of NW_027040929.1, forward strand.
TTAACAATATTTCAACATAACACAGACATAATGATAGTTTTACACATATTCAACGTAATCATCAAATCATCGAATTGTTTGCATTAAATTACATGCAATTAACATGATTTCCATAATGAATCCAATGCAAACCATAAAGATCGAAGAGACGAAGAAATATTGCATCTGTAAATAGGCAATATTACTGAATAACAACGCTCTTGATAGGCTTCTGACCGACTTGAAAATACTAGTTAAAAAATCCTTTGAGAAGCCCCCTGTCGAGCTAGTCGAAAAAAGAATGCCCATACGTCAAACTCCGTCAAGCATTTAAACAGCGGAGTAACAAAAGAGACGACAAATTATCTGGACCTCACCTGTTTACATCTCATTAGGCATTACCGTTACTATTGACAATTAGCCTCTTCGGTCACTCTGTAACTCTTCACTCCTATGGTAAAATATCGTGAAAGTAGGTGAACATTTCCTTACTCTTTCACTCATATGAAAATCCCATATAATTCTGTCAATCTTTGCGTGAAGAAACTGCGGTTTGCTAGAGGAATGAAGAGATAAGACAAAGTCCGCTAGATTTCATGCATAAATTGTCAGATGCTTATGGGATTTTACCAGTTTAATAGCTGCAGAGTAACCGTCAACGTCAATGCTTACATTCGTAAGGGCCAATGCTGCAAACGTAAACAATTACTTTTTGCGTGAATTTCTCGAAAATGAAAACTCACTCAAGAAAACCAACACCATGATTGTGTAGTGAAAGAGTCCTCCTATCCGATAAAGTTAGTGGCTTACTTGGAATGACTTTGACGTACGAGACATTTACGAAAGAAGCCATTATTTATGTTTTCGACATTGGTCCTTATGAATGCTCAGTGTCGATATCACGAAAAATTTATGTTGACAGATGTCCAACTATACCACTGAGGCAAAACAAAAAAGGGGTCAGCTTTAAGTCAGCTTTTTTCATGAAGTTCCACATATTTTATGTGTCAATAATGCTATTGCCTAATATAAAAAACGAGCCTCCCTTTGATAACCATCAGTATCGATCTTCTGATATTGAGGTTTGACTAGAAAATTTAAAGTATGTACAGAGCTTTTCAAATATGTACTAGAATACAAACTGAGCCAAGTTCCAGCATGCACATCTGAAATCATAATTTTGCCAAATTTCCATCATAATGAGTGCCACTTCGAAAACTTTCAAAAATTCCACTTATCGAAGCATAATTTTTGAAAATTTTGTTAAAGTTTTAGCCTTATTTAAGCCTATGTTAACAACCGATCAGTGAATGCTGGAAATAATGTAAAAAATACATTAGCATGGAGTGTGGAAACTGACATTTAAGTAAAAGTTGTTCAAATGATTATCAAAGTCTTGGAAAGCTAGCATAAAACATGCCATTTTTTGTGATTTGATGTGATTGTGATGTGATGTGATTTTGAAGATTGTTAAACAACCAACTCAAACACAGACAAACAGACGTAACTCTTTGAATAAGTTTTTCTTGAAAAAATTGTAGCTAATTGTGGCGACATCCCTCGAGCGTGTCATGGAAAAATTGCCGGACGATATGGTTAATTAATTTAAATAAATTAATTTTAACTTTGGTTGATTTGCATTCTACGGAAAGGAAAATTATACAAATTTTCTTCCGACGTTGGGTAAATTTTACCTATTCAAATCGATTGATCGTAATATTCACTCAATGGATTCTTGATCAGGATTACTCAAAATTGAGTTTTCGTCTTTTCACAGTCTTAGAGTAGTACCAATAGACTAAGTGAATCCAATCTTTACTTTTTTTATATTCGCGAAGCTTTTCCTGGGCAAACCTGGACATTAGACTGATGCAAATTTTGACCTTTTCAACAACATTTGAACTCCTTTGAAAAGAAACGGACTTGGCACAAACCATTTGAAGTTTATATGGAAATTACTATGGGAAAGCCAAACTTTTTGTTCAATGTCTTCTTACCTTTTTCCATATTGCACTGTTCAAAAATTCAAAAGCTATACCTATGGAAAATTTTCTCACCTACAACTTAGCAGAATATAGTTGTTGAGCTAAACGTCCAATAAAATAGTAATTAATTGTTTAAGAGATTGATAATCTTATGGCATGATCAAGCAGCTGTTTTGTGAGCAACACTGTATCTTGCAGTGTGACATAGTAGCCATGATTGTTGTCCTCTATTCTAAGCGCCAGAAACACCAATGTTGCCTGCTGAACAGCTGATTGAGCATAATCATAAGTTATTAGTTGCTTGAATTATTGATAACTTTTGATGCTTACATTATATTGAAAAGTTTTCTTGGACAAAGTTGTAGCGAAGAAAATTTGCTACGAGCTCAGTTATAATTTTTTAAAGCAGAGCGATATGGTAAATTGTTAGATGGGTATGAACAAAACATTTGGTTTTCCCATAGTAATTTCCATATAAACTTCAAATGGTTTGTGCCAAGTCAGTCTCTTATCGAATGCGTTCAAATTTTGGGAGGCTAGTCAGAACCTGATTGTGAACCGTATGAGCACTGTGGAGCGAAAATGTCAAAATTTGCATCAGTCTACTGGACATACATGAGGCAAATTTACTCATCGCTGAGTTCCTCCACTTTATGTGATTTATGAGTTAAATAAACTCAAATTTGGGTTGTTCTCATTCACAGCGTTGCTCGCTAAATCGCAAACAATGTTGCATGCAAGGTAAACAGAATATATAGAAACTTGAAAGTGATCCGATGCCAGCGCGGTGAGTAGTTCGTAGATATTTAAATCAGTCGTTAAATGCGTGAACGCTGATCTAGAAAGAAGTGATTCATTTGTTTGTCTATGAGAGCAGTTTTTGCTAGGCAGTTTAACACATCTTTAATATCAATATTACACATTTGTAACTACTACTAATTGATCGGTTATTTCTCTTTAATTTTTCAGGATTTTTAAGGAATTCCTCAAGCCGATCTGGAAAACGGTAAGCACACTTTTTCACTCTGATATATTATTCTAAAAACATGTAACCACTACTGGAAAGAGAATGTGTACCATTTATCGTAAACAATATTCGCCAAACACCCCATTCGCTTAAAAAAACAGTCATACACCGATCATCGCTATCACCTACCTCTGTCGTTGTCCTTGTTATCGCCGCAATTCTGTTCCAACGGCATCGAACAGTCCGGACCGTCCCATCCTTCATAGCAACGGCATTCCCACATCAGTTCCCCACTTACGTGACACTGGCCATGTTGAGAGCACCTGCAAAAAGAAAAAAAAAAGTTTCCACCATTAAACATCACACACCGCAACCCATGGCCCTTTGCCTTCGGGTTTGTCTTTAAATCTCATAAATATAAATCTCGCACTAATCATCTTACCCATTTGGACAACCCTCCAAGGTGCAGTGCTTTCCATTCCATCCGGTAACACACAGGCACGTTCCGTTCTTACACTGCCCATGCTCGTTGCACCTCGGATCGCACAGTTTACTGTTGCAAAACTCTCCTCCCCAGCTGGGATCGCAACTGCAGCTGTCGCCCACGCAACGCCCATGTTGGCCACAGTTCAGATCGCATAGTTCCTGCGAACAGTCCTCTCCACTCCACTTCGGCTCGCAGGTGCACGTCTGGCTGTCCAGATCGAACGACCCGTGGCCGGAACAGTCCGGTAGGCATTGCAACGCATCCTGATCCATGGTGGCACAGTCCGGTCCCTTCCAGCCCTTCTTGCAGATGCACGTACCCTCGGCACAGAATCCATGGCCCGAACAGGTTGGATGGGGACAGTCCACTGATGATGCGGAAAGAAAGCAAAAACCAACAAGAACAATGGTATAATCGTTAGTGCTCATGTTGCCCCGGTTGCATAACTATGGACTTTTTTTTCCGTTAGGGGTGTTGTGTTAGAGGTTAGGTTAGGTCAGTACTGGTGTGCCGTCCCTCGTAATCAAATTACTCTCTATGGGAAATGTGTTTGCGTTTGTGTGAGTGTCAATGCACCAAGTATGAGATGACAATAGAGTGTACAGCAAAGCGCCCAACGTGTGCTGCAATGTTAATCCCCTTTGGACGGCGGGGTTCTAAAAGAGTATAAAAAGTAGGAAAAACTGCAACCCCACCAGGCAGGCAGATAGGCGAGAGAGAGAGTGTCGGCGACCAAGTGGGAAAAATAGTTGTCAGAAGGATGAAAAACGAGGCTCAGAATCGAGAAGAAAATAAATAATAAATGTCTGAAAGTAGAGAAACTTGCTGTTATGTATAAAAAAAAACTTGGGTGGAAAACCGCAGTGCTCTCATTGCTCCTAGTTTGTAATTAATTTAAATTATTTATATCACATCTTGTTCGCCTCTCGGTTTTCACATAGCTCCTTACACTTGAGTTTCCGAACAACATAGCGAGTGAGCACTGTGAAACTATCGCGTTCGAAGTGATACAAAAAAATGAACATAAACCAGAAGAAGAAACGCCCACCCTCGATGGTGGTTTGGTTCTTAAACTGCAATTTGCGCAAATTAAAAATGCAAACCCCCGTCACAACTGGGAACGGAAAACAGTTTGAAATTTGGTGAGCTACCTTCTTCGCAGTATTTTCCCTTGTATCCTCTCACGCACGAGCACTTTCCGCTGACGCAGTGCCCATGGCCATTGCAGTCCGGAACCTCGCACTCGTCATGCCGCAGTGAGCACTCCTTGCCCTTCCAGCCGGGATTGCACTGACACTCGCCGTTGATGTATTCGCCACGTTGCGAACAAAGCACCGGACAGACGCCTGCAAGATATGCACAATGTTAAACACGTCACTTCCACTGTGTCAGAAGAAAACTTACTTTCGCTACAGTCATCTCCTCCGTAGCCTGGATTACATTGACAGTGTCCCAGCAGGCATTGGCCATTTCCAGAGCAACCGTTCGGGCAGTTTTGGGTCATGTCCTCGGCAACGAGCGCATAGAACGTAATCTCTTGGGCGTCTCCATCGTCGTTGTAGATCGACAGGAACCAGTGACCGGGTTCCATGTAGCGGGTCACTTCGCGGCGCATCGAAGGCTGCAACGGGATAAGACGGAATTTAGGTTATAACGAAAGGTAAAAATCGATACAACACCCCCCCCCCCAAGGAATCGAGATTGGTATTCACGATAACTGCTCTTTGTGCCACTACTTATACAGCAACTGCTAGCTCTGCGAAGGAATGTGTTTAGTGGCAAAGATATAAACTTCTGGGCGGTGGTGCATAAACACGCGATCGAGACACACGACGCTGATTAGGCTCCAGAGTTGTTTAAAATGAGGGATTTATGTTTTCCCTTTTACATGGCTGTTTGATGTAGCACACACGGTCGATAAACTCTACCTTCGCAGAAACGGTGAAATTCCTCCTCCATATGCTAACAGTGAGTCCTCACGGCAAGAAAACGATTATCTTGATACACGACGAATGGGGCGCACCCTTTCTCATCACTCAGAACGATAGTACCTACAGAGAGTATCAAAGCAGATTATATAATCTAGTTTTTCGCTTCGATTAATACACACACAGCCCGAAGGGGGCGAAAACCGATATTCTCCCCTCTTCTGGTGCGATCCGAAATCAATCAAAAAAGAAATCAATTACACAACAACTGAAATGTGTGTGTTTATCTTCATCCCATTCTCACTTTATCTATATTTTGAATCCCTAATTAATCAGTGCAATATCCTTAAGCCAAAGAGAAACGATCGACCGGCAGAGCGCTCGAGTGCTATCGACCGACATTTATATGACGTGCTGTTGCTGCCGGAAGATATCTACATGTAGGCGCAAGCAGACGCATTCAATCCGACCGACATACAGAGGGCTCTGATCCACCGCCCTTAGTGGGCTGGGTGGCGAGCGAGGGTGCCGCATAACTACGGGGCGCATATCGGAGAAGCGTAAGAGGAAAAGTGAAGGAAAATGCCGCCAGACGTTCAAGGGGGAAGATGATGCATCGGGATGATGATGTTTTAGAATGGATCAGTCTCACGGACAGACTGCCAGCCAATGCTTTGGAGAGTGGGAAAGTGAAAGGGGAAGCTTTGAGATTGAGACCAACATTGAAGTCTCGGCAGCTGCACCAGCCAGCACAACATACGGTGAGCGTGTGTTGGAAATCAATTTGTGGTGCCGGAGAGGATTTCCAAGCCGTCAGCGAGGTGTTTGCTCGGATTGGTGGGAATGTGAGGTATTAGTGAGAAGAGGGAATGCTTGGGAAGGGTTGCTGATAATAGTACTTATCTAATGATGATTGAGATGTTATTTCATCTGTTTTATTATGAATGCGGGGCAATACGAATTTAAGCGGAAGTGGAGATCATAAGATTGTAAGGAATTGAGGATAAGTTTTCAGAAATTTTAAACTTTTTATAAGCCCAAGAATCTTGCAGGTTAGGTTCTACTTTTCACCATTCAAATAACCAGTCAAAGGAGGAAAATCAGTTTTGCATTCATTTAGATTTTCAAAAATTCGGTGATTTTCCTGCATTTTTAAATTGATTTTCCACCATTTTACGTTCGAAAATGACTCTGCGGGTGAGTGAAATATTTTGAAGTCTCTGAACTTTATAATTTTTACCGATTTACCTACAGAAACATGAATTTAGTAATTTATCTCTTAATTTTCGATTAATTCCACTGCCTCAATTGCTTATCATTTACAAAATGCGTATTTAGATTACACGACCGATGAGAATAGCTCAACTTTAAGTTGAATTCGACTTAAAATTGCACGATTGTGGGCTTACTCTGTGTAAATTTTCCTATTTTTTCCTCTAGAATCTGCTCGAATATAAAGAAAATCGATGAAAATTTTACTCGGTATATGAGTAAATTACTCGTAAACGGAAGTAAATACTCATATAACAAGCTAAATGTTTATTTAAAAAAAATATGTTTGATTTGTTATCCAATAATACAGGGATATTGCATTTAATAGTTAATATTCATATTTTAGCTTTCAAAATCTTGCTTTTACTAGTGAAAATGCAATAATTTCCTTTAAACACATTACTAAGGTATTGGCTCTAGGATCCTCAGTACTTGTTTAAAAAAAATTATTTGAAAACCATTGATTGTTGTAAAAAATCAAGACCAACAATTGAAAAGGCCTCAACTCCAATTTGTCAACAAATCTCTTTTTTTCCTTGATTTGTTTTCCGTCGATCTTGTTTTCCGTACTGAGTACCAATGCTACCGACGCCAGGGAGGCAGCCCCCACATCTGGACCCTACCTATCGACCCATCTACTCATGGACCGGGGACCAACGGCGTGAGCAGAGATTTTTGCTTCAGACTGGGATTAAACCCAGGCCTTTTGGAGTGAGAGGCAATCACGCTTACCACTACACCACCGGCGCCGCTAATAAACAAACCTTGTAAGGTCATTTTCTCGCGAACTAAAGTCCGCCAAGGCAAACCAACAGAATGAACAGGTAGGGGAAATTTTCCTCTTCCCGATTGTGGTTTTGGTTTTGCTAATGGAGGTTTCGGATCGCGAGAAAATGGCCTTACAAGGTTTGTTTACAAAATTTAGTTTAGACCATTTCAATTGTTGGTCTTGAAATATTCAAAGCATACTTCGAAATCTATCAAAGTTACCCCGTTTTACGGTACGCCATTTTAAAATGAAAGCCGACAGTCAAAACGACCAAATTAGCATTAAATGATTACCCGTATTGAAGAATTATACAAAGTTTAATAGAAATCGAATTCGAAATTTGATCTATCGCTTTATACTAATTATAAAAAAAAACACCAATCTCGTTCCCAATAAAACTCTCGAAATCGCTACTTACATGTGTGGCCCTCGTCTGCCGGGCGTTGAATCCGCTGAGTACCTCCTTAAAATGGTACTGCGTGTGGGTTGGCAGGGCATTCCGCCGGGCATAGACGCCGATCGAGGCGCCCCGCGGGATCCCGTAGTCGAACTTGACGTACGCCGGTTCCGATTGGTAGAACTGCATGTTCCAGTAGCTGTACGGGGGAATTTCCTTCGACAGCCGCTGGCCGAGGGTGATCTGCGAGAAGGTGGTGCCATCGGGTGGGAAACTTCGTGCTGGGAATGTTCGTGCACCTGTTGTAGTTTTTGGGTTTCATTTTTTTTTGAGCGGGTTGGACACAAACACACAGACAGATACATAGAGGGTAGGGTAGTAGCAGCATCAGCACCGGAGCCAAAATCCACCCGGGGGTTGTGTAGTACAAGTTGTTCGGTTGGTTAGCAGGTGTGAGAAAAGAGAGAGAGAGAGAGAGAAGAGGCGTACAGAAAAGAAAAATAAATGCTAAGTTAGTACACGCATAAGAGCATTTCGGAGTAGCTGGCTTTAATGCCTCGAAAGTGGATGAACGCTGTGTGAATATTAATTAATATGTATTTCTAGGCTAAAAGTTTAGGCGAGTGAAGAAGCAAGTCAGAGCGGCATGCAAAGCATTTTTCCACACACCATCAGGGTGAGTTTTCTCAGCAGGCTATGTACACTTTGATGGAGGGATGACAGAGGAGCAAAGGAGAAAAAAAAAGATGGTGGAACGTGTTAGCTTGCTGCGGTGAAAAGTGTGGAATGTCGAGCTCGGAGATGCGATTTCAGGTTAGCAGCGCGTCAAGTGGATCCTTGGGAATTTTGTTTTTTTTTGTCGATATCATCGCTCTCACTTGGTGGATGTCACCAGCTCTTTATATGTACACTTGGTCGTCTTCGTCGTTGCTGAGGATGACTTTCAACTTTGTTTTCTGTACAAGTCTCACCTTCTAGGATAAGAATCGGCACTTCCGGGCATTGCAGTGGCATTCCAAATTCGGTTGTCGTAGACGCGGCTGTTGACGAAGGCTCGTCTTCGGTGACACTGCTGCTGCTGCTGCTACTATCATCGGTGGGCTCAATTTCGCTTTCAACCGTTGTTCTTGTTGTTGATATCGTCGTTGTTATGCTATCAAGGTCTGCTGCTTCCGAGCTTGATACCACATCCTCGGTGGAAACGCTTTCATCTTCGATCACACTTACCACGTGATACTTTTCAAACAGTGACGAATTTGGGCATTTGATAGGACACGGTGGAGCTGGTGGTGGTTCAAGGGGACATGAATGGTGAGTATTCTCCGCTTTTTCTTCCGATTCTTCAGATTTTGCTTTCGGAACATTTTCCGAAGGTGTTGGAATCGATACTTGTAGGACATATACGGAATGTTGCACGGTTCCAGTTCCGTGATCCGTTGCTATGGATATGTTAACGAGTAGACGTGGAAAAGAAGCACCTTCTTTGCTCTCTTCACTAGTTGCATTAGCTTCCTGAACCATGTAAATTGGAACCTGTGGAGTCACAGTAACTGGGATGGCTTCCACTATGTTTCGATACGTTGGTTGTTGATCTATCTCATTAGCAGGAGGAAGGGTGTGAATTTCCACCTTTTCCTCGTCTCCGGCGTTTTTTTCCTGGATGTTTTTGTAGTAAAGCTTGCTTCTTGATTTTCTCATCTCTTCACCACTAATGGGTCCATCTTCAAGGCTGATGAGCTCGACGTCCACCGCATCGTCCATCGCACCCAAATGTTCGTAGTGAGCTGAAGGATCATCATTTGGCAATTTTTCTTCCTCAACGTAACCAAGCTTGATGCTGTCGTCTATCGGAATATTGTCCATAGGGGACGGTGCGTCCTCATCTTCTGCTTGCTCTCCTGAGTTCATACTTAATTCCACATCAAATGAATTATTTGTGATTAAATCAGGATCACTGTTAGTTGTAACATATGTTATGTCATTATCATTAGTGGTAAAAATTTCACCATCCCTTTCTCGGCTCTCGGAACCGTTGTCGTAATCAGATGAGATGCTCGTCGAGGCAGTTGATTGGAAATTCTGCTCCTCCTTCTCGCCATAGTTGACGTCGACGACGTAGTCACCGTCGACGTCGTTGTAAGCAGTTGGCTGTTGCTCGTTTGACTCCGGTGGCACACCGGAAGCGGAAGATAACGGTAATGATTGTGATTGTGATAGAACGGAAGGTGGATAGGAAGTCAAAGTTGTAGGAACAAACAAAGCGGAAACAATAGGAACATCGTGCTCTGAGGTGTGGGGGAGAGAAGTGGATCTTGCTGTTTCATCACCATCACCACCACCACCGTCGCCGTAGTCAGTGGTGACGATGGGTGAACTAGCACCATTATCCGTAAAACCATCACCGGTACTGGTAGTAGTAATAGTAGTAGAAATTACGCTAGTGCCATGCAAAACTAAATTATCAAAATTATCAGCACGCCTGTCGGCAGTCATTTGCGGTTGTGACATCTTGGCGTCAATCCCGCCATCATCAAGGTTAGAAACACTTCTACGTGATCTACTGTGGAAACTAGGGTTATTGCTGTTGTTGATTACTGTACCTCCGTTATTGTTGTTGCTGTTTGCATTGCTATTGCTATTGCTATTGCTGTTGGCCGACGCGGTTGACACCGCTGACGCAGATGCGGATGCGGTAGCGGAACTATGCGAGGGCGAATCAGCCGCACTGCCCCCGCTACTACTTCCGCTGCCGGACGGTTTGGGCCGTCCGGGAACCGTTCCGGTGCTAACAGGACCCGCTGCCCGGTTCACGTCCGCTATCGTACTTTTGGCTGCAGAGATTTCTGCCTTTTCATCGACTAGAACTGTACAGGGATTGGTGGTTGGATATGATATACTTAATACGTTAGATGCTGCGAATGATAATAGAATTGAGATTAATTAGGTTGCTTTCCTGCGGCTCGAGTAGGAGATAGCTGCGAGCAAAGATAGAGAGATGCCGTGCTGCATATGGAACCGATAGTATCACGGATAGTAGACGGCACCGCGGTGGATTCAGAGCACAAAACCGCACAAGTGCGAAAACCACGCACCACACACAGCAGGCTGTGTGGTTGTGTTATGTGCCGCGGTGTAAGTGTCTGACAGTGATTGATGGATCTGCGTTGGATTCTGCCGGGAAATGCGATGACATTTGTTACATCGATGATAAGGATATTCCTCCTTTTTTCGTTCACTGATATTCGGTAAATAGCGAACAGGGGGAAAAAAAATTGGCACACGATAGATGGCCTCATTTCAATGGGATTAATCTACGAGCCATGGTCTTTAATTTTGGCTTAAAGCCGGATTGGAACGGCCCCTCGAACCGAACCATATGGGAGTAATGAGTCGTTAAATAGAATAAATCCTTGCCTTTGCGTTCCCCTACGCTTTCACTCGGGTTTTAATGGTCACTTGAAATTGGAAGCTTCTAATTTCTAGCACGGTAGCGCATTCGGTGCGAGTTTCCATTTACCATAAAGCAAATTGAGTGATTAAAAATCACCGAAAATTGCTCCCCTCAGATTACGGTTGACGCCCAAATGTTGCTGCAAGGGCAGACACAACGACGTCAACGTCGGCGAGGGCCTTTTAATGACATGATATAGAATTTCGAACGTATTCTGTGGACAAAATTGTGCCAGCAGCGGAAGCCAGAACACGCGGTCACTTACAAAAACGAAGAGGCACGAATGAAGAGAGAAAGACCGATGTGTGCAAAATTAGCTTTTGTCCGCTTGTTTCGGATCTACCGGAATCCCCTCCCATTCCTGTCCTGGTCCTGTTGGGTTTCCCTTGCATGACAACGACCATCGTCATTCGGACAGCGGGGTTATCAAAAAGTTAATGGCATACAGCAGCGAGCGTTTGGACTGCTGGTCCTAGTAGGCCACGCGCATTCGATTCTCCGCTGTAGCGTTGGTAACCACCTCAGCACAGTTGGCTTTGGTCAAAGATTTTTACGAGTATGCGTTGTATTTATGATGCAGTTATTTCGTAACAAAAAAATAAGCCTATCCCAGGCCTATCGGTGCTCACGGTGCGGCATCTCTGTAATTATGCTATTAAATTTGAATAAAGGCTAATAATTACCTGTTAATAATAATGTTATAACAAGTATAACACATAATAATACAACTAGTATAGCCGTACACTTCCATGTACATTTGGTGAAGGTGAAGCCTTTGCGAAAGTTCATCGGCGCGGAGTAGTGGTGCGACGGGGGACCACACATGGCGCTCCGGGGTGGCAGTACCGGACCCATGCAGTTGCGGTCGTAGCTCTTGAGCGTGTCCTTCGTCGGGGATGAACAGGCCGAGCCCGTTTTGTAGTCTATCGGTGATCCTTTGTTATTAATTGCTGCAATTAGGAACGAAAAGAGAGAAGGTAAATTTCGGGGATGAGTTAACATAATCTTTACGCGCGCGAGAGAGACAGAGAGTAGGCAGAGAATGGAGGAAATTTCAAAATTTAAAAGCTACATTAGCCTTGCGAAGACTATAATTTGGAATTCCATCGCAATTTAGTAAATTGAATGAATACGTAATGATACCCTTGGCGAGCAGAGCGTTGTTTTTCTCTGCGTTTACCACGAAATAGCAACTTGTTTCTGCCGTCGATGCTTAGGAGGCGGGAAAATCAATTAACATAAATATCAATCGTTTGAGTTCAAAACATCAAAAACAACATCTTTATCAAAATTTATTTTCTCACACGTGGTTCGCTGCTGGTTGGGTCGATTTGCAAAATAAACACATTAAGCGCCATTTGGATCAACAGATCTTTAGCTTTAATGTGTGTGACACGTGCTTGAGCTAAATCCTGGCACGCGCAGGCTCTTTGTCTCCCACCCTTGTGCTTGTAGTGCTTGTATTGACGCAATGACGATGCTTGTTTTTTCTTTCTACTGTTTTGTGGTGGCACACTGTTTGCAGGGAACATCCAAGGAGGCTTGTTTTTTGAAGTTTCGACAGCTTCGATATTGATCATCTTCCAGAGAGATTACATCCAGGCAGGCTTGCATGTACATTAAACTTTAATCGCAAAGCGAAGCCTACTTAATATTCATTACAGCTTTCTGCGATGCGCTGCTTGTTCTCACAGTTGCCTTTAGGTTAAATGCCAGAGGAATTTAGATCCACTTGTCTGTGTTCATTACTACTTAGTGCGATGTTTGTTTACTCCAAGATTGCAGCCCGGCGATAATGTGTACAATTAAAGAAACGATTATTAATATTCTATTTGTGGAAGGTTATAACACTTAAGCTTTAGTGTTTGGTCGTTTCGGGGCGGCGGCCATTTTTCGGAACAAAACAACGCCGAAACTGAGACGGCGAAATGACAACGAAAATGAGAGCGATCGTTAAATGGTTGTTTTAAAGCCGATGTCGTTGGCCGGAGAGCTCCTTAATTTTGCAATTATCTCATAATGGGTTCTCTCGGCAGCGTGGTGGTGTCCGCTCGGTGTTGGCTTGGGGTAGGTATATTGGAGGTGTGCAAAGGTGTTGAAATGGTTTAACGAACGTGGTGGGCGGAGATGCCATAATAGTAATGTGTTTGCTTGTCATATAGATCAGGACAACGACTAGGGGTGGTCCCATGGCCGGGGTGTAAATGCTGTTCCACCAAGACGTCAAAGGGGTATAATTAATAAGTCTCTTGACCGACAGAGGGAGACAAACATGGCACTGTGCTGTTCCGCCGTTGTCACTCGAACCGGTGGGGACATCTATCTTGTTCCGAAAGGTATGACAACGGCAGCCGAGTGTTGTGCAGCATCCGGCTGTGTAGAACATCTGTTTCGATTGTTGTGTCAAAGAGTAGGGCACATCGTTTAATCAAATTTATGGCAAGCAATTGATATAAAATACCTCCAACAGCGGTGACAGCTTTACGATATGGTAAAAGCTACACAAACAAGCACGGAATTAAACCATATAATTACAAAGCAGTTCTTGCTGAGTGACACCAAGAAATATGGCGTCGTCTGCACGTCGCGGCTTACCACATCAAGGCGTGCTGCGCTCGATGTTTCAGAATATTTCGGGGGTAAGCTCACACAATACCGGAACAAGCTCAGAACCTTTCAATCCACGCCAAGAGCATCGACTCAATGCGAGACCCCGAGGATGAATGTGCCACGCGAATAAAGAATGTTGGCAAATTTATTACCCGTTGGCAAACTCCGGGAAATCGACATCGGTGGCGCTTCCGACGCAGGCAATCGAGAAAAACGAGGCAGCAGGAAACAGGAAGGCACGAGAAAAACGTTACAAATTTATTACCCCCACCCCTGCAGACGGTGACGGTCCTGGTCTGGCTTTCCCTCAAACATTCAGAACTTGTGTTGGTTTTGCTGTTGTTGTTGTTGTTGTTGTTGTGAAAACACTCAACAGATGTCAGCACCGCAACCGACTTGGACTGCGATGGAATTGTTCCATCCGTCTCGTAACCTCTGTAGAACTGACTGAAATCACGCACGGGACTCCCACCCACGGGTATTAGGGTGTGACGCCATCTACCCGACTCGACTGGGAGAAAGAAAAAAAAAATCATTTTCTTGATTTGATTTTTCCTCATTCTTCAAACATTCTGCTTAGTCCGCTCTTGCTGCTAGTCGTAGGATAATCAAGATAAGAATTCCAATATGCAGCACCGTTTTTGCTTTTCTTTCTTATTTGCCAGAAACTGTGATTGCGCCGTGCTGATAAGCGGTGAAGATCGACCCGCGTGATGCATAAAAAAAGGATATTGAGAAGGAAGAAACCATCGTCGTCGTCGTCGTCGTTTTCCTCGTCTCTGGATGCTAAGCCGGAATTGATTTGTGCTGGGTACTGACAGCAGTACGAAAAAGAAAACAGCAAAGGTCATCAAAGTAGGTGGAGCGACGCCATCTTTGTGTACATTCCGGGCTCTGAATTTCATGGCCTACTAAAAGCGAATTCAGTGCCGGAAGCAGAGCATTCGAAGTGATCGATTGGGTGCGCGTGCGGATGCCTACCATCGGGCTTAATTAGACTGTGGCACCCAGAAGGAATCACTTATACGTGGCCCCCAAAGACGGGGTCGTAAAGAAAATCTACACTTCAATTTTCCTAATTGCGTGCGGTGGGGAGACCACCAGCTGGCATCGTAAAAAGGATAAATACTCCCGGGGCCAACCACCGAAATCGAACACACAAACGAAGAAGAAGCATTTAAATTAATTCAAATTATCAATAGACACGGAATATTTGCATTACCCTTGCTGCGAATCGGTAGGCAAGGGGCTTAAGGTGAGAAAATTGATATCCTAGTAAGCGCCCCCTGTAAATAGGCACCGTTTTTCTGGGAGTTTGCGTTGAAATTGAGTGTCAAACGGATCGAGTCCGTGTTGCCAGCGACACTGATTTATCGATTAGATTGTAGTTGATTCAAACAAACAAAGCCCCCAGTCATTAGCGATAACTTTTTCCTTTGGGAAAAAGGGGTATTCGTTGAATGCCTTTTGACACGAAATTTTCTTCTCTTTTACCCCAGGAAAGTTTACTTTGATGAATGGAAAATTAATTAAAATTAGCTCTCGTCTCGGCAGATCATCATGCTTGCCGTTGGGAAGTCTGCCTTCAAACACATCCGAAAATTGACTTTGTGTTTCTCCAGGGTCGATACCTTCTCCCATCCAGTTCGGACGGTATTGTTGTTTTTCAATTATGAATTCAAAATATCATGTAATCAATCTCACTTGACTCCTTCGGGGCACCTAGAACTGCCTTTCCCGAGGCCAGCAGCTCGGTTCTCGTTTTAAACTGCCACTTTCGAAGAGTCATGCTATTTAATGTGTCTTAATTGAAAATTTCTTGTGGCTCATCCTTCATTAGCAGAGCAC
Source organism: Ochlerotatus camptorhynchus (assembly GCF_037179485.1). NCBI lineage: Eukaryota > Metazoa > Arthropoda > Insecta > Diptera > Culicidae > Ochlerotatus > Ochlerotatus camptorhynchus. Next base: position 1,103,030 of record NW_027040929.1, read on the forward strand.
AGCTCACGAACAACAAACCAACCATCGGAGTGTATCAAATTTTCACTTAACTTTTTGATGCTTAACCACATCAGACACATTCTGATTCACTCGCTCGCTTGCTGTACTGTTTACCTACATGGGAATTGGTCCTAATTATAGCCAGGAAAGGTCCCCTTTCTTCCGATACACTATTGTCTTTTATCTTAGTAGGCGGCGGTTGTTGTGGGTGCCATATTGGGACATAGTTGCACCGGAGCGGGTTGCTCGACTTTATCGTCTGATTTGCTACTAATTAATCATACTTTAATGTTTATCCAGCACTTGGGATCGGGGACGTCTTTTGTTTGACGACGTCGTCGTCATCGTCTGGAATGAAGTTCTCTTTCTATGTTGCCTGCAGTGCTGCGAAGGGTGGCATGGAGGATAATAATGATGGTCTGGTACGCTTCCGATAAGGATCTGCCTTTCTAGGATTTGAAAGCGGCCGCACTCTAACAATTCATTACTGCTGCCCTGCCGTTTTGGGTTAGGGTGGATACAGGGGCCTTTTTCTCGGAACACTGACAGCTCAGTAGGCCTTTGGCTTCGGTTTGGCTATAAATCCCACGTGGCTACTTGGATCGGGCCGGGTGACCAGCTACCGAAATTATGTCTACACAAAGGGGACTAACCCTTTTTTGCTTCTCAAAGATTGCCAAAAAAAAAAGGAAAACAGCCTTGTTATTGTTAGTTTGAATTTAATTTGCCTACACGCACCGCACAGACACATGTGCGTGGTCGAGCGGAAGGATGCCATTTATCACTCGGTTTCCATACGTGGCAAGGGTTGAAACAGCGAAAGGATTTCTCGGCTCGCAAAATATCAATTAATTTTGTTTTGGATGCATTTTAAATGGAAACTGATCCAGCAGTGGCTTGGACGAGCAAGTGTGGTGCACGTGTCACGCGTGGTATGAATTAATTTCGGATAGATTTAATCCGCTAATAGATGAAAACGAGCGTGTGGGAGACGGGTAGGTGCTGGTGTTTGGGAAAGTTGGAAACTTTTTCGTCGGAAAAAATGTCTTTCGGATTTTTGAACATTGGTCTAACCAAATTGACATCGATAGCTGAATAACAGCTTAAGCAGGCAAAAATTGGCTTATGCAAATGTTTGATGGGTAAGAAATAAGACAAGGCCAGGTGAAAAATTACTGCGATTGATTAAGGAAAATAACAGTTCTTACAGGGTGTCTACTCATTTTGCTAAATAAAATTCCCTAAGTTTTTTTTCCAGGTTTTTGAAGATTTTTTTAATAAACTTTGAGAAAATATACTATTTTGGGTTTTTACTTATTGTGCATGCAACTGAAAGCTGATGCGACATTTCTGCTGGTAAAATTTGAATTTCCTATGTCCCAGTGAAGATTTTGAAGCTGGAAGTCTCAAGACAGACACACGGATTTCAGTTTAGTGGAGGCGTGATAGTAACATAAATATCATAGACAGTTAAAACAACAGATTTGGTCTAACATTTGTTTATCAAACTTAAAGACATATACATTAAATTATTAGCAAAATTGTTTCATTGATGTGAGCATAGTTCTTTTCATTCTAGGTTCTAGACCAAAAACAAAATAAGAAAAATACATTTATCAAAACACTCATATACAGACTAAATATTACATTGTACACAAATTGAATAAATACTGTTGAAATGAATTATAAATTATTTATTACTGAATTTTGAATACTTTAATTTTCAATTGAATTTTGAATTCTTTTTCGGGTATTATTTACAACCAAGGAATCAAAAATAGTTTAAAATGTTAAAATGACAAGCGATCAATGAGCCGAATGATAACTTTTTCATGACAAACTGCCTTTGCTATATAGCTCGCTCGGGCCGGTAGAAGGAAACGACCAAATTGTTGACAAGCTGCTTCATGAAGGTACGCCGAAAATGAAACACGTGTGCTAAAGGGGATTTTTTGTTATGTCTTTTCTCGATTCCGATCAAGCTATTGCAGCAAAGCATGCAAGCAATATATCACCATCCTTTTTCCAAACCCGATCGAGCTATATTACAGAGAGAGTTTATCGTGGTAGTAGTAGCAAGCGCTTTGTCTCAAAATCAAAAGATCTACTAATGTATTATATTTTTCCCCGTGATAATTATTTGTCGTAGTAAAATTTTACGTGGACAAGTTTCGAAATAGAGGACTTATCAAATTTATCAATCGCGTTAGAAATCAAATTATGATTTCAGTTTGATGTTGATATAAAAATTTGATTTCGATTTGCTATTATTTAGATGCTGGACTTTGCTCACGATATGGCGCTTCATTTAGGTCCTTTTTTCGAACTGTGTAGCTTTCAGTGATGAATTTCGACTTTAAGTACGATGAAAACAAGCTTCGAACCTAATAAGCATTGATGGAATGCTACGCATCCTGATTCCATCTTTTCTGAGCTAATCCCCTACACGGCCCTTCTCACTTGGTATCCTCATCCGTCCCGGCGCTAATTCAATAAACGACCACCTTTTGTGGCCAGAGTACGCCCAAGTGTCAAACCACCATGGTCGTCGCAGCCACTGCCATTGCTGTTGTGCCAAGAACTCCATCTCCAGGGGAACCACAATCATCCCCAGCTCGGCAAAGTCGTTCTCTTCTACCCGTGATGATAAATACGACCATCACATAGGCTCAACGCTAACCAGCTTGGACTAGTCCCAGCCAGGAATCCCATATGCACCGCCGCACATCGGAGTGACGCTAACGAAAGGAGACAAAACTCCTCACTGTCCGGAAAATCCTGGAATATGTTTTGTCAACAGCCACCAACTGCACTTTGCAACGACCGTACGACTGATGTACCGACTGCTGCCGAGTGCCGCAGTGGATTGCGACAGTCTTACAGTTTTCCACACCACTAACGAACGACGTCGAAAAACGAGGGACCAGCAGCAACCGGATTTGACGGCGAGATCCAGAGATAAGCAACTCAACTGCTGCTCTGCTGCCATACCTAGGATAACCGGATGCTGCTCCGTGATCCTGCACGCTCCTTTCTGGTTATTGTTTTGGACTTTTTTTTTCCCCGTGTGTGTGTATAGTGGCGGCAGGGTTGTAATCAATCGGTGCATCACCGGCTCCGCAGGATTCGGGTAATTGAATCCGCCAGTGCGCTAAGCACGAGCGACACACGCTATCGGTTTCATCTATGAGAGGCATAATTTACATTGATCAAAGTAACCCCTGGCTCAGGCGGTATCCTCAAGAGAGCGCTGCTCGTGGTCGACAAAATCACACAATCACGTCAGCCATGCCGGAGATGCAACATATGACGATGATGCAACTCACCCCCTAAAAATGCAGCAGCATTAGCAGTACTGGGAGGACACGTTTTCCGTGGCAGAGCCGAGATGTGAGCGAGTGTGTTTGCATTTTATGTTTTCGTACGTTGGTGAATGTTGACTACACAGGACTCCGATGCGCGCCTTGGTTCGGCTTTGTTTGTTCCAGAAAAACTTACTGGGAGGTGGAGGAATGAGGAGGAGCAACGGATGGAAAACGACCCCAAAATCCAATCATCATCATCATCAGCAGCGTCAGTACAAAAACAGTGGTGGCACAAACAGCAATAGGATCAACGTTTGCCCGTAAAGGGACGACCCGCTCGTCGTCGCCGGCTTGTGAGCTGAATTCTAAATTGAATTTTATTGTTGTTTTGGAAAATCTATTAAAATGGTGTGAAATTAATAATAAATTATATTAGATTTTATAGATTTATTCTCGACCCTAAGGGTTTTTCCCCTCGATTGCATTCAGAGTAGAGAACCTACGGTGGAGCTGGGTGCAATGGGGATGCGAGCCGTCAACGCCATGCATGCAGAAGGCTTCCCACCTCCGATTGCATACAAAAGGATTTAGGAAGCTACTTTCGAGCGAATGGGAGAAGGATTTTTAAGATTCTGGCCACTTGAAGCAAGCAGAGTAGTAGTGTGAGCGTGGATGAAGGGGACAACATTGCACTTCAAAAGATGGAAACCCTATTTAAATGCTTCAAAATGTTTTGATCCGGTAGGCAGTGAAGAGATGACATCAGTAAAAGATCTCGGAAAACAATAACAATCATTCAAGGTGTATTTCAGAAAAGTTGACCAGATTTTGTCGTATACAACGCAAGAACATGAGAAAGGGCAGGTTCACATGGGTATTTTTTTAGTATGCCACTTGATCAAGGGAAATTGAAAACGATGGTGTGAAAGTTTCCTTTCTTTGCGTTGTTGAAGGGAGGATTGAAGACAAATTATTGCACCAGGGATGAAGGAGCAATTTTCGAACGCTTTGGAGGAATGATTCGTATTTAGTGGCCTTCTTTTTCCATTCTTCAAGTTGTTACAATGGAAAAGGTGAAAGCTGCAGGTGTTCGATTTCCACCGTATTCGAGCGAGATGCTTCGTGGAAAGGTTATAAGGGAGCATCCATTAAGTACGTCACGGGAGTTAACAAGCAATGCATTAGGTATAAGAAAAGCATGACGAAAAGGAGAAGTGGGGTAGATTTTCCCTAAATCTCGCGTGACGTCCTTAATGCATGATCCACAAGTTACAAGAACAGCTCGCTTGATAGCGCAATTCATTTCTGTTTTGTCAAAGGAAATAATTTTAATTTTCAATTTTGCTATACAAACATTGCTGTCAATATCTGCTACAATGTATTAACCAATCACGTGTTGATCCTGGAGCACCATGCTCAAAGCCCTAACAGGAATTTACACCACCCATCGGCACATTCCGTCGGGCTGTAAACTCGAAATCTCCTGTCAACCTCTCTGTCAGGCAGACGTCAAACGGCAAAATAAGCCATCAAAGGTTCCCCCGATTTACGACTCCAGCGTGCCTCGAAAAGAAAAACCGGCTGTCACTCATCGAAAATATTATTTCTAAATAATTTCACCGCGTTCGCCGCTTTATCGTGCGCCATAAATTATGTACCAAATCCTTTCCTAATCAATGGAAGGCACTAAATTGCAGCCCTGTTCCTCATCCTAGCAGGCCAGGCCGCAAGGAGTCGACGGTGATGACGACAAACGGCCACGAAAGGAAAATTACGATGTCTTTAGCTTGAGCGGCACCAACTGCTGCTCCGCTCTCGTAAATGTTTTGTGAGTGTTTGAACGACAGCTAGCGCTCGCTCGTTTGTGACTCACTCCCCGAACCGTAGCAGGCGATTAAGCAACAGCGAACGGAAAACTGATTATGTTAAAGAAAAGTTTGCCATTATTTACTTTCAACCCACCCTGGCTGTTCCTCGTCGTACTAAGGAGACTCCGTTTCCCAATTATGGGTGAAGAGATTTCCACAGTTTAATGTGAAATTGAATCGCGCTCTCTCTCTGTTATTTTGTCACACTGCTTCCGCTTTGTTATCAGGATGACGGAATCCGTGTTTTCGTACCGATAGTTTCACACGATACTGCTTCTGACAGCTTGATATAGCTGTCAGCCACCTTGCTCTAGCTATGCAATCCGTAGTGGTGACAGATCGATTACTCCAACAGAAAAATCGATCCACTAGTAATAGGAAACAACTCATTGAGGTAAATCCTAATTCCGCACGTCATCAGATTTATTTACATTCTATTAAACTTTTACTGGACTTCGGGTTAAAACATTCAGCCACAAAAATAATTCAATGTCACGTGGCTTTTTAAACTTTCACAGCAACTTCCCGTGCTCTCATTTTTCCTGCTTCTCCGGAAGACGGTCCTTAAGTTGAAAGTTGCATGACCGGGAGGGAAGAAGAATAAATAAAAAATATAAATGAATTTTAAATACATCATCACCATGAAGCAGCAGCAACGCACAAGCATACCCAAGCAGGCCCATGTTCCAAAAACAACAGAGGCCTACTGCGATCCTGCGAAGCCGAACCAGTCCCTGGAGCAGTTCGTTCTGCATTCAACATACACATAGCATGAAAAGTAAACATGAAAAAAATGAAAAATGTTCGACCCAAAACAAGAACTAAACAAGCCCACCTAAGTCAACGAACTGCATCTACAACCGCCCCCGTCTACCTGCCGCTGTTTGAGTGTATTAAGTTAAAGCTTTTCCCAATTTAAAGACTACTTAGTATTCAAAATCATCACCACCAACCTCGGAAAGTGTAGTCCAAACAGCAACAAGGACTCAATTCCGCACTTCTCGAACGAATCCCGGAAAGATCCCCGCAAATTCACTTTCGAAAGTCATTACACATTATCGCCAACCAGGGTTGCCGAGTGAACCCTCATAAGCCTTCTTCAAACAGTGAGATGCGTGTTGCCACCCAGAACATCACACCAAAAGTCTTCACGCTTACCCGCCCACTATAGCTACTGCGCTGGCTGTTGAAGTATTTAGGACACAACTTGACACAACGCCCCCCGCAGTCAACTGCTTTTAGGACTTTCGTTTGGTGTATGTACAAGAATTTAATTTTCTTTTAAAACAAACAACAAACGACCGAAACCAACCCCACTTTCGTTAGGACCCTTCGCCCCACCACTTTGGAAATCACCCTTGCGGCAGAGTGTGGAGCATGGTGGCTTTCCGTTGGCGTGTAGCGAGTAAGTCTACAACACACTTTTCACAACTCGTTTTCGTCCTTATCGTAGTTGGCGATGTGTAGACCCCCTCCCCCTCCCCAAGGAACGGGATGCGGTGCCATCAAAAACGTCGACGACGACGATGACGATGATGGAAAATTATGTACGGCGCCTACTGTGCTTCGCCACACGGTACCCTTTCTTTGTGAGTACTTTCTGTCGAAAAACAAGCCAGCCCGGCCTACTACCTATTTCGAGCCTTGAAGTGACTTGGCTGGATGGCTTAATTTTTAGAGAATTTTTTTTCCCGCTCCTCGCCGGCAGAAGTTGGCTTCTAGCTTGGCGTGGTTTATTAATTTTCTGGCGAAATATTTTGGGCCGTTTATGGTGTGAAAATTGCTTTATTTGTCCTACAAGTTGGATTCCGTGAAGTGGTGTGCTCTACGGACGAAATGTCGCAACGATTTGACGTGCTCTGTTCGTTAGTGGTTTCCTCGAATTCATTCCACTGTGATGCTATGTTGCTTTCTAATTGAAACTTTTTCGCTTCGTGATGGATTGGCAGTTGCGATCAAAGAATAGAAAATGTTTCGTGTAAATTGATTGTCAAGTTGGGGTTTTTTTTTGCACAATGCGTGTACGTATTGTGATTCAAGTTGAGAGACATTTTTATTCGCAATTATTTTGGTGCTGATATTTATACATTTTATTCCTAGGACTACCATCACTTAGCTAAAGAAAGACATTCGGATCGCAAGAATACAAAAATAGCGTGTTCTGGTTTACACCCATTTTAGCAGTAAATGCTACATTTGGACCATTTTCGTTTGAACAAAAATGACTATTAATTACTACATAACAAATTTCGATAATTCTGCATTCTACCAATATGCCAAATGAAGAAATTAATCATAGGCAAAATATGTCCTATGACTAACTGATAACAACACCTTCACAGTGTATGATTCCTATTTAAGGGCTTTCTGTAATAGGCTCTCGAAAAACTGTTTTCTAAGGGCCAATTCTTCGTGTATGGATAGAGCAATAAAATTTATCGGCGCCGGTGGTGTAGTGGTATGCATGATTGACTCTTACCCCAAAGGGTCTGGGTTCAATCCCAATTGGCACCGCCGGGATTTTCTGAGGCATAAACCCTTCGGAAAGGAAGTAAAGGCGTTCGTCCCTGGTCCATGAGTTGATGGGTCGATAGGTAGGGTCCAGCTGTGGGGGCTGTCTTCATGGCGTCGGTAGTTTTTGTTCTCAGTACGGAAAATAAGATCGACGGAAAACAAATCAAGGAAAAAAAAAATCAAATTTGGCACGAGATTTCTGGTTAATAGAAGTTAATCGTACTTTATGAGAGTATTATAAATAGATTGGGGATCTTGCTTGTGAACTAATTTTGATGTGCTGTGAACCTAACATCCTTTTATCTCACTCCTTCAAAGTTCCCTGAATTTCTTCAAGAATTTCTGAAGTTGTTAAAGGTGCATTGAATTTCACTGTGATTCTCTGAACTTTAACTGAAGTTTTCAAAATTGACTTGAAGTTTGGAATTTGTCTGAGCATGTCTAAAGTACACTGCACTTCACGGAGGTTCCATAAATGTTATTAAAGTTATTTGAGCTTATTTATTATTCTCTGAATTAATTTGATGTTCCGTGTATTTATTTGAGGAATTTCTTGAGAATCTCTTTACATTTTTAATGTACCGTGAACCCTGAGGAAGTTATCTGTTTTGATTTTTTCGATCTTCTGTGAGGTTTCAACGTTTTCAATGTCTATCTGAGGTTCATTGAACTTTTCGTATGTTTCCTAAGCTTATTTTATGCTACTTAAAATTTCTCTTTTGGACAATGATGTTCTCTGTGCTTCCCTGAAGTATTCTGATGTTCGTTGATTTACTAAATTATTCTGAAATTTTCGAAACATTTCTGAAGTTCTTAGCATTTGGAACATTTCTTAAACTTATTTCACCCAACCCAATGCATTATGGGCAAAAATGGGTCCAAAATTACCCAAAATTCAAAGAAGTTATCAATATTCAATATCTCAACAGCACGCTGAATTCTGGCCATGAAAAACAACTTTTCCGATGGGAAATCGTCCGGGGAATCGATTGCACGTGATTCCATAGACCGGAGAGCCTTGTAGGTATGTGTTTTGGACCATTTTACCCCATTTTCCCCTACTTTTTGGAGGAAATGTTTTTTCACAGCTCTATTTTTCGTAAAACATAACACCCCTTTCTCTCCTATAAAGTGTACCCCGTATTCCCCTAATATCTCATGAAATGTTGTTTAAAGACATTGTATTCTAAAACCATGCATAAAGTGCTTATATTTTACGAAAAATAGAGCTGTGAAAAAACAATTCCTCCAAAAAATAGGGGAAAATGGGGTAAAATGGTCCAAAACACATACCTACAAGGCTCTCCGGTCTATGAGACCACGTGCAATCAATTTCCCGGACAATTTCCTTTCGGAAAAGACATTTTTCATGGCCGGAATTCAGCGTGCTGTTGAGATGTTGAATTTTGGGTAATTTTTTACCTATTTTTGCCCATAGTACAATGTATGATTCTATTACAGATTTATATGAAAGATATATAGGTTCTGTAAGAAATCTCTAAGTTTCCCTTGAGCTTCTTTTGGGTTGTCTTTTGAAAGTTTCCCTATGCGCTTTTGAAGTTATTCTAAACTTCTTTGAGGTTCTGTAAGTGTTTTTGAGGTTTTCAAAACACAATGAAATATTCGGATATAATCTGAATTTCATTAAACTTCTCTGATGTTGGCTGTACTTCTTTATTTGGAATGCAGCAAACTTCTCTTAAGTTGCTGGCTTCTCAGATAACTTCTAATAAGGGAAAAATAAAATGTTAAGAATCCACCAAGTTTCCGTGATACAATATTTTTGAAAAATTTAAATGATGTCATTTTTTGACCATTTGACGACGTTTTGAAAATTTAAAAAATCCAAAATGGTCGAATTTCAGCAAAAATGAGAATCATTGCCTATAACAAACAACTATGCAACGTTTCATGCAAATCGGAGAAGGTCAAGTTTCTCCTATTTATCATTTGGCGTGGAACTGATCTACTGCTCCAAACTCAGACGATTCTCTCTCTAAATCTAATGAATGATCCATACTTCGTACATCGAAAATCATTGTGAAACACTTTCCTTTCAATCCTTCAGTTTCGAAGTAAAAAATACAACACTGCTTCTTGATTCCAAATTCGGCCTACGGGGTTCAATTTCGTACAAACACGTAGGAACATCATTGGATTTACTTGGTCATAGGGATGAAGGAAAAAAAATAGTGGAAAAATTGTTTCTTTTGTTTTTGAGAACATACTTTTCATACTTTGTGCTCTTGAAGGCTTCAACTTTTGAACAAAAGTATCGTACCAAACGTATAATTGAATCGTTAAATTGGGCGCTTAGGCGAAGATAAATGTTTACCCTATGTGAAATAATATCGCATAGTTTTTAAAAATCATAGCTTCACCATCGAATTTACTGATACTTAAGCAACTACTTTGAACAGCCTTGAGTCTTCCTTCAAATTTTTCCACCATGGTAAGATTATGAATTTTAAAAAACTGCCTCGAATTGAAAAGGTGAAGCTCATTCTGTACGCGCGTATGAAATGAAGAAAAACTAAATAATGGTTGCTGAAAATTGCCTTTAAATCATGATAGCGGCGCCGATGGTGTAGTGGTAAGCGTGTTTGCCTCTCACCCCAAAAGGCCTGGGTTCAATCCCAGTCCGCGCCGCCGGGATTTTCTGAGGCCCAAAATCTCTGACCGTTGGTCCCCGGTTTATGAGTTGATGGGTCAATAGGTAGATACCAGGTGTGTGAGTTGTCTCTCTGGCACGTCAAAAGCATTGATACTCAGTACGGAAAACAAGATCGACGGAAATCAAATCAAGGGAAAAATGTTTTTTTTTTAATATTATTTTTTTTCAAAAGACCAGTACAAAACAAACCGGTATTTCGATACCGAAAATTCTCCCGTTATTACTGGTAAAAGCCGGTACTGGTACTACCGGTATCAATGCAAGAATTTTCCAAACGTTGTAGGGTTATCTCTAAAACTTATCTCTGGGTATTATTTTTTAAATTATCTAGCCAAATGAACAACAAAAATACATAGCTGTGTTCATAACAAATTCCAGCAACTGCTACTAACACAAAGTTTCATGCTAGAGAAAGCCCACCATACCATTAACTACGACGACATTTGGATCTGACCCTCCAATTTACATCCGATGCCACCGGAACCCCCCCTGGGGTGGAGCAGAAAAAGTTATCATTGACCTAACGAGAAATAGTAACAAGAAGACGAACGCACCAACACACACACACACGAGAAGAGGAGCACACTGTTTCCTCGAATACACAATAGCTTTACAACACACCACCAACCACCGACCGACTGACCGACCGGTCTGAACCTCGTTACAGACTGACCGGAGGGCGGTGGTAGTTTGGTTCCGGTTTTTCAAACCACACCACTTCTGCTGCCCCCCTTCTGCCGTTCGAGCGATCAAAGACACGACGGGGCGTCTCCTCTTGTCTTCATCCTGGATTCTTTTATTTCGTTTTTGCATACCAACCCATACAAACGGTCCTGTTTCCTTCTCGGAGGAAGGACCGTCTAACGACAACGACGACGAACAGGCCGTAACATAAAAGAGATTTTTGCTGCCCAGGTTCAGGAAATTTTGCCTGGTCAGAATTTTCGCTCCTTCCATCCGATCCGATCCCAACTTACAATAGACAGCCAGGAGGAGACACTTTTCTCCTTGGATGGCGCGCACACACACAGGGTATGCAATTTATGGGCTAAAGAGCCCGATGCGATGTGGCCCTCTTCGTCCGTCACGCCTGACTCGACCGGGGAACGGCACTGGATATAGAGCTTTCCACGTAGAGCGCACCAAGGCAGGAAATTCATAAATTTTCCTTCATTTACACACCGTTTGACGGCTGAGAGGACACGAGACCACACTACTGCTAGCTGCCATCGACGGAACCCAAAAACCAGCGGTCAGCCGATCCCCTCCCACACTGTTTACGTTTACTCTCACCCCTGTTATATTAACATTGTATCCACTCGAGGAGGAACCACTTGTGCCGACGACGACGACGACGTTGACCAGGGCCCCATAGAAGGGAAGGAGAGCATATTTTAATGGTCCACTCTAGGAAACGGATTTTCTTCACTTGAAATATTTAATTTATCTCAATTCGTGTCTGCCGAAACGATAAATTGCCCTTCGTCCCTGGTCGCTTGGTTCAAATCCGACTGGGTGCTTCTTCCATTGACGATACTGATGACGATGATGATGATGAGGATGCAGCAATCCAATTTGGTGTTCCCTTTCTTTTGCTTAAAGCTGCTGCTGCAAGAGCAGAGATTGAAGTATGTACCTATCTGCACTCATTCACTCACTCCCCCTCGGGACGGACGATGGCTGGCGTTGGGGTGAATGCAAAACTTTCCATCTGATGCGAGCGAAACCGTACCATAAACCGTAGGGATTATGAATGCACCCCCATCGAAGTAGGCACCTTCATCCGAGTGTGATGAATACTTTTGGGCTCGCGACTACGCTGACCTGCACGTAGTAGGCTACGCATTTAAATTGCTCGGTTTACTATCGGAGCGAAGGGCAGCGACGTCGACGGTATGTTTATTAGATTATGTGTTACCCCCATCAAGCGATTGCGAGAGGGGAATTGCAATAGCAAGAAAGGGATCATTGGTAATGATTTTTGCCAGTGTGGATTTTTTTGCACTTCGAAAGTTTGTAAACTCAATTAATGATAAGATGCTTTGTAGAATTATCGTTAGGATGGCAATGGAGTTCGGTTGAGATCATTTAGTTTTTGACAAATTTTCAGAATGCTAAAATCGTTTGCGTTTGTCTGCGGTAATCTATCAGAACTTGAGAAATTTGAACATGAAAATGTCCACTATTTACCAAGGACTTAACCTCTTGAAAGGTGCCCAGTAGGTACAAGGAGGTCAATACAACACAATACCCAATCCGTGTTTCCATTTCCAGCGAAAAGACAATCCTGCTGGAAGTCTTCTCCTTCCGAAAAAGAAAACGAACCCAAAATGGCGAAATCGGAAACCTGCCAAGTCTTGTGTTTTTGACTCTCCCATTATGAAGCGATTCACATCTGATTGTCCTTTTTCTCTTTTTTCTTTGTACATGCTGTTTGCCGTAGGCAACTGACCTCATTTCTACACCGAGAACACCCCCACCCCGTTGAACTCCCGGAAGGGAAAAGACAATGGCCGTCATCCCGGGCCGGCTGGCTGAGAACGACTTTAGCCTTTTATCCCCATCAATTTGGGAGTGACTATAAACACACTCGATTGAGATGAAAGCAGATATCGTCCGTCGACGACAATGACGACGTAGTCAGTAGTCCGGTGGTGGAACAATGTCAGTTCATTAAGAGCCCGAACCGAGCCGAGAGTCCTTTTTTCAGTACCGGAAGCTTTCAACGATTTCAACTTGTACCTTCCTAGACTAAGCACATTATATCGGAAAATGACGATCATTTAGAGAAAGCTTGGGGCTTGGGAATGGCAATAAATGGCACGTAGGAGAAGGATACCAGCCGGAAGACGTACCGGGGCGGAGCACATACGACAACGACCACGATGGCATACCTTTCGAACTAGAAGATCTCTCTGTGTGTATATCTCATCCATAAATGCCATTACCATTTGCCACAAAATGCGAATGCCACAACATCTATGGAACGAATGCTAGAACGAGAAACTCCCATCCTAGCATTTGTATTTGCGGTAACAACTCGAAGGAGGCAAGTCATCAACAACAGCTCACTCCGAGCGTTTATACTGCTGGATATAATAAACCAAAAATTGATTCCCACACCCACACACGGCGTCTGAGCTACCGGGGAAGGTTCGCTCTCTCCATTAAGACTTCTAATACATTATTCATTAATCGCATTCGCAGACATTAACAGTGTGGATGGAGGGAGGAATCACTGCTGACTCTACCGTCAGTCACCGTCAGCATCGAGTGATGATGTGAAGACGAACGTGGCAGTAGGCGGTGCGGTACGAGCGGTAGCATCGGATTCAATTTCCATTCAACTTTGTCAAGCTGTCGTCCGACGACTGGTTGGCAGAACTGCTTTCCGGCCGGGAGAGAACCATTCAAAAACAGAAGCTTAGCTCTGCCAGCGGTGCGACATAGTAATTTATTTTAGAGAAATTTAATTCTTGGAAAGTACACTTGAAGGAATTGGGGCGGAGGTGCTGCTACAGGAAGGGTTGTAGTGGGCTAGATCATGGTGGGCTTTTGAATGTCAAAGTTAGCTGCTATAGACTCCGTGAGTAAAAGTGCAATTACTTAGCAAAACCATGCGGTGGGTTCGATTTGCAGGTAGTTGAGAAAATTTCCTTGAACCGATTTTCTCAACCATTGGAAAAAAGTGATGCATTATATGCTAGCACTCTTCTCTCTACTCACACAGTCACTTATCACTCGCTTCAACCATCCAGTTTTCACGCCCTGGCGTAATATTGCTAGTGCATAGTCTCATTCTATCACTTTTCTTTATTGACCTTGTAAAAGGTCAATGTAAAAAACCGACATCCACCGCCATTTTGGAATCCAAGATGGTGGACCAAAATCCAATATGGCGGGCTCCGGATAGCGAAGTGGAAAAACCAGCTCATATTAAAAAAAAAAAATGCCCCAATATCTTGGGTTTTTGAAATGGCAGATTTCTAAACAAAAATTCAAATCGAAGAAGTTTTCAAAGTGGTCAAATTTTGTAAACTTTGCATGTCGCGCAATATTGTGTGCTCTAAATTTGTTTCAAAAATCTTGCAATAAAAGATACATATAGGACTTCCGAACATTAATAAAAATTGATTAACCCTGTATCAGGCTTGTATTGCAAAAATAATAATTCAAGCGTAACTATTCAAATCGACGTATCTGCTTTTATAAACAATCACTTCAATCGACGATTTGTGGCAACTGCTAGCTCACTCACAGAAACTAACAACACCAGCTAGTAGGGGAAATATTTCCCTACCTGATGACAGGGATCGGGTGCTACTTAATTTTTTGCGAGTAAAACACACGCTGTTGCGAGACTGCACTTTCATTTCCAAAGAGACGTGAAAGAGCATTTTAAATCGTGCAGCACATTTCATTCTTCTTGTGTTGGAGAGCTGCCGCTCCAACGGTGTTAAGTAGCTTTCTCTCTCTCTTTGTTTCTCCGACAGTGTATTTTCTCTAGAACTGTAGCGTTGTAGGATAGCTAGCATAAGTGCTGTTAATTTTCATATCATTCGATTGAAGATGAACCAATACAACTATTATATCGATTCTGTGAAAAAAATTCTCTCGTGCCCATCATTTGAACAGCCCTTTCACATTCGAAGCTCATTATCACTGTCAATTGAGTCACCCACTATCATTTGATATACGACAGTGGAGTGTGGAAGAAACCCAGAAAAATGGTCCCGAACAGGCAAGTTGACCCGATGTCGGATCAAGGCTAATTTAAGGTCGTTGTTGTTGTTTGGTCCATTTGGGGTTTATGTCGGGTCAACATCGGGTTGGGGTTTGCTAGAAGTCAGGTTGGTGTCGGGTTGGCTTAGATTTTTCGCCGGAATGTCGACCAGAACTAACCTCCTTGTGAAGAAAATTACACATCGATCATCTCTTTAGGAAAAGCATCAAAATTTGCATTTTCCTACCCTTTTGAATACCATACAGTCACTGCAACATATAGGTATTATATGAGTGTAAAAATATTCTGCACCCAGCCTAAAATATGCAGCCATTCTTGTAAATCTCTAAGCCACGTCTCTCCCGATTGAAAAGCGCTACTCCCGTCATAACACCGTGCACTACTCGATTGTGCTATACGCAAGTAGCACCTGAGCTGTTCAACTACTCTCTCCTAAATATGAAATCTCTTTCTCCTTCCAAATATAAGGGACGCGCTCCCTTTTTTTAGAGTAGCACCAGTGTTTTTTGCACCACCCTGAGTTTTTAGTCGATCCCTGCCTGATGATGGTGTTTGTTTGCGTGGGTGAGTTAGCAGTTAAGACAAATCGTCGTTTGAAGTGATTGTTTTCAAAATCCGATACGTCGATTTGAATAGTTACGCTTGAATTAGTGGATTCATTTGTTACTTGGGAAGTATCTTTTTCTCGGGAAGATTTGAGATGAGAAATTAGAGAAGATTTTTTTCAAAAAAATTAGACGCTCTCTAGACTAGACGCACAGAGTAGTAACTAGGGCAAAAACCTGGTCAAAATTATTTACTTCTGTTTTGGAAACAATGCTTTTACTATTAATTTTACTACTATTAATTTCGAGAAATATTTAAATTAGCTGAAAAAAATGGTTGTGTAAAAATTTACCAAATTTGCTTTAAAATGATGTGAAACATACGGTTTTCAAAAGGACATAAACGACAATCCACATGAGTCCGCATGATTTCTTTCTACTAATGTATTCATAATAACTTGAAATTTCATTCGTCCATAGATTATATCATCGGATCTTGCAATATTTGACTACTTTTTTTGTACAATGAAAAGGTACAAACATGTATAAAAACCACATTTTATTAAGTTTTTATTTTAAACAAGCTAAAACATTAAAATTTGGTGATCATTATTGATCAACTAGTTAGCATTAAACCGAAGACAACATATCAAGAAGACTAGCAACTCTTCAATTTTCTCATACGAACGCTATGAGACAGGTACAATCGCGTCATCTGCCGCTCAAAGGTAAATGCTTCGAACGAATTTTATAGCAACGATGCTTCCACCATCACTCAAGCGCAGCGCTACTGTATCTGTCACTTGAATTCTGACAAAGTTGCCGGTCTTGTTGATATGATGTCTTCGATTAAACACAAGGAACTCATTTTCTGTGAAATATTGACCATAAACTATTTTGTTTATGTCTGGTAAGGACTGTTATTAAATAGTATATTTAAAAAAAAAAACTTGCTCTAAATTATGTCAATGTTTATGCAGTTCCTAAATTTAAAACAACATAGAAAAACCCGAAAAAATATTCTTTTGCCAGGTTTTTGTTCTAAGTAGTCCTCTGTGCAACGTAGAAAAGTTTTTGAGATATTTTAGACCTTACTGCGTAGGAAGTCGTTCAAGTCAAGGGGTAAGTCACTAAGCACATTGTGCCGAAATTATATTCGGCACAGCTTGAGCACATCCATCGGCACACCTTTGGCACAATCTCGTAGGCATTGGAACTCAGACTAGCAGTTCACTTATAGATCTAAATATGAAATGTAGGTTCTAGAGTGGACTCAAGAGAAAGAGTCAGTTAATCAGACCCCATTAGTACCCTTAATTCAAATAATGCTGCAACTCACACAAAACAAACTAAAGAAGTCTGAATCATTCTATAGTCTGTCTCCAACAATGCTATCCACCGGTTCCAACCCTTTCCGACCGCCACTTCCCGCGTGATCCTCAATCCGATTTATCCTTGCGATTTCAAACCAAAACAATCAAGGTGTCAGAAATACCGGGTATTTTACAAACAATCGCAGCTTGCTCTATGCCCGGCACAATCGGCACACCTGCGACACACTGACAAAAAAGATGACCCAAGATTGGTGTGCGGAGTGACCTACCCCTTGGTTCAAGTATTTTTGTAATTTATGTGAACCATTGATCCCGCCCCCTCATCTTAATCTAACGTAGTTTATTGACGTTCAGCCTCTTAGTTCATAATCTACACAGCATTTACCAGGTTTTAAATTTTTCCTCAGTGCAAGCAAGAGATGAACCAGCCTCTGGCTGAAAATCTCGCTAATAAAGATAACCTAAGCTCCTCAGTGCAAGATTTCTAAAGCATATTCTAAATTCTATCACTTTTTTTTTCCAAAGCGATTTAACTCAAATTTAAGATTTCCAGTTTTGTAAAGCTGCGATTGCCCATAAAAAGAGTAAACGGATCACAAATTTGTGTTATATTTGACATCTGTATATTTAAAAAGTTCTTAATTTTTAGATCTTGAAAAAACCGTACAAGAATGTTATTAAGTTACTGCTGAATCAGGCGGCTTTTTTTTTTTAATATTCAATTCTTTAAGATCATGAGTGATAAGAATGTTTCAACTAGGTGAATATATGTATTCTCGGCAACCTAATCAGCGGCCAGCTTTCTATAGCCTTTTTCTCTGAGGAACGCACACATATGCAGTATTGGTGTGTTTACAATCTTTTGCTGCTAGCTGCTCTAACAATTCCAGTCGAAAGAATTGTCAAAAACTGTATTGAAACGCTTTTACAAAGCTCCAATCTTCTCTAGTGAGAGCGACTATTGTGGGCAACATCTTTTTATTCGGCAACCTTTCTATTTGAGCTGCGTGTTAAACTGCTGTGTTTTCATCGGCAACTCGAAATCAGCAGCATTTTATAGTGGGTGTGTTACATTTTAAGAAAACCCTACTAGATTGCTTTTTCTCAGTTGTGAAAAATATAATCAATTTGAAGCTGAAAGCCTTAAGAATCGTTTTAATGCATTAAGCGAAGTGTTTTCGTAAGAAAATCCAGTGTAATTAGCGTTTCAATTTGGGTTGCCGAAAATAGTCTGTCATGCCGAAGCCGTCATTTCCCCTACATCACTGCATTAATTTTAGATGAATGAATGAAAATGTTTTGATTTTTTATGATTTTAAATTAAATATTCTTCTATTGGTTATGGATTGGCATTCCAATCTCTATCATCAAAACAATTCCAGTTGACTAGTTAAATATTCAACTATTTATTTTTTTAAATTCTTCATTAGGCTGATCCTTAGCCACTTCTGGGCGATTAGATTATGAAATTCAACCAAGCTAAGACCGTTGAAAACACTTTTGAGATGCTAGTTCTTGATCAAAATATTAAATCAAGTTTCATTAATTTGATCATCTAGCATCTCAAAAGTGTATTCAAAGTTCTTCTCTTGTTTGAATTCCATATTCGTATCGAAAAGAAAAAGTATTTCACAAATTATGCAAGTCGATAGCAGCCAAAACTATGTTAGTTTCAGCAACGATTATGGACATTTTGTTTCCAAGCTTCTACTCACTACATTGCGATAGAATTCCATGTGGGTTTTGAATATCTTGGTTTGATCTCTTACCTGAAATGAAATTAAAGAAAAATGTTGGTTTAAGTGATTGTCGTTTGACTGATTTTGGTTAGTTTATGTTAAATTGTGTGGCTAGAAGGACAACATAGCGTTATATTCGTTGGCCTTATGGTCGCTTAGAACATTTGATTTTCAAATTTCCACAAGCTACAACCCTCCTCTTAACCCTAATTTGCTATTCTGATGGGACAACCAGCTTGGCGCAGCTTGCTTGACTCGAAAAACCGCCAATTTTGCATACTTATGTAAGCGTAAAAGGCATGCCATACATCAGTGCATACACTCACACACACACACACGCTGGATGATGATGGTATGCTAATGTTTGCCGGCTCTTGATTTATTCCTGGCGTCCCAGAGTGGTATTAGCTATACGGCAAGTCTAGAATCACACGAACTGGCTTCGGGTCGCTTCCAGATCGGAGCCATTTGATATGGAGAAGAAAGCTCAGACACCGCCAGCGCCGCCTCCGCTTGCTACGTTTCGCACTCCGGTGGCTGTCACCGCTAATGTAATTTATCAAAAATTAATACGATTTTAGTTTGGTTTTGGCTCTTTGCTGGGAGAGCTTTCGTCGCCTACTTCGACGCCAGTGGAAAAGGCCAATACGAAATATTCACATTTCCGTTTTAATGCTAATAGATTTATAACGTTTGACGTTTATTTTCCCGTCTGGGGAAGCGTGTGCTTGTTCACATAACCTATAAATTTCGAATGGCATTGTTCTTTCACCTTAGCTAGGAGGTCTCTAGCGCTAATAAAGTCCCATCCCAAGGACTCAGAGGCAAACGAGAGAGCAGCCATCTCGCTAAGGAGCTAAACCCTTCTTTGAGTCGGCTGAATAAATGTGTGACTTATTATAAACGGGACACACATGACTATACTCTTGGCAACAGCAGCACAGTCTACCATTGCTTTCGGCTAGTACACACAGAAGGAAATATAATTAATTTAATTTATTTATACATCTAATGTTCGCCTGCCTGCGCAGGAACGTACACGGGCATGTGTGTGTTTGGGCGATATATGTGGCTACATGTCAAGCGAGCATTTTCTATAATGGAGATTTTGCAAAGTACCCCATAAGCTAATGTGGTCGCTCTTTGCCATATGAAGCATGCCCACACTTTTCAGTGTGCTTCTGGCTGTTTCGATCAGATCCGTACTTGGATCATAGTTGACCCGCATTTCATGTTAAGATTCGTTCCTAAATACGGACCTGTCCAACCCAATCCTTATGAGCTTTCTCGGTCAACAGAACTTATCCCCCCTTTCGCCTCCCACTAAGCTACTGTATGTCATTTTAAGCCCACGGCCTTAAGGAGGTGTGTGCTCTTTAAACTAACCGAACGTTTCTGTATATTTATCCATCGACAGCCAGCACTCGAACGAGCCCGTGTCGAGTGTAACGAAATTTTCCAACTTCCCGGAGTCAACTCCGCTGTGGAAGATCGTTTGAAGGAGCAAGAGAGAGTGAGAGAGAGAATCCTAGCGAAAGTTTATGTGATTTGTTCCGTGTATGCTTCCCATAATACGCTTTTCACACTTGGTCTTCCTTATATTGAAACCGAAACTGAAAGCTTAAAACTACGTCGTCGTCGTCATCGTAGGTACATGCACCGGGTTGGCACGTGGGACATGTATGCTTGCCTGCTCGTATGCCCGTCTCTGGCTGCTGGCTGGGCGAAGTCGAGTGTGCAGTTGAGCATATGCAAAACACCCCCGCCCGCTGCCCTGTTGCAGTTTCTACTACTACGGTACACAGGAGGGACACGAATGTGGCAAAAACGGGGTGGTTAAAATTAAGCTCATGTATCGATGTCTTTTGCCTTCAAGCAGGACCTATAGTTGTGTATGTCACACCGAGGATGGCAAGCAGCTAAATACCCATTTATGTTGCTGTTAATTCCTTAATAAACCATATTATGCAACGAGTAGCTTTAGTTTGGGTCGTCGTCGAGTCGAGTCGATTCGAAGCGAACGGAAACTACTTTAACGGAAAATATGAGACCGGGGAAAGAAATTTTCCTCAAGAATTACCTTGCCGGTTTCCGTTGCGGGCGGATGGGGTATGATGGTGACTGGGAAATTTTGGTTGGATGGTTGGTTAGTTGCTTGCTTTATTATTTTTTTTTGCAGGTCGTTAAGAGTAGTTTAGTGCTTGTGGGTGCTTGTACTTTGAAAATTTAGGGTGACTGTTTTACGGAATGTAGGACAATTGGGTTGAGGTGGATTAAGAGGACTTGAATTGTGGAATGGTATGTTTGGCGTAGTAGTACGAGCAGGATGCGAAGAAGGGGTTTAAGGGCGAATTCATTACGAAACTGGTACTACACAAACATACGTTCAGTATTTATTCTGTGGATGAAACAGTTTTCGTAAAATGGGGTCAACTGTGTGCTTGTAAAAACAGTTTTTAGATCCTATGACATCCATTCCTTAGTGGGTAGTTATGGTAATTTAATTTGACTGTCTACATCAACAAACTTGTAGCTCCAATGATGGTTAGGTTAGATTACATATAGTCAAACGAAAATTAGAAACACACGGTCGAAGGTGAATATGGTCGGAATTTCTTTCAAAGAAAACAATCAAAAGAACTATAGGTTGAAAAAGCAATACACTGAGTAAAACATGTAAATCAAACTTAGACTTTAAACTTCTACTGTGATGGTATACTTATGCGGATATGGCTTAGCAGTCTTAGGAGGAGATTGAAAACTATAGTTTTAATCTCTTAAATTGTTTCGCTTGAGACCTTTTTCGGGTAGAGAACTATTTCGGCCTAATCGCCCATTTTGGGCCTATCGAGCAGAAAACTTCAAAAAAATCCATGATTTCAGAGTTAACAAGTCAATTATGCATTTGGAACGATACTTTAGTTAATAAGCTTCCAAACGAAGTCAATGAGAACGCGTGATATGAAGGTTTGCACCCATTATTCCCAAAAACAACAGAATTTTCTTCATTCGATAGGCCGAAGTGAATTCATTGGCTCATCAATGTGTTAGGCCGAGTTTAGAATATGTAGGCCGAGTTTGGCGTCAAGAAGTAGTGTTAGACTTTTGACAATATCTCAACGATTGGTTTCTCTTTATCAAATCTTACGGTACGTACAGAAAGGTACATAAATTTGGAAGCCATCAGTAATAATAACATTCCATTTGGTGCTAAACTGCGCTAGATTAAGAAAGACTAAGTGCGGGTTGTGCTTAATAGGCCGGAAATGGGGTATTTAACCCTATATATATTGTTTAACTTGCCGATTTTTATAGTTTTCTAGTCATAATGGTTTTGCTAAACAACGAAATGTGATAAACGAAATAATACCTAATTTTGGAATAGTTTCATGTTATTTTGATCTTATGGTTTGGAATTCTTTCCGTGAGGTTTGTAGGACAAAAGGTCGAAAAGCAAAAGGTTGAAGGACACAAGTTCGAAGAGACGAAAGGTGGATGGGACAAATGATCGAAGGGGCAAAAAGTCGAACGAAATTTAATTGGACAAAAGCATGAAATAGACAAAAGGTCGATCGACTGAAATTTACTGGGACAAAAGGTCTAATGGAAATATTGTTGAAATTGACAAAAGGTCGAAATGGAAAAAAGAACGAATAGTCAAAATGTCAAAAACGGATAACAGTCAAAATGGACAGAAGGTCCTCTATACAAATTGCCGAATGGACAACAGGTTGTAATGGACAGAAGGTCAAATGGAGAAATCAGGGAGTCCATTCAAATTCCATTTTTCAATTCCCGGTTTTTCCCGGTTATTTGAAAAAAAAAACTCTGCCTTAAACAAAAAAGGCGTTCAAAAATAACCCTTTAGAGATAATGATAAAATTTGTCAGCAGATGCAGGTTGTCCTCTACAATATGCAGGGCTGGTAGTGGGTATTTTATACAATATTATTGACTACAATTAGGAAAAAAAGTGACTAAATAGTGACTTTAAGGTGATACTCTAAGGAAGCCTTAGCGTGAAACTTCAAAGGCACAAATGTCAGCTTCCACAAAACATACAAATTTGAAATTGCTACTCTCTGTTTGTCGTAGCACAGCAAACAAGGAGAAGCAATTTCAAATTTGTATGTTTTGTTGAAGCTGACATTTGTGCCTTTAAAGTTTCACGCTAAGGCTTCCTTAGAGTATCACCTTAAATCAATAAAAAAGTGACCAATAGTGGCATTTATTGATCGGAATGATATTAAAGATATGGATCTAATCAACGATGCGATCCGCTTTAACAAATTTTATAAATTCCCAAACCACCATGAGCATTTTACAAGCTTGTTTTTTAAATAAAATAAATGGTCGAAGGATCTTATAAATTTGTTTTCGTAAAATCAGTATTGATTGGATAATTAATAGGTTTATTTGAAACCTCCATTTCTTCACACAGCACCCATTTTTCTGCCACGATTGTTTGGAAACCAACCGTTGAATCAGTTAAATTTAGATTCAGATCGCTGAGTTTCGGGATGTGAAAGATTGAACATAGACATTTATTTGGAAATCTTGAAATTGAAAAAATTGAGCCGCAGAGAAAAATGTTCAACGTCTTGGATAAATTTGTCAATTTTAGGACAAACAATTTTAAAGATATCAAATATATTATTATTATTTATCTTTATTAGGGAGGCTTTCAGCCTTGGGCTGGTTCGCCTCCAATATCAAATATAGAAACTTCTGTAAAACTTTAAACATACACCAATTTTCAAGTGTTCTGGAACCCAGACAAGTGTTCTGGAACCCAGACAAGTGTTCTGGATCGTATGAATAATTATCATTATTCTAGAACGAGGAAAATTTCCTCGAAAAATCTCGGTCTTCAAAAAAGTTGTAAGATTCTGGTATACATTTTAGAGATATTGGACATTTTTTTGTTTAATGCTGGTACTTCGCTATCTTTAATTCAAACTTATTAAGAAAGCGTAGAATAATTAACAATATGTTCACAGTATGAGAAAAATTTAATGTTTAATACTATATAGAAAATATTTCATGATTTTAAGCATAGAATTTATCTAAAATCTGAGATTGGAAATTTGTTGTTTCCGAACTTGTAGAAAATACAATTTGATGGGCTTGGAAAAGAACTTCTGAAAAAAAAGAAGGTTCTACTACATAATTTTTTCGATGTTTGCCTTTTTTGAACTTTTGTCATATTTAATCTTTTGCACATTTAACGTTTTGTCCACATGATCTTTCTTTCTTTTTGACCTTTTCTCGTGGATACTCAGCTATAGTCCGACCGTAGTATAAGCGCTTCTTGTTCTTATTAGACAGTTCTGGGTAAATTGGAAACGTTTTACATGAAGTTTCATCAATATTTTTGGAAAACCAAACATTTTCATGCCAGTTCCAAAGTTTTGCAAATTACAAACCGAGGTGTTCTTGTTGAAATGTATAAAATTATGTTTGAGGACAAATTTGCTCGCCAGTTTGTTATATTTATTGAAAATAGAACTCCTTGTTACTGAAAAGGCTGAGACAAGCTTAATTTTATATAGAGGAGCGTCCGGGAAAAGACACATAAGAAGTCAGTCATGTTTTGGTCAGACTTGGCAAGCAAAAACGTGCTGCAGTGGTATGAAATGAATCACGGTAACGTTATAACTATCCTAAAAATATGAACCCTGTCCGTGATTCCACCCCATTCCAGTTATCTCAAATGCGACTGTTAGTGAGAGTGTTGTCCGTCGCTGAATGCTGCGAAACAACGTAAGTTAAAGATTTTTTTTATTAATAAGTAAAACGAGTTTGACAGCGGTTTGTTATGTATTTTCCTTGAATTTTCACTACCACACTCTCACATAATGCAACAATACAACCGGATGTCATACTCTCTGCATGTAAATGTTCCATGCTGAGGTCAGCTGCATGATCAGCATTTTCTCACTCAAACCAAGTAACAATTCAGTAACCATTTAGCATCCACTCTGATTTATGATGGTTTTATAACGGCAATGAACAATCCATTCAGTTTAAATATAGCATTTCAAAGTGTAAAACATTCCTGTTTAGTAATTCAGCTTTTTGCTGTTTTAAAAACCTTCTATAGTCTGGCAAGAAAACCAAAAACTGTCTTGTTTTAAAAATAAATTTAAACCAGTTATCAATCCCTCCTTAAAACTGTTCTGTAATTCAAGCATAAACGTCATTAGCAATTTTTTATTAATGTCTTGATAAAATACTTTGTAAACGTGTTCTATCATTATAAAAGCAACCATAAAACCATTAGGTTTTGCATTAGAGCAAAAAGCATTTATTGTTGCTTTTAAGGCTTTTTAAAGTGCATCATTAACTCCTCAATTACTCTGTTTACAAATTGAGCTTAAAAGATCGTTCCTCATAGTTAATAAATGCCAAATTTATGACAAGGAAATATCGAAGGATAGACGAAGTAGGATGTCGAATTCGAATCGATTTCAGCTAAATTTACTTCTTTAAAAGAACCAGCACACCATCAACGACTGACCATCTGGCGGAGAAGAGCAAACTGAGCGGGGCCCTCAAATTCATAAAACATTGTCGAAAGTTTAAAAAACATACCAGCTTCCTCCAGATCTTGCGAAAAGATGACAACCGACAGCAAACCACTGAAACTGTTAGTTAGCGGAGATTAGCTGGTTTCCGATCCATAGCAGCGATTTCATTCGACGAAAGAATCAACTCTTCGAAAATTTCATTCAAGCGTACATCCCTGCATCGTTGGATGGTGCACTTCTGTAACCATCCGGAAAAAGGGATCTTTTTCGGGAACAATTGCGCTTTCAGCTGTTCGAAATGCGAAATGTTGTAAAACAGTATCGCAAACTGTCTGAGTAACCAATTTCCCAATCTATCGGGAGAAAACCACCTGGAAGAACAGCGCAACTATCGAAAGATAAACAAACTTTGACGTTTAACTTTTTGCAGGCAAATTTGCCTCCATAAATAACTTTTGGCATTGGCATTTCTATCCGTGCACTTGCTTATCATTGCTTAAGATATTGGGAAGGCTAATGGCAAATAAGACGCGCTCATACTACGATAACTCAATGTCGTCTGCTCTCACATGCCATCAGAAAAGAGCTATTATGTAGGCTGGCACATTTTCAGGTGTATGGAAGACAAGGATTCACTGAAAAAGTAACGATTGATCGGCTACTTAAGCTCTCCGAACAAATCACTGTTGTTTTCTCGCGAAAACAGCAGTGAGTGTATAATATTCTCTCGCCCCCACATTCTCATATATTTTTTCTAACAGTTGAAAAATGACGTTTCTCTTTTCAAATAGGTGAAATTAACGATCTCTGGTCAAAACCTCACCGCCTTATTGATCCGTTGCGTGTACGCTATTTCAAAACTTACCAAATTTGAGAAATATCCATCCAGATTGGTCAAAACGGATCCTACCCAAAAATAAGTAAACTAAGCTCGGAGTGACAAGTTGAACTGAAACCGATCAATTTTCAAGAACAGATTCATCCAATTTATGGAAAATTTTCTCGTTTTTTACAGAATAATGTATAATGTTCTCGATTTCTACTGGGACATCCCAGTTGCCATTTTTCATCATTTCCATATATCTTAACCTATCAAGTTAAACATTTTACCGATAATAGAACGAAAGTAACATCTACAACCCTCTAAAATAATACACTGATATCGCGACTTCAACAACCCTCAAAACCCCTCGCTCAAAGAACAAGAAAGCAATCCCTCAATTATGGAGTGTTAAAGCATCCTTCCCTTTCATCAACATTTAACAAACCCTTCCGTTGTGCTTGAATAGTGACGATGCTCAGGAGAAAAAACCCCGGCATGTAATGAAGAATTCCTCTCGCTGCTGTTGGAAAAAAAAAATATCCAGAGGGGAAAATTCTTGAATTTCACTTTCACTTTTTTCCAAACATCTCTTTTCGCGCGCGCATTATCCACGTCAGACAATAGAAACTGCGGGTTGAGCAAACAGACGGCGATGATAGATAATGCTACCCCAACTCGAAAAAAAAAGTCATAGGGTGCCGAGAGAAAGCTCATCATAAAAGACGATTACCTTCACTTTTTTGCGCCGTGAGGGTGCATGAAGAACCAACTTAAACCAAAGGGTTATGTTTTAATTTCTTCCTGTACTGCCTGAATCAACGTGCAAGGGGGATGGTATCGCTGTTGCTGCTCAAACCTTTTGCAAGCGAACACGGTGAAAAGTCATCATCTTCCTTCAAATTCGCTCCCAGTGGAATTTGTCTTTCCCCAAACTGCTTCCGCTGCTTGGCACCTCCCGAAACCGTTTTCGTCAGTATTGCACGAAATTATGTTTAATATTTGTTTTATGATAACTGTGCTTCACCTTACCCTCGCTTTGCCAGCTGTAGGAGAGTGTCGTTTATCTTGCAAGAACGGTGCTTTTTTGTGAAATGTTTTACGAAGAATCTGACTGGGAAAGTACCAGTTTTGCTGAATATTGACCTTTTCGCATACCGCTCTTCTCAGCAATCATCATCAACGGGGAAATTGTCTCTCCTTCCCCCATGAAGACTCAATTTCTCGCCGGAAGGAACGAAGGGGAACCTCTAACACATACACTACTTCCCTAGTGGCCAACTTTTTTGTGTTTTGTTTTGCGTGCGAGTGTGTGCTAAGAAATCACTTAAACGCTACTTCCTTGTGCCTTTGCCAGGATACGTCAAGCCCAACTTCATTCAATCAACCCAACAACAACGAACCACCACCGCTTGGAAAAACAATCAACCTGGTGACCCCATAAGCTTCTGCTTTTATTTTTCATGGGGGAAACCTTCTTCCAGTAATCATCATTTTGTTGTGTTGGGTTGGGTGTCGGAAAATTTGAATACTCTTTCCTTGCTTCCTTCCTTTTCGTCCCTTTGACGACTAATTGAAGGCACCTCTCCATCACACCTCATCCTAAAAGCACCCGTACCTACTCCGAAAGGGAAAATGGAATGTTAAATAATGCATCGCTTTTTAGATCCCTGTATCCATCCACGGTGGGATCCGGGACACATGTGCACTTTTCAGTCGAAACTGGGTCACTGTCATCATCAAGCGAGGCATCCATTGGGTGGGGTGGTATTTCTTCGTAGATTATCACCCTGATGAAGGTGCCACATGGAATTTCAAGGAATTCCGCTCTGCAGATCCCCGAACGGTGACTTTCGGAGATAATTAATTCTTAGGAAAAATGGTCGGTTCGGATCGTTGCTTTAAGACGACGAATATTTTCTTAAAGAATCAGGGTCGGTGGGGGGTAGAGCATCGGTTTGTGTACCTCACTAATGAATGCTCAGATGTTCATCACTCCCGGAAGCGAACCGAATACCTTAAGGACTGTTTTGAAAACCTCGATGGAGTCGATCGTGGGGGCGATGAAACGATGCAGCTGTTCGGTTGCTCTTCAAACCGCCGGAAATTATTTATTAGTTTCGAGTTCTTACAGAGAGAAACTTAATCAGCAATTATCCGTTGGAATTTGTACGAACCTCGCCTCAAACCCTCACGATAAGAACTTGAAAACGCAGCTAGCTAAACTTTTTCCTGCTTCCCTAATTAACTTTACCAGTTCGGTATAAACTAATTTAAAAGCTTTTAATACAAGTTTCACTCAAAATTTCATCAAACATATACACATGTAGCATCACACCATCACCTCCGGAAGACAGGTCCCATCTATCCTCATGCTCACATACAAAACAGCAACATAGTAACAGTTCGACGACGAGCTAACAGGGCGAGTGGTAAAGTTTTTTTTTTCCAAGCATCGGAATACTTACAAGCGCTTTAGCAGCGATTGCAGTTTTTGTAGGATCTGTTCGGAAGAAGCTGACGATATACGCAAAGTTTCCCACTTAGTTTGACTCGTCTTTGGCTCATGCCCGGGTCTGAAATGTGTGCCTTTTTTTAGCTCTATAAATCCCTATTGAATTCAAACAACGACAAATTATTTATCCGTGCACCGATGCAAGTTTTGAAATGAATAATCAAATTTTTCCCAGTGTAGTGTTTTGATTGTTTGAATTTTACGGGACATAAAGCCACAGAAGGATCGCAGTAAGCCGCGGCACAGAAGTGACTGGTTTGTGTTTTGCTGCGTCGTTGTTTGTGTAAAAATATTGAAAATTTACAGTTCCTGCTGGTAGTTAATAATATTCAATATTAAACGGTGTTAAGCATCAGCCCTTGGATTCCTGTTGTGACATCTTCAGAAGTGGGGGTGAGTGAAGTCACGGAACGAGCGCAAATTACAGCTTACAAAGCTCTTGAATGCATTATAGCCCCTGGTGTGTTATATTGGGAGGAGGTCAAAGCGGAATCATAGTTACAAATTAATTAAAATTGCCTAATTCGAATAATAGAAGCGTTTTAAAACTTCTCTCCCATACCTCGCCGTGCAAAATTTTGAATTCGAGATGACTGCGAGAGGCCAAATTTTGTGTTACGGAAACAAAGGTTCGGAAATTCGCCCGATCTAAGTGTGCACTGCTTCGGACGCGAAAATTTGTCAGTTGTCATATTTTTCATCTATGTTTTTTCATAGCGTTTTTTTTCGATTTTTGGTTGAAGGCGCTTGATGACAATTTTTCTAGAAAGTGCGTGGGAATAAAAATTGAAGGCTATTTCCATAAGTATTTTTAACGGAATTCCGGTCGTATGAGCTGTGATTCGGGTTTTCCGTTATTTTCGGTTTTGTCGTGAGATTTGTATTTTCTAGTGCGCGGATTAAGAGTGAAATTAACGGGTTGCGAAGTGTAGTGGTGCTTTTAAGATTTTGGTTACCTCCGATATTTCGAAGCAGCTGAATGCTGAAGATTCGGAAACCAGCAGAAATTCCGGTGTATTTATGTTTCCGAGCTGAAAAAGAAGGAGGACGAAGACGGCCAGCGGCACATTTATCGCTTGAGGCGTTGCTACTCTTCTGATTTTGCTGCTTACAAAACGAAAACTCTGCGATTTGGACCATGTCATTTTTGAGAGATAGGTGAGATAATTACATATTTTATATTATTTTGCGAACAATTTCAACGAGTTATGTGTTGTGTTTTATCGTTGCTGGTGTTAATGAAAATCGATCGATAATGCAGACTTGAATTTTTCCTTATTTCCACTGTTGAACTCTGGTCAGCTGGCGTGAAGACACAAATTCACACACATAAATATCCAGTTAAAGGGAGGTTCACGGCTCCGAAAAAATAATTACGTTTTGATTTTTGTAAAGGAATTGGAGAGAGATACTAGAAATCTAAAGACATCACATTTTTCCTGATTTTTTAAGGGGATTCATGTGAAAATTGGACTCAAAAAACACGAAACAGCGATCTTTCGGTTTTGTTGAGTGTCTAATTTTTTTTAATGATGAGACGGAAAACAGGTTTTTGTATGTGGAATGGGAATCTAAGGACGGTACTGATTTTCTTGGATTTTTATGTTTTCCCCGGTATTTTGGGAAAGTAAAAATGCACCGAAAAAGAAATTTAATTTTCGGTTCGGCGAACTTCCCCTTAAAGAAACCCACAAAACTAGCTTCTTTTCCCTTTTTCATTTCCTTTTTCTCTTTTCAGAAAGCGAGTAATGGCGCTATAACCATAGGCCATTTAGAGCTAGGACAAGAGTTAGTGCTCATGTCCGGATCACTAAACGAAGATGAGGGATCCCTTAACATTTTTAGACTAGATACTCCCAACGAACCTACGGTACGAGATGTCCACGTTTCATCCATTTATTGGATTCTGAAGCATTGTGTTTAAATCTTTGACTTAAACAGGCCCGATGTTTCTGAATCATCTTACCCCTTAAATGCTGCACAGTAGGCCTGACCGTTTTGATATATTTTGCGCATCTCTGCAATATATACCAAATAGACATGGTGTTAGATTAGACGGAAACCAGGTCCGGAAATGCAAATCCTTTAAATTTGTCGAACCTCTTAACGGAATCCCTTTATGAAGAGCTTTGAGTGGGTTGGTTTATTTCCTTTAAATTCCGTTATAATTGCTTATTTTTTGACAGATACGTGTATTTCGTCTACTACTTGCAGACTTCATCACTGCCAAGTACTCAACGCCACTGAAGAATCCATCTTTTATCTACGAGTTATATACTAATCAATAGGTACTAAAAATCAGCAGGTATCCACTGTCATGTTACAATTTACCTAATCAAGTACCTAAATTCAGTATTCACCGGGTAGAGGCATGCTACGATGTGTTGTTTTAGGCAGCATGCTTAAGAGTCTCGAGTATTCGTTTCCTTGATCTCTATTACGCAATGTTGATGGATTATGTTTAAATATTTCTAAACTTTCAGCTACGTCTAGTTTCCAAGTCGAAGATACAGTCCGCAGGATATTAATGTTATCCTTTGTTAAATTGTGCCCCTTTGTAACGATATGTTCTGCAGCCTTGGATTTAAATTCATAATGAAGTCCTTTATCCATCTCTTTGTTAGCCTTTTTTACCTCTGCGATGTGTTCCTTAAACCTTGTTTTCAAAGTCCTTTTCGTCTGCCAATGTAACCAATGTATATTTTACTGCTATCTGGATAAGATATTTTGTAGACTCCGGCTTTCCCTAAGACATTTATTGAATCTTGTGTTGATCCCAACAGTGACCTCAGCTTTTTTGTCCTGCTGCTTAATACTAAATCTAGGCCAAAATTTCTAAACTTCGAAATCAGTGGTTTGGTAATGTTTTTGTCGAAATTCACCGCTACCAGTTTTAAACCCTCAGTAACTAATGTAAGAGTTGTCGAAATACGCCTAAAATGATCCCTTGTTCTTTTATCGATTACTGTTTGAATTGTTTTGTCTTGATACCCATTAAGTCTAGCGATTTCAAAAATGTGAGCTATTTCCTTTGATTTGCCTGTATCGCTAAGAGGAAGAGTTTGCATCCTGTGAACCATGTGGTGAAAAGCGGCCATTTTGTGTTCATGGGAATGATTTGAAGTGCTTGGTATTACTCTCTTTGTGTTTGTTGGTTTCCTATAGACTTCGAAATTGAACGAATACGTTTCCCTGATGATGAGAAGATCTAAGATGGGGAGTTTGCCGTCTCTCTCTCTTCTTCGTCAGTAAATTTGATGTCCTTGTGAACGTTGCTTATGGCCTCCAAAGTTTTTGATAAATCTTCCCTTTTGACAATGCAAAGATGTCATCCACGTACCTATACCAACATTTGGCCAACAAATTCCTATCCTCCAGAGTATTTTCTAGGTTAGCCATGAACAATTCACATAAAAATGGAGAAAGCGGATTGCGCATAGGAGCGCCTTTAGTTTGTTTATAAAAAATCCTCTTAAAATGAAATGATTTTCCTCCATACAAAGACGAGTAAACTTGAGATATGACCGAACTTTGCTTTTCCAAGTAGAATCCTTACGTTGCTTCAGAAGCCAGTCCTCTAAAAGGCTGATGGCTTCCTTTACTGGTACACTCGGAAAAAGTGCTGTGACATCAAATGAAACCATGACTTCATCTTCCCGAATCTCTCTTGATTCCTGAAGTTGATTTGCGAGTTCCTATGTGCTGTTAACTGAGCGAGTGGAAAAGGGTTTGGGCATATTTTGAAATTCCTTTACTAGCCATTTGGCAAGCTTATGAGTGGGGGATCCTTCAGCCGAGATAATCTCCCTCATTTCGTTTCCTGGTTTGTGAATCTTTCGTAAACCTTTGATCCTAGGTAGAATAGGGTTTGAAACTTTCAATTGATTCGTCTTGCACTCTTTCAAAGTTTTATCCACATGTTTAACTATAGATGGGTGGGGGTCAATTCTCAACTGTCTGTATGGGCCATTAGTAATTTTTTCCGTCATCCGGTTGTCATAGTCATCTTTGTCCAAAATCACTACTGCATTACCCGGCTTTGTTTTTAGTTCTTTTAAAGTTCGAATTTCCTCTTTTTCGGTTTTACTAAGTGAATGTCCCTTTCCGTTTTGTATTGTCTCTGAAATCATATTCCTGGCAGTCTCGAGTAATTGAATAGGAAGTGTGTGGGTGATTGCAGTCTCCATGTCAACGATGGTCTCTTCCACGTCAAGTTTTGAGGAGATCGCATATCCTAATCCCTTGTTGAGAAGTGTCAATTGTTCTTCTGAGAACTACTGCGTCGAGCGATTTACCACAAAACCTTCGATGGATTGAACCACAGCTGTGTTAACTGAACTGTGTGATTTCTGGTCTCTCTGTTGTGTTGTGTAATTCCAATAGTATTGTAGTGACCTCAGTTTGTTGTTTTGTAACTTTCTTTTTCTTTTTTCATCGCAGTCCTCAAATACTTTTACTTTAGTCAAACACAGTGAAAATTCAATTGTGAATTCTTTGGCTTATTTCAAATGCAGGGAATAACATTCCAACGACTTTGTTTCCAACTTTGAGTAGAGACTCTGAATGCTCGCTTTTATAAATTCTGACTCCATCTTACGCACTACTTTTAAGGGAGTTGGTGTCTTAACCCTAATCTTATGACTAATAGGTGTTAGATCTAACTAACGGCATTTCTTAAGACATGCTGTCTTTCCTTAAACCTACGATGGTTTTCTTTAGTGATATGTTCCTATTAGCTTCTGAAAGCTTGGAAGCCATGATCGATCATTTAAATTTGTCGAACCTCTTAACGGAATCCCTTTATGGGAAGATTAAATAATCTTCAGGTAGTTAAAAAATGATCATTTTGATGGACCTATTTGTTCACTGAATAAAAGTATTTCTGATTCCCAGGAATTACCGGGATGAGCCATCAGTGGTTTCTCGATTCCTGGGTAGCCAAAAACGGCGAGGAAGTGGAAACGTTAGTAAAAAAGTGTCAAACATAAGACATTTTTATAGATGAATAATTTTTGAGATATTCTTAAAGATAAAAGTCTTTTTATTTTCCTTGATTTGTTTTTCGTCGATCTTGTTTTCCGTACTGAGTACCAATGCTGCTGACGCACCAGAGAGGCAGCTTTCACACCTGGACCCTACCTATCGATCCTTCAACTCATGGACCCGGGACCAACGGCTTTACTTCCCTTCCGAAGACGTGATCAGAGATTTCATGCCTCAGAAAATCCCTGGGATTGAACCCAGGCCTTTCGGAATGACAAGCAATCACGGATACAACTACACCACCGGTGCCGCTACATGAAAGTCTCTCGTTATAGTTTCCTCTGACAGTTCAGCACGGGCAGGTAATAATCATCTGTATCTGGCAACGCTGCCCGCTTATAAGCAACTTGAGCGAAACTGGCTCACATCTCAGCTGTCTAATTATTGCAATCAGTCATGAAAAACTTCCAGACCGATTTGTTGCGTTATTTTGCAAATCATGAAATTCCTCTCAAAACGATAAGATTAATTTCATCTTGCAGTCTGGTATCTGAACCCGTCTTAGGCAAACTTTATTGAATCAATTTGAAATTTTCCCCATCAAGATCCCTCGTTCTAAGACCAAACCAAAACAAACAGCTTAACAGGGATCCCATTTTTCTCTTCGAAGCACAGTGACATCCACTTATTCACTCGAACGGACTCGAAAGCCGGTTGCCAAAGCCCACATGACCAGTGACCACTCTTCGTACGACAACAGCCTCAGACGGTAAGCCCACACTATTTAAAATTTAATCGCTTGTCCGGATCTCGCATCCCATCAGCCCGGAGTCCAAACCGGCAACTTCCAAAAATTGAAGAATCTCGTGTGAACCACCTTCGCCGTCACCATCCCGTCTTCGGGGTCCATCACATCTCTGGAGAACCTCAAATAACGTGGGGAGGAGCTTAGAGGTCCAGCAAGATTAATGAACTCCTAAATTACAATCAGTCCATAGAGCTTACCAGGAAAAACATCAAAACAACTTTAAGAGGAAGAATGGGACTTGCTTGCAGTTTTTTTTTTCTCCTCTCTGCTCCATACCGGGGTTGTCTCGTTTCCATAAACCTCTCATTAGTGCGCGCGAAAGAGCTGATGGATATATCTTCTTTCTACCTTCTTCTGGCATCAAGAAAAAAAAATCGTATGTCAACGGTTTGAGCCGATGTACACGATTTCCATAGTTCGAAAACCACCAAAAGAGCATCGAAGTGATTAAGACAAACCCACTAAACGGAGATAAACGACGTGTCTGCTTTGCTTGGTGTGTGGGATCGACGGATCTCGTGTGGAGATGTTTGATTTTTGATAAATCGCCTTATTGTTTGTCGATTCTATGTCGGAAAAAGCTTCGATTTACAATTCCAGTTCCCATCTTTCATCTCCCATTCCGGTTCTTGTGCCCATCATTCCTATAATTTTTTGATAATTATTTTATTTTAAAATACACGATAAGGCGAATTATGTGAATAAATTATGGACTGCGCGGTGCAATTCGCTGATATCAGCCCCACGGGCGAACGAGCTTGGCCAGGTTCTGCCCAGAGTGTATGACATTAATCCGGCAGTTTATTTCGACTGGCGAAAATTCGCACGCCCGACTGTCATCACGATCCAGGCAGCACTGTGGCCACTGGGAGAACCAAGTTACTTAGCTGTTATCTTTGTAATACCACGATTTTATAGCTTGCTTCTTTGGCAGAAATTTCATGCCTGGATGGTCGCCGTTTTCGGGAGTAGGATGAGATACCGAGAGGTGGTGAATGCAAGAATCGTCCAGAAAGCATCCCAAGAAATGGGATTAAATATTATTTTTTAATCCTGACAAATATTCTTGGATGTTTTTTTACTCTGGCTCTGTCGCTCTGCGCATTTTGGACGGGTGGACAATTTTACTGGTTATTTTTAGGAAAAATCTTTGCTCAGCACTTCAGGCATTGGCCTCGTTCTAAAGCCAATGCTGTGCAAATATAGCTTCATGGCAGTCAGCATTAATTGAATTGTCAAATAAAGATTCGCTTTCATTCGCCAAAATGAACTCTCCCCTAGAAAGGAAAAAAGGGGAGGCTTTTCTCCTTCTCTTGGCGAGGGTGAAACGCTTTCATACCGCCTCCGCTTGGGGGAAGTGAACCAAACCCAAAGTAGATACAAATAAGTCAATGTGCGTTTGTTTGGAATAAACAGAAACAGTGGGGGAAACTCGTTATAGGAAAATATATCATCTCTTTTACTGGAAATGCCATTTTCAGGATGTTTTGGGAAAGATTATCGGTAGGACACAAGCGGCAGTCCAGTGTAACATTTTTTTCTGTAAATAGAGCTTACATTAATCGAAGTACGATGTGTACGCTGCGTTTCCGATTACTACGCTGAAAGTCCACATGTGTGCATTTTAAAAACCTTGGAAGTATATGACAAAAAACGTCTTCTAAACACACCGTCACAAGCTCATCGTACTTGGAGCCAAGCCTTCCGATGCAGGCTTGGCAGAAATTAGGATTGCAAAACTAACAAATACGGAGCGAGCCGGAACCGAAACAAAAACACATTAGAAATGTATGAAGAAAGCCCTTTCCAAAGTCCACCTACTCGCGGAAAACAAATCAAAAGCGACTCCGCCTTTCCGATATCTTTCGCTTCGATGTATGTTTAGGGCCATTTCGGCCGGATTCGGCAGTCAGTGGCCATAAATAATAATCCGTACACGAATTTTGCATTATGCTTACCATGTTCGTGTATGAGATGCCGGTGGTGGGTGCAAAGGGGCC
The DNA here is from genome assembly GCF_037179485.1 of Ochlerotatus camptorhynchus. Lineage (NCBI taxonomy): Eukaryota > Metazoa > Arthropoda > Insecta > Diptera > Culicidae > Ochlerotatus > Ochlerotatus camptorhynchus. The sequence continues at coordinate 1,139,408 of NW_027040929.1, forward strand.
CAGTAAAAGCATTAATAAGTACATGGCTTACGGTCACAAACATTGGAATGGGTAGCATCCCGCGAAATATCCCTTCTTCACGGCCGACTTAAAACCGGCCCGTCCCGGAAAAGACGGCATCTAACTGGGGATGAAGAGACGGAAAAAGGCCACGTTCATCATCGATATTGTTGTTTTTTCCTCTTGCTAAAGGATATTTATTTTAATATTGCCAATGCAAAACCACCGTCGCCTTGCACCGGAAAATGGGATTGATGTTGAATCCTTTTTTTCCCGATACACTCTTCCTTTTTAGACAAAGACCGTTTTCTTTCTTTTGAAAGCGAGAAAAAAGCATAAGTTTCGCCTCGCTCAATTGTAGAATTAAGCCCATCAAACACGTAATTCGATAATCAATCAAATGGTAGGTCGATGGTGGCTGTGGTTCGTTGTATGGGGTTTTCCTCCGGTGGCTCATGGATCGTGATCCCTGTGGCTTTGTCGGGGGATTTATGGCAGTACACAGGAAGCAAGATTCATGGGTCTTCCGAGTGAGTCGTGAAAGTGGCTCGGGAAGCAAATACGGTTATCCTTGCTTAAATTTATGTTGCATTTTATGGGCATTATGGGAATGGTGACAAACGGTGAGTTCGATTGACGATATCGGCAGACTTGGAGGGAATCACGAATCGATTTGTCTAATGGCAGTTGGATTTCAAGCTTTTCATACGTGAGGCATTTTTAGATGGTGGCGTAATTCCATTTGGAAGGCGAAACGCTAGGAATCAGGGCAAATCTGATTAGACTGAATGCGTCATTTGCTTGATTTTGACAAAAAATCGAGTTCTCAGATTTTAGACTTTTTTTAAAAAAGAGCTCAGATGGGCATCGACAATTCTCGATGAACATTTCAAATGGTCCTATCTGCGTTGATCGATTCTCTTCATCGACGTTCTCTTTTCATAACCACTGCTAAAGGGTGTCCACGATGAAATTGCCACACACAAAATTGATTCGCAAAATTCGAGTTTTCATCCGATTGCCATCAAATTTTCAGGGATTGAGAAATAACTATTAAACTTCATTTTACCATTTTACTCGTATTTTATTTACAGTCCATACGCAAATGCCCGCACCTTGGCCTTAACCCCGGCCATAAGATTCTGCACAACCTGTGAATCAACCGTTTTTTGCATGTAAACCCATACTTTCTTCAGTTCCTCGACTGTCTTCACTACCTTAGGTCGTTTAAGAAGGTGCTGCTTCATAATCGCCCAGTACTTCTCGATGGGGCGGAGCTCCGGAGTGTTGGGAGGGTTGAATGATACCAAAATATGGAAAATCAGCCACAACAACGACTAAATCTTGACAATAACGACAAACAATATTTTCCCTTGAAAAAAGCCACAACCATTTCGGGCAGCTTACATCGTAGTCGTTGCAGTGTTTTAAGACTGAGATAGCCGTTAATCAAAGCAACATTTTAGCTTTTGAACTATGATCGGAAAATTCCGGAAGAAAACTCCGGGGAATGTTTGAATTAGCTTCTGAATAGAGCTGAAAAACATCAAGAGAAAGTCGAAAGAAGGTCTCCTGGATGAAATTCGAGAAAAGCTGGAAAAACATCTGGGAAGCTTGCAAGACACGAATTGCGAAACTTGTGGCGAAAATTTAAATAATCTATCGGAAAAAAAATCGGATGTCACATCCAAAGGAAGCCAGAAAAATTTCGGAAACCGGAAGTAAATTTCCAGAAGAAGCCATTTCCATGGAAAGCCAGAAGAAGCTCGGAAAAAAACTTCCAATAGAAGTCGAACAAAAAAACCTTTGGCTTATGGTCAAACTTCCAGAAGAAGACGAATGAAATTTCTGGGAGAATTAATTGAACTTCCTGGAGAAGACAAAAGAAACTTCCTGGAGACGCTGGCAGAAACTTGGTAAGGTAGATTGGAAGAAACATCTGAAGAAAGTCGGAAGCCAGAGCGCTTACGGAACAGTCGATGTTCTAATGATCCAGAAAATTTTCCTGATATTAAAAACAAAACATCCCTGAAGACTCCGAAATTTCCCTGAAGTTTTCGGGACATTCCTGAAATGCACTTAGGAATATTCCATAATTCCTCGAAATTCCTTAAAAGATCTTGTAATTTTTCTGAAATTAGGTGTGAGTTCCCTGGAACTTCCCTGGCTACCGGGCACTCTAGCACTTCCAGAAGACTACCGGAATATCTCTTATCATCCTAGAAGGTCTCTGGACTATCTTGAAGATTACGAAATCTCTTAAGTGCTCTCACAATTTTCTTGAATTTATTGTAACATCATCATTGAAGTTCTCTGCTCTTCCCGATTTTTTTTGAAATTAAAAAAATTATCAACACTGCCATTAAAAAGCATAGAACTTCCCGTAAAATGTTCTCACAATGTTCTAATGTTCATGTAACTTCCCTTACGTTTCCTAAATTGGCATGAGTCCCTCAGGACATTGCTGAAGTTTTTGGAAATTTCCTGAGTCTCTCGGAACCCCTTTATAATTTCTGCAATTCAATTGAAATTGATTTGTCCTGATGTTCTCTGAGCTTCAATAAAGTTCCTGAAAACCATTAAATTTCCCTGAAGTTCTTTGGACTTGTGAAGTTTCCATAATATTTATGATGTTTCCTTAAGTTCAGTGAAGTTCGTTGGACTTTTCTGATATTTCCGTGTTATCGAATTTTGACAGAAGTTAATGAAGCTGTCTTTAATTTATCGAAACTTACACAAAAGTCAGGACTTTTCGGAAGTTTCAGAACTTCTTAAATGTTGCTGCAGCTAGTGTGGATCCGCTCCAAAAATCTGATAGCATCATTGAAGTTTCGGGAAACTTGAAAAAACTGACGGGAGAAGATGAAAGAATCATTAGAGCGAAGGCTGAAGAAGCTTCCAAGGTAAGGTGAAAAAAAATCCAGGGAAAGTTGCATGAAACTTCAGGAAGTTTAAAAATCAATAAAAACTTCCGGAAGTTAAATAATGTTTACAAAATATTTCTCGATTCCCTATGAATTACCGGAAATAGCCATCGACTATTTCTCGTTTGATGGATAGCCAATAAAAAGTAGGAAATACAAACATTAGTCGCAAAAGTATCAAGCATAAGGCATGTTTAGAAACCATTGTTTAGAATTTTGAAGATTCAAAAAATATGAGGTATTCAATAAGATACAAGTCTCTCACAAAAATTTTCTCCGAAATTCAAGCGCAGGCAATAATTATTTTGATTATTTAAAAAAATCGGTATAAATCCTCGGTATTCTGTGGAACCTTATCTGTATATCGGTATAAATACCGATAAATCGGTATATCGGAGAGACTGAAAAGCAATTTTCATACTATTTCCCTGTCGATCAGTACCAAACCATGGCGGTTTTTTCAACCACCTTGACCAGGAAACTAAGGTAAACCTAACGCTTTGCAAACGTGTGCCAATCAATTAGGGGAAATGTATGTAATGTCGGCCTAAGTGTCCCTAATTTGGGCCCATACATAAATTCAGAAATCGACTAAATTTTCTATAGCAAGCAAAAATATCCATTAGTACCGTCCCAATGACGCGTTCATCTAGATACAATTGATAAATAGCAGATTTTTAGCGATGGGCCCAACTTAGATCCATAGGCCAATATTAGAGCCTAGTTAGTATGTTTCTTTTTAAAGGTCGAACAGCTGGTACAATTTGGATCTTTTGCGTCTGAAACGGAAAAGGGACAAATGGTACAACAAATTTTGCAGATCAAATAGTGACAATCATTGGAATAGCTACACAATCGTGCGTCATAAATATTCACAATCGATCAAAAACACTCCTTTTGAATATGCCTAGAGGAAGATTGATCAGTATCAAAACAACAGCAAAGAGTTCTGGCAGTAGCACATTAGAACAGTAAAAATAAGTAATTGATGGTTGGCAATCAATGATTATGTTGCCGACAGTGTTTCATTATCAATCCATTAAATTGGTCGATGAACCTGACGAAATAAAACAGCCAGTTAATAGTAGTTGAAGATTTGAAGGTTTTCACCCAATTACATTAGATTAACTTAGAGTAATTTGCTTTTCACTGGGCAAGTGCCACAAATTTGGAAGGAATCCTTAGTGGTTCCTATTCAAAAAGTTGCTGGAACGATTAATGCCGAAGACTTTCGGGGCGAACATGTTGCACACATTAGAGAAAATTTAAGAACTTGTTGTGAAACACCAGCTATTGGAGTATTTAAATAGTAATAGTTTGTTGATACCAGAACAATTGGGATATCGGGAAGGTCTTTCTTGTGAAACCGCGTTAAGTTTGGTATTAGCGAAGTGGAAAGATAACTTGGAGCGAAAAGATACGGTTGTTGCTGTTTTTTGTTGGATCTAAAACGCGCTTTTGAAACAATTTCTAGGCCCTTATTGCTACGATCAATCGAGCGTTTTGGAATTAAGAGTACTGCATATAAACGATTTGAAAGCTATTAGTGTGACAGGACTCAACGGAATGTTTTAAATGATTATGTTTCCAGTCCCTTGGGGAACAACTTTGGAGTGCCCCAAGGAAGTGTATTAGGGCCCCTTTTATTTATTATGTATGTTATTGACTTACGACGTGTTTTACGAATTTTCGACATTAATCTTTTTGCAGATGATACTGTGTTATTCATTGAAGCTAAGGATTTAGATGATTCCATTTTACCTAGAATGAAAATTTACATTCTCTATGCAGATGGTTGGTGTATAAGCAATTGAGTTTGAGTATAAGTTAAACTAAATTCATTATAATTTCGTGGAATCGAGTAAATGAGAATATCTTTAATGTAATTGATGATAAGGCTATTGATCGCGTTCGGGAAATTAAATGTATTGGCTTGATTATTGTCGACAAACTTAAATGACATTGACAATGTCATCAAGAAAATTGCAAAGAAGTATGAAATTCTATGTCGATTTGAAAAACGATTTAACTATAACTAAACAAATCAATCACTTGCCCTTCCATTTTATTTTTGATATAATCTTGGTTCAAGAATAGACCACCGTTGAAGATGCCCTAAGGAAATAATTAAAATGTGGAGAAAATTTACCTTGTTGGGGTGGGGGAGTGTAGAATTCAAAGGTTTACCCAGTCTAATTTTTTTCCTTGATTTGTTTTCCATCGATCTTGTTTTCCGTGCTGAGCACCAATGCTACCGACGCCAGGGAGGCAGCTCCCACACTTGGACCCTACCTATCGACCCATCAACTCATCGACCCGGGACCAAAGGCTTTACTTCCCTTCCGAAGGAAGGTGTGATCAGAGATTTTTGCCTCAGAACATCCCGGCGGCGCCGACTGGGATTGAACCCAGCCCTGCTGGAGTGAGAGGTACTCACGCATGCCACTACACCACCGGCGCCGCTACACCCAACCAAATCGTAGTATATTCAATAATTAACAACTTTTCGTGCAGGTTTTGTATGAATCTCGTATAAATTGCATTAGCTCAAACCAGGAGTAATCGATCACATCACATACAGCTCCTTTCGATGGCATTTCCACGGATTAGTATGTACCCTGAAAAACAAAACCATACCGAAGAACAAAAGTTTATCTCACATATAAATCGCCTCTAACGGCACTAATCGAGACATTATTCCCGTGTACTGCTTACCCAAGCAACAGCAGCTTAAGGTAAGTGCCCACCAAGGAGAAGAAAGGCCATATTTCTCGCCTCATCATCCCCCGTCTGTCTTCCCGCTGACAGCCACCGAAAAGTCCCAGCATCCAGCGGGCTCATTCGCTCAATGGATGCCGTCATAATATAATTCTTAAGCTTAATGGGACACACATAATGTTAATGGCGGGATCGTTAAAGGCTTTTACTTTTTTTTTTCGGCGTTGTATATGTGCAATCCGCCAACCAAACAATGTCACCTTCTCAGCCAACAACGGGAAAATGCGTCCGTACGCGTGCTGTAACCATCATTAGTGCCGGTTAGATCCTGGCTTGGTTTGACCATCGTCTCCAACAGCACCACTAATGGGTCCATCGTTTGAATTTATTGGGGTGGAATTAAAGACGCCCAATCATACGCTAATTTCGCTATAATTTTGGCTTGTTCCAGGATTTCGGAAATTGAGACGCCAGCACACAGCTGTATCTCATTAATACGTCACTTTGTTTTGCCAGTTGAATTCGGGGCATCGTCAGCAAAACAGAAGAAGGTGTAGATAGTAGTGTTTTCTCTCTCCCAAAAATCGATAATTCATTGTTGGAATTCGGAAAAAAAAATCCGCGAGGGAGTGAGCTTAGCATGAGCCAACGAAAACAAAAACAATAAAAAGATAAATAACTTCATAATAAATCTCCGGAAAAAGCATTCCAATGTTGATAGATATTCACATTTTAATGCCTTACCGCCGGGTAATCATCGTAAACGAAATGGCCCCTGGACTCCCTTGTAAGAGGAGGACGACCGGGCTATTAAGTGTATATCTGTCGCGTGCGGTAGGTGCGGATCGAGATGATCTTCTAAACCGAAGGCAAATTTGGAAGCCCCATCAAGATGATGATGGCCTGATGTGGCGCATAGGCCAGAACCTGGTAGGAGAGGCAAAACGGCAAAGTACTATAAAAACAAACTTTTCGGACTACAACGTGAATGTCGATATAAAAGTGGATTTTATGATTATTGTTTCACTTCATTTTCGAATGGGTACCTGCTGTAAGGAAACCAAGAGATGAAGAAGGCTGTTTCCGAGAGGGGGAGTTGCCGGCTAATGTGCACACGACGCGATTACAAACTGCAGTCGTGCATGTTAATGCTCGGAATGGCAGTGGTTAATTGCAATGGCGGATTCGGCAGCCAACTGTTATCGCTGCAGGTGAACATTTCGAGGGTAAATCTTCAAAATGGCGAAACTGCTTTTGTAAACAGTGGCTCTAGCCGTCGATTTCTCATTCAATCTAACAACACCAAGAAGACGAATGTTTGCTCTACCACAGTTGGTAGGATTAGTTTGCAGCAGTGAGCTTTTATTTGCGAGAAATCGGCAGTTGAAGTCAACAAATGAAATGTTGACATCGGAACGGTTCTGCTTCAAATTCATAATTCTCACTCGATGAAATTTAGCAACACTTTAATGTGTTATTTTTGACACTATGAACTGTTCACATCTCCACGATATCAAAACAAACCAGTACACACCTAACAAATACTAAGCGCGTATAGCAATAAATAACGTTGGCTAGCTGATACTCAATTTAAAAAAAAATATCGACTTAAATTTCCCCCAGATCTGCGTGTGGTCCCAGATCTGCGTTTTAAGCCATGGCGATTTCCGTTGAATTTCGCTCGAGTTCGCTTTTAGCCCGTAATATTTCAAAGCCTTTCAAAACATCCAATTCGAAGCGCAAAACCAACCGAGGCATCACCGGGAAATCGACACCGGCCAGCCAGCCAGCCAGCCAGTGGAGCAGCAAGTGATAAATAACCGGCTAATTAAAATGCAAATGAGTGTTTTTACTAATGAGATACAATAAAGTTTAAGGAAGACACTGTTTAGCATTTCTGTTTCTGTTTGTTCTGTCAGTCTGAATGTCTGCGTCCGTCTTTCGATGTCATCGTTTTCGAAGGTAAATTGGCCGATGCGTGTCGTTTACCGGGACATGGACTCGGGGAAATTTAAAAGGTGACCAGAACTGTTGAAAGCTACGACAATTAAGTCCGAAATGAACGACCTAATCGGTGGTGTTGTTGTCGTTTCGGGATTCCCAAAACGATACATGCGAGCGGAGATGAAACTATGTTTCACTGTTCACGATCGCTGGACGCCGATATGTTTGGTGCTAAAGCGTGTTGGAACGATACATTTACGAGCGTCTTAACTACACTATGTAGCAGCTGACGGACGCGAGCATGGAGATTTGACAGGTTGTGTCTCATTAGGACAGACTTTTGGGTGTTGCATGCATGCAGAGGGCTGTCGAGTTAAGTTTTTTTTTTCATTCCACGAAAGATGTGTGAACACTGATAATGCTCTACTGGCGGTGACAGAATGGGAACAATTTTCTGACTGCTGGAGCAGCAGTTTATTACCTCATTTGGAAGCTGTGAAGGGGAAAAAAGAATTCATTTCTAAATTAGTTTTCACCTCACTTTGGACGGACGGTGGCCACTGGTCACGGTTCCTGTCGCTGTTCATGCAACATTGTTTGAGTTGGGCCGAGGCGCACGAATGGCGAGGACAAAGCATGGAGGGTTTTTTAGTTTTAGATTTGACAGCCAGAACGAATCAATCATTTGTAATCTGATTATGGGCTGAAATCTGATTTCATCTGGCTCTGTCGGTCTGTGTATGGCACTCGTAAATATGTGCCTGAGAGGGCCCGGACAGACAGCGTGCAGCGGCCTACGCATGGTTTTTCAACGGGTTTAGACGGGAATGTTGATGGATGCTGCTTGCTCGGAGGTGAAAAAATACCATTCCGGACAAAACATTAGTGTCACGAGGCTCCAAATGTTGATGGACCAGTGTGTATGAGAGCATGGCCTTAAGCTGCTAATAAGATGGAATGCAATATTTCAGAATGACCCTAATCGGATTTATTTCACGCCGTGTCAAAACCAGTCACAATTTAGTAATTATAACCTAATTGTGTGTACCCAGCCAGAGAGGCACCTCGTGTTGAGGTCGTTGCTGTTGTGATTATGGAAGTGAACCCATCAATGTTTGACGATCAATCAAATAACATTGTATGGCAAATTAAATTTCGCGAACTTCAAACTGGCGGGATGGCCGGCCATAAAGTTCACAGCTCCTCCCGGTTTCCACTTTGAGCGCACGAATCTAATTTAAAATCTAATAATCGTTAAAGACAAGTTTTAACGTACACAGTCCAATGCAGTGGGCGCTAGAGGCAGAGATGGAACGGCAGAAGACCGTGTGATTCTTGGAATCCTGTTACTGCCATTGCTCGACGTCAAGTCGTCAAATCGCAAAAGGATGACCGTACCTAATGCACAGCAAGAGAACGACGACGGCCGAAGCATAAAAGCGCACCCAGCAGACCAATATATCATGAATTTATGATTAAGTTGATGGAAAATTGCTTTGAAATTCCATCTGAAATAAATTAAGAAGTCTCGTCGAGGTCGTTTGGTTGACCAAGGAACTGGTGAAATATTAGGCAATCTTTGTACAAAACGAAACAATTCCTTGGAACAACTTGTCCTTTGCGGCGATTCCAGACGGAGCCATTCATCCTGACTCACAGACGCGATGGAACACAGAAACAAGGGAATTCATAATCATTATTCATATTTGGAGAATTTTGGGTGCCCGATCGAATTGCAATTCTGGTCACACTCGTTGCCCTCGCTGCAGCAAGCAGAGGTTATGTTTCGCGCCCGTTGTTTTCGGTTATTAAATTATTTTTGTGTATCATTCTTCAACCCTCCGCTTCGAAGGCAATAAATAATCTGCGCTTGATGGGTCGGTGCATTTTTCTTCCTTGAAGAATAACAGGAATTTCGCGTTACGGCGGTGGTTGGTGGCCTCCAGGCTCCTCCGCAGTATTTCAAAAGCGCATTTCTTGAATTTCTTCGGTGTTGTTATAAATTAAGTGACTTAAGTGCAACTTAATGTCATATGTGACCGAGAGAAAGAAACTGTATTTTTTTTATGCTGCTGCTGATGTAGTTTGAGTGTTTTCCGTGAGCATCCCGGAGCGCGTATGGCATGTGCATGTTTTGGCGTTTTTTTTCTTCTGTCAGCGGTGGTTGTTGTTTTTCCGAATCTTCTCCGCTGGTTGTTTTTTGGTGAAGCACTCACGTGCGCCGCGCCACCACCACACCATGATGGGTTGGAGCGCAAGATGCCTGTCGCGTATAGGTTGATGAATTTTTTAATAGCCGAAATAAATTAAATGTGACAGTACGTGTACGGTGGTCATAATTTATGAAGTGAATTAATGAGAACCGTTTTTAAGTACATAATTTAAAGCGGGTTACAGCCTCAATGGTGAGTGTGCGTATATGTGATAGAGCGTTGATATTTGTCTGTGAAATTGGCTGCTCGAGGTGAGGAGTAGCGTGCGCTCACCTTTTGGAAGATGTCTCGTGTTGAGACTTGCTTTGATGTGTTCGTTAAAGTGAGCTGTGATTCGGTTGGCGGAAAAGTGAAGATCAAAGTGCCAGCAGGAGATTCATCATAAACAACAAGGGGGAAATATACGACCGAGTATCTGGTTGATGGCTTATAATTGACTTTAAAAAGCAGTTTGGCGATGAATATTTAACAAACATTTGAAATTCAATCGCTTTCCGAAACGTTGTTGTGGCTATATAAAAATAGGATAGTGTTTATGTTCAGCATGGGTTATTTTTACGTCGAAAAAGATTATTTTGTTTCAGTCGTGTACGGTTTGTCGTTCGTAGAAGGAGATGTGAGCTGATTTACATTCAAATTTAATTTAATTTATTTGCACGGCGAATGAGAACGACTCAAATTTGAGTTTAGATCACTCATAATCGCCAAAAGTGCAGGAACTCAGCGATGAGTAAAATTTGTCTCATGGTTTCCTGTGTAAAACCTAAAAAAATCTGCCGGAAAATGAGGAAATTGACGAAAATTTGATTCAGTATCGGAGTAGTACCAATAGACTGAGTGAATCCAATCTTTACTTTTCTCAAATTCGCGAATTTTTCCGTGGAAAAACCTGGGAAAACATGAGGCAAATTTACTCATCGCTGAGTTCCTGCACTTTTGGCGATTATGAGTGAACTAAACTCAAATTTGAGTCGTTCTCATTCGTCGTGTGACTAAAACATTACACTGCAAGACATAACAACCCACAAAAAATGCGAATGAGGCCTGCAAGAAGCCAACATTGATTAACATGAGGTATTGTCATATTTGAGTGAATTAAACATAATTCTGTATACTTTTTGAAAACCTCATATTATTACTGAAGGCTTGATCATCAGAATGAAAAATTCAGAAAACTTCGTTTACGGATTATCCAGGATAAGTTCAACGAATGTGGGTAAGTTTAGTAGATCTCAATGATATTTTGGGCAGGTATGCTTCATAACATTTTAAAAACTCAAATTGTTGTTGTTGTTTATTATTGTTATTCTTCATCTGAATAACTGTCTTAATGAAGTTTGATGGGGAAAAGCCTGAATGACTCGGCTACAACAATCAGCCGATCTCATGCAGGCGCAAAAATTCCATATCTTTTCATCTTGCGTACAAATAAAACATAGAACAGAACAAAAATGAGCATAAAGGTACAATAAGTCAAGACCAACAATTGAAATGGCCTTAACTCCATTTTGTAAACAAGTCCGCAAAGGCAAACCAACATAATGAACAGGTAGGGAAAATTCTCCTCTACCCGATTGTGGTTTAGGTTTGCGAATGAAGGCCTTACAAGGTTTGTTTACAAAATGGAGTTAAAGCCATTTAAATTGTTGGTCTTGAAGTAGTCAGTAGCATAAAAAGTAATCATCCTTGTTCATGGAGTTGTCGGATGCTCGGTGAAGGGCTCGTCGAGAAGATGATACTGTAGTAGATGGGATGAAGGCTAGGAGAAATGCTCACTTGAATATTTCGATAGACCAACTATCATAATCAAGAATATTACGAACCAATGCATATTATTAGTTCACGTAGTGAATAAAGCAAAAATATAGTAAAAATATTGTCCAGTGTATGATGTCTGATTTCTGGACAAACGCACAGCTCTAGAAACAGAAAACGAACATATGCGAGATTAAAGCGAAATTCGTGTAACGGAAAAACACGAAGCAAAACGTAGGACAAAATCCCGAACGATGCATTTGTCTCGGGTAGTATGAACCGTTTATGGGGGCATTAGAGTGCAACGACATGCTTAAAACAGAGTGCGAGCGATAGAGATAGAAGAGAAATCCGGATGAATAGTTTGAAGAAGCTTAGGAATGGGCCAGACGAAGATTGCCCTGGCATTCTGTTGGCTATTGTTGCGACGGTTGCACTTAGCTAAGATATCGTGCTCGGTCACTACAGATACAAACTGGGAACAAACAAAATATCAAGTAGCATAACTCCAAATCGAACGATCATTGGATAATGAAATTGTTGAGTGCACTTGTTATTCTACCGTCTATTCTAGAGTCGGCGCTTAAATGTAGCGGTAGAAGCGTTGAAGTCGAACAGTAAATACATCTGGTTGAAGCTAGCTGACATGAAACGGATGGGATCATGCTGACCATATAAAGCGTTGCGGGACTCGAGCCTCAAAAAATCACGTTGGCGTAGGATTCGTTCTGGAGCGTAAATATTCAACTGGGCCAGGATATCAGGTGAATCCGTGTCTCCTAAAAGGATTGTAGCCACAAATACCGCTTGCGCAGTGGATCGTCTTTTTTCTAGAGTTTCAATACCCAGCAGTCTACAGCGGTGGCCTCCCTTAGCTCAGTCGGTAAAGGCGCAGCTACAAAGCAAGACCATGCTGGAGGTGGCTGGGTTCGATTCCCGGTCCGGTCTAGGAATTTTTCGGGTTGGAAAATTTCTCAACTTCCCTGGGCATAGAAGTATGATTGGACTTGCTACATAATTATACCAATGCAAAAATGGTACTGGCATCGAAAGCTCTCAATTAATAACTGTGGAAGTGCATCTGGAACACTAAGTTGAGAGCACGCAATGCGATATGCAATAAGCTTGAAATGCGAAGAAGAAGAAGAAGTCTACAGCGGTCCTCGTACTGTGGCAGATTGAGCGGATCTCGCCATGGAAGATCACGAAGGAAGCGTTCCTTACCACGTTGATTGATAGGGCACCAAACTACAGCATTTGATTCCAGTATCGACCGTCTCAGAGCACAATATAACGAACGAAGGCAGAGAGGGTCACGGAATTCGTTGGCTATCTTGAAGATGAATCCAAGCTGTCGGTTAGCTCTGGAGATAATATCGTTGTAAACGGAAGGTTAGCGCAGAATCAAGGATAACTCCTAAATCCCGTGCTTGAAAAACACGCTCAAGAGGCTGCTGGGCGATATTGTAGTCATGTATGATTGGCTTCTGTTTTCTGTGGAACGAGATACCGTTGCATTTTTGAATACTTAGCGTAAGCCTATTTCTGGAGCACTACTCAGCGAAACGGGTTATTAAAGGGTGATACGGTCAACATTTGGTCAAGGGAAAACGCGTGTAAATCGGTGAAATCGTTTATTTAAAAAATCAAATTAAATTTCTTTTTCAAGTTCAATTAGTATAAAATTCAGGAAAAATATTCAGTTAGGCTTCCGCTTTTCCAAATCCGAATTGCCGGGCCTTACGCTTGACCCCTGCCATCAGATTTTGTACAGCCACCTTGTCCACCTTCTTCGCCGCAGAAAGCCAGTTTGCCTTGAACTGCTGCTCGCCCTTAGCAGTTTTTTTGGTCTTCTTTAGGTTCCGCTTGACAATAGCCCAGTATTTCTCAATTGGGCGGAGCTCTGGCGTGTTGGGAGAGTTCTTGTCATTGGGAACCACCTGCACGTTGTTGGCGGCGTACCACTCCATGGCCTTTTTACCGTAATGGCAAGATGCCAAATCCGGCCAAAACAGTACGGAACAACCGTGTTTCTTCAGGAAAGGCAGCAGACGTTTATTCAAACACTCTTTCACGTAAATTTCTTGGTTGACAGTCCCGGAAGCTATGAAAATGCTGCTTTTCAAGCCACAGGTACAGATCGCTTGACAAACCAGATATTTCTTTGCGAACTTTGACAGTTTCATGTGCTTGAAAACATCTGCTACCTTTCCCCTTCCTTTTGCCGTATAAAACTCCTGTCCCGGAAGCTGCTTGTAGTCGGCTTTGACGTAGGTTTCGTCGTCCATTACCACGCAGTCAAACTTCGTCAGCATCGTCGTGTACAGCCTCCGGGATCGCGCTTTGGCCGTCGTATTTTGTTTATCATCGCGATTTGGAGTCACTACCTTCTTGTAAGTCGATAGTCCGGCTCGTTTTTTGGCTCGATGCACGGTTGTAGACGATACACCCAGCTTATTTGCGGCATCTCGGAGAGAGAGGTTAGGGTTTCGCTTGAAACTACCGGCAACTCTCTTTGTCGTCTCAGCGGCTTCCGGTTTTCGATTTCCCCCCGATCCAGACTTCCTGGCTGTCGACAAACGTTCCCCAAACACTTTAATTACATTTGTAACGGTTGATTTGGCAACTTTTAGCGATTTTGCCAACTTTGCGTGCGAGTAGCTCGGATTTTCGCGATGCGCGAGCAAAATTTTGATACGCTGCTCTTCTTGCTTGGACGGCATTTTGACAACTGAAGAGTGAATTCCAAAATCAAAATAGGAGCAACATTCTACACACACACACCTTCAAAATGAGGGGTGTTCAGGTTTTTTAAATGCAAAATTGAAAGAAATACGTCAAGTTGATATTGACCAAATTTTGACCGTATCACCTTTTAATTGCTGTACTGCGATACAGTCCTGAAGACATTTAACCACCATGTAAATTTTGACGTCATCAGCATAGAATAAGTGGCAGCCAGGAGGCAGTGCTTTACATAACTCATTGATGAACATTGAGAACAGCAGGGGACCCAGGTTGCTCCCCTGTGGCACACCTGATATGTTGGTGAACGGTGCAGAACATTCACGTCCAATCTTCACAATGAGTTTCCGGTCCGTAAGATATGATCTAAACCAGCAGGTCAAGTTTGAAGAAACACGTTAAGTCTTTCAAGTCGTTCAAGCAAAATCTCATGATGTACTCTCGGTGTACATTGCATCAACTTGTGTGCCAAGATCCATTTTACGCAAGCAAAAACTCCCTTAAGGACTATACTTTAATTATGTCACGATAAATTGAGAAAAACTTAACCCCCTCCCCCATTTCGGCACGTAGTATTCAACTCTTCAAATAAAATACGTAATTCTATATGACTAATTTATCAGACTAGCTTGAGCAACTATCGAATTATCCTACAAACTTATTTGGAATTGTATTCCTTTGCATAGTGTTTCGGTGATTTTTTTAAATTTTGCATTAATTGCAACATTAATAGAACTCGACAACCATCAAAGATGGCATTCAATAGTTAAACTTATAGATGAATGTTCGTTTCTTAATATACTGAACAGCGAAGATTGTTTGGGTTGTCTTATACGGGAAATGGCTCTAATGTTGGCCTATGGATCTAAGATTGGCCCCATCGCTAAAAATCTGCTATTTATCAATTTTATCTAGATGAACGCGTCATTGGGACGGTACTAATGGATATTTTTTGGTCGCTATTGAAAATTTAGTCGATTGCTGAATGTATGTAATGGCCCAAATTAGGGGCATTTAGGCCGGCTCTATATGAATCTATTGATAATTTACGTTTTATTTATAGAGGCATATTGTCCACATATTCCAAATAATTCATCACAATTATTTTGATATTTTAGTTGCAAATGCAAAATCGGTTTCCTGTTCAAGGACTCTGTGATATTTTGATCTTAGGTTCCTTCATATTCAAAAATTGTTAGTCGCTTTCTTTCATGATATGAACACATCACTCAAATTCAGCTCACCTTTTACCCAAATGAACCCTGCTGCAGCTCAGACCCAACCCTTTTATCTTTCATTCCAGTGATTTATCGTGGAAGTACAGAGGATTTTTTGGCTTCCTATACCTATTCCTTAATTGAAATGCATTCGGACACAACCGGCGCTGGTATTGCATATTATTAAGTTTAAGATCATCAGTTTTTACTCATTTAGGATGATATAAGCTAGTCCCAATTAGATAGGAGCGAATTAAATATAAACTGCCTTGGCAAACTGTACCAATAATGTTTCTAGCAACATTGCCAATGCAATCAAGATAGGCGCTGCTCAATTATCTCTGATTTTATTGTTATTGTTATTTATTATTAGTCCATCTGACTTTAAAGTCTTAATGAAACACTTAAAGCTAAAAGTAGTCATACATTAAAATTGCCCGATATTAAGCGATTACGAAATCTGGATGAAGTGATGCCAAAATCGAATTGGTCGGATACCACGTTGAATTGACGAACCATGGTGACAAGAGAGCTGTTAGCTGCATAATTGGTATTGTGCGCTTCCTTGTGTAGCAAAGCTCTCGGATGGAGTGTACGGACAGGTGCATATACATTAATCTTAGTCAGTAACTCCGGCACATCATATTCAGCAAGGAAAACTTTGGCAACGAAGACAGCCTGCGATGCGTTTCTCCGCTCAACAAGAGTATCCAAGCCCAGCAAACGACAGCGATCAGCATACGGTGGTAGATTAAGCGGGTCGCAATGCGTATCTGACGAATCTACGTTGGACAGCTTCGAATCGTGCAATCCATACTGCCTGGTAGGGACTCCAGACAACACACGCAAACTTAAGCAATGAGCGCACCAATGAGCAGTAAAGAGCTTTAAAACACAAAGGATCCCGGAATTCGTTTGAGATTTTGAACATGAATCCTAGTTGACGGTTCGCTTTGTCGATTGTGGCTGAGAAGTGGCGAGTGTAAGTAAGCCTTTCATCCAACACGACGCCAAGGTCTTTTACGTGATCAACACGTTGGAGTATAGTGTCAGCAACATTATAATCGAACAAAATAACATTTCTAGTTCGGTGGAAGCTAATCACGCAACACTTTGAGACGCACAGGAGCATAACATTACGCACACACCAATCATGAAAGATCTCCAGAAGCTTTTGTAATTCTAAGCAATCAGCTTGGTTGCGAACAACAATGTAAATTTTCAGGTCATCAGCAAAAAACAATTTACCTCCGCTAGGCAGGATAAACGTTGCATCGTTCACAAATAGAGCGAAGAGCAGTGGTCCCAGTATGCTTCCCTGTGGAACTCCGGAACTGTTCGAGAAGCAGTAAGATGAGTAGTTTCCGATGCAGACAGTAACTTGCCGTTGTATGAGGTACGATCTCAGCCAACTGCAGAAGGGAGCAGAACTTCCAATTTTGTCCAGTTTTGCTAGTAGAATGATGTGCTTTAAGATCTGTGTAGATGGCATCCACTTGGAGTTTCTTAGATACTTAGATACATTTTCCATACGTAAAGCTGACGAGATTCGTTTCGACGGAGCGGCCAGGAAAGAAGCCATGTTGTCAGGTGCTAATGTAGTTTTTGCAGGAACCAAACAATCTCTCATTGACCAGCGACTCGAACACTTTAGATTCGACCCCGAGCGAGGTAATCCCACGGTAATTTTCCACATTGCATTTGTCTCCTTTCTTGAAAACAGGGAACATAGCAGAGCATTTCCAAAGCGTGGGAAACTTACGCTGATGGAGCGATAGATTAAAAAGCAGGGTCAGCGGGACGGCTAAGATATCACAGCATTTTTTCAGCACAGCAGATGGCATAACGCTCGGTTCGGGTGAAAAAGAAGATTTAGTTTTCCTTTTCGCAGAGAGAACCATTTCAACATCCACAGTAAAAACATCCATGTTTACGACATCGGTTGGCCCATCGCGGACTGCTAGATTGATTTCAGCTTGCGATGGTGAGTCGTTCGAGAAAACGTTCGAGAAGTGCCTTGCAAAAAGCCTGCATTTATCCTCAGTTGTCAATACTACGTCGTTGCCCAGAAACACCTTCGACGGGAGACCAGTTTCCTTTCTTTTAGTATTTACGAACGACCAGAATCCCCTAGGATTGCTTCGCAGATTGCGTTCAGTGCGAACTACATACCGCTGGTAGAGAAGCTTGTTGTAGCGGCGATAGTTGTTACTGGCAATTGAAAAATTCCGTTTGGTCAAGAAGCACCGCCGATGAATAAGGGCACGAAGTGTTCTAGCACGTGCTCTTTTCAGGTTGCGGAGAGTAGCGTTAGTCCATGGCGGTTTTCTAGGAGGTGGGCACTTTGGCACTGAAGCAGAAATACAGTCACGCAGAAAGCAATTATAGCGATCGACAGCTATGTCGATCTCCAGGTCATTCAACACGTTCCAGTCTATCTCGGACAAGGAACGTCGCAGCAAACGTAAATCAGTCTTCCGGAAGTTGAGACGATAGACAATCGAAGTTTCATCAAAGTGAAGTTGAGATCTATTTGCGATAGAAATATCCAAAGCAGGATGGAAGTTGTCAAGAGGCGCCTCAGTAACGGTACAGTCAAGAAGTGAATTTTCACTAACGAACACCAATTCTAGGAAATGAGACTGAAAGTTGGGAACTAGATTTATCTGCCTCAATCCATGAAAACCAGTACCGTCCACAAGCAAGCAAGGTTGATTGAAATCACCGAGCTTAAGAATCATGTCCGAATAATTAGCCATAGAAGAAGCAAATTCTACAGTATCCATATGAAGTTGCATTATGCTACAGTCGAGACGTCGTTCAGGGGGAATGTACACCGCTCCAATAAAAATGCTCCGTGAAGCGAGGCTAATTTTAACCCTCAATTGAAGTAAATTGTTCATAGGCGATCTGGCAAGAGGCAAATGCGTTGGAAACAGCAACGAGAACACCACCTCCCCGAGTACGAATACTGTTGGCAAGATTACGGTCCAATCGGTAGACACTAAAGGAGTCGCCGAACAGTTGCACAGAATTGATCCTCCCATCAAGCCCTGTCGCCGTGAAGACATAAACGTCAAACTCCTAGTCAAGCGCAGCAAGATAAACATCGTCCAATTTAGTCTTGAGTCCTCTGGTGTTTTGATAGTACACACGTAAACCGCGTTAAGATACAGCGTGTGTCCCGCAAGAAGGTAAACTGCAACTCGAAGAGGTATCAGAACTTGACAAATATTCATCTATGCAACTGTACTTGCCTGTGGTCACAGGTTGGAAGACCCCGTCTCCGTTTCCGAACTCAGGACCGGGACGACTATGACGGTGGGATCCAGCAAGCTCGACTGAGTCGGAGGGATTAGGGGCTTCCAATGTTCTGAGAACAGTGCGGCCCGGTGAAGAAGTGAGCGATGATGAAGGAAGATAACGTTGAGGTACTCGTTGGTGCTCTAGGTGAACCATCCTGGTGTTTGGTTCGGAATTGAGAAGTTTCTTTTCGGTAGAATCAGGCCGTAACGATATCCTGGAAGCCAAAGAACTACCAACCAACGAATTGCTGATACGTGAGGAATACCTGCCTGTAAGAGGGTTCTGGAAGACCCCGACACCAACCTCGACCACAGGTCCAGCTAGTTTGGCTCAGAATCGACCAGTCCACTCCCCTTTTATCCTAGACCCTTTCTAGTGGATATCATCACCTATCATCTGTGTACCAGCCCAAGTAACAGTGCAAATTTTAATTCTACAAATCTAAATCATGGTCAACAGAACCCCCTTAAACCCAATTGTTACTTGGGAGGTGATCTAGCAATAACAGTGAGCAAGTTTATGCTCATGCTCATGCTCAAGGACGCTGCACGCTATTTCTAAACAACCCAGATTTGAGTAGGATCCGTCAATAGTAAGGCTACCTAAAATTGAGGAAACAAAGTTGGGATTGATGATGATGATGATGGTCCAACCTCTTACCCCTACAAAGGTTTGAGCTGGACGATTTATCTTTAAGATAATTAAATATGACATTTTAACCAGGTTAGCAAACAAAATCGAACTGGTTACAGTTACAGATATAAATGTGGAAAAGATTAGGCGTCCATCTCTTAGTTCGCCTTTTTGTCCACCTAAAATTAGTATTACAAGCGATCAAGAGTTAATGAACAATCAACAAAGCATCCTATTACACTAGCAACTCCGCAATCTGATGCTATCATAATTTTCAGCAATGTCAGGAATGCTCACGAACCCCCAACATTTGCCAGAAAACTTACTACTAGCTCAAGGTATCTTCCAAATAAGCTTCAACATTGCATTTTTTTATAAATCTTGAAATTCAGTCCTCTATATTCGTAAAACGCGCGGGAGGCTCAAACCTTTGTAGACTACTTTTTTTAAATCTACTACTATTAAATCAAATATTAAAAATCCATCATCACCATCGTGGCGAACAGAAATAGTTTTTGCAGTGCTACAATAATTATTAAAAAGTCATTATGCAAGCTATCCTTACAAAATAATCCGTTAGAGATAACTTCGTCAAGATACATAATTTGTCAATTCATAAAAAAAATCACTGGATAACCGTTCAAAAGAAAGTTTTAACGTGTGAAATGCAATGTCTTTTAAATTCTGCTAATGTTGTTGCACGTTTAATGTGTCTAGGCATCGAATTGAAAATATTTATTCCTTTAAAAAATAATGAATTCTGCGAAGCACAAGTCAAAAAATGTAGTGTTCTTATTTCAATCGCGTTTCTCGTTTTTATAACTATGAAAGTCCTTCCTCTTTCAATTCGATCACACAAATATCGAGGCAGCAAAGCGTTAACTACTTTAAAAATGAACACCATCGTCAAATATACTATTCTTTGCTTCACTGACAACCATTGTAAAGCGTGCAGCATCAAAGTTGAGGAAGTGAATCTATTGCATCTCAAAATCAAACGTATTATTTTATTCTGCAAGCGCTGTAATCTCGATATTTGTGTTTCATTGGACAGAAATAAAATGGATGGGCAAAAGTCTAGTTGAGGAAATATGATTGACAAGATGACGATGTTGCTCATTTGTCATCTTGTAAGTTCAAACAATTTTGAATAGCCCTACTTTTGACGGATATGAGTAGATTCTACTCAAATTAGGGTTGTTTAAAAAAAGCGTGTGTAAAATTATGTTAAACATTTTCAGCGTAGCAGAGTAATTTCTCGCTATCCGTCGAACAAGATATGAGCCATTTCACACAGTAAATTTTTCAATTAACTAACTAGAACTTGTTATCGCACCACGAAAGAAAAAAAAAACACACAGCAAGACTCCTCAATCTCAAGCAGTAATTCAATTTTCTAATTAAAGTAGTTGGCAGGAAATTATCACGAAATCGTTCCTTGCTTGCACTTGTTTATAATTTTTACGGCTCCCGCGCTCAAAGTTTATTGCAACACGTGTAGTGTTGTGGTTGGTGCTGAAGTTCATCGGAGCTTTGTGTGCACTTTTCCTTCGTTCGACAATCAGTGGGTGGTTCTTGCCTAGTAGAACCCGATAAAAACCAAGTGCCCGACGCGATGGATTCCTCCCGGGAAGCCTGGGTAGAGGACATGAGTGTAGTAAAAATTAATTGCGAACCATAAATTCCACTCTTTTAGAAAAGAGTCGTCCTATTCGTTCACAGCCCGATAACTGCGCTGCTCCTTGTGATGCCGGTGATGCCGCACTGCACAAGTGAGTCGCGTTGAGTGAGTGCTTTTAGCCAATTGGGAGTGAACAAACAACATTGTAACCTCCTCTTCTCATGTACAGAAACCGCCGTGTCCTCCTTGATTGGTCGTAAAGTGGCCATAGTGGTAGCTACTCCTTTCAAGGAGCGACAGAATGCGAGGCTCGCAGCGGTAAGTTGCTTCATCATTGCCCCCATATTGCGGCTGCCGGCGGCAACGATGACTGCGCCGACGACGGCGATGGGTGACCAAAGGAGCAAACGGGAATAAAAGTTCCGTTCCTCTCAATCCATACAACACCCTGTTTTTTTTTATTCAGGCAACGACCAACATCGGTTGCATGATAATGCAAGCCGACTCCTCTGCATCAGCAGCAAATTGCATTAATATCTCATAAATAAACGATGTGTTGAGTACGTGGAAGAAGGTAAACGATCAGATCGGGAGCAAGCAACAACGGTGAGAAGTGAGTCGTGAGGAAGTGGTGCATAGGAGATGCCATGACTGTGCATTGTAGATTAAATTACCGCCTAATGACTCATGCGCCGTTTGGGGAGGAATTAATGGAAAAAGGCCAGTCATGTACGCGTCCCGGTTCAGCGAACTGATCGAAAATTGCGATCGTCCGAGCCGGTCACCAGCATTGACGATGCGAAGGTATATGTAGGTAACACATTGTTTTTCACCCTTTTATGACTTCTTTTCGCATGGACCGACAGCATCGGATGCTGAGGAGGCCCCGTCGTACATTAATTGCCATCTCTTGACCGCGGCGCGTCAGTTGGCAAATGCATCAATATTTTACCCAAACTCGTCAAAGGAGGAGCAGTTGATGGGTTTATGACCGTGTGCACTCTGGGATATCTATTAAAGGCGATTTCGCGGTTGAACGGCCAAGGCCACTTTGCAAGTTGCCAGCAGCAACACCATGGCAAACGGAAAGGTTAAACTTGTTACCCGCGAGAGGTGGGGTCCTAAATTAGTCCGACACTTTTGCGCTCCAAGTTGGTGGAGTTGCCCTTTTTTCTTGCTGAGGAACGGGCTTCCTTAATGAAAAGAGCAAACGGTTTAAACTTTCTGTTTGTGCGGTGTGAGAACTTGGCAAATATTACGACGATGACCGAAGAGGCAAAACCAAAAAAAAATGCTCCTCGGAAGAAGAGTGTTTAGAGTGTGGGATCTCTGCAAGTGGACGTCCACTTATTCGTCGCACCGCTTCGTTCTGCTGGTTGAGCTCGGGTAGCGAGCAAAAATTATGTTTGTACACATAAAAGCTCATAAATCAAAATATATATAAATTATAATTTTTAATTTAAAAAACTTTTCCTCTCTTCTCCGTCTTGTGCTGGAGTGGATTTTTCTTTCTGCTTGGATGTTTGCTCCTGTTGCGAATGAAGTGCTGCTCCTCAAGCTACCGGTTGGGTTCCAGCGTTTTGGTGGATTGTGAGAACGAGCAAAGTGGAGTACTGAAATTCTTCGGTTTGGCTGTGGTTTTGGCTTAACTTTGCATTCGGTTTGGGATGGATGGATTTTGCTACGTTATCAAGAGTCGGAAAGAATGATGACTTTTTGTGCGTAGGGTCATTTGAACATCATTTTAAAACTGGAATTGGGTGCATTAAAATTTTTCACTTGGGTCTCTCTAGATGATGAGACCAAAACATGTCGATTTTCAGACCTTATCTTGAGAAATTATATTTCTGGGTTCAGCAAATGTTCGGTTCGATCTTATAGACATAATTTAAATACTTTTATTTTCACTCACATTTAAAAAAATCTATCAGTAACATTGTGCAACAAATCTGAATTTTTTTTTTCTTGGGCTGAGAAAGTTGACCATATTTGACTTTCTTGTGGACCCCTGACTTTCTAGGCAACATACCAAAATTCATAAAGAGGTTGGTGCCAAAAAATTAGGACGTGTTAGGATATAAGTATGTTCTAGACTTTTACCGAAGACTACAAATCAAGAAGATTGGCAACTCTGCCAAAAATCAGGAGACAGTAACGGCAACGCCACACACATAGGTAGAAATAAATAGCTGTCAATTATTGGTTTTGTTATGATTGTCGTAAGAAGTGAAAAGTTTCTTTCTTTGACAACGAGTAAAATTCGAGCTGAAATTAAACAGATGCGTAACTAAATTTGTTTTTAAAATTAAAACAATGATGGTGGGACATTCCTCGATCATTAATTTGCTATCTCAAAATTATCTTCCACTTTTCCTTAGCCCTTTAATGATGCATTTATGGACATTCGTATGGTGCATTAGTAAAATGCATGCTAGACTGATGCAAAATTTGAAATTTTCGCTCCACAGTGTTCAAACGGTTTCAAATCGGGTCCTGATTAGTCTCCGAAAGTTTTAACTCATTTGATAAGAAACTGACTTGGCACAAACCATTTGAAGTTTATATGAAAATTACTATGGGAAAACAAAACTTTTTGTTCATTGTCTTCTAGCCTTTTTACATATTGTACTGTTAACAAACTCTATTGCTATACTTATGGGAATTTCTATCAGCTACAACTTTGCAGAAAATCGTTTTTCAGCCAAATGTTAAATTAAATAGTTATTAATTGTTTAAGAGATTGATAATCTTATGGTAAGATTAAGCAACTGTATTGTGGGCAACACTGTATTCTGCAGTGTGACATAGTAGCCATGATTTGTGTGCTCTATTCTACGCGCCATAAACACCAATGTTGCCTGCTGGACAGATGATTGAGCATAATTATAAGAAATCAGTGGCTTGAATCATTAGTAATTTTTGTTCCTTGCATTTCATAGAAAAGTGGTATTCAACAAAGGTGTAGCTGAGAAAATTTTCAACAAGCTCAGCTATCATTTTCTAAAGAAGAGTGAACTGGTGAATGTTGAGATCGATATGAACCGAAATTATGGTTTCTCCATAGTTATTCCCATACATACTTCAAATGGTTTGTGCCAAGTCAGTTTCTCACTAAATTAGTTCAAATTTTGGGAGGCTAATCAGGGCCAATTTGGAACCGTTTGAGCAATGTGGAGCGGAAATTTCAAATTTTGCATCAGTCTAATGCATGCTCGTTCCGCATGGCTTTGGCACCTGACCGCAGTGGAGGAAGTTAAGTTGCTAAATACGCTTGGCAACTTGGCACAGTACTTGCTGACCATTTGAATGTCACTGGCCAATCCGACACTGTTGTTATCATTCTCTGGAACATTTTATGTTCTGACAACATCTAAAATGGAAATATATTCTTTATCAATACAATCAATAGGGATTGTAGTCCTTCAACCTTTCATTTTCATTTTCTCCAACATTAGATCCTGCTAGGCCTTCCGTTGAATCGTGATGTAGGTACCAGATCTTTCTTCTTTTTAAATCCTTGAATTCAGTAGCTTCCGAATGGTAGTTCACTCAATGGTGGTGGAAGCTGCCAATGCCTTGTAATTGATTGCTTCCAACAGGCAAAATAAACAATATTTCGATTCACGTTAGAGTTATTTTCACTAGGTATCGATTCTAGCTTCAATCCTCTACTTGATGCACTATGACAAGTTTTGCGGTTTGGAGTTGGAAACCATCGGCTTGCTGGATACAAATTGCCTTGAAATTTTGTAGAGCAGATCAAAAACAACAACGAGCACCGTGTAATGATTATTCGTTTGGGTGTTTCACTAACACTTGTGCTTTAAAGTTCCACCTTTGATTGACAGAGGCGCTGTTATCAGTGACGTTCGACATGTGTATGGGAGAAGGGAACAGTTGCCAGTCTTCTTGATTTGAAGTCAAATATGATTAATTTTCTCAGTCCTAGAAAGTTGTGTTATTCTTATAATCAGAAAAGACCAATAATATTTTTAAATTGCATAAAATAACAATAATGTATCATTAAAATCATCGCATTTAGAGTGTTTTCATTCTTATAAGTTGTTAAAATAATTATCTACTTTATGAAACGAGATATCGTTTTTAAATGTTTCTCAAGTCATTTCCTACAAAAAACTCTTGGACGGCAATGTCGCAACATGCTTTAGTTACGCAATAAACAACCAACATCGGGAAAACATACCAAAATTCATAAAGAGGGCGGTACCAAAAAATTAGGACGTGTTAGGGTATAAGCTTGTTCGAGACTTTTACTCAGGGGTCCACGAGAAAGTCAAATAAAGTGAATTTTCTCAGTCCTAGAAAGTCTAAGTGTACAGTGATTGATTACAATCAATCTATAATTCTTTGTTGAAGGGCGAATATTTAGAAAGTTCCATAAATTTGAGGAAGTTTTCATTATTATCAATCCTCTTAGAAATAAAGTTTGTTCAACATTTCTAAATATTTATTTGGATTCTTGAAATACGTTATTGTATTTTAGGGAAGTAAATATGAAAATCACACTTTCTTCATTCTTTAGTAAATTATCAATTCTACCCAGTGATGGAAATGTTGGAGACATTTAATTTAATTGCTCATGAAACAGCTTGTGAGTAAAATTACCAAAATTCAATGTAGCAAAATGCAATACAGTTTTCTTCAACTGCAAATTAATTGAACATTAATTGCATATGTCATGGTGAGTAACAGGCACCCAGGCACCCACCGGGATTTTCTGAGAAATAAAATCTCTGATCACGCCTTTCTTCGGAAGGGAACTAAGGCCGTTGGTCCCCGGTCCATGAGTTGATGGGTCGATAGGTAGGGTCCAGGGGCATGGAGTAGTTCGCCTCCTCGTGGTGTGCCCTGGAAACGTTAATTATCGAACCCAAGGGAGAGATATTGCGGCTAAACGAACTACCGCAGAGAAGCCCTGCACAAACCCTCGTTGTGCAAAGGCAGGAGTGACGCCGGGTTCTTAGTGCTTAGCACAAGCAGCTGGTAAGCGGTCACATCTGTCCTAAGCTACCCTGTTGGACAGTTGGCTGGCTATCACGTCTGCTTGGAACCGAGGCGAACAACGAACAGCGAACAACAAGAGGAGGTTGAGAAGCCCTGCACAAACCCTCGTTGTGCAAAGGCAGGAGTGACACCGGGTTCTTAGAGTGCTTAGCACACGCAGCTGGTAAGCGGTCACATCTGTCCTGTACGGGCCCTGGACAGTTGGCTGGCTATCACGTCTGCTCTAGAACTCAGGCGAACAACGAACAGCGAGCAACAAGAGGAAGGCCCTGCACAGCTGCTCACTGTGCAGTAGCGAGTGTCATGTCTGACACAACACGTAGTGATGCGCCATAGCGCAATCGGCCCCCTCCCATGACGTAATGCCTTCGGGCGGTTCCGGGGAGGACAAGGGTCTAGAGCACAGGGTAAGGTTTAGTGGGTCGGGAGAGCTACTTCTCCCATCCCCACACCCTGAGTTATCTTCTCAGGTGTCTGGGAGCAGATTCCCCCCTGTATAAAAAAAAAAAAAAAAAAAAAAAAAAAAAAAAAAAAAAAAAAAAAAAAAAAAAAAAAAAAAAAAGGGGTGGGAGCTGCCTCCCTGGCGTCGGTAGCATTGGTACTCAGTACGGAAACGGATCGACGGAAAACAAACCAAGGAAAAAAAAGGATGAATAACAAACACTAGATTTAAACTTCCTTGAATATTCACTTAGAACTCTTTACGTTTTACGATTTTTTTATGATGATGTTAAGAATTTTCTTAGAATCATTCCCGATTAAAGATATCTTTTTAAGAGTTCCTCTAAAATAAACAAAATATTCTCTCTGTTTTTCTTTGTAATATTATAATGGCTCTAATATTGGCCTATGGATCTAAGATTGGGCCCATCACTAAAAATCTGCTATTTATCAATTTTATCTAGATGAACGCGTCATTGAAAATTTAGTCGATTGCTGCATTTATTAGGAACATTTGGGCCTACATTACATCCATTTCCCTGACATCAGTCCCAACATTCTCTGTAAATCACTTCAAAAAATTCTTGGAATTTATCCTACACATATAAAAATATTTTGTTATTTTCAACTACCAAATGGAGGAGGATTTTAAACATAAAATTACACTTTTAACGATCTGAAATTCAATTAGTTTAAGTTGAAAGTTATTCGTTTATGTAAATTTATGTCATTATTCGTTGAAAATTAAATTTCTTTACATTGAATTTTGGACTTGCATGTAAAACCACATATGGATGTAAAATTCAATACAAATTAATGTTTTTTTAAAAACTTTCATGTAAAATTAATTTTTCGGTTCTCTGCTCACCCTGCTATCCAGACTTAATTTGGTTATATTGGTTTGGAACAAAGGTCTTCAAAACTACAAGCTGCTCAATATTGGTGTTGCTAATTGCTCGCGTTCTGCCCATTTATATGTTTAAAAAATAACGGTTTATCCCACCGATAAACCGGAAAAAGAAATTCAAAATCACCGAGAAAAACCGTCCATGAATTTCGATGGCAAATCGGGAAAGACTCGACTCTGATCGGAAAAAATATAATTGCTGACCTTGACAAATGTTCAAGACTCTTATTTCGTGTTGGGTGTATTGAACGGTGATTATTCTACTGTGATACCCTAGTTTTTCAGTATACAGTCACTTTGAAGATCTGTAAAGAAAATGTTGATGAAAAATCCAAAGGAATTTTGCAGATAGATTTATAATAATGACGAAAGCGAAAAATTGCAAGTTAGTTTTGAGAAGAACTCTAATGGCGGTAAGCTCCAACCGGTATTATCCTCGAATTAAATCCCAATCCCGAATGACATTCTGTTTGGCTGCCGATGGCAGATCCTCCAACCAGGGACGGTATTAAAAGTTTATCCGAGTTGGAGCTTACCGCTATAAGAGAGTTTTTGCTAGAATTACAAGCCAACATGTAGGAAGAGTTCCAGGAGAATTTCAAGGAGAGTTCAAAGTTGAGTTTTTAAGTAGTTCTGAGGAAATTTCCATGACAATTGGATAGGACTCCAAATACTTTTCTTATTAATGCTCTGAATAAGTTCTTACAAAAATTTCGAGATAATTCAGATGAGAATGTCAATGAAATTCTAAAGATAATTTCAAGTGAATTCTAAAGAGATGAATACCAAGTGAATTCAATTTTGTGGGCACAATCCCAAAGGATCTCCGACAAGATTTTTAAGAGAATTCTGAGGATAATTCCAAATGAATTTAGAGAAGAATTTCTATAGAATTCTTATGATATTTCCAAGTAAATTTTAAGAAAAATTCAAACAAGAAGTCAATGATCATTCCGATCAGAGTTTTTGGACATTTCTGAGATGAATTGCATGGGAATTCTGAGGGAAATTCAACAGAATTTGAAATAAAGTTAATTTGAATGAGTTCCTGTGTTCCGCAAAGCATTTCTATAGTAGTTCAAAGAAAATTTCACGGGAATCCCAAAGAGTTCCTCACATCTATTTTAGAGGAACTCTAAAAAACTCTTTAGAGGGGAATGGTTATAAATGAAGTTCTTGTGAATATTCCAAAGAAATGCTGTAAAGAGTTTTAAGCAAATTTTCAATAGTGTTAAAACATAGACACATTTTGACGATTTCGCAGACGAAATATACTAAAGTCTGGAACGTGCAAAAATTAGTCAACTTCAAATTGGTGTATTTGTGTTATAAATATATAAAAAAAAAACCTGAAATGCTGCAGTACAATGGTTGCTATGATGAGTTTTCACAGTTTGTTAACCAGTTCTCAAAATGACGTCCAAGCAAGAGAAGCAGCGTGTCAAAATTTTGCTCGCGCAGCAAGAGAATCCGACGTTCTTACACGCCAAGTTGGCAAAATTTCTGAATGTGGCCAAATCAACCGTGACAAACGTTTTAAAAGTGTTCGGAGAGCGTCTGTCGATCGCCAGGAAACCTGAAAGCGGCGGCAATCGTAATCCGGACGTGGCAGCGACGACGAAGAAGGTGGCGGTGAAATGTAAGCGGAATCTTAACCTCTCCATCCGGGACGTAGCTGGCAAGCTCAATGTCTCCCACTACTGTGCAGCGGGCCAAGAAACGAGCCGGGTTGTCGACGTTTAAGAAGGTGAAGGTGGCGAACCAAGATTACAACAAACAACACACGGCGGCAAAGCAGCTGTCCCGAAAGCTGTATACGAATCTGCTCACAAAGTTCGACTGTGTTGTCATGAATGACGAAACTTATGTGAAGGCGGATTTCAAGCAGCTTCCGGGACAGGAGTTTTATACCGCATCAGGAAAAGGGAAGATGGCTGAAATTTTTAAAACTATCAAACTATCGAAGTTCCAGAAAAAATATATCGTCTGTCAAACCTAAAAAGCGGCATTTTCATTACTACGGGAACCATCAATCAAGAGATCTACGTCCATGAGTGCCTGGAAAAGCGGCTGCTACCATTCCTAAAGCAACATAATAGACCTGTGCTGTTTTGGCCGGACTTGGCGAGCTGCCACTATGGGAAAAAGGCAATCGAGTGGTACGATGCGAACAACGTGGTTGTGGTACCCAAAGACCACAACCCTCCCAACAGCCCAGAACTGCGCCCTGCGGCCTTGGTCAAACGGAATCTAAAAAAAAAAAAAAATCTAATAAATCCATGGAAAACAAGCAGCAGTTTAAATCTAACTGGCTTCCGGCGGCGAATAAGGTCGATGAGACCACTGTGCAAAATTTAATGGAAGGGGTTAAGCGGAAGGCACGGAAGTTCGGATTTGGCAAACCAAAAGAATAAACGAACATTTTTTTCCTTTAAATATATGAATTGAACTACCAAAAGAAAAATAAGAAGATTTTTCTGATTTGAACTTTGACTGAAAGAAACGATTTTTTGTCAACCAATTTTTGTGCGTTCCAGTCTTTAGGGCGAAGGAAAAATTCTGCTGTATTAGTAATGGTGCTGATGGTTTAAAATAAAAAATTAAAATTGAAAGGTTTGAGCAATCGCTGCTTAAAAATCCTGATACTAACATAGATTGTCGTCTGCAAAGTTTTATCAATTCGGAATCGTACAATTTTGTAGTATACTCTAGAAATTGTTGAACTCCTGGATCTCTTAAAAATTTGTTAAACTATATTTTTAGGTATAAAAGACCAACAAGAACCCTCTAAAATATTAGGAGGGAAAAAAGTTTCGTTTTGAGTAGCCGCTTCTAGAATTAAAAGGTCGATTTAATTTACCTTTTTGGTGTTTGTTTCAGGCCATAGTTAGATATAGACCCTTTCAATAACAAATTCAAACGAATTATGCTGATGGCTATTGAGATCACAATATAAATGCTAAACTTACATAACTTTAACGCACCACTACTGTGCTCCCTTTCGCTGGCTCCTCTTGACTCACTTTCTTGAAACTCACCTGTAAAAGAGAAGACAAAGAAAAAGAATCTCATTAGCTGTCGTTTGACTGCGGTCGTCATTTATTTGTAAAGTATTTTCACGTTCCTCAGAAATTACATTCAACAAACACAGCACAACAAGATTGTTTGGCAAAAAAAAGCTTCGCCGTTAATCTGTTTGTCATTAGTGCAGCCGCCGCTCCCTAGCCCAGGTCCACATATTACTTACATATTTTCAAAAAGAAGGTATCCTTTCCCGCAGTGATCATTGCCCCATAGAGCGGTTGCGGCGACCGAGAGCAGATAACAAATGATCCAAGGATGATTCCGAACTTTTTAGCCGCTGCAGGAGTGACGACGGTAGAACTCTGTTTGGTTCTTAGCCGTGACCGAATGATCCGCTCGAACAGACGGGGACCCACTGCTGGGGGACCAGGGGTATTAATTATTCATTAATTTAAAAAAAACGTATTTACGCCATGGGTTCCGAGGGGAGCTAATAACGCGGAAAGATAAATGCTTTTAAAGATTAATAATTTTTAATACTTTTAAATATCACGCTTCTCGTTTTTTTCTTTTCTTCAGTGCCGTTGTCATTATTTACTGAGCAGTTGTCCATCCCGAAAAGACGCTACCTCATCGGGTCGTTGCTGAGCAAGGTATTACAAAACTGGCAAACGACACGCGGGAAATCGAGAAAGCCATCAGCTTTCAGTAAAATAAATTGATGATTAAGAACATTTTCTGCTACTCAAAGGTAACAGCAGAAAAAAGAAGATGATGTTGGGAAAGGCAGGGGGGGGGGGGGTATTAGATAGAGTGAAAAATGGGGATCCGTTCGCGGTAAACGTTGGGAAGCGCTGATGACGGCGACGATGATGGACAATTTTCATTCAATCGCGAGAGGAGCGTTCTAAACCTTTTTCTTGCTTGTCGGTGACCCCTCAGCAGCTTTTGACGGATGGGGTTCAATGTTGTGAAAACTTGCTCTCATGCGGGATTTTATCTCGTCGAATAAAAAAAAAACCTTCATTCTAAAAGGGAAATAACCAAGCCAATAAAAATAGATGCTAACAATTCAGCCGAGAAATTTAATCCAAGCAAACAGGATAAATATTGGTTCGGTGTTGAATGCAGCGCCTAGCGGAAAAGAGGAAAGCTGAGGCAAGGGAAAAATCAATTAAAAAACAGAAAAAAAATACACAGGAGGGTAACACGGAAGAAGATTAATAAACAAAGCAACCTGTGAAAAGAGGAGGAGGAAAACAATTCCAAAGCATAGCCCATCGCAGAAGGCGGTGGCGACGTTGACGGCGACGGTGGCGAAGAGTAAGCAATTATGGGAAACCCTACACTATCTTTAGCGCTTCTGGGGGTTAGGCTTGCTTGGTTGGCCACTAACTAATAAGTAAGTGCAGGGGCTGATGGCGCACGCCGTTGTGCAATTTTTTTTCCTACTGATCTTGTTATGTTTGTTGCGGTGGGGGTGGCATTGTGAGCATAATCGCACAGCAAACAGAGCGCGCAAAGTGGTAGTCGCGGACTCCCGAACACAGACTACCGGTAGTGGGCGAAAGGAAGCAAACCGCATTCGCTGACCGACCGACCGAATGGCCGGGACTTCCCCGAGTTGGCACTCGCGCGTGATGTAGTGGTCTCCCGGGCGATGGTTGTTTTACTTGAGTCCAGAGAGCAGCGACGGGAAAGATTAAACTCTGGAAAGTGCTCCTCCGGGTGAAATGTTCGCGTTGAGATAGCGTAAGTAGTAGTTGCAGCAGCACTATCATTACTCGCGGCTTGAGCAAGAAGCTTGCAGTGCGTTGAATGAAACCGAGTAGATTAAAATTAATATTTCTTCTGGTTTTGGAGCTTACTGCTCTCGCGAATGTACTTTCTCTTATCACTAAAAATGCATATAGTGAATGAATTTCCGCTTCTAGTTAACATGGGTTCCCACTGGGAGTATAGGATTAACACTTGTTTGTGTAATTAATGCAAATGTTGATAAAGGCTTGGTTCTGAATTCAGAACGCTAAGATTCTATAGAAAAATAATAGAATTTTGGATCTTTAAAAATGGGATTCACAATGGAATACTCAATAAGAAAGAGAGCTGAGTGCATTGGCGAATCTTTTCATGGAGAGTTTCGACAGAAATATGGGCTATTATATAACGTGATATTTCAGAAAGCCAAACGTATGTAAGTCAAATGGTATCTAGTCTCTATACTTCAGCCATTTGATTTGTTATTCTCATTTCGTTTTAAGAATTTCCGATGATCTCAATCAAAATAACATAATAGACGCCCACATTCATCAAGAATAATATACTGATAATAATTATGTTTTAAAAGTCAAGAGCCATGAACTCCTTAGAAAATTCCCTTGGAATTCTTCCGAAATTCTCCTTGGAATTCTGCTCAGAATTCCTTAGAATACTTATAGAAGAACTGAGAAACAGAACTCATCAAAAAGTCGGTAAAGGCGCAGCTACAAAGCAATACCTCCAGGGCTGGGTTTGATTACCGGTTAGATCTAAGTATAATTGTACTTGCCAAAAAATTATACTAATACAAAAATGGTACAAGCATCGAAAGCTTTTAAATAATTACAGGTTTTTATAAAACCTGTTTTGCCCAATATGACCTCCAGTAGGTGTCATATGGTAGTCATTTAATATCTTTTCAATTTTTTTATGTTTTGTAATTTTAATTTGTGGCTTGTATAGTAAAATTTCCACATATTTTAATGTTCTGGTCGCGACCCTTTTAAATGATTCTACTGGTAAAATCGCAAATATTGTATTACTTGTTGACATTGCTAGCTTCATTATTTTCAATTGTTTCAGCATGTCATTCAACTTTAGACATGCGGACTCTAGAGTCTGAATTCCGTCGGTTGTGACTGCTTTACTCTTATTTGACCTTGAATAGACTGACTCGAGTGTCTGAATTTCTTCAGTTCTAACTGCACATGTTTCTTCATTTTCTTTTGGATCCGTGATTATCATAGTTATTTTGTTTGAGCTCGTTTCGGTTAATATTTTTGGTAGTTTATAAGTTTCATAGATTGTGGGTTGGCCACTAGACTGATGCAAATTTTGACATTTTCGCTCCACAGTGCTCAAAAGGTTCCAAATCGGGTCCTGATTAGTCTCCCAAAATTTGAACTCATTTGAAAAGAAACTGACTTGGCACAAACCATTTGAAGTTTATATGGAAATTACTATGGGAAATCCAAACTTTTTGTTCATTGTCTTCTTACCTTTTTCCATATTGCACTGTTCAAAAATTCAAAAGCTATACTTATGGAAAATTTTCATAGCTTCAACTTAGCAGAGAATAGTTGTTTAGCCAAACGTCAAATAAAATAGTTATTAATTGTTTAAGAGATTGATAATCTTATGGCATGATCAAGCAGCTGTTTTGTGAGCAACACTGTATCTTGCAGTGTGACATAGTAGCCATGATTGTTGTCCTCTATTCTAAGCGCCATAAACACCAATGTTGCCTGCTGAACAGTTGATTGAGCATAATCGTAAGACATTAGTTGCTTGAATTATTGATAGCTTTTGATGCTTACATTATATTGAAAAGTGGTTCAGGACAAAGTTGTAGCTGAGAAAATTTTCTACTAGCTCAGATATCATTTTTTAAAGCAGAGCAATATGGTAAATTGTTAGATGGATATGAACAAAACATTTGGTTTTTCTATAGTAATTTCCATATAAACTTCAAATGGTTTGTGCCAAGTCAGTTTCTTATCAAATGAGTTCAAATTTTGGGAGGCTAATCAGGACCCGATTTGGAACCGATTGAGCACTGTGGAGCGAAAATGTCAAAATTTGCATCAGTCTATTGGCCACCCAACAGATCGTTTGAATTCGGTTCCTTTGTCATAGTTCGGTTTCTAGTCTCACAGTTAAGATTGACATCTGATTTAATTCGTCGGATGTGATTGCTACCCTTGAGAGTGCATCTGCACCTACGTTATTTTTGTCTTTGATGTACTCAATCTCGAAGTCGTCATCTTCTAGATCTATTAACATTTGTGTAAGCTTTTTGGTAGGTTCTTTCATACCAAAGCGGTACACTAAAGGTCTGTGATCAGTTCTTATTTTGAATTTTCGTCCGTAAATATATGGCTTAAAATGGTTAATGGCCCAGTGAATGGCCATTAGTATAGTGTGTTCTCCTGCTTCTGCTGTGTTAATGGTCTTACTAGCGTAAGCAATGGGCAGATTTTGACTGGCACGCTCATTTCCTCTACACCACTATCTGTGTGATCGCTTAACAATCAATTGAAATGCAATATGTGTGTTGAATGCAATGCATTCGAGATTATTTTCCACTGTGAATTGCGGAATTGTGATAGTTATATTTCGTCTGAAACAGATTCTTTAGGGAAGCTATATGTTGTACTGTACAAATTAAATATTGATGGAAATTTTCTTCTAAACAAAGTACTGCATCATGTCGATTTCTTGAATTCAAATAACGTATCCCTCCAAATGCAACAAATAACCTCCTCCTAATCCACAAATCTCCACCGCAGTCAAACCCAAATCGCACTATGTAGCAAAAAGTAGAATTAAATCGATTTCTCACTCATTTCTCGCACTGGGTCAGGGTTGCAGCGATCGCCCTTCCCGTAGTGCAGACTTGTGCTCGATGGTCAAGCCATCCATTCCGGAGTCGTTCCTGCTAGACTATGTAGGTAGGTCCCTATATCGACAGAATCGCAATCGCTCGGGATGATGGTCTGATCTCCGGGCAAGAAGCCAGCCAATTTTTCTCCCTTGACTGTTTACTGTTGCCCTCTGGGGTTCGATGTCTGCATTCGGATCACAGTAGCTGCAGTCCTCACCAGCTCACGTATGTAACGGGTGTACCGCCTTTGCCGCTGCAGCAATCCCACATCTCGTTGGAAAACCGATATAAACACAAACTAACCTCTATACAGCGGAACGAGAACAGGAAAAAAAAAACACGAGGGGTAGGACAGCGAATAAATCTGAAACCATCTGAATTTGGTATTGGGTTTTTCTCGGATATATTTTCCTCGCAACAGTGGAAATGACTTGTGGGACTGCACTCAGTGGCGGTGGTCGTTGGTGGCCGCGGGTATCCCTGGCTGTTATTTGAGCATTCATTCTAGATGGAAAGATAATCAGTTTTAATTTAATATTTATTTTTGTTAGAACCTGAAATGGCTGCTCAGTGCGGCGGTTCTCCGGTAGCAGCATAAAGTTGACCATTAGCTTTCATTGAAACCGAGTATGTGCGCGCGTTCGGCTCCGAAAGAGTCAGCGGGAGGGTGGTAGGAATTCTAACCAAAAATGAATAATAAATATCAAATTACCTATGATGGAGAAGTAGGCGATGGCGGCCTCGACGGAGCGGAGGGGTAGGAATCTTCAAATTCAGAAGCCGCCCGGTCATTGACGAAAAGTAAGCGAACTTGCGCAAAGCAAAATCGGTGAAACAAACTGCACCCATGTGGTGCGTAATCGATACCGACTGGGATTATGGAATTGATTTTTCCCGACGGTTTTTTGTTCCTGGTGCCCGGTCGGTTTTCTGCCGTTTTTTTTTTCGGGGGTTTATTATTTTTTTATGGAGTAATATAATCGCCTTTAGGCGGGGACTAGGTATAGGTACTTTTTACGCTCTTTGTTCCGGAGGATCGAAATCGTAATTATTACTTTTATCGCCTGTTTGGATTTCTTGGCTTGCGAGGAAATTCCTTCGAACAAGGTGTTACGTAACGTTTATAACGTTCTGGTTTTTGGCCTGCCCACTTGACGAAGGTTGACATTAGCAAGTTAACCTTTCTATAATCCAGCTCACCGCTTCGGCGGATGAAACCCGATAATTTTACTAAATTATAAGACAGCTTCCGAGAAATGTAGCAGAAAAGTGGGCCAACACACGAGCCCGCGCAAGCTGTGGGTTCGAAAACCTCAAGCTTCTGACAGTTATGGGTTGTTATCTTCTGTGTGTGTGTGTGTGAGTACCCCCACGAACCAGTTGGCATGGCATACTGGGTTCTGCGCGCGATGTAATTCCCGATAAGACTTCATTTTCGGAGCCCGTTCACAGCAAGCGTCAGATTATCAAGATTTGGAAGTTATTTTTCATGTTTGTGTCTCTTTAAGCACATCGATTTTCGTGCGCGCTCCAGCGTGCCTTAATTTGGACTAATAACATGCCCGAGCGCAGTCCTCTACAACCTTAAAAAAATATAATCGGAGATAAACTCGGAGCGAGTATGTTTGGACCTGTCATAAGCCAAACTGAACTGAGATGCCCGAGTGACAAATCGATACCAACTGACCGACGGCCGAGCCAATCAAGGCTCTGTGTTTATGCAAATGAGACTTGGTCGAGCGCGGATCTCTATCGTTCGATACGATCTGCCGACGGTGGGCGTTACTGGCTGACTGACAGATCGAACCAGTTGGCTGTATGTCATTTGTCAGACAAATATGACAGTCGTGTGCACACTGTGCGGTTTGGATTGTGGTGGCGCACAATCCGGACCGGGAATGCCGGAGATTACTGGATACAATCTATAGAAGTTGGAGGGGGGTTAGATTGATGTTTCGTATACAGTTGCAAGAACACCTGACAGCAGGTAGACGTCGACCCATGCTGCCGGATTGTAAAGTTTGCGCTACTGCCGACCAACAAACATAGTAGCAAAATGGGTGACAACCGTTTAGCACAGGAAACTGCCTTCCGAGCACATGCACAGGCTCAGAGACCAAAATAATCAAATTTGTCACCGTTAACTAGATTAGAAATTTTGTTCCACGAAAGCCATTCGACTCGCATCATCGAGTCGTTTGTTTACCAAATGACCTACGCTGGAAAAGCATCCAACGGTTCGGTATTGTTCTGTTCCATGCGAGGAGTCAGTTGGCTGACGATAACTTCCCTGCGAGTGAATGTCAATACAAGCAGCAGCATTTTCACATAATACCAAACAGTGTACGTTCAGTGAACTGTTACAGCCGGTAACGGGAGAACCTTAAGTATACATTACGAAATCAATGTAAAGCCAACTGTAAACACATCTCCCGAAATTGAGCCCGAAAGCGACTGTGACTTTGCTCTGAATGACACTCGGGCAAATATTTGCACTCTCCGGCAACTGAGCTGCCACTGTCTCGCTCATGTGAGCCTTCCATAGAGACGTCGCAACGACAGCCCCGCAGGACCTTGTTTTCGATGTATTTACCGGCACTATAGTGTTTTCCACCCCGGCCTTCTTCGATGCCAAGAGTGTACTTGAGGAAACTCGTTCACCGACGTCTGCTGTTCTTCACGGGAAAGTAGCGATTGATTGAGGGGGTGTGGCGGATTGGTTGATGGAATTCCCATGACCACCAACGGTCCACGCACTAACGAGCCTGGTGATTTCAGGAGCCCAAAAGGTAGGATAATTATGATATCACAACCACACCATGCCGCGTCGCGTTGGCAACCAGTTCACGCTCGATGCGAAAAAGCTAATTATCACGTTATTCATATTTTAATTATTTTAATCTCTTGAAAATCAACAATCATAATTACAATTTCATAGCAGCGGCATGGAATGGTTTGCTGCATGACATGAGGTGGCGGCACAATAAGCGTGGAGCGGCGCGTCTAACGAGCTAATATCGCTTTTCTCTGTGACCCATTGTTTGAACCGGCCGGGATTATGTGAAAAGCTCGACTATTTGTCGTCCGGAAAATATAGGTAGCACTTTTTCCCATTGCTCGCATGCACGCACGCACGCACGCTCTCTCTCTTGAACGCACATGGCCATCGTTTGCAATTAACAGTATTAAACATCGATAAATTAGATAAACGAGCATCATTCATTATGTTGGGCGGGTTGGTTCCGGAAAGTTTCCCGGAACTTCGGAAGCCGATCTCAGCCACACCCATTTTGCGTCACGGGTCATCGGGTCAACAACAATAAGACAAATGCGTGAGCGAGAGCACTTCTGCTACATAAATCACGAACCGAAAGTTTCAATTCGAAACATGAGTGGAACGTGACCGTTTTTAATCTGAACTAAAATGTTATTTAACGCACGGAACGGAGTGAAAAGAAATGTAACGATTCGAAACGGAATACAGAATTAAAACAAAACATCAAATAAGGCTACCAGAAACACGTTTTCCTAATGCTCATAGAGATACTAGAAATTTACTATAAAATAGCAAATGAACTCCATTAATATGCACGAAGTGCTGTGCAGATTAACGGAGGTCTACGGTACCGTAAGCCAGGGTCGTTTTAGGCATTGTCAACATACAACACATGAAATGAGAAATGGCTCAAAAATAGGACCAATACTAGCATTCTCATGCAATAATTTTGCAGAAGTCCCAAAAGAGCGATCCATTTCTGCAAGTATGTATTATTTAATTCAGCTTTGTAAGCTCAGCTGTCATGAAAAATAATTGCTGATTATCAGGCAAATTAATCCTACCGCTATAATTTTTATTGCTGAATCTTAGTAGGCTTTGATGTGGTCACTAAAATTGCATAGCAATAAAATATTTTCATATTTTTGAAGACAATACACCGTTTGAAAATTCATATAATTTTCTGCACACGTAATTAATGTTAGATTAAAGGATACACTTTCACGATATTTAATGTAAAGTTAAGCGCAATTTTGTTTAATTCAGCAGTGTTGCATACAAGCTTGTAAACAATTTCGTTCTTTATGCCGACTATAGCTTTAAAATAAACAAGAGGAGGTTTTTCGCGGTTGATAAAATTCAGAATTCTGTGCATATTAAGGATGACAATTTTGACATAATTTAAGGGACATATACAGTAGTGCTGTTCTCGAATAATCATCAAAGGGCTTAAGCTAGATTTGTCGTAATTTTACTCGATATTTAATGTAGATTGAAGCGCAATAATGCATAAATCTACAATATCGTATGCAAGCTAGTAAGAAATTTTGGTGTGTAGGCCAACTATGTGTGTGTGTATTCCTTTTAACCCCCACTGGCCGGCAGTGTTATTATGGAAGAACTTTAGTCCGGGAGTTAGAAGGTGACAGCTCTTTTGCAGATCCAGCAACCCATTTCAGAATGTCTGCACAGATAAAAATTCTGAATTTGAATTGTGATGTAAGCATTCATTCACGTAAACTTGTATTTCATTTCATGCAACCAAGCAACTTGTAAACAATGTTGTTTACAAAGATGGGTTTTTGTATACAATATTTGCTACATTACATGAAATGTCTCAGAACTTTACATGATTTATAATGTAAACGTATATGTTATATGACGCTCCATTAATGTGCATCATATTGAACAGAAATTTACACTACTTTTTCGAACTGTGTGGAGAGTCACGCCCATTCCGAGGTTACTTTCACTTGCAATAAGCCCCGCATGTATGAATTACCTCTGACAATTGGATATTAGTATTACATACACACTTCAAGGTTCGAAAATATTCTTTTCAAACCTAGTGCGTATTTAGTTTAATTTTGATGTTTAATTTATAAATAATAATAATAATAATAGGCTCGGTCTCACCATGCTCCACTGGTCGGCCGCCATTGATTGCTTCTTTTGGAATCCCTTGTGCTTTTTCTCTAACGCTTCGTATTTCATTCCGCACTTCACCGGCAATTTCCTTCCGCCTTTTCCAGGTTTTTCTTGTTTTCCGAGGGAGTTAAATCCGCACTAATTTCCATTTCCATTTCATCTGCCATAAGGCTCACGTCTTAAATCGCTGGTCCGCCGAGCACTCGGAATGAGTCATTGAATCAATGTAGAGTAAAGGGTGATACGGTCCCAATTTGGGCAATATCAACTTGACGTATTTCTTTCAATTTTGCATTTAAAAAACCTGAACACCCCTCATTTTGAAGGTGTGTGTGTGTAGAATGTTGCTCCTATTTTGATTTTGGAATTCACTCTTCAGTTGTCAAAATGCCGTCCAAGCAAGAAGAGCAGCGTATCAAAATTTTGATCGCGCATCGTGAAAATCCGAGCTACTCGCACGCAAAGTTGGCAAAATCGCTAAAAGTTGCCAAATCAACCGTTACAAATGTAATTAAAGTGTTTGGGGAACGTTTGTCGACAGCCAGGAAGTCTGGATCGGGGGGAAATCGAAAACCGGAAGCCGCTGAGACGACAAAGAGAGTTGCCGGTAGTTTCAAGCGAAACCCTAACCTCTCTCTCCGAGATGCCGCAAATAAGCTGGGTGTATCGTCTACAACCGTGCATCGAGCCAAAAAACGAGCCGGACTATCGACTTACAAGAAGGTAGTGACTCCAAATCGCGATGATAAACAAAATACGACGGCCAAAGCGCGATCCCGGAGGCTGTACACGACGATGCTGACGAAGTTTGACTGCGTGGTAATGGACGACGAAACCTACGTCAAAGCCGACTACAAGCAGCTTCCGGGACAGGAGTTTTATACGGCAAAAGGAAGGGGAAAGGTAGCAGATGTTTTCAAGCACATGAAACTGTCAAAGTTCGCAAAGAAATATCTGGTTTGGCAAGCCATCTGTACCTGTGGCTTGAAAAGCAGCATTTTCATAGCTTCCGGGACTGTCAACCAAGAAATTTACGTGAAAGAGTGTTTGAATAAACGTCTGCTGCCTTTCCTGAAGAAACACGGTTGTTCCGTACTGTTTTGGCCGGATTTGGCATCTTGCCATTACGGTAAAAAGGCCATGGAGTGGTACGCCGCCAACAACGTGCAGGTGGTTCCCAAGGACAAGAACCCTCCCAACACGCCAGAGCTCCGCCCAATTGAGAAATACTGGGCTATTGTCAAGCGGAACCTAAAGAAGACCAAAAAAACTGCTAAGGGCGAGCAGCAGTTCAAGGCAAACTGGCTTTCTGCTGCGAAGAAGGTGGACAAGGTGGCTGTACAAAATCTGATGGCAGGGGTCAAGCGTAAGGCCCGGCAATTCGGATTTGGAAAAGCGGAAGCCTAACTGAATATTTTTCCTGAATTTTATACTAATAGAACTTGAAAAAGAAATTTAATTTGATTTTTTAAATAAACGATTTCACCGATTTACACGCGTTTTCCCTTGACCAAATTTTGACCGTATCACCCTTTATAGTATGAGATGGTGTTATATGCAAAGTACGAAAAGAGAATGAATGGAATTTCCAAAGGGATTAGTTTCAAGAAATGAACCCCCCAACCAACCATACTGAAGGGAAGTAAGTAAATACAAGCTATATTGCGACTAAATGGTTACTTGGGTACTTCTATGGCCGTCAAAACGATTCATCGGTTGCGAAGTGAAGTATTCCTGAAAGTGATGCGTTATATTTCTCAATGTTTTGATTTTATCCTTACGTTACCTCAATGTTATATCACAGACAAACAGACACAACACATTGAACATTTATCATTGTAAACACTACCGCCATCTGTTGTTTACACTCAACAGATGACTGTAGCGTGTAAACGTAAAACGCAAGGGAATTGATTATGCACGCCACAAGTTTCGGTAGTATCAACTAAGAAACATTTAAATAGACCGTCAAAAGCGATTTCGATGAACATCTTAAGCATGTTATGTCTGCTTATCTGTGATCATACCATCACTATCGCAACTCCGGGTAATCCGCGAAAGTGCTTGCATTTTTCTCAGGCACTTTTGATCTAGCTGCAATCACTCTCTCATACTCGAAATGTGCCACGACCTAATTGGCACAACGACGCCCTATACGCTCTCTGACCAAAGCGCAGGGTCTTGGTGTGTATGCCAACTATAGCTCAAGATTAAACGAGCGGGAATTTTACGCGCGATTAAAATTCAGAACATTTGTGTGTAGATGGTGAGATTTTGCCTGTCTTTTGGCATTTGAATTGAAAAGATGAAGAGTTGACAGTCTTTTTGATATATTGTCTTCGATATTAGTTTCCTTGTCACCAGCGTTGCCAGATTGTTTTCAAGCAAATCGATATCAAATCTTTTCGAAATCGGTACTAGCCGGTATTTATTATTTCAATGAATTTTATACTGTTGTTGTTTTTCAAGGAGAAAATTTCAACTTTTGAACTAAGAATGGCATTTCACGGGAAATCGGAAGAAATTTAGGGGGGATTTTGAATTAGTTTTGAAACAAGTTACTCTTTTAGATGTTTGTTTTTTATTATTACCTGCTGGATGAAGCCAGCGACTTTTCGGGACAGTCGTAAGAAACTTATAAGAGAAGTAGGGGAAATAATCTTGCAGAAAGATTTTTCTGCGGGATATCGAAAAGAATTTCCAGTTTTAATCGGTAGAATCTTCTAGGGAAACGTTGTAAAATATTCCGGGGGATTTTGAAAAAAAAATGAT
Organism: Ochlerotatus camptorhynchus; assembly: GCF_037179485.1. Taxonomy (NCBI): domain Eukaryota; kingdom Metazoa; phylum Arthropoda; class Insecta; order Diptera; family Culicidae; genus Ochlerotatus; species Ochlerotatus camptorhynchus. The sequence continues at coordinate 1,182,219 of NW_027040929.1, forward strand.
GGGAGAAGACGGAAGAACCTTTCAAGTGAAGCCAGAAAAAGCTTCCGATGGATGTCAAATTAACTTGCAGGGAGTGAAGGTAACTTGAGAAAGTTAAAATACACACTTAGAAATAACTAATTTTACACGTGACGGAATCCATTTTTGACATAAACAAAGATGTCATGTAATATTAAGTGCTCCGAGACTATAAAGTTCGTTGCTCGACGAAAAAACGTTTGATTGAGCTATTTTTCCCGTCTGTTATGACTCAAGTTATGTCAAAATCAACCCGGGGGCAACTTGACAACTCCAGTATATTGCCAGTGTACCCCGACAATTTGGTGCTGGTGGTTCTGTCAAACTCACAAGTTTCAAAAGGGTTATCTGAATAGGGCGAATACGGAAATGATGAACAATAAATAAAATTTAAGCTTGAAATTAATCTCATTGTCGCGCGCCAACCAAACCGGAGCGCGCGTCGCACGTCAAAATTAACATAAGTGACGTAAGGAAGTTCAGTGATGCCAGCGAGAAATGTTGTTTTGGTTTTTCAGTTGTATGTACAGTTTATGGAACTTTTTTTTGTAGTCTCGTGTGTCTTTGAGTAGAACAACCAAAAGTTTAAACATATGATTTGTAAAACGAAAATATGTGATTTTCATCAAACAAATGAGAATTGACCGAGGATCCTGTCGGTGATTTCGACGCTATTGGGTACTAACTTAAAAAAGTACAGTGGTGAACTTTATGCGTCTTTCTAAGGCCTTAAATGCATTTAGCTAAATATGTAATATATCATGCACTAATTTTCAATTTCAGCAGTTTACTTTACTTACCCCATAAGAGAAACACGGGAAAGTAAACATTTTTCATTTTACAGGTCCAGGACAAGCCTTCATTGCACATCTATGCTCAAAGCAATAATCTGAAGGATAATCAAATTCAAGAGCAAAAAATAACTGAAGCAAAGTATTTTTATTGCCATTCGATGATATAATAAGATGAAACTCGGTTCAATCTGTATGGATTTATTTCATTTCAAACGAAAATTATAAATTAGCTCTTTTCATATGGCATTCTTGTCTGTTGTTTAACATCCACACATGGTGAAACAAAAAGTTGGTTTTCCATAGAGAAATGCCGTTGCGGCGATGAAGGACAATCCCTTTGATTACGACGTGTGGTGACATCTAGTATTTGCAAGTGGGTACGTGAAACTAAGGTTATCTGTCACCTTGCCGGGGACTTGGTCAAAATTGACGCTCGTATATGTCACTCTCAGAGCACCTAAATTTACATAAATTGTTATAAGTGTGTATGAACATTCTGATGAACATTGGTCACATAATTATTTTCAGATTCCTAAGAATTACCGGGAGGAGCCATCAGCTGTTTCTCACTTCCTGTGTAGTCTGAACACGGCGAGGAAATGGATACCATTAGTTGAAAGAGTATCAAGCATAAGACATTTATACAGATGAATTTTGTTTTGAGGATTTGAGCAAAACATTTTACATATTTATAAAGATAAAAGTCTTTCACAATAGTTTTCTGTGATATTCGTTTGCAGGCAGGTAATAATCATTTTGATTATTAAAAATCGGTATAAATAAATACAAAATCTCTAAAATCGGTATTCTGAGGAACCTTATATGAACGACGCCGGTGGTGTAGTGGTAAGCGTGATTACCTCTCACCCCAGCAGGCCTGGGTTCAATCCCAGTCGGCGCCGCCGGGATGTTCTGAGGCATAACATCTCTGATCACGCCTTCCTTCGGATGGGAAGTAAAGCCGTTGGTCCCCGGTTCATGAGTTGATGGGTCGATAGGTAGGGTCCAGGTGTGGGAGCTGCCTTCCTGGCACGTCGGTAGCATTGGTGCTCAGCACGGAAAACAAGATCATCGGAAAAAACAAACCAAAGGAAAAAAAAGGAACCTTATCTGTGTACCGGTATCAAGTTTAAAATCGGTATATCTGGCAACGCTGCTTTTTTCCTTGATTTGTTTTTTGGCGATTCTTGTTTTCCGTACTGAGCACTAATGCTACCGACGCCAGGGAGGCAGCTCCCACACCTGGACCCTACCTATCGACCCATCAACTCATGACCCGGGGATCAATGGCATTACTTCCCTTCCGAAGAAAGGCGTGATCAGAGATTTTATGCCTCAGAAATTCCCGGTGGTGCCGACTGGGATTGAACCCAGGTCTTTTGTGGTGAGAGGCAATAACGCTTACCACTACATCACCGGCGCCACCGATGGCAACGCTGCTTGCCACAGTCATGAAATTGGTAAAAGGCAAATGTCAAACCGAGGGCGTTTAATGCGGCTCGGCCAGGTTTGATTCCATATGCCATAAATATCATCAATTGCCTGGTATCCAGGATCAACACTGCTGAAAAAAATCTGTAGAACATGTTTAAAATGGTGCTCATATCAACCCAATTCGATCTAAGCAATATTTTTTTTAAGAAAAACTTTAGTTTTTCATGGAAAACCAGTTACCATATTGTTATGTAAGCAGCCATTAACCAATTATGTATCTGTTTAAGAAATTTGTCGGGTTAGTTTTCGGAAATTATTGGTAATCCTTATTTTCTGAGGCAGAAAACTTTCAAGATTTTTGACCTTTTCAGCAAATTTAACACATTTTAAATATTCGAGTTACAGAAAAGTGAATTTCTAGACTAAATTGAAATGAATAGAGATTTCTAAAAATATTTACAATTAGCCGATACTACCCCACTTCCCCCAACCTTGCAACTCTTTTCCACGTTCGGAAAAGCAGAAAAAAACACTTTCCCGACTCAACTCTTTTCCTCCCACCCCAACCTTTCCGTTACTGAGCTCTTTTATTTTATTTTCCAACAGAAACTGAAGAGGAAAAGTTAAGTCATTGAAACGTTATTCTTCTCAAATGTGGAGGAACATTATACGTGTATAATGCGTACAAGCTAATTAAATTTCGCTCCTTGCCGGTCTAACCCGCCACCGTCGCCTCAAGGGCCTACTCTCGGTTGTTGCCAGGCTGGGAAGCTGATGGAGCAACTTTTTCTGCATGACGACTTGATGAAACGAAAGCAATGGAACTTTTTTTTTTCCACCGGATTACGTTCTATAAGGATCTGGCAATTTTTTCTCTTCTCGTATTATGTAATTATTGTTCTGACGTCAGAATCGAATGACTCGGGGTGGAGAGGGGTTCCGTGTGAAAACAATATGCTTTCGACTCTGCACAGGTGAAATGTGCCTGAAAATCGACAACAATCGAGCCATGTTCTGGTTGTATTGTATAGATCTGCTGAAAAGTGAAAACTTTGATTGTCTGAATCTGAAACGTATGTCGGTATCACCTTTAATTAATTCCGGCGGCCACTTTCCTTTGAATGCACCACAATTCGATTCACAGTTTCAACTTTCCAGAACACACTCAACTTAATTTAGAAGTTTGGAAGTTTTTCCCCTCAAGCTGAATCACTCTGTACACTTGTAGAGGAGCAGGTAGGGGACACATGGTTTCGGTCGACCGAGTGGCACACAATTTATGTGTCAATGACTTTTCCCCGGCGGCAGGGGGAACTAGGGGGAGCATATGGGTGAAACTTGACGATAGTACGGAATAAGATTTTCTCGAGTGCTCGAGCAGAGCGCACCAACAGAACGAAGAAAGGTGCAAATGTTTAAGAAATATTATTAAATTACTGTACACGATGATATGATAATTTCGGGCGCTCGACGTTTCGGTTCGTGTCGTATTCCAGGAATGGAACGAAAGTGGTTGGGAGTGTAGTACATATTTAAGTGGAAAATGAAGTCATTCGGTGGAGATTGTTGCCACGCGCGGTAGGTACTCTCCGGCATTTAATCGGGAAAACAAGCGCAGCCCACAGAACGAAGTAGGCTTGATCGCTTCACGGAATTGTGCTTCTTATGATGGTGAACAAAGTAATCCTTGGGCTTTGGGAAAAGTACAATTTGTGTGAGGGGAAAACAAAGGCACTCTGCGTTTGAGTTTTGAGAAAAAAAATGACTTGTTTTGGAAAAGTTATGATTTCAAAGATAACAAAGTTGTAGCAAGGGCAATGTTACGCCAATGATATTTCCCAGAAAATTTTACATTTTTGCCTACCGTATCGGATGAGTATTTCTCGGAACACATTTAAACTATTCTTGCTCGCTTGACTGCTATCTCGAGCCGTGAGCTTGGCAAACATCACCCCCTGAAATATGTGGGGGTGTGGGAGTGTGGGTGTCTGGATGGAAAAGGCATACGAAGCGCCGGGTGGATTCGGTGCTACCTTCTGGGATGAGGCAAGGATAAAGCTCTGTCTCATTTTCTGCTCCTCCTGTGCCATACGTCGTCGTTGTCGTCGCCATAGTCATAGCCGTTGTCATATAACGTACTGCGGTAAAATGTTATAACATAGTCTCCTTTTCTGTCTCTCTCTCAGGGGGGTGGGCTTGAGATAGGGTACCAGCTACCTTGTATTTTCAAAATGTTTTTGTACTACAAAGCCTTCTAGGGTGGTTGGCAGTAGCAACCATCCTCTAGGTTGCTTCTGTGGAAATTTATTATTGAATTAGTAACAGCACACTATGCGATATAAATACTTTCACTGAGGCTCGTAAAGAAGAAACATATGTTGGCAGGTTTCCTCCTTACCGGTGGCTGCTGCGTGCGGTGGAATCGATTTTCGGGGCACACTCTCAGAGAGCAAGTGCGTGGCGAGATAGCTCACGACCCTCATAAGGAAGAGGGTGATAATTAAAATGTTGAAATAATTTAATTAAACATATTATCTCGATTGTCGAGCGTGGAAGGAGCTGTGATCATAATTTATTAGTGTTCCCGAGCCGGATCCTGGCCGCATGTGGCACACTGGTCTCGTAAATTTTAGCGCCTGGTTAACCACACGGGAGTTCACGACAGACGACGGATGTCACACGCTAAGGAGGAACACAATAAAAACATTAAGATCATTACCGACCGCCACTCACTTTCCGGGGGCGCTAAATGGAATTATCTGCTTCCTCGACTCTCAGTGCCGGAGGCTGAAGAAACTTTTAAAACAAATGAAAGTGCGCTCTTAAACAATTACGGTACTCCGCTGACAAGCCAGAACCTTGCTGCAAGCGAGAAAGGTCGTAAAACTGAAATCCCTTCCGCCCAAGGGAAATTCTTGGGGTGGGTCTCTTTGCTGTCCCTCGATCGGCATCGTCATCCACCTTCACACTATTCCGTGGTCTGTGGACTGTGCAGGCGGCAGAGTGCGCAATCCCCGAGAATGAGTGAGAAATGTAATTGAAACGAGGATGACCACCGCCATCGTTCCCAGCCACACTGCTGTGGCGGGAGTGAAGTGAGCAGCCTCTCAGCTATGAATGGTTGGCTGGCACAGATTGTGGAATGTGCGTTGCAACAGTTCTACTTAATTAATATTCTCGCTGTCGAAGGGATTTGACGTCGTTGGAGATTAAATGCATTTTTGCTTGCTCCCGATGATGGTGCTAAGTTGCTTGCATAAGAAGATTATCCTCCATCTATGGCGGTGTTGCATCGTTGAACCAATGCCATGATGCCAGATGTCTTGAAACTAGAACCGAGCGAAGATGGCCCTGAATTTGAACTTGTACGAAACAATCAGCATGTGATGCACACTTAGAAAAAATTATGTAAATTTAGGTGCTCTGAGACTTACATATATGAGCGTCAATTTTGACATAAAATTGAGTCATAATAGACGCAAAATTCAGCTTAATCAAACGTACTTTCGAAGTTTTCAGTCTCAAAACAATTTTACATGACATGTTTGTTTACGTCTCATCCTTTATGTCAAAGATGGATTCCGTCGCGTGTAAAATTAAGTATTTCTAAGTGTGTGGAAAATTCACGGGAGCCACATTTTGTGCTATTTGTTTCACATATTTTATGCACATCACATCGGAGATACCATTTGATGAATCTCTTAATGACCAAAACTGCACATGCTGCTCAGTAGTGTATATTTAAATTCTCAGATCTTCATAGTTTTTGAATTAGGAGATTTGACAAGGGGTACACACTTAGAAATACCTAATCTTACACGTGACGGTATCCATCTGTGACAAAAAGGATGAGACGTTAACAAACATGTCATGTAAAATTAAGTGCTCCGAGCCTGAAAAGTACTTTCACGTTTAATTGAGCTGAATTCCGCGTCAATTATGGCTCAATTTTATGTCAAAATTGACGCTCGTATATGTCAATCTCAGAGCACCTACATTTACATCAATTTTTTAAAGTGTGTAGGTCACACCGCACACCAATCTTGGATCATCTTTTTTGGTAGTGTTCTGCAAGTGTGCCGCAGGTGTGCATAGATCAAGCTGCGATTGTTTGTAAAATACCCATCCCAGCAATCCGGTATTTCTGACACCTTGAATGTTTTGGTTTGAAATCGCAAGAATAAATCAGATTGAGAATGCCGGGGAAGTGGCGGGTGTGCGAATTAGTTTAAAAAAAATCATTATTTGATTTAAGGGTTACTAATGTGGTCTGATTAACTGTCTCTTTCTCTTGAGCCCACTCTAGAACCTACAATTCGTATTTAGATCTATAAGTGAACTGCTGATCTGAATTTCTGGATGTTCCTGAATATACAGTAAAACAGCACCTAATGTTGTTAACATCTTCAACGACAGTTGTCCAGCAGTGCTCCCATTTTATTTACAACAATCCAATGCCTACAATATTGTGCCGAAGGTGCGCCATTGGATGTGCCCAAGGTGTGGCGAATTTAATTTCGGCACAATGTGTTGAGTGACTTACCCGTTGAGATTTGAGCGTTTTGAAACGCGAAGTTGATGGAGAGTAGATGAGGCGTGATTTGGTGTCTAATTTATCATACCCATAACGAAGTAGTTTAAAGTCTACATTGAAAGAATAAATTTAATTCTATCAAAAAGGCACATTTGGGAAAGCTTAGGCAACAAAGATATTTTTTAGGACATAAGTAAATTTTTCTTGTAAATCATTATTTTAAGAAACAACTTTGGAGCTGTCCATAAATGAACTATCAAGGGGTTTAAAGATTGCCATATTTGGTGTAGGGCATTCCACGTTTCTTTTAGCGAATCGAAAGTCTTCATCCTTGCAACATGGTGTTAACTATAGATTTTCAGCGTCTACTCACTATGAACGTTTCGAAAATACTTATTAAGAGAGCTATCTGACGGGTTTTCGCAAACCTGTAGGCGTTATTTTGGAATACAAAATGTTAAACATCGGTTTCCGTTCTCTTAGCTTCACTCCCGTATTATAAATACGTATTATGTTCAATAAATTGACACGATTTTTAGGAAATCTACGCCATAGCGATAGAAATCTATACTAATCTAACATATCTAATCCACCATTCAGAATCAACTTTGGATAAGACTATTACTATTAATAACTTAATAGATTGCCATTACGTAGTAAGAGAGCTCGGAACTTATTCGTCTACCATCCTGACCCTTTGTCATCAGAACTACTTTACCCAAATCAACAACTTCCTAGATGGCTACCATTTTGAATTGATATAGCCTATATGAGAAGTTCATATTTTCACTAGTGCCTCATAGTAAGAAAGGTCTGAACTGCTGTCTGCTAATCAAAAGGTTTTGATCTGTTGAACAACATTGCCATAACAGTGATCTTCCATACAATAAGGCTCACGAGATTCCATGGTAGATCCAACTAACCCAAATCCCAAATACTACGTGAACATTATCTGCTTCGTCTGCGCTCTTGGGGTGTTGTAATTTTTAAAACATATGAATTAGTGTAGGAACACCGAGGGTAGATTGAGAGATAATTAAGTTGATGTTGGTGGATTTGAATCCCGGTCCAGACTAGAAGATATTCCGGGTTGGAAAAATTAAGCTCATTGGCTGCGAGCTGATACTGGGAGAATGAGCAGGACCAGAACGGGATTTGAAATCCTTTGAGCTGGATGGAGCCAAAATATTAATTTGAACAACTCTGCATCCTCTGGTTGGTATTGAAAGCTTCGCAATTAATAACTGGGGAAGTGCTTCAAAGAACACTATTTTGAGAACAGGCTGCCAAGGAAGCAGAAGAAGAATTGTCCGGATGAATTTTCATGACTTTTGCAGAGAAGTTCAAATACGAAGAATTCTAGGCTCAGTTGAGCTTCTAGTGTATGATTGGAATACTTTGGCAATGTGTTGGGGGAATTTCGGTGGTGAATACATCGAAACTCGGAGGAATGTCCATTTAATGAACGTGCGAGGCAAGTCCAAGGGACTTTGAAAGTAAATTCATATTCAGAAATCCTCCACGTGAACAAAGTATTCCCACAAGTTCTTGTGACATGACACTCTGAGGTTCACCTGACCTATTGAATTCTCCTGCAAAGTTTCTTCCAAATGCCTTTTGAGTCCCCTCGGTCACTCTCAGGGTCATCCTAATTTGCATACGGAGCCATCTGAGCTTGTCCTCAGAGTTCTCTGGGTCCTCTTCTCTAGTCATGTTCAATTTTGCTTGCGTTTAGAAGTCCAGTAGACTCGATAGGAGCTGTTTGCAAAGCCCGTTATGGGAGTATACCGAACATATTCTGAAATTCCGGCAAACTGTTCTTGAATGTTCTGAAGATGTCTTCTGAACTTGAGTTTGTCTACAGTCCATTGGTCGCTTGCTTGTCCGTTGCTTCGTCCATGCCTTTGAATATATATTTAAGACTTTCTGATGGGAAATTACGGCGTCGGCACTTCTTTATCTATCTTCAGGAGGGTAAATGAAGGCTTAGAGTGTTATTTTTGTTGCAAAGCGATGCTCTGGAATATGATACATCTTCATGCTAAAAACCAGCGTTCGCCCCTGTCGAATATAGGTAAAGATGTTCCGAAGCCGTTATTTCCCCTATCCATATAAAACTATAGATATAGTTTTCGTTGTTTCAAAAAATCAATACCAAACAACTTTAAATTATCAAAACATGCTTCTTACTTGATTCATGTCTCCCCCGGTGACAGTCACGTCCGAATCAGCAGAGCAGCGAAGCAACGCATCGCCCACACAGTGCCTACTGTGATTCCTCGTACGTATAAAGCGTCCTCGAAAAACTTTCCCAAAAAAGGGACAATCCATTGCGGTTTTTCGCCACCGCCGTCCCTCCTGTGCCTACTGTTTCGTCCACTTTTCAATCCGATCGTCCAATAGCACAGGGCATGACAGATGATTTTATTTCGCGTCCCAAAAAGTTCTGAGTCCTCGAACGGACGTTGTCGTGTGGTCGTTGCTCGATTTTCGGCGGATTTCATCCAGCCAGGACAGGCAGGCGGCAGAAGAGTCAACATTGATGAGTTCCAGTTGCTGTTGTTGTTTTGTACTGTTCTTTTTTTTGTGTGTTCCGACAGGACCTGTCAATCAAAACCGATTTTTCGTCTTGTCGCTTGTCTCTCGCATCGTTGCCGACGACTCCCTTCATCATCGTTGGTTGAAGATTTTCCGCCATCCACCTAGCATGATTTCGTGTGTGGGGGTGTGATTGAAATTGAATTTTGATATTCTCTCGCTCGATGGGAGTTTCGATAAGTTCTACGTGATTCCGGTGGTTAAATAGTGTAGTTTTTCTCCGTGGCTTGCTTTACTCGGTGTTTCAGTTTGAGTGGAGCCGAAGGGAAAGGCTTTGGCAGACGATTTGAAGACAGCATCGTTTCTCCGCCTCCTCTGATTGCTGGCCGGGGGACATGAGAATGACAGCAGTTTTGAAAGATATTTTCAGGAATTTCGATTTTTTGATGACGACGTCTCCCGCGATGACAGGCAGCGTTCTGTTTTTTTGGCGTATCTTGCTCAAGTGGGGTCCCGTAGGGTTTGAAAGAGGCAGCAGCCGCAGGAATTTTAATTTTCCGCCATCGCTGACGAGGCGAACGTGTGTGACATTGGTAAATACTATACGGTGTAGATACCTACGTTCGAATGCGGGGATGCCATCACGTTCGCGTGAGTTTCTGAAGGGCATCCGGTGACGAAATATGGGGAAATATTCGCTTCCGGCTGCATGATTTCGGCAAATACGCCCGTCGCCGATAAATTGAGCAAATCCCAACTGATGCGATCCTGCCGTCGTCCTCGTCGTTGTCGGCAGCGCGTCGAGCTTATATTTGCGTAAAATTGGAATTCTATAAACAATAAATCAGTTAATCAATCCCCGCAGGTGCATTTTCGGTTTCGCTGCACTCGACGATGCTGGCTTGGATTGCTGGGATAGCGCTAGCAAATAGCAGTAACGATGCAGATGGCGACGAGGCCTTTGGAATCTGGTGAGGTAGGGTCCGGGCCCGGAGAGACCCATTGCTGCGTGAATCGGATGTACAAGAGTACAATCTAATTTATTTATAATGCGATAATAATGTACAAACATGTAGTGCGAATCGTTCGGCCACGCATGCAGCTGACATTGGGACATTTGAGTCTGATTGGAAAATATAGCGATGATGCTGCAGCAGAATGCACTTTTTTATTTGCGCAGCATAACATAAATTAATTAGCCGAAATTCATTATTGAAGGTCGTTCGCGGGGGTATTATCGATGGCTGGACAGTCGATGCCTGCTTTGATGGTGCCTGAGAGCGTTTTTTGTGTATATCATCCATCGTTCATTGGAGACCAATTTATTTCGCAGACGGCGGGGAAATTTGGAACAAAGTAGGCTCGTGAATTGATCAAAGTGAGTATGAACTGGGATGTTTTGAGGTGATGTTTTCCCTGTATCATTGATGTCCCATTGCAAGCAAAACATAATTCGGCAGTACGGCTTTTTCGCTCTGGAAAACTTCACCCATTTCCAAAAACTTCGTTCAATATTACATTCCTCGGATGCTTTATGATCGCCCTGAGTGAAAATTATCCTCAACAAAACATTTCAGCGATGCAACAACTCACCCATAAGTAATGCAGGGCACAAGGGAAAAACTTGTGGAATTTCTTGTAACCTCATAAACAATCGATCCCAGAGAAAATTGATACCTAACAACGCTTGCTTCCACCTGGTGTGCTCTATTCACTCGTGCTAGGAGTACCCATTTCGTGCGCTCGCACGCACAAAAAAGAAAGCCGTATAAATGTCTAATTGCGATGAAATTAATTAATTTATCGTATAATACTTCAGAAAACTGATTAAACTTCTCTGCTCTCGTTGGCTTCTCCTTCCTCATGACACCGATGAGGAACACCGTTCGGCGCAAGGAGGGTTTGTAACGCCAGTGAGTTTGCAGTCTTATCTTGAATAATGCCAAGGAACCAGGACAAGAGAAGATCATCCTCCCGCCAAGCAGGAAGAACATCGATACAAAAAGGCCTCTGCCACTGCACTGTCTTCACCCGCCCACCAAGTCAGTTGTTGCGTAAAGCTGTGTAGGATGTAGACACAATATCATATTTCATGCGGCAATAACCGAGAATTTCCTGTTGCCCCACTTCCCCCTTCACAGTCCTCATCCGTCAAACATGAGTTCAGAAAGGAGAAAACTTTTCCAAGAACTACACTTCTTCTACTTCTTCTGCTGCTGCTTGTTGCTATTCGGGCTGGTTCTTTGTGTTCCGTTATAAGGATGAGTTTCCTCGGGACCACAGAGAGGACCGACCATCAACCGCTGCGAAAGCGATCACAGTAGGCGGGGGGTTGAAAGCGTGGATGATGTTTTAATAATATTCAAAACTTTTGTTATTTGATATCCATCGGAAGGTAGTTGTAGCGCTTTCTTGTGGCAAGAGAGATAGACCAGCAGGGGAGGAGGGCAGTTTCCGCCTCCGTCCGGGCGCATAATGTAGCACATCCACTCGGAGAAGCACCAGAAGTCAGTGCCCGACGTCGTCGGTGACGACATTATCCTTTCCAGGAATGGGAGAAACTCTGTTGCATGCTCTCCAATCCAGCGAGGAGCGGCTGGAATGAGCCATGGAAAGTGAATTGCGCATATCCGTTCGTGTTCGGTCTTTTTTCATTCCACTCCCATGAGCCGCGAGGAGTCCTAGTTGGCGGTGCGCTGTTTCGCGGCCGGCGACGGGACTGCACTGAACAAAAGATTGTCTGCACTTTTTCCGCCGCCTGCTGTTGGGCGACGAGGAGATGAGTACTTGAGACCAGACTCATTTCGGTTGAATATCATCAACTTGTTCGTCTGGAACGTGTTCTGGAATGGGTTTCACGTGGTTCCACTCCTGTTTGCCTGTATACCCTTTCACCGTCATCGTCCTCGTCGTCCTCATTGTCTGCTTCCCTGGGGCGTTTGTTGGCACTGTGTGTGCGTGGTTGAGAGTCTTGAACAAGTGACACTTTTTACGCTGCCGTCATTGCACTTGGAAGAAAATTGTGTCGGCTGGAATTTTCCTTTTTTTTATTAATCCGATGGGGGCGCATGGCGTTTCAAAAATGTTTTCTGTCCCTGAAATTTCAGAACCGTTAAAATCTATTACCACGTCTTCGGTGCCACAATGGACGGACATCGAACTACCCTACCCCAGGAATTCCACGTGGACGACGCCCTGTGCAGACTACATGGAAGGACAGAATTAATTATCGAACTCAACCGCCGTTCGCTTGATCTAAGCAACCCAAGCAACCTGCTTCCTTCTGCACGTGACGTCATTCATGCACGAGTGACAATTTTCTATGATCGCATTCGCTGACTGACAGCCAAGCAGGCGGGCAACTCGATTTATATTTCGGAAAACCATCGATGGTGGTGGGGTGCACGACATTTGCTTAGCGCGGCAGTCGCGAATAAATAGAAAATCACAATAGCCCAAACAAAGAGTTTCCCTCCGAATATATGTATTTTTTTCGAGTTAGCCACACGCAGCTAACTAGATGTAGAACGGGCAAAACGTTGGGCAGTAGTTGGTAGCGGGTGACTGTGCTTTTGTTGCGATTATCTGGGAAAACATGGTCCCCGAGAAAATCCGGGCACAGCCGGCTGCTGCAGCTGCTGCTGCGGGTGGTGGTGATCGAAAATCGTATTATCGGTTCGTGTGAAAAGGTGCTGCTTTGAAGTTCCGTTCGCGAAAAACGAAGCAGGAGGAAGGTTGAAGTAGGCGGTGGCAAGCAAACAACAACAAGGCCTGCGAAAAGCGCGAGCCAGGGAAATTGCACTTTACCGCAAATTCATAGCACAACCTATAGCTATGTGTACGTGAGTGTATGCACGCGTATATTTGTTTGGGAAAACAGAGCTTGTTCCGAGAGTTTATCGATGTATTTTAGATGTACATGCAGTGTTCGTCGGATCCCATCCGGTGGCCACTGATCAACATCATTAATGGAATCGATGTGAAAATAAATTAAATTAACCCTCCAGTGTGGGCTTCGGTCGATCCATGCACCGATGTTTGTGAAGATGTGTCGACATGTATGTATCCTGGTACCGTGAAATTGGGTGGTTTCTAAATATCTGTCCGGTTGCGTTTGGAATGCCGTGTGAGCAGCAAAATGACATTTAGCTCGGTTTAATCGAGGGTTTTCAATTTTTCAAAACGCAATTTAATGTCACAATGCTGAACGGTACCTATTTTAGGCCGATGGTTGCTAAGTTCAATCCAAATAATAAATTAGCTCTCCGAAAATGTTTAAAACAAAAAGCACTGACATCCATCGAAGCAACCCAACCCGAACCCATCGCTCCTCTCTTACAAATGGTTACCGGCGGAAATGTTGGCACTGTTCCAATGATACCGTATGTAGGTAGGTTCGTTCTTTCGTTTGGTGCTTGTTGCGTGAGCCCTGGCTTTTTTCCACCATTTAAAAAAAATCACAACATGTTGAACGACCTTACCAGTTGGGGAGCGATGGACGCTCGCGAAATTTTCCAACCAATTGCCATCAATCGCAACAATTGTACACCGAGGAGCAACCACTACCATCGCCCCCAATCCAAGCAAGCCGTGGCAATAAAATTCATTGTGTCAAATAATAAACTTTCCTGTCCCGGACCATTTATATTTCTTGTCTGGCAATGCTTGTTCTGAGCGTGGAGGCCTACGCAGACTCATTTTATAAATTCATTTTAATTTGCTATTATTACTGTTTTATTATATAGAAGATAATTCTATGTAGTCTCGCGTGGATTAGCGACACCGCCGGTGTCCAACGTGCCTAATTGGTCATCGGTATCGCATTACTATTTAAAATTGGGCATCTACCACATCAGCCAAACCCTGGTGGTGGTCACACCGATTAAAGTTGCATTAAATTAGGGGTGAAATTGCTCCGGTTGGGTTGAAATTTGTACCTCCAACCATCCAACCCCTCGGATTCGGACATGTGTCCACCAGTCCCAAAAGCGATTAAACTTGTACGCTCTTTTTCTGCCCTCATTGAAGCCATGGTGTGCTAAGCGTGGCGTTGGGATTGGTCCTAATTTTTCCGTCGACCCCAACCTCAAAATGAAACCTTATGAAGTAGCCTACTAGGACCAGGACTGCAACCAAAACATACACTGACACACGTGTTGTCCTGTTGTGTCTAGATCGAAATTAATGATGGTGTCACACGGCTGCTTAACGTAGTAGGCGCGGTGGACGTGGGTAAAAAAAATCAACGTTCCTAAAACAAAGAGGTACGAATGCGTCCGCGCTCATGAGGAGTGAAAGAGCGAGTGATTAATCTGTTTTAATTGAAACAAATTATGATTACGTTTTCAAGGTTTTTTTTTTTTCTGTTTCAGTTGTTGTCGCGTGTATGTTCTATTTTGCGCTCGTCATTCGCATTTGTCTCGTGTTTGTTTCATTAAATGCTTCACGTTGCACCCGGGTGGATTTATAAACTTTGCATGTCTAGTCGGCACGGTTGGGAGCATTTGTGCTCTGCTTTGCTCCGCTTGATTGGTGCGCTCTAAATGGGCTTCAGAGGTGGATTAAGGAGTTTCATGTATGTAGGTCAGTGAGGGATTTACATATTTAGGAAATTGATGGTGGCTTGAAATGTCCTGAATTTATCGAAACTAACCGTTGAAAGTCTGAAACGTTTCCCCGAAAATCTAGACGTTCCTGAAGTTATTGGGATTGCTATTACGATCTCTGAGCTCTCATGAAGATCTCCAGACCTACGCGCTTAGAAATAATTAGTGACTTCGGCAAATTTTACTGAAATATTAACAGCACTGTTGAGTAAAATTTAGGGAATTTAATTTAAATGTTTTAAAGCTATATTAAAATGAAAACTCTACTACAATTCAATATTTGATGATTAAATGAAGGTTGAAAATGTTATGAATTTTATTTGAAGAAAATAAGCTTTAAAATTAACGTTAAAGTGTTACCGAACGTTCAACAGTTGAGATTTCGGGAAAAAATACCGAAGATGACAATAATTTCTACGTGTGAAGCTTCCCTGCGGTTCTTGGGACTTCTTTAAAGTTTCCATAATGTTCATCAAGTTCTCTGAACTTGTCTGAAGTTTAATTTTTTTTTTGAAGTTCTCGAAGCTTGCCTGTAGTGCCAGAAGATCTCATGAAAATCCCCCCAAATCCACGGTATTTTCTTTAATGCCTCGGAACTTCAACCTACAATTTTTTGGAGCACCCTGAAGTTCTCTTATCTTTCCTCAAATTCTTGGAGCTTCCCAGAAGTGCTCACTGCTCTTCTGATGATGTTCTTGGAATTGTCCTGAAACTATTTAAACTGACCTAAATATCTAAGATCCTCCCAACGTTTTCATCACTTCCGTGAATTTCTCGGAGCTTCTATGAAGTTTCCGAAACTTTCTAAGTTCTTCAAACTTTACTGAACTTTAATTTTGAGAACTTCTTGAAGTTTCTCAATAGAATTTATTGCAACTGCCCTAAAGTTCTCAACATTATTCTGAAGTTCTCGGATCATTCCATCAGCAATATTCGTGGATCTACTCTGAAATTAACAGAACTGTGCCGAAGATCCTGTATTTTCTCTTAAGATATTTCAAGCTGAACAAAGCATTAGGTCCTAAGTAACATTGATCGACTCTCTCCATCGACTTTCTCTGTCGTTAATAACTTGGGTACTGAACCGCTTCTTGACGTGTTCGTCGGATAAAATCTGTGTGCTGAGATTAGCGGGGAATGTCATGAATGGCCGTGAGGATGCAAAGAGAAAGCCGATGAAGTTACTTAGCACCTAATGCATTTTTCTGCTCTCTTAAGCTCAACTGAAGCTCTCAGCAACTTCTTTGGAGTTAATTGAACTGCCCTGAAACTCTTTGATATTCACTGAAGTTCTCGAATTTTATGTGAAATCTATGGATCTGCTCTGAAGCTATCGGAACCTAACCTAAACCTCAGAACTTCACAAAAGTTTTCAGAATTTCCGTCAATTTATTGGAATCTCAGTGAATTTTCTTCTGAACTTTTTGAAGGTGCCCGCAACTTGCTGATGTTAATGGAACTAACATTCTCGGAGTTGGTTGGAAATGCTATCTAACATGAAGCTTTAGTGTGAAAATTTATTAGCTAGAGAATGATCTTTAGAAAAGGGTAGGTGGATAGTTCCGACGCTAGAACTTTTCCACAGCCGCAGACAGTAATGAGCAAAGGTGGGCGCACACTTTTTGACTGTAGATTTGAAGACATACTTCAAATCTCCGCGTACATCGTACGGGCTAGGCAACGAAGTGTGCGTTTGACTTTGTACTGTCGCATTAATGGCCTTTCGCTCATTTTCAACTTCTATTCAATTTTCATACTGCCGTACTCTAACTAGTTCCGTACACCTACCCTCTTCTAAAGATTATTCTCTAGCTAATAAATTATAACACTAAATCTTCATGTTAGATAGCATTTCCAACCAACTCTGAAAATCGTAAACTTCACGTATGAAGTAACATAAAAACACTTTGAATAAATTATTTTAGAAATGGTCTCTATGTTCTCGGAACTTTGATAAAGATCCTTCAATTTTCCTGACGTTTATGGGACTCCCAACGTCTTTGAAGTTTTCTAGACTGTATTCAATGAACATCTGAGGGTACCTACGTTTTTTTTTTTAAATTAGTCGAACTTCTCTTAAGTCCTCACAATTTATCAGATGCTTTTGAAACTGCCCTGAAGTTCTCAGAACTTTCAGAGATCGCATGTAAAGTTTCTTTAAGACCTGTGCTATTGTCTGATGTTTTCTGGAATTTATTGAAGTTCTTGTAAAGTTCCTGATTTTTTTTTAATTCAATAGAAATGTCATGAAGTTCTCTGATCTTCATCTAAGTTCTCGACATTTTATTGAAATTCGTTTCGTATAGTCGTTCATTACTTAGTCGGTGCTATTGTAGAAATATAAATTTGGATCTCAGAGTTCAAGTGAAGAATACGCTTTACTTAGATTTCCCCAATGGAAGTATCATTTTTGTCATCTTTTTTGAATGTAAATGCAGTTGAGATGGAAGCAACTTTGGAGGATAAAGCACTTTTCATTGAGTTCAAGTCTAAAGGTTGCATTTTTTATGCATTGATGCGTTGATACACCCTTTCGAACCACACCCAAATTCGTAATTCACCAAAGTCGTAAAATGGGAACTATTGACATTTTGAACATATTCGTAAATATAATATTATTGTATGATTATAATAATTCTACTACTGAAATGACAACTTCAATTCCAAGATTCCAAGCTCAGCGAAGGCCTGCCGAAGGACAGGGAAGTCCTACTGAAGTTCAGGGAAGTCTTGCCGTAGTTCAGGAAAGGCCTTCCGTTGTTTAGGGAAGTCCTGCCATTTCAATTATTTTATGCTTATAATAACTCCACTCATTAAATTGGACATTTCAATTCCAAAATATTGGATTAACAATGGTGGGTCTTTGAGAAAATAGTCGATCTTCCAATATTGATATAACAATAACAATTTTAAAATAGAGGATGAATTTCAAAATGACGGTTAATTAAAATAATGGTGGATCCAAGAAAGCTGACGAATTTCAAAAAAAGTTTTTGTATAGTTATGATAATTCCGCTATTGAAATGACAATTTAAATTTGAAGATGTCGATTTATTTTCACATTGGTGAATTGAATATAGTGGACTATTTTCAAAATGGTAGATCTTTTATGAAGTGGTCGATATTTATGTATAACATACTTTTGTATAATTTTGATAATTTTACAATTGAAATATGAAATTTCAATTCGAAAATGGTGAATGATTTAAAAAATGGTGGTTAAAATCATGCCAAGAAAATTTCAAGAGTGTTGTTTACGTTCCTGTTGAATGTACTAATATGCAATAATTTCAATATGCTAAAATACTTGCTATACAACTTGTGAAAATTGAGGAACCTTTTGAATTAAGAAATATTTCATTTAGTAATTAGTAATGCCAGGTGATTTCTAAAAAAGTTCAATTTATATAATTATCTGTAAAAATATCCAGATGTATCAGAATACCTCCATCAAACGGGTTGAAATTTTCTAAGAATATCTTCAAATACTTGTGAAACAACTTGAGGATCAATTTGGTTTTAAAAATATGTTATTTATCAAGGGCAAATGTGGCTGATTTCTAAAACAGTTGAAGATTAAGGGAAATGGCTCTAATGTTGGCATATGCATCTCACATTGGGCCATCGCTAAAAATCTGATATTTATCAATTTTATCTAGATAGATGAACGGATGGTACTAATGGATATTTTGGTCGCTATTGAAAATTTAGTCGATTTCTGGATTTATGTAATTAGGGGCATTTAGACCGAAATTACATGCATCTCCCGTAGTTCACTTTATCTATACGCATACACACACAAAGAAAATTTAAACAATAAATCAATAATGTGAAAATTGCTGGAGATAGCAATTTTAGTTCTTTAATTTTGCACGGAATACTATTTTCGATTGAGCGTTGCGTTATTTTGTAAAAAATCGATGCAGTGAGTCATTCTGAACCGATCCACTTTCATCTTAAATCAAAGGATTTAGTATAAATAATTCAATGTTATCTGGCTCCGTAAAGTTTTTTTTTTTATTATTAAAGAAATTTGAGTTTTATTAAAGAAATTTGAGACCATTGTGGTTATTTAAGCCATATTAACATTCAGGGTGATTCTTACGTTTAATATACATACTAATCCAGAACTCTGCTGTTTAGTTATTTTTGACCAACAGAACTGTTCGGTAATAGTTTAAAAATTAGTGAAAAATTCAAAAACGTGTGCAACAATCTTTTGAAAATTTTTCGACCTTTTTAGCTGTTAAAAAATTCCGTTCGTTTTTACCGATTTCAGTGATCTGAATTAAGTGTGTAGCGTTTTAAGGCCATACATAACTTTTTGGCATTACTTTCAGGCAGTTTAAGTCTCTGTTGGCGTTTTGCACTCCAGTTTAGCATTTTCATTGCTGTTTTGGCCTTTGGCGATTTATGGGTTTTAATGCGACCTTGCACAGTGCACAGTGTTGTGTCTTCAACGAAGACAGACTGAGGATATCTCATTGAGATCGTTCGACCAACCGAATATCTTTCCATTCCCACCTTCACCGCTATAAATTTCAACTGATTCCAAGCAACTGCCCCACCCTCACAATACCGCACCGTACTTAAATTGAAATCACATAACAATTACTCGGTCATTTTCAGGATTTCATCCAACCATCCATTAAAGAAAGGATGAACCACTGTAGAAGTACACAGCAAAAAATTAACTTCGATCGTCTCAAAAATCTCATGTAATTTTTATGGCCACAAAAATAAACAAATGCAGTAAAAGCAGCGTAATGTTAGTTCATGCACTGCATTAATGATAATTTAGTCCTTTTTGGCAAGTAATATTGCACCATATTTTTGACACGATTGAAGTGCATCAACTTTGATGAGATATCAAAATATTTTTTTTTGCTGTGTAGAAAGACTAGCCGAGAATAGAAAGAAATCCGAACGAGTCCATCAAGTCGAGACTTGCTAAGAACTAAACGTCCTCGGTCTCGAAAGAAAGCCAATTCCCTTCCCCCCGATTTCTACCGGGATGGATTTAGTGTCACACTCAGAATACCTGTGTGACAGCCCGTGTCCTCCTCCGGGCGGTAACCAGCTAGGATTAACCCACAATCATTACCGATCTACCTTTTGCCAATGGTAATGTTTTACACAGAGATTTTCTCCTGGCTCCCATTGGGGCAGCTGCGAGCTTTACCACCTTTCTCACTCGACTTGTTTCAGAGAGGTATAGGGATTCAGTTGGCAGTTCCATTAGTTGACATCATCCCTAGCTCTGTGTCTGTGTGCCTGCGTAATCGTTAGAGTTGTCGGTGGGTTAGCAAAAGCAGATTCACTCCCCCATCGGCCCCCTTTAGTCGAAGGAAGCATCGTCGGTAACGTTGTCCATCCACGTGCGATTTATATTAAATCAGTGGAGATTATATAATAAAGACATTAACGTTGTAATTTATAAGATTACACACATTTCACTTTTCTCGTTCCTCGTCGTCGTCGCCGTCGTCTTCGTTGATCTTGTAGGGATAAAGTGGAGAATATACAGGAATGTGGCTCGGAATGGACCGACCGACAAGCGGAAACGACCACTATTACCTCCGTCATCTATCCTTCGTCCACTCGGTCTTGGGAGTAGGAGATAGACTCCTCACAGAAAGAGACGCACATACACAAAGACACAGCCACCGAGTGGAAGCGCATTCATTTCATTTTCATTAAAAGTTATTTTTCTTGGCAGATCCAAGAACTCCTTGGCCGCCCAAAGCATCAGTAGTAGCTGCAGCAGCCGCGCGCGCAAGTGACCATTCTCTCGTGAATGAATGACTGGGAAATTCTCAGCTCTTGCGGATATATGGACGACGATTGTGAACGCGGAATCGCGCTTCTGCCCTAGGCGGACACACGAGACCAATCTCGTTATTTCACTTATTTTCTTATTATTTTTCGTCCTGGCTTTTATCTAAAGCTCTATATCTTGGCCACTGCCGCCGCCGTGAAGCTCCAATTACCCATCTTCTCTGACCGACACTGTCTCTGAAGGATCCAATTGTGTGCGGTGTGCTGCACGTTTGTCGGACATCGAGCGCTTTGGAGAGCAGAGTAGCAATTTCTTCATCTTTCCTTCCTGGTAGGTAGTGGTAAAAGATTTTTTCCCTCTATTCTACCAGCGCTCAAGCACCCATTTACACTATCTGGTGTCCTTTATCTTAAACAACTTCTTTCATACCCACATACACACACATACACACGCACGCGGGGGAGCGAGTAAATTAAAGGTTCAAATGATGGCCTGGGACGTTGGAAAACAGTTGGTTCCGTCCAGCACCAGCAGCATCATCGGCCTGGTAGGATGCTGATAAAAACGGACTTCCTGCTGCCCACCCTCTGTCCAAGGCTTTTCTCGTTTCGTCGCCCACGTAGTCGGAAAGAAGTGAGGTATAATTATAAGATCTTTTCAGATTAGTTTACGGATCTGTTACCAAGTGTCTTGACGGCTCATTAGAGATGAAGTGGTGTGTGGGTGCCGGAGGAAGCTGGGGATCCTTGGGTTGGCTAATGGTCGCTTCAGTGAGTTTCTGTTCTCTTAGTAGTGGTAGTGGGGATGCAGCAGGACTTCCTCCTCGAATCTGCCTCTGCCTCGCAAGATTGAACCATTCTGATAGGCGGGCTTATTGGAGCCGAAGCTTATTTTTTCGAGAATTTCAAATTGGATCCGGAGGCTTAGATTGCGAGGTGCCTTGATTGTTGATAGTAGCCAGCGAGACTATCTCGGGCTGGTATTTCCGTTGCGGGAAAATGAGGTTGAAATAAGGTTGAATATGGATGAAGCTTTAAGAATTAACGATTGTTGTAAATCCGTGTTTAATAGTAAATTTTGCAGGTTGTTTTACAATGATCCAAAGCAATCAGTTAGCACAACGCAGCCCTAATCTAGAGAGTTAGTCGTAAATGAAACAGTTGAGTAATGCTATTCAAGCGCTACATACCAATGTAGAGCTTCTGTAATTACAATACTGGACATAACAAATAATACACCATGATTTCCCGAGCAAAGCTGGAGATCAAATGGAAATCAAATGTCACTGTTAAGATGTTACTTATTTTGAATACTCCCGTTAATCTGATTTTAGTTGACTTACGCAGCAAAAATGAGAGCACCATTTTGCATTGTTGAAGCAAACGGAAAACTAATCCTACATTCATCTAAATCCATTTGATTACTGATTATGCATTCATTATATTTAACTGAATATGGGCCTGGTGTAAAGACGCTGAAAGACTTGACTTCAAATCTCACCCCGGAAAAGTCACGAATGACCTACAATGTGTTAAACAAAACAAATTAACA
Organism: Ochlerotatus camptorhynchus; assembly: GCF_037179485.1. Lineage (NCBI taxonomy): Eukaryota > Metazoa > Arthropoda > Insecta > Diptera > Culicidae > Ochlerotatus > Ochlerotatus camptorhynchus. Next base: position 1,204,473 of record NW_027040929.1, read on the forward strand.
ATAATTGTTATCCTGATGAATGTGGGCAGCTCAGTGGAATATCTGTATAAAGAGAGAGAAAGAAGGATTAGTAATTTCCATTACTAATGGAAATTACTAATTCTTCTCTCTCTCTCTTTATAATAATTGTTAGTTCAAATGATCCTAAATTAAATTTTCAACAACACGTTAACAGCAGAACTTGAAGTTAAGTTGCTTTCCTTTAAAACATTCTTGAGTGCATAATAAAAGAATAATATGCTATCAGACTTATATCGCGACAATTTAAACCAAAATTAGTTTATAGGAACTGCAAAATTTAATATCGATTTACTTTCATTTTGTTAACCAACTTTGCTTGGGTTTTGTGTCTTTCCATTGTAACTTGTTAAGTCGGGGACTAATTTTAGTAAATTTTGAGCAGTTTAAAGAGTAATGGTTTGATAACAAATGTTTTTTTTTTAATTAATTTGGCACATCGTAGTTCAAGAAATAATAGATTGAAAACGAAGGTCAAATAAGAAGCGATATACTGAAATTCATACAGACTTGCCCAATCAAGTTATTGATTGTTCTAATTTAATACAACCTTGACCAATTTAACAGGAATTTCAAAAAAAATTGATGCACAACATGCCATTTTAACAGTTCTTTGAGCAGTACTGTACTTGACTAAATAGTGCGAAAGCGGTGAAATAAAGGGCCATAATATTCCGTTGCCTTTTTATCCACGTTTTTAACAAATTCGATTTTTGTTTCGTATGTTTAAGAATCTTGAAACAAATTTTATGAGTTTCAGAATTAAGTTCATGTTTTTTAAGGCTGTGGATTCGGGTGAAAATCGATCGACTCTGACTCTGACTACAACTCTTCAACTCTAACTCCGGTTCACTGATTTAAATACTTGCTGTATGACGATACATTGATACAATTAAATAGAAAATAAATCCATTTACCCATCCTACGTATTAAGGAATATAATGAGAAGAAATCTGAACAAAGTGGCCCAAAGCACAAGTGATTTTTTTGGCTTAGATTCAAAGAGCTCCATGTTTGCGGATGATACAAGTATTTGCTTGATGGAATCGCCGAGTCAAAAATTCCTATGATTTTTTTAACGTATTCCCAAAATATGGAAGAAATTTTAGCAATATTTCGAGGTAGGGCATGCTTTTACATGCTTTTGATTTACTTACATAAAATTATGCCATTAAGTGCAATTTACTTTAGAGCGTTTTCCAAATATTTAAACCCCGTTTTTTATATTCAATGCGTCATTAGAGATTGCAAAAACCAGTTGACATATTAATCATTTTGCCATTGAAAAAGACTGGGTTTGAATTTACAGATAATGTAGCTTTTAATCCGCTTTAACTGATAACAACCTAAAGGTATTATTTTCTAACGATAAAAGCCATACATTTTAATTAAAACAGTGATTTTAAATAAATGGAAGACAACTCCAAACGATGTTGAACAACGTCGAAGTAAACTGATCTCAATCCTTAACATAATCTGTCGTTACTTTTTACCAAATTTGTAACAAACTTTAGGACATAGCATGACAAATCATTTACATTCATTTCATGCATTCATTTACATTCATTTGCCTTTAACTTTTTTCATCAACAGCATTCCGCAAAATGATGCACAGAGCTTTAGTAGGTTTTGTTATTAGCTACAACTTTTGTCCGTAACTCAAATCTGTATCTCTTATGCATCACGAATTAGAGCGGGCAGAACTTGTTACTGTTTTTAGTGAATGTAAAATACATTCATTGAAAAACAGTAGTGGCTTATGTTTGCTCTGGTTCGTAATACATAAGAGATGCGGATTTGAGTTGTTAATAAAAGTTGTAGCTAATAACAAACCCTACAACGGTTCATACATTATTTTGCGGAGTTCTGTTGATGAAAAAAGTTAGGAGAAAATGAATGTAAATGAATGCACGAAATGAATGCACATGATTTTTCATGCCTGCATAGGACACTTTTTAATTCGAAATTTGACACCGTTTCGAGTAAAAAACTACTGCTTTAAAAAAGGGCGAATTTTCATATGAAGCTGACGACATTGGCAACTCATAACGAAAGTGGTCTCAACTTTGAAATCACATTTTTCAACGATAGTGGTAAATCGTGTAAAAGAAATCAATGAAATGTTCATAATTATTACAAGAAATTTACTGCTTCAAATTAAACAATTTTGAACGAAATTGATCACACTTTTTCACCTATTTCAACAAAAATGGACACAGGTTGAGTAAACTCCTGTAATAATTTTGAAATTAATCATGACTGTTTACAAAGAAATTTGCATAACAAATATCAAAATTTGCTCACAGCTGGAATGCCGGAATGCCAAAGTTTAATAAAAAAAATTGATAACAACTGCAAAATGAAATCGTCGCAACTTTGAATAGAATTGAACACAATGATTCACGAAATCGAAATAAATCACAACTTCCAACATGCTTGAACGGAAATCTGGTGCAAGTTCGAGGGAAATTTTCACAATTTTCGATCATTTCTTACAAAAATAGACGTGATCACAATTATCAAATAAACACAAAATGTAATCATCAACAAATTGGAACAAAAAATCATGCTTGATATTGACTTTACAAGCTCCTTTGATATTGCGAGACTATTCACAACGAGTTGACTCGACACTCGATTTCTTAGAAAGAGAAAGCATAGTTTGTTATCTCTTTTTAATCCTCACCGATGGCAGACGCGAAGGGACTGCTGCAAGCCGTTATGGTAGTTTCGGTTGCATTCGGGTGTAAAGCAAAAATCATTAAACTCAATCTCACCACAATTTGGTGAGATTTGCAGTTGGTGAGTTTTGTTAGCTTGATATTCTGAGCTGCGATATCACAGCTTGTAAAATCAACCGCAGTAGTTTGCTTGTTGATTTTTGTTTACGAAAATCAAGCGTGATCTTGGGCGTTGGTGAGATTTGATTTTTTGATATTTTCCCAACACTGGTAATCATAATTTGCCCCAACTGACATCCTTTCGATTTTGGCAACAGACCAGTTCCAGGCCAAACAGGATATAACAATAAAAAAATTTACTCGACCTTCTCCGAACTGCATTGAAATTTGAATAATTGTGTGATTTTTTGCGCTTTGGAAGATAATAAAGTTCAAAAGTTGCTGTTTTTTTTTCTTTTTTTTTCAACAATATCTTTAAAATTTGAAGGTTAAACCAATATATTTTTTCTTCACAAAAGTTATTTATTTAATGCATTTGCATAAGAGAAAAATATAACATTATATGGTTGTAAGCAAAAAAAAAAAAAAAACCGAAACAGAAAGAAAAAAACATATTTTTGACATAACTTCATATAGCTCGGAACCAGTAGGCTGTGGAAATTTTACGTTTTCAAAAGAGTTGTTAATTTTGTCAAGATTAACAACTTTACCCAAGACATTAAGTCTCCAAAACGTCAGAGAAAGAAGTTAGATTGTGGCGCTATTTTTACGGAATAGAGATGAACTAGCCTTCGGCTAAAATCTTTATAGTAAAGATTTAAAAAAAAATCTTTACGGAATAGTTTTGAACTAGGGTTACGGTATGTAATGTGGGTCTAGTCCTTTCATTCGGCCTATCACGCAAATAAATAATTAATTAAGGAATATTACACAAAAAATAAGGAAAATATTGATCACTGATGGTTGATAAATGTGTACCACACACAAATCAATTTATATCACAACATTTCAATACATTTTCAGCTCTCGTAAGTAATAAAACTGGTTGAGAATATCACAATGTTCGGAGTTTTTAGCCGCCATGACTTATAAGGTTAAGATGGGAAGGTTGACTGACGATCATCAAATGGCCTGATTATGGCATTTATTGATTGGAATTACCTGATAATACACACTAGACGTAAAACTTACAGTTGCTGTTTGAATATTTTATGTTTATTTTAATTGTTTAACAACGTTTTCACAAGTAAAACATGGACCCAACTTTAGGGACACATTTCTTTTCTATGTTCCTAACTATGGCCCATGAAATTCATTTGACAGCATATAGCAATAAGAGTAACGTCAACAATGTGGTTTGCATTTGGATGATAAGGAACGAACAGGAAGGGAGATTTTTTCTGCCAAATCTGTATAATGAACATCACAATGTTTTGATTTAGATATTCTGCGGTCGAAAGACGATAAGCGAAATTTTTAATTTTTAATTTTTAACTTGAGTGATTTAATGTAGTTTTCGTAAAATTTTCTCTAAGAAATGTTTTGAGGAATGAAGAGCATTAAGTTAACAGTGATAGTGATAAAAAAAAAATACATCAGAAAACGTTACCAAGAGCGTTTTTTTGAGGATCAAACAAGATAGGACGAAGTTGCATCCATAAATAGACCCAATTTGGGGACAATAGACCCATATTACATACATTTCCCTCGTGAGTTATTGTCTTAAAAAAAGTAAGTTTTTCAACTTTTCGTGGTTTCTGATAGCAAACGACATGATAAGCATATCTAAGCATACCATTTAGCAGTAGAATATCGTTTGCAGGTAAATTCATTGATGAGTTATGATTAAAAACGTAATCGATGGCTGCATATTAGACCGAGGTTAGGGACGTATACCCTATTTGTTTATTTCAATAGATGGTCCTTATTATGATGAGAAACTTTGCCACAGGCACAAAGTCGCGGAAATGCTTCGTTTCGGAGTTATTAATTTTGCTCCGTTAGATTGCATTAGTGGCCCAGTGTCCATGGTACTTTATTAGGAGATCTTCCGGCGAATTTGTTGAGAATTTAAAATAAATTAAAATTGCAATTCCGAGGGAATTGTTACCTAAATTAATAAAAAAGAAAATTTCGTCAAGAAATTCAAATAATTCTAACACATATCCCAAAATAATTGTAGGGCTGGTATGCCTGTTATGACACTAGTGCTCCAGTTTTTGGCTCTAAGGCCTGACTCAAATTTGAAATACATTTTCATGATATTATTTGCGTACAAATATGTCAAAGTCAATATTCCAACCTTACCTCGAAATAAATTTGGTAAATAATGAATTAAATGAGAACCACTAGGGCCAAGGACTGGCACACGTACCCAAAAATTAATTCCAATGGAACCCAAATCTATAGATAGTTCGAAAGCAATTCTGAGGGAAATTTAAATTGATCGCAGCATTCAAAGAAAAAATCACGTAGAGATTTATTTTGGAATTGAAGTGATGATTTTGAGTTAAGTTCAAAGTTAGTTCTGACTCAGAACTTCTGAGGAGAGTTCCATGGAGAATTTTATCTTAAAATAAAACTAATCATCCTTCCCCTCCCCAAATACCGTGAGGACGTGGCCGGCGTCTGCACTGATCTATAAATATAATGAATCAGTGAAATTGTTCATTGAAGATGGAAATCTAATCCCAAGCTCCATGTATGTGGTTCTCTCACTTTAGCAGAATAAGAACAGCATTAAACATTTCAATTGCATTAGGAAATCAGAATGTAGAAAATAAAAGATGAACTAGCCAATGGCTAAAAATCTCTATTATTAAAAAAAAAAGAATGTAGAAAAATGTTAAAGAATTAGGGATTTAGGGATTATCTTAGACTTCAAACTACCTTTCATAGACCATTACGATACAATAATTCACAGGGCAAATAAAATCCCTCCCCTTGGCTAGTTTTTGCGCCTTGTTGCTGGTGGGCGGGCTTAATTTCTTAATTTGCCGCGATAGAATGGCGCCATGGGCAGGCAATGGGGATTACTAAGCTTCCCCTCTCTGATAAACCACTGCATGAGAGAACCGTCTAGCAGTGATAGTATCACACTTGTTACTCCTTTGATTGAGAGCCGCGTCGTAATACGCTTACGTATAGGCACTGACGTTGGGTGCGATACTGGCGAGTTTTTCCGCAAATCACTCTGCAAGGGAATTATACTATTGAAATATTTCAGAAAGTGCCCAACCGTGCTCCTTCTATTTGCGTGACAAGCTTTCATTGTTGTTTTCATTGAGGTATTACTCAGGGAACAATGTTAAACAATGTACATTAGACTGCCAGCAAAAATGGTAATTTTTAATTTCGCTAACAAACCATATACAAAATGTTTATTGCCTCGAAAAATGACCCTATGCAAAATGTTTAGCTCAATCGGACATGATTTAGGGGTGGCGCAAACGCGTCAAACTTTGACTTTTTTCACTCTCGAAAATCTCCCAAGGGGGGAGGGGGGGGGGGGGTACATGAAATTTCGGAAATCGAAATTTTTTTTGATGCCATATGTTATAAAAATGCATGAAACGTCGAGATTTGGTGTAATCTCGAAAAAAATTTTTTTTTCAAAAATCGACTTTCTGGAACTTAGATTTTTTCATGAGTCCTATATGGAATATAGAAGATTGATGAGTCGGCTTCTAAAACTGTTCACAATTGTCTCCAACCTGCTTATATATCGAATTAAACCACCATTTAGGATCTAATACGAAATAATTCACTAGAGTGGTCCAATTATTCTTCATTAGGGTGGTCCAAAAATCAAAAAAGGTATGTAAAAACCATTACTTTTTACCAAACGCATGTATCTGAAAATATCATCATGTTGTGTTTTGGAATTTTTAAGAATCTAAACTTCAAAAGATTTGATGATATTACTTTTTAGTATCTGAGACCACGTTAAATAGAAGCATAGACAGACATAAATCGTAGAATAATTCCGAAAATTGTACAGGACAACCGTTAGTGCTGTTTAGTTTACAGTACAATCTGACGAAAGTACAATGACTTTTTAACATATCCACCTAATACGGGACAACCCTTTATATGTGTTTCTTTTAAATTCCTACCCTATAGAGGTGCCAAAAAAGTACACGCATAAAGCATATTGTTTATCTGGCTTCCTTTTGGGTATTAATTAAAAAACACACACTAACAGTGTTCTTCTACAGGCAAGCAACGGTCTCAAGTACTTATTTCTACGTAAACTTTTCTACCTTGGCTTTTTCTACCTATGCTTTAGTATAAAAAAGGATGCGATCTGAGGTTGTATGATCAATCAGTAGTGCGTTTGAAGAAGACAACAAGCAGGTAGAAAAAAGGTGCGTATCAGTACCTGGACAAATTGTTTAAGAGGCAGCTTATAGGCCTCCCTTGTAGACACCACATATATGAACTGCTACTTGGTAAAGCTTTTAAAATTCTGAAATTTGAACCGTCAAAGTCTTCAAATGTTGAGATTTTTAAGGAATTCCAATCAAAATGGCACATTTTGGAAAAGACTTCATACCACTCAGGTATGGATGATGATTTTTTTAAAATAGCTATTTCGGAAATAGAAATATTGGCGTTATTAGAGTTTTATGAAAAACAAATTAGAGAGCAACACCACCGTGGTGATTACCGAGAGGTTCTACAACTTGCCATTTTATATTTGTAAGAGCTCCTGGTGCGTTCCACAATGCAAGGTGGATGGCCAAAATCATTTATTCTTTGACAATGTTTATTCTTCGGCATGAATTTGCTTTACCAGATAAAACTTAAAATCAACTAGCTCGATTTTGTGAGTTCATTGTAAAAATTTATTTGAAAAGTTGGTTTCTTTCTCCGTGTGCTGCGATGGCACCCAACAACGATCTGAACCTGTTAAAAATATTGAAGGAATATGAAACTGTTGATGAAGACGTTGCGAAAGCAGTACATAAAGGAATTTTAACTCACTTGCAATATTTGGACAACAGCCTTATCGGACTATGTCTGTTCGACGAAAATGTAGACCTCCCGGTTAAGAAAAAGGCCATCGAAGCCTTACTTCTATCAGGTAAATGCTTTAATTGATACATTTGCATTTAATTTTCTAATGATTCTTTTTTTTACAGATACTCATAAAAACATTACAGCCAGATCCATTGTTGAATCCAACGATATTTCAACGATTGAACTACACTCGTTTGTACAAGGCAGCAGTGGTATTGAAAACTTATTCAAAGCTCTCCAAATTCCGAAGTCGTTGCTGAATGTCGATATGGAGCAGTGGAGTAGTTCCATCGAGTTTAAAAACTCCAAAAGAGTTGCGAGAGCTTTGGGTGGGGCTTTAGGTAGTGATGAAAACGTCGCTAGAACTATTCCACAGCCGCAGTCAGTTTATGAGCAAAAAGAGGGACGCACATTTTTGCCTGTGGACTTGGAGACATACTTCAAGTCCCCGCGTACATCGTACGGGTTAGGCAAAAATGTGCGTCTATCTTTAAAAACTGTCGCATTAATGGCCCTTCGCTCATTTTCAACTTCTATTCAATTTTCATACTGCCGTACTCTAACGGAACTATCCACCTACCCTCTTCTAAAGATCATTCTCTAGCTGATAAATCATCACACTAAAGCTTCATGTTAGCATTTCCAACCAACTCTGAAAATCGTTAACTTCGCGTATGAAGTAACATAAAAACAGTTTAAATACTGCCACTGTAATCACAAAAAAAAATCACAGGGCAATTAACATGCTAGGCTTTATCAAGCGCTTTTGTTTTAACTTTCAGGACCCATACACAATTAAAACACTAAATATTGCCTATGTGAGGTCAATACTGGAATATTGCAGCATTGTATGGTCTCCTTTTTCAATCACGCACGAAGAATGATTAGAATCCGTACAAAAACTATGAAGCACGCTGCATGCTTATAAACATACAAACATTAAAAGAGTATCGTGAATATGCAATGGTTTCATTTGTAAACGATATCGTTTCGCAGCGCATTGACTCCACAGAACTTTTATCAAAACTAAATTTCCATGCACCTACTCGGCAACTCCGAAACTGAAGTTTATTTTCTATAACCTGCAAAATGCAGTATGCAAAACTTGGGCCATTAAATCGCATGATGGCGTCTTACAATGAATACTGCGAAACCATTGACTTTTCAATGTCTCGGCATAAACTAAAACAATATTTTTACTTCAAACGGAATCATAACTCGTAAGAAGTAAAAATAGAATAGCAGACAATTATTTGTTTTATACGTATTTGTACTTGTCGACATCGGTTGATGAAAATAAATAAACTGTGGCCCGAAACGGCAATTTATCAGGAAAAAATATTTACTCTATTGCTATTCATTTTAGAGGTGGGAAGTCTTTGGAGAAGTTGATCATATTGAAATGGGCCTCCTTTTCTTAAAAAAGAACGATTAGGATGGTCCTCATTTTGAGACGATGATACACATTTACTTTCTATTTTGTGCAGTATTGTCATTGATAATCAGCTTTAGAAAGTGTTCGAATTTGTGTACTAAGCCCAGTCGCTTTATACTTCCTGCTAATTGAAGGATCCATACGCTAGTTATGCCTATTTAATCATAGATTGATATTTGCCTTCAATTAATCATTGCCTAAAAAATGCAGCAAGATGATGGTTTAACCGTTTCTACTTACTAATTTGCCAATTTTGGCCACCGTGAAAAATCACTCACCTGCAAATGAGAAAAGAGAAAATGAATTAATACCGGAATGAATGAGCGTTCTTAGCAAGGCGTAAACAAATCGAGGAATGTCAACAACGCTTCCACGAAGTCACCGAAACATTCATTAAATGATAAAAAATGTCTGCTTTATGGGCGATGAAAAAAAAAATAATGCAAGAGTGAAAAAAATACACTCGCCCACACATGTGCCCGAGGTACGTGCTCGCGCGTCAATTTCCACCGGATGAAATCGTGTTTTCCCCGAACGAGACAATTTGTCTGGATGGGTTTCGACCACAAATCAGATCCAGGAATATGCGTGTTGTTTACGTCAGCGGGTGCGAAAAATCGATCCACTTGCATCCCTATCGGCCAAAAAGGTGCCAATAGCTGTAAACAGACATTCGTCGGCTTCATCTCATTCGCGTGAATAAGAAAAGTGACCTCACACACTCCGAGACTTTGTAGCCGTTGGTTATTATTATTGTTGCTGTTCATGATCAGACTAATGGTGGTTTTTCATCGCCATTATTTCAACGGGCCGGTTCTGGGTTTCCTCTTCCGAGAAAAACACACCATCCCACGCCTTCTAGAGACGGTTGGCGATGAGAAATGAGCTTCGATTTACGAGGTCGGTTTTGGCGCGCACGCTTAGCACGAGGTGTTGAGCCGTGCTGGTTGGAAGGTTGTTTGAATATCGGGAAAATTGGCTGCTGTGAGAGGGGGAGTGAGAGTGTTTATTTTGACTCGTAAAACTTGGAAGATGAAATGGTGGTGTATTTTCCTCCGCTTGGCAATGCCACTTAGCAGCACTCGAGAGCAGTCAGCAGCGCTATGCTAAATAAATCGACAGACAGACAGCTGATATGATTGAAAGCATAAGCGAGAGCGTGCTCGTTTTCAGAGGAAAAACGTGGAATTGGTTCTACATGCGACAAACTTCCAATCCAGAATTTTGTGTATAGAAGAGCATGTAATCAATTTGTGTCATCTTCAGTTCGCGAGTTGTGAGATGAAAAATGTCATGTTTCCAACTGATGCAGCTTAACTTGACTGCTCCGCAGTGACTGACTGGTACAAAGCAGATTTGGAGGAAAATCTACACGTGACATGTTTCCATTTATCAAAGTGGGATGTTGTGAAATAAACTTTTAATTAACATGAACTCTTGCTGCGATTGGTTGTGACCTAGTTTCAGCCGATTGCAGTGACAATTTTTCTAGCGTAATTTCAATAAAATATTCTCGACATTCGGAAAGTAGGCATTCCCAACCCATAGGGAGTGGCCATTTCTCGGGACTATCTCCAAATCAAATTAGTAAAACCCATCTCCTGCGGCCTTTCGTTTGGTTCATCAACGGTACAAGACGACCTATGGCAGCTTGCAGACGCAACAGAAGCAAACTAATCTGTCCCCGGCTACGAAATGGGAATACCAAATGACGACGATAATTCAATTGGACAAAACAGCATCGGAAAAAGCAAACGACTGGCCCCAAGAGTTAATTCAATATAATTATTAATTAGAACGGCTTCACTCAGAGCCACCGCCGGTCACTCCATCCGGACCCTCGCGTGCTCCAGATTAACGTCAGCTGAGCACCGAAAGCTTAGCCTTTTCCCTCGAAGGAGGAAGGTTCTCGGAAAATTAACGATGCAAGGCAAAAAAAAGAGGAAATCTGGGGAAGCTCGAAGAGAAACGGATGCTGTGGACAAGTGGAAATTTGTTGTGCGTATTCATGCGAAAATTCGGGTCGATTCGAGCTGCTGCTATTCTTTGTTGTTGTGGAAATCTGTGACAGGATACGGGGAAGACGGGAGAGGTCATCTGCAGAGAGGATAAGCTTTGAGCGAGCATCGGGATTCTGGTTCATAATTTGGGTGAATAGAAAGTTTGATTGGATTTTTCTGGTACGGCAGCAAGGAGCAGTGTGTTGTTCCCGGAATGGCAGTATAAAGTCGGAAATTTTACGATTCAGCGGAATTCGCTGGGATAATCAAGTGAAGACAGGGTTTTTCAGAAATTTCCGGCGAAAGTTGAGATTCCAATTTAGCTAGCTTTAAGAGGAATGGTTTTCGTTCAATTTGACTGTACAAGTTGAGGGGTTTCCATTTTTTTCTTCTGCTGATTCCATTTCGTAGATTTGTTCTGGCAGTATCTTGGTAGTGATTAAAACGTGTTCAAAATCGTTTGAATCATATCTAGTGGCCTTGTATCACCAGCGTTTGGTGGAGCCATGTGGTCTTATCCTCCGAGTTCTGATGACTTGTCCCACAACTGCACAGTGGACTTATTCCTTGAGTTATGTAAACATGCCCCAAAAGTATTCAATACACTTGTCGAACAATTGTTATAAATACCTCTATACGAGTAGGCATATTTGTTTTGAGAGTTTTATAAAATAGGCCATGTGAACTTGTTCTGCAAGTTTTCAGTAGCGTGCTTTATCCTACGAGTACTGTAGAATTGTCCCACAAGTTTCCAATGGAATTGTTCCAGAAGTATATTGTGGAATTGTTCTTATTGCTCTGTGAACTTGTCCCACAAGTGTCCAGTGAAGTCCTATGAATATGTACCACGAGTAATGTGGCATTTCAGTGCCTCGTGAATGCAGTAAACTCGTTGGACTTGTGTTGAGTGGAGTATACAGCGGGCTTGTTCTGTGGACTTGTTTTCGAGTTCTGTGAATTTGTGTTTAGTGTCCAGTTGAGTCCTGTTGGCTCCCTAATAGAAACGTAGCGGTTTCACCCCTCTTCTTATCCTGTAGATTGTGCTTATATAACTGTTAGATCAAAGTACTGGAATTTCTGGGGTATTCAAAAAAAGAAAGAATTAGATCAGTGGGGTAACTTGATCCTGAATGTAGCGGGGCCATTGTGCTTGGCAAGATTTCAGCTATAGAGAAACTGGTAGCGTTGTTTTTTTCTGGATTTGATTCTTCAATTGTCTGTTTTAAGCAAGTATACCACGGGCAAAAATATTGTCAATACTCACATACTACGTGGACAGGTTTTTGGGATTCTTGACCCCGTGTCCCCCTGCGTAGACAGTTCTCGCATCACCTTTTAAATAGACCAATCTACATTGATCGATTCTCCTCATCAGCGTTGGAAAATATCGCGATATTTCACGAAGTTCACCAAGGGAAAAGTTCGCGAGTCATAGTGAGTTTTGGTGAACTTTTCCAACACTGCTCCTCATCGACTTTCTCTTTAGTTAATAACATGGTCAGCTGTTCTTATTGTCAAATACGCTTAGTGATGGGGCTTACCCGTTCATCATCTCTGGTTTAGGATTAGGGTGATACCGTTTTAGTTTTAGATTCGTCTCAATTTATAGAATTATGATTTAACTTTAAGTTAAGCTATAGGATTTAGTAAGTTCAATTAGGTTAAGTAGGTTTAACTTCATTTAGGATTAATTTAGTTTAAATTTAGTTCTACATCAATCACTTAGTAATACTTTCTTTTAACAGACTATATAGAAAAACTAGCACGCAATATGAATGCAGCAAAACTATTAACGAAAAAAGTGACGCGAGAATTGTTCATACTTAATTTTTTAAATTTGTATGGGCCGTAGATAATTGCCCCTTCCCCTCCCTAAACTATCTACGTAGTTTATGAACAGCCCTAAAGTATTGACACACATATATTGATGAACATATTGACGCAAATTCAAAAAAGTATGATTTCATGCTTAAATATTTCCCCTCATTTTCCTCTTCTGTTTGAATATAACGTTTGCTTAAAAAAAATGGACTTTTTTGGATGGTGCTAAAAAAAGCTAAGACAGATAATTTCTTTTGATAAGTTTCCCATGGAAGGTAATTATGTAAGCTTACTTGCAAAAAATTCTACCGGCAGTTAACCGGAAAATTCGCCATGGCGGACGAAAACATGCGTGTAGGCATGTTTTTGAGTTCTTTCTTCGTTTTATTCATCAATTCCTCCTCAGTTTTAGCGACAAAATTATTGGAGTAGAGGCCCAGAAATTCTCGATGGGACGCAGCTGGAGGACGTTGGGCGGATTCGCCGACTTGGGTACTACATCGATATTCAGTCGCTCCATCTCCTCCAACGATCGCTTCGATTAGTGGGCCGACGCCAGATCCGGCCAGAACACCGCGTCTTCGCCTTTATGGTATTTCTTGATGAACGACGCAACTTCCAGCAGGGATTTCGTACTATAAATTTCCCCGTTCACGGCCAGTCCGAAGCGAAAGAAGAGCGGCTTTGACATCCTCTTCTCACTGATTGTCAGCCACAGCAGCACCTTCACTTGGTGTGTGAAATGAACTTCACCTCGGAGCTCACTTCCTTCGTGGGGGAAGTAAAATACGAAGTGCCCTGCCAGTCGTTGCCATCCAGGGTGTGATAGGTCTCGTCCATCACCACCGCCACGTCGCGATTCGCCGAGAAAAACGAGTTGACGGTCTTATTCAACCGCTGCCGCTGCGTCATTGCCTGCAGCTCCGAAACCAGTGGACGTGACTTCCGCTTCCTGACATGTATGTTCTTGTTCGCCAGGTACTTTTTCATTGTTTGGGTGGCACCGACCTCCCGGCCAAGCGCAGCGATGTAGCCACTTTTCCCTCGGTCCTCCTCTTCAACATCCTTTGGAACTTCTTGTCGCTCAGGGTTGTCGACCGTCCGAAACCGGGCTTTCTTTCGATGCTCTGATTGTTGTCTAATAGTGCCAAGATGTTGTAGATGCCGGAACGGGCGTATCCGGCGTTCACAAAGTGCAACACGATGTCCGTTTTCGACGCGGCGGGTTGCCGTTCTTAGAACGCGCACACTTCTGAACGGAGTTGATTCACTGTTTTTGCCATCACGGTTGGAGTTCGACTGATAGAGCTGTCAAATTTTGTCTGCTGACTCATGGGTTGCTATGATTTATGCTGCATTGGTAGTTTTGTTAGTACGGGTGAAGGTAAACCCATGAAAAATCGACAATTGTTGTCCATTTTTTTAAATGCAAACGTTAGCAGCAGATGAGGCCTGTTCCTTGGCATTTTTTTTGTCAAGCCGGTTTTTATTTATTTGAACAATATTAGTGATGAGTGACCTTGTGTGAATGACCTCCCGAAAATATTGTTAAAAATATTGACACGAACATATTGATGGAAATATTGACGATACTTCCGTCATGTGGGGTGCACTTTAAAGATGCACCGAAAAGTACTATTCGACTTTTGGACGAATACCGAATATACGACACCATGACTATTGGGCGAGCCGAATAATCGGCCGAGTATTTGAATTCTATTCGCCGTAAAAGCAGTTGTCTGAATGTTAATTATCAAAACCAATTATTTTAATAAGCAAGTTACAGTTACAATTGAGGGTGTCAGAAGGAAAGGGGTGCTAGTGACAAACAGAAACAGAAATTATTATCAAATAATATGAATCGTATACACTTATTAACACTCCCCTCCTCCTCTTAAAGTGTCGACGCAATGTATGGATTGCGTGGATATATGGATGTTAATGACGTTTGTAAAATTTAGCTCAACTGTAATTTATTCGTGTTTTTCAAGTTTGTTATTTGATTTCTTTTTCTTCAAACTCCCCTCAATTGTAAGATTTATATAAAATTTCTTACCATAATCAATGTAATCGGCATATTCGGCCGAGTAACAGTGTTATTTTTTGACATGCCGAATATTCGGCCAAACGCAAACTTGACGGATATTCCGCCAGAATATTCGGCCGGCCGAATATTCGGTGTATCTATAGTCTGCTTACATTTTGATAAAAACATAAAATAAAATGTGTTATTTATTTAAACAAATGTAAATGCTTCAAAGCCACGACAATTTATAAATTGAAGCTCCATGAATTTCAGTTGGCTGATCATGAAAAATATGTTTGAAAAATATTATTTTTCCGAGTACAATGATTATTTTTTTTTCGTTCCCATTGACTTTAATTGATTTTAAAAATCAAGATAAAATTTGATATAGAAAATAGGACCAGAATAATATAAATGGAAAAAGGACCAGAATACTAAAAATGAATTTTAAATACGCATAATATTGAAGTGATTTTGACGTAGGACTACGTCTGTGATTTCTATATTGGGGTACACTTTGTAAAAAAATAAAATAGGACATGTAAAAACAATGCCATGCACAATGCCCCGGGACCAATTTCAATAATTTTATCACCAATCGATCAGAAATATTTCTATGCATCGGTTAAAATTAAGATTTCATCATTTTTCAAAGTGTCACTGTTGAAAACTGCACGAATGTGCAACACAGGGAGCGACCCCGGCGTAGCGGTTAACATCCATACCTCTTACGCCAAAGTCACGAGTTCAAATCTCACCCCCGGACAGGTCACGAATGACCCAAGAGTGTTAAAGTGACTAAAAAAAAAGTGCAACTGTTGCTAAGATAATTAAAATTATCACAGATTGCCTGAGAAAACCGATTTCCCTAACACAGATTTCAAAGTTGAATTCCATCTGGTCTCACCAAACAGTGTTTATTCAATCACCGCGTGGTGAGTGGTGGTGTTCTCCAATACACAACGAAAGGCTGCCTGTAAGCAGCAAGCTGCACATGAGCATCCATAGAAGGAAGAAGAAGCCGCACCGCTATTGATCGGAATCAGTAGCTCTTCGTGAGTCGCTGTGGGCCATCTATGTCAAACGCGTCATACTATAGAGTATAAACAGAGAGAACACCGCTCAAGTTCCTATTCCTACACAAAACCCAAGCTCCTGCTGCAGTTAACAAATAAGATTTATTATATAAGACCATGTAGTCCTACGTCACCATTTCGTACAATCCCGTAGGGCTGTCCCTTGTCGTTTTTTAAACCAGGATCTAGTAATCTTTAAAGCCCGTCAAAAATGAAATTCCGTGCATTGCATTTCTGGGAATTCATTGCAAAAGCAGAGATGTGCTAAGATCTCTTTAGGTATGCTGACATTAATTTTAAGGATAGTTTGGATGTCTTATCGAAGATTTACAATAAATTGAAAGACTATGGGATTCATGAGAACCACATTTATTGACCTGTGCTTCACAAAATCTATTGTATTTTAAAGGAATGAATGGTTTCAATTCGATGCCAAGACACATAAATCGTGCAAATTCACCTGCATAATTTAAGAGACATAGCATTTTACACGTAAGAGCTGTCTTTTGAACAGTTATCGAAACAATTTCTTTTTATGAATTCACAAATTTTGTATCTTGACGAAGTTTGTAACGAATTATTTTTTACGAATTGCTGCCACGACTGTTTTATAATTATTGTTTCATTGCAAAAACTATTTTGTTCGCCATGATTTTAAATATTTGATTAAATAGTAGTAGCGTGCATTACGGCTCCAGAGGACTGAATTTCATAATCAGAAATCATAAAACAGTGAACATAGTTAATCGTAAATAAGTACAATATTTAGTCAAAATAGTATGGTGCAAAACTCCGACTGTTGTCACAGTTTGAAAAATATTTTCACTGGACAAACGCAATATCTTAAACGCATATTTCCATTAAAAGAGAGTTTTCCGTTCCAACAATTCTTCACAACACTGTGCCAGCACATTTTGAAATGGCACTTAAAACGTTCGCCTTCCGTCTGTGGTTTCTGATTAATTAAATCCAACATTCAACAAAGGAATCATCACTAATAAGCTTCAGTGCTCCTCTTGGGAATCCGGCCAGCTGGACATAATCAACAGAACACAATACTTTCCATTCCTCTTCTTTCCACGACGAGTGTACATAATCATTTGACCTCCCCCAACGGAAATACTCAACTTTCAACCATCATAAAAGTTCATGTGCCTTTTGTCTAATTATATTTTCCCTCTCGACACCGCGCTCCCCCGGACCTGCACTCCAATCAACTTGATTGATTTTCGATCGGCTTCTGAAAGGGGGTGCCACCCCCACCATCATACAAATTCCAGCGAAATATGACTACTCTGTGCCTCCCTTCTATACCCAGTCGCCCTCTCACCAGAACCAGGATCACGACCAAACCACTCTCCTCCAATAAATTCCTTTGCTGCCAATTGCCGGGACGCGCAATCTCTTATTACGTCCATATTTTTCCCGCCGGTTTTCGGAAATATATTAGTTTTCCCATTACAAACGCCGGGGTCTGCTGCGGACCGTCGTCTTCGTTGACTAGAGCGCGTAAATTTATGTGCATAATTAATTAAAATAAAAAGAATCCCAGAAACCGAAGTAGGTCTCATGCTAAACGCGAATGGCAATCGAAGAAAGCCAACCAAAAGTACGACAGCAATTGAATTTGACAGTGAAATTCGAGCCTGTCACCGCAGCAAGCCCTGCGACCGCCTTCGGGCTCACGTCACACTCTCTCGAGCAATTTAATGAACCAGAACGGTTGACGCTGGAAAACGGGAAAACTTTTTTTTTTCTCGTTTCCAAAGTAGGAGGCAATGAAAAAACCAATCATCATGGCCTACTCCCGCGCTCTTCCGCGTGCGTGCGTGCGTGCTTTGTAACTTCGTCCAATCGTTGCGCAATCATTCGCCAGCTGGGTGCTGCTCATTTTAGCTGGAAGACTGCAATAACATCTCCGCTAAGAGGGCTGACGCAACAAGAATCTCAGAAATTCAATTTCACTTTCATCATATTTCCCTTGCCGTTCCGCGAATAGCTAATTTGAGGCGTGAAATTTAAAAACATCTTCCGATTTTACACGCACGCCTTCGGGGCAAAAGACGGGTGCGAAAAACAAGGTGGGGTCAAGAGTCCTCCGGCGACAAGGGAACGAGGAGGAGGATGAGGAGGCAGACAGAGATTGAACCAGTCAGCCAGTCAGATGCTCGGCTCGGTGCGTTGTGTTAACACATGTAAGATGAAAGCTGATAACCATCATTATAATCATCACCCTTCTCGGGCGTCCCATTAGGGCTGCGCGCTGATGATGCACAGCGTTTCAAGTTGCAGTCGTTGACCAATCGTAGGAGGCGGCGTGCTGCAGGGGTGGACTCGTGGCGGTGGAGTCATTATAAAACGTCAAGTTACACACCACCACGACAGCCTAGCAATCGGAACGTCTTGTAACGAGACGCACACATGCGGGTTACAGCGGACAAGGTAGGAATCTTACGAGTTGACGATGTGAGCATGTCCCTTTGAATTTATATGTCACATGGGAATCTGTTTAATTAAAATATCATGTTTTATACGATTTTAAACGATGCATATCGGATTAGAAGAACGGCACTGCGCTGTCTGCGCTTCTCGCAATGTGCGATGCTCCATGTGGGTTTACCTACTATTTGATGATGAAAGAAAACAGTAAAACTCTTTTAGCCTATAATTAACGATTCCCGAGAAAGTAAACATGGGGGAAAACAGACACACGAAAAAAAAACAGCGATAGGCTGGAACGTCCAATTCGGAATGAAATCTGTCAAAGTGAGAATTGATGATCGTAAAAATAAACCGAAACTCGACGTGTAAATACACCCGGCTCTCAGCTCTATGGCTTTCCCATGGTTGTTGGACTTTGGTTGGTTTTCGGTGTTTAAACGCCAAATTTGGTGCAGGTTCAATGTTCCCGGAAACTTTCACTACCCTACGATTCTTGAGAGGCCTTAGGACAGGCTCATTAGGCGGGCTCTAACGATGTGAAAATAGGTCATTTGGTGAACGGTTGTGATCTACATTCCGATGGTGATTTGCTGGGAAATCCTGGATTGGGCTGATGACCGAGAAGATGAGCTGTATTGGTTTTGACAGGTCTTGGGAGTTGTTGGCTGGACGGCTAAGTAGGCTGATGGGATGGCACAGGTGTGCCTTGTGGATAGGGTTTTGATCTAATTTCCGTCCTATTAAGCACAAACCGCGCTTTACCTCTATTTTTCGAACGAATTTGAACAAACAAAAAATTGATTTTTTTTTCACTATAGATGACTTTGAAATTCAATTTCCTTTCCATTGGATTTGACAAAGACTCAAATGGCTTACATTTTGACACTGCTTCTTGATTCCAAATCCATCATACGGGATTCAATTCCGTCCAAACGTATTAAAACGTCATTGGATTTTCTTCGTCGTACGGATGAAGGCAGAGAAAATAAATTCAATTAGAGCACTACTTTTCTTTTTTTAAATAATGGTAGTAAATATTCATATTTTGTGCTTTTATAGGCTTTGTGTTGTGCTTTTGTATCAAACGTATTATTGATTTTTGTACAGTGAGATCATTGAGATTTTTATGTTTTCTACTCGATGGAACGGAAACAGGCGATTACGATGAAGTGGCACTCCTCCCTATTTGTCATTACCGTTGAAATTCAATTTATTTAAAGCTGTGTTTGAGAACATATAATGTAATTTTATAGTAATTATCTTAAAAGCATGAATGATCTGATAACTTAAATGGTTTACAATACCCAAGGTTATTAATCACAGTTCGAAATAATGTCTAAAAATGCAGAAATTGAGGAAAATGCTAAAGAAACCGTAGTTGAAATCGTAATAAAACATATTTTTACGAAGCTTAAATCCTAACGGATATTTTTATTAATTCTTAAGGTGTGCTTACTATTCATCTTTCATTAATTTAATGATTGTTAGCTGATAATGTAGCCGCAAAGTAAGCTGCTATGGAAATTTCACCGTGCGTGTTCTCCCTTCCTCAGTGTGGTCCACAGATGGCGGTAGTGTTTCATAGACAATATTTTTTAATCAAAAACCATCCACAGCATTATGTCCGATTGTCGGTAGCAGCACTGTACCAATACTTTCAAGGCACCCTGTAGCCCTCCCATATCTCTCATCAAAATTGAACGCTTCTACCGAAATCAACACAATGAGCCGTATAAGAGCCCACCGCCGACGTTTCTCTAAAAAGCGTATCATAATTTAATATTCATAATTAACATTTTGTACAATCACGCACGTGTTTGGTTGCTTTTCCAACCAAGGCACGATGATGCCTCATTGAACGACAACAACAACGACGACGATGATGACGGAGGTGGTTGCCCCGACCGTGAATTGTTTCGCTTCGTAACTTTTCCTCCAGTTTGGTAGTTGTTTTTCGTTGGCGGCTTCTTTCATATTCGTTTTTCACTTGTACGTTGGTCCAACCTTAATCCCCAAGTGTGTTTATTTTGGGAATCTCTTTTAATCAGCCGCAATGGCCGCTTACTTATTGTTCAGGTGAAGAGAGTTCTTAATGTTTTATTTTCTAATTTAATAAAACCCATTTCGGTCGTTCGAGTAACATTATTAATTATTTATGAAATTCAATTTAGAATTCATCAAATGGCCACAGTCAGCGGGAGCGAACGGGGTGAAAGTGATTTCCACCCACTTTGCTTTGTCTCGATTTGAGATCCTCCAGCCGCAACAACGCTGTCAAGTTCTAATTAATCCTCGAAAATGCTAAATACTCTCCAAAGCAGCACAGGGTTGCTTCTTTGATCAGAGTATAGTTTCAATTGCTACTGCTGCTTCTCGCAGCAAGCACTGATTATTATTCCGAGGATACTTCAGCGAGCTCTTTGATCTGGTTCTAATGAAAAAATCAACCATAAAGTATGTAGCAACCGTAATTTTATTTAATTATTTATCTTCTCGAAACGTGGTGGTTTTCCACCATCTTGAACCCGCAACCGGCGTGGAATTAGGCAACCTACCGAGCGCCAGATATCCGTGGAGCCTGTTGTGGCGTTTCGCTTTAAAATTCCCATCGTCTAATGACAATGCAGATTCAATTAGCGAGTGACAGAGAGCAGCTTGAATTTAAAATAGGTCAACAATCAATTTCGCGCAATCCGCTCTCGGATGCCGATTGTGCGTTGTCGACGTCGACGTCGTCGTGGTGTTGTTCTGACGTCTCAGCACAGTGTGTCTGTGCGTGAAATCCTTTCACTTCCGGAGGAAACGACGACGAGCGACATCTTGCGGTGCGGTACTGTGCGTGTGCGGCCACGTGAAACGGGCCGTAAAATCGCTCTGCCTCGCTGAGTGCGTGCGACAGGATCCTCCGGATTCCGGAGCAGGCGATGACGGTAGGAAGGAAGACGATAATTAAAATTTTACTTTCAATTACCTAGCTCCCAAAACGACGACGATGGCGATGAGAACGGTCGGCGGGAGTGAAGGAAATTATTTTCTCATTCATTATTCAGCCAAATTGCGCCAAAATTTACCTGCAAAATCGACACCGCCAGTTTGAGATCCCCGGGTAAACAGAATTTTTTCGCTTCCACTTCGTTTCCGATTCATCCGGCGGGGGAGGATAAGCTTCTACACGAGGCTTCCTATTACGAACAAATGTTATGAAGCTGATATATTATTACTTCCTTCCTGGAATCGGTCCTCGCGTAGCCTGCTCCATTCGAGCGACTGTGCTCTGGAAGTTGTGGGTCTGATAATAATTGTCTCGATTTGCTCCCGCCACGCCACGCGCCGCTTACTGCTGCTGCTTCGTTCTGTTAACCCTAGCCTAGCAACCTCTATCGTTTTGGAGTGCTTGCTTTCGTACCTACACACGTTAAAGTCCCTTGGGTTTGCGGAGTCGAAATAGCATCTGAATGTATGTACACACAACTTTTATCGCTTGAAATTGCGCCATTATGTTTGAGAGCATTGGAGCAGAGTATGTCGTATAGTAGACGCAAGCCAACCGCGAAATGAAGGTCCTCTCGGTCGTCGCTTACTTGGTTTGGTGATTTTCGACTGAGATTGCAAATTTTTGAATGCTGGAATCCAAGCAGGCATTTCCTGTCAGTTTGAATTTAGAAGCCGATAAGATCCAGTTTTTGGCGGGTGAAATTAGATTCGTCTGAAAATCACTTCTATTCATGACCGATCAAATCGGATTCATCGGTTAGCCAAATTCCACACCTCGCATTACCTCAATGGTGAGCGGGCGTGGATGAATGGGTTCTATCGTTCTCTGTTGCATTCTGCTGCTGCTACCTGCTAGACCACAGTCGCCTGGTAACACATTAACCCACATCAGATCAACCAGCGTCGTCGTCGTTGTCGTCGTATTTCTTGTTGCTTTCGTCGTCATCGTCAACGCTTGCTGGGATGGATCCAACTACCACAAGACACGCCATCCCGCCAAGTCACCAAAAACAGCGCCCCCGGGTATTTGGATCTCATCAGGATTCTATCATCGTCGTCAATTCGCACAGCCGTGTCTCGGTCGTTGTCGGCGTCGTCGTCGTCGGTTTCATCCGCTAATAATTCACTTTTCCGAGGATGATGATTATGGTGACAACACGGTGGCAACGACGACGGCGTCGTCGATGGAAGAGTGTCTCCTCTAAACGACAGGACCGTTTAGACGACCAGCTCAACTCGCTGTACGGCTGCCAAAGCAGCTATAGAAGAGGACATAATCGACCGGGAGAATTTTCATTCATTAGATGGCGACTTCAGCGCGTGAAACATGAGACCATGGTGGGGAAGACAACAGTAATCATTATAATAACAATCACAGCTGCTGCCGTGGCTGGTTGAGGAAGTCCCTTCTGCTCGCACTTCCCTTTCTTCGTCATTGATTACGGCGTCGAGATGACGTTGATGATAATGGGTTTTTGCGCAAAGGGAGTATCGTAATTTTGCGTGTTTGCTTTTCTCTCCACGGTTAAATTGATCAAATTAGTCACCAATTTAGGATCTGGTCACCCTATTGGGGGGATGGGTCACGTGCTGCGTCGGGGGCAAGCGAAGCGCAATTTCGTGAATTTTTTATGCTGCCAACTTCCTCGAAGGCAATGAAGCTACACGACGCAGGGCAGGATCAATTTTTGAAACCAGTTGAGCGTGAAAGCAACCATAATTCCTATCATTTTCATTTGTACGTACATTACCGTGATTTGACAGGGGACCGAAGATGACAGGGAACGCTTGCACGGTTCATCGAACATGGGGCATCCGGTCTGCATGCGGAAGGAAATACTACTGTGCTCGTTTCAAAGGACTTTGATTGCAGAAATCCGGTGGACCGATTCCTAATTAGAAAGCAAGCCTCGTACTGTGACAGATCCTAGGCACGTTCCAACCATAAACGAAAGGAGAAAGTCTTCTCCTCGTTGGAAAATGAATCAGATAAATCGTATTCGGGGAAGATTCGCCTTTCGTCACCGGCAATTTACTTCAAATTGAACCCGATAGCTGCAAAAAGCCTCCTTCTCCTTCTCCCTCACGCACGGTTCGAAGAAATGATGGAAGTGGGTCGTAATCAGAATCGACAGATCCAGTTCGGTCCAGCACAGAAGTGCGAACGAGGGGGAGAAGATAAGGCTTCGCGCCTGAATTGATTCCACTTTCTGTGAACTTGGAGGAAGTGGGCCATATGAGGAATTGATAAAATTTTACTCGGCTGAGCACACTTTCAAAAGAGCTTGCAATGCGTGGATTTGATCAGAGAGTTTTCTCGAGAAGGACGTGCAAGGGATACCGATCCAACTTCAACTATTATTGTCTAGACACACAGTAGGCAGGAACATTGTTCCGTTGCCAAGAGATGTGAATCAACATCTGCCCACCATCCGAGTAAGCGCTGACATTGAAACCAAACACGTAACAACATCCGAACGTACGAATTAGCTCATCATCATTGCCGCGGCGAACGGCTTGACCCTTGAGCACCGTTTGTCTTGGTTTGATGTGCACCACAATGGCGATTGACCCATTGAACCCCATTTGCCCATAACAATAACGCACCATTAGTGCACCATTCAAGACTCGATTAGACAAGTACTAAAGACGCGGTCCGCGCAAGCGAGAAACAACCAACAACAACAACAACAACAACAACAACGGGTCCATCTACACGGCCAATAAAGTTTAATATGATTACGGCTCATCATAACCAACAATTCCATTGCACACCACAACTACCTACTGTGGTGAGGCAAGGTTCGGGTTGGACCAGGCCGGGCAGGACGTAAGACGCCGCACAACCAGACGCCATGAATTGAAATGTGCGAATAATTTACACCCTGATGATTGCCAATTCCGACCCGACAAAACCGCAATCCAAGGGTGACGTAATGTGTTAAAACAAGACACTCGTCCACCTGCACCACCCTTCTTATTCCACCGGAACACAAAGCTCATATATGAAGGCATCCCGCAGCTTGTTCAACACATGTCCAGTTCAGTTCAGTTGAGTTCGTGAGGGACCTGTCAACACCAAACTGCTGCACACAGGAACGGTGTATGGTGATGCGGTGGTGTTCAACTCAACAGTTCGAAACCTGCGGGAAGCCTCAAAAGTATTAGCCCGGAAAAGAGGGAAGCGTGGAATTAGCAACCACCAGCAATTTTGCATTATTACGACATTATTAGTCGGAGTTTAAATTTGTCACACACTTTGTTGTTATGAGTGAGCCTAGCAGGCGGCGGCCGGCGTCGTCTATCGAGAGCGGAAGCGCACTCTCGAGTTGAGTGAGGAAAAAGGAGGCCTTGAAACGGTTGGTTCGTTTGTGCTGATAAGAAGCCTACTGTAACATCAAACATTGCTGCTGTCGAGTATAATGGGTAATAATGTGACTTTGCTTTCGTAATCGAATTAAATTGTGACTGGATAGAGCATATTTCTATTCATACGATCAACTTTCTACTTGCAGTGAGTTTTCTGGCAAATTTATCAGCGAACATTTTGATAATATCGAAATATGATGTAGATGCATATCTATTCAACATGTTTAGGACACTCAGATGATGCTGCTTCGGAATTATTATAAATTAAATTTTTGGGAAGATCGATTTGTGCACAGTTGTTGGAAGATGCTTATCGATCAGAAAAATTTTTGAACGAAATCTGTTTTTTTCCTTCCTGGAATCGACGCTCTAGCATGTGCTTGTACCTGTTCTCAACTAAGTGTTATTTGAAGAACTTCGGCAGTTACTTATTGATGGTTTTCTATGCTATTCTCCCATTGCAACCCTTGAGAATAGACAGATTTTTGATTTTATTATTTTGGATCAGATAATGTCGATAATGAACACATTCGAAACATTGGGAAAACACATTTTGAAGGCATTGAAATCTAATTGCAGGTCAATTTTGATGTTGTTTATTAATTTATTTGATAAGGCTCAAACGAATTAACTTCACAGAGCCGAGGATTCTTGGTCACTACACAATACATTTTAAAACTATAGTCAAAAGGTACAACACAATAAACACTTTATCTTCCGCTATCCAAAAAGCCTCCTCCATCAGAACTGGAGCTATTTCCTGTGGTTTCCTTGTATGGCAATTACGCCATCGGGGGGCAGAGCGCTTCCATTGCAGCAATGGATGCAAAACGTGGTCAGCACTCACACACTCATCACGAAACGGTTGCTTTCCAAAGTCGACGACGCATCGACGCAGAAAACAGACGATCGCGTGACAAACATCTAGAGTGGCCTGCTTTTGTCGACAGCCGAGTGAACACTGAAGTCAATTTTGATCAGACTTGCAAAGATATTTCAAATAAAGGCTGTGCACTTATTGAGGTAAGCTCCTTGGATTAAATCCCTATCACAAATGTCGGACTGCTTACATGTCTGCATTGGACGTAATCAGTACGATCTTGAACAAACGTTTGGCACATACTACAATCAGGACCAGCCTTAATAGCGATTCCAAGTTGGAGCTTACCACCATTAAAGAATCTTTGTAATCTATATTTGAATGTTTCTACATTCATTTTTTGTTTCTTGAATCAATCCAGTAGAATCCAAATTTCTAATACAGTCCCTGTATTATGGGTCAGTCAGTCTTGCGCGTTAATCAAATGGAAGTGGCCCATAATTGTGGGTGACCCATAATACTGGTGTGACTGGAATTCTCAAGAACTTTTTGTTAGAGTTCAATAATTCCCTGCAGTTCCTAATGCTTCTGGAGTTGATTTCTTGAGTTGAGTTGAGATCTAAAGGACCTCGAGAAGATCCTACTAATTCTTGAGAAATGAGAATTGGTGATAACCAGAATTTTTCGGAGTTTTAAACGTTTCTGGAACTCCCTGAGTTCTGAGAAGCTGTTCTTAATGATGCAGTTGTTCTAGAAGTCATACATCCGTGGAATTTAAAAGTGTTTTTAGTATCGGAAATTCTTGAGAGGATGCAACACCTTTAGTTCATACAGTTTATAATGTTACTGGTAGTTATCGTGGGGTTTCAGAATTTCTTGGAGTTCTATGAGCTCTAAGCGTTTAAGAAGGCCAACAAAAGATTGAGATACTGAACGTTTTTCTTTAAAATTTTACTGTTTTCCGAAAGATTTTAAAAATTTACTGGAACTCCAGTAGTGTCTGTTGAGATGACTTGTACTTCGATAAAAATTACTTACTATTTGGAAGATGCTGGAAGCATTAAGAGTTCCAAAGTTTATTTTTCTCATGATTTTTGTAGGTTGGTGGGGTTCGAGGACGTCCCAGAGTTCTAAGAGTTCTTAATTTTCGTGTAAATAGTCGAGTTTCACTGGTTATCTAAGAATGTATATATTCGTATTTATTTCCGGAAGTTCTGTAGTTCTTTTGCTTGTTTTGGGAAATTGGGAGTATCGGCAGTTTGCAGACATTTTTGCTAGATTGGCAGAGATTCCATGTATAGTTCTTGTATTCGTGGAGTTCCGTAATTTCTTTGAGTTCCATCCATTTGAAAAAGTAGAATTATAGCAAATTGAGGAAGCTTCCACAGCAGCAGACTAAGAGATTTCAGGTATGCTAAATGTTATTGGGGATCGAGAAGTTCTTGGAGTTCTGGGGTAACTATCGATGTATTTAATGCTTTGAACGTTTAGAACTAAGTCTTTAGAAAGGTTGTTAAGGTAAGAATTAATATTCCAGGAGTTCTACAGTTCTTTTATGAAATTTCCAAGAATTTGTTGGACTTCTTAGAGATGCTAGATGTTTAGGAAGTTCTCAGAGTACTACTGGAGCTCCAGTAGCTCCTGGAGTTTTGATAGTTTTTGATGATCTTAATGTCCCGGAAGTCCTTTTTGTTGCCGAAGTTTTAAAAGATTTAAAATAAAAGATTTATGTTCTACGGGTCGGTAAAGGTTCAGTAATTATGGATTTTTTTTTCGAAATTTTCAAAATTTCCGATTGTTCCAAAATTTTTGAACCACCACTATCTACGAAAAATGCTTGAAGACAGAAAGCTAGAAATCTTGGAATTACAGTAAGTAATTTTCAAAGTTGCTGGCATTCTCGAAATTTATGAAGTATATACAATATTAAGAGTTTTGGAAGTCACTTAAGCTTTGAAAGCTCTTGCAGTTCCGGGTTTATAAAGTTTATTTGAAGTTTTGAAAACCGCTAGGGGCTCTAAGAGCGTTGAATATTTCAAAGATCCTAAGAACTGCCAGAAATAAGTTCCAAAAAGGGGGTGACCTCGGCGTAGTGGTAGCATCCATATCTCTCACGCCAAAGTCACGAGTTCAAATCTCACCCCCGGACAAGTCACGAATGACCCAAGAGCGTTAAAGTGACTATAATAATAAAAAAAGTTCCAAAAAATTAACAGGATTTCATAAGGAAGGAAATGTATAAGCACATTTTTGGACGCTCGGCTCGATTTCTATGTGATCATGTGGACATTAGAAAAATTGTGAATTTTTTTTTATATAGTCACTTCAACGCTCTTGGGTCATACGTGACGTTACCAAGGATGAGATTTGAACTCATGACGTTGGTTTGAGAGCTATAGATGCAGGGCTGGTAACAGCCCAACAAACAATTTTAGCTGCAGCTTAGCTTATACAGGCAAAAATTAGCTGCATAAGGCAAATTTTGGCTGTATAAGCTAATCTGCAGCTAAAATTGTTTGTTGGGAGGTCACTTTTTAGTGACTTTGTCACTATTTTGAAGTCAGTCACTAAAAAGTTACTTTTCACACCAAAAAGTCACTAAAGTCACTATTCCTCTAAAAATAGTCACTAAAGTCACTTTTTCACAACTAAAATAGAGTGAAATGGTAAAATATTCACACTTACATGGCACTAACGAAGTCTACAGTAGTTATGACAAAATATGCATACCTGTTAGAAAATTAACAATTTTAACCAGGATGACCACAAAAATTCAAGGACCTTTGAAACACCAGGATAAATACTGGGAAATGCCTTCAATTTCGATAAAAAATCAGGGAAAATATACCTCCTATTTCCAAAAATAAATTCTAAACCTAGGAATCTTTTCAAGGGTATTTGTCTATGCTAGATTTTCAGAAGTATTTGAAGAATTATCAAGAACTTTTAAAAAATCAAAGAACACTTTAAGGCAATTTTAAATGAATTCTTGGAATGACACCAAGACGTTTCAGAGAAGAATACCAAAGTACAGACTACGAAAGTCTCATGTAAAATTAAGTGCTCTGAGGGTCGATTTCTTCACCTCCGAATAAATCTTCACCTCCGAAGAAGGCTTAAGCGGAGGTGAAAAACCCAGCCCTGAGACTGACACATACGAGCGTTGCTTTTGATTATTGTTTAAATTATTAAAGATGCAAAATTCAGCTCCTGGAAATAATTCCAATATAATTGAGAGAATTATATGATGATTGGATTAGGATTCTAGGTCCAATTCTAATAGGAATTCAAAACTAGTTCTGACATTTTTTAAGAGAGCTCTGATGAGAATTCCATGTAAATCCCGCGAACTCCAAAAATGATCTCTGCGGATAGAATTCTGAAATGATTGCTGAAGATACTTTCAAGAGAACTCTAAAAAGTTCGAAATAAATTCCGAGAAGAATTCCAATGGATTCGGCTTTTGAGGGTTCAATCGAAAGAAATTCATCGAAGAGTTTCAAGGGTATTCTGAGATGGATTTTTGTTTTGAGAAATTTTGAGGAAATACCATGAAAACTCTGAGGAGAATACGAATTGAATTTCTAATAGAATTCAGGGGAGAACTTCAAGATCATTCTAAGAAGAAATTTATGTAACGCTCAACCAGTAACATTAAAAAAAAATCCGCAATTTGCTATTTACTGGCCATCATGTATAACGTAATCAAAAGAAAATTATTCAAATCACTTGAAGTACTCTTCATAAGAGATTCCGTTGAGAGTTTCGGTATAATTAGAGGAATTGATGAAATGTAATTTTAAGTTATTAAACGTTTTTTGAGTTTCTGAGTCATCATATAAATGTCACTATTGGTTACTTATTTATTATTTAAAAGTCACTATTTGGTCACTAGTTCCGTAATTTTAGTTACTAAAGTCACTACTATTATATTGCATCAGCACTACCAGCCCTGTGGATGTTAACCACTACACAGAAGAAGGAAGTCCAGACAACTTCAATGAAGTTAAGAGAACTTTAGAGAAGTTGTGTGAAATTTGGGTGCACATCAGGAAAAATGTGAGGAGATAAGAAAGTTCTGAGAACTTCAAAAGTATTTTATGACCTGTTTAACTTCAGAAAAAATGCCAGGAAGCTTCAAAAATATATGAGAACTATATGCAAGTTCGAATAAATGTAAGGAATTTCCCGAAACTTCAGGGTAGTTCCGAGAACTTCGTCCAAAACTTCTGGGAAGTTTAAATTTCTTTATAGGAAGGATCCAATATCAATCCTTTAAATTTGTCGAACCTCTCAACGGAATCCCTTTATGAAGAGCTTTGAGTGTGTTGGTTTATTTCCTTTAAATTCCGTTATAATTGCTTATCTTTTGACAGAAACGCGTATTTCGTCTTCTACTTGCAGACTTCATCAGTGCCAAGTACTCAACACAAATAGCTTCAAGGAAATTCCAGAGATTAAAAAAATATATATCGAGAACTTCAATCAAAACCATTCACCGTCCATTAACTTCAGGAAAATTGTTGAAACTTTACATAAGTTTTAAAGCCCACAGGTATGTTTAAATATCTCTTGGAAAGTGATGTGTATGAATATCAGAAAATTTGTGGGAACTTCAGGAAAATTCCGAGTAATTTACCGTGGTGAAGGTGGTAGAGGTTCTAGAAAAATCAGGGGAGTCAAGAAAATTTCAGGGAAGCTTAGAAAAATTTAGAAAACTTCACAGAATTCCGATTAATTCACATCCGTCCAGAGAACTTTAGGGAAGTTCAGATTTCATCGGGGTTGTTCAAATAATTTTTGGGCAATTCAGTTTATATCAGGGCAGTTCCAGGAACACCTTCAAGAGAATTTCAGAGGTTCAAGAGATTTTTCAGAACATAAGTTTATTTAAGTAAACCTCAGGAAAGTTGCAGGAAGTTCAAAGGAATCCAAAGGAATGAAAGGAAATTATGGGAATGCAATGAAGTTTTACGGAAAAGTTGCGGCGTATTAGGGAAGTTTCAAGAACTCCTGGAAAACTTTGGGAACTTTAGGAAGATCTTCAGAGCGGTTCATTAGCATCAATAAAATTTGGGAAACTTTCAAGAAGTTCAGAGTACTTGGTGGATATCTAGAGAACTTCAGGGAAATTCCAAGGAAGTCCAGAAGACTTGAAGAAAATTTTGGGATCTTTAAAAAAAGTTCCAATAACTTCAGGGTAGTCTAGAGATTTTTAGGGCCATCCCAACTACTCTGGAGGAACTCTAAGACCATTTGAAATGTCCACACTTTCGGTGACATAATCTAAGGGCCCCGTAAGCCCCGTAACGTGGGTAGATCACCTTTTCGTGGTACGTTACGGGATATAAGATTTACCACCGATTCCTAGTCCTGACTACTTCAAACTAGGGGAAAGGGATTTTTCAGTAATCCAAGGAACACATCTTAGTCCTTGCTACTTTTTATGCCTTGTTGATAGTGACAAGACTCGGCTTTGTCCACCGAGGATGATCTTGAAACAAGGAAAAAATGAATTAGTTAGTCTTCATCTATGTGATTCCTAATCTTCTATTCGTTGTTCCCTAGTTTCAAGTGGTTAAGGCTAGGGTTCTGATGCATGGTCATTATCGGTGTCATTCCTTAATTTTGTTACTAAGGAATCCAATTGTGACTGACAAAGGGGTGCGCCTTTGGAGGGTGTTTCAACACTCCGAAGGGTATAAATAGCGGGACCTTTCAATTAGACTCGGATCCTTGCGATAAATGCGTGAATGACAACTGTAAAAAATCGAATACTTCATCATTTCTCAATAGTGATGGAGTAATACGACATGCACTAAACCAAGGACACGGGATATACTACAATAGATCAAATTACTGGTCGCAGTGGTGTTAGATCCCGAACAGAGGAGAAAAAGGGCAATTCCCTATAAACTATAAATTCAAGGCAGGAACATAACTTCAGTAAAACTACAAGAAAATTTCAAGAACCTTCAAGAAGTAGAGGAAATATTGTTGAAGCCCAGAAAACTCGAGAGAAGTTTTGAAAACTTCAGAAATATTTCATGAACATCACTGAAGTCCAGAGTGCTTGAAGAAATTTAAAAATTCATTGGGCAGTTTAATTTACTTCAAAGCTGTACCAAGAACGGCAGGAGAATTTCGAGAACCTCAATTTCCGAATGCTTCAGTAATCTTCCGAGAGTTTCAGAAAAAAATCGGGAACTTCAGGGAATTCCGTGAAAATTACGTGAATTTCACAGCTGTTTTTAGAACATCAGAAAAATTGCGATTAGCAAAGGTAGGAGAACTTCAACGCAGTTCCATTAATTTCAAGTTCCGAAATCTGCAGGGACCTTTCGAAAACTTTCATGATGTTAAGTGATTTTACTTCAAAAATGACTCAAAACTCTACATTATTTTTAATTTTATTTTTTCAATAATATCCATCCCAGAACTTCTTTTGAGTTCTTTCTCGAATTCCTCTGGAATAGTCTTGGGATTTCCTCTGGTTAAATTTCTATCGATAATTCTACATATTTCTGTTGGAGTTCTTCTCAAAATTGCCTTGGAATCCTGCATAGATTTTTGAATAATTGCATTATTATTATTTTTTTTCAGTTAATATCGCCCTGAACTAAGTCTACCATGTACAAAATGCTGATAAGATTGGTAGTTCTATATGGGCACGAGACGTGGATAATGCTCGAGGATGACCTGCAAGCACTGAGTGCTTTCGAATGATGCGTGCTTAGGAACATTTATGGCGTGGTATATGAAAACGGTGTACGGAGGAGAATAATGATCCATGAGCTGGCGAACCTAGTATCCAGAAAGTTGCAAAAGCTGGAAGTGTTCAATGGGTGGGACACGTTGTAAGAATGCAGGACATCAATCCCACAAAAATGGCGCCAAGCAAGGAGACCGAGTGGAGCAAGACCTAGGATGTGTGGCACACTCAAGAAACTGGAGAGCACAAACCATGTTAGCTGGCGAAACACTTTCTTTCCGGTCAAATCCTGAAGGACGTCAGATCAGCAAAAGTAAGTAAATATGCTGCCAAAAATTCCTTAGAATTATACAGGATTGCTTTGAAAATGTTCTCGGAATCCATGTGAATAGAAATTAAAAAAAAAAAATCCGCTGGAATTCGTTTAAAATTCTCTTAGAATTTTACTTAGATTTCTACTTTAATATTCGTCAGATTTTTTTAATTGCTCGAAGAGATTCTTTGAATTTTCTTCATAGATTCTCTGAGTTTTGACATGTCGAATACAGTGTTATTATCCATTTAATTTATCCACGTGGACAATCCCTTCCTCTCTCTCTGTGCTTGGACAATATTCACTCCTACTGCCACTTATGGCGTGTGAGAGTGAACTCAGAATTCTTGAATCAACTTTAAATCTCTCATTCATAAAATATTATCATCTATCAAAATGTCATATCAAAACACGTCCCTTCGATAATAGCACAGTCAAATAGTAGGATAGTAGTATAAATCCCGAATTTCCTCACTTGAAACATCGCTAATCCTTCTAGATTTCAAATCTAGTCATCATTTCCCCGGCACACTGTGAACCGAAAACCATCCATTAACCGGGGATCCATCAAAGTAGCTCAATTGAATTAACACAATGCCATGGTGCAGCACAATGTTCTCCGCCCAACTGCAGCTCATTCACTTGATCACGGAGTTTAGTGTTTCGGAATAAATCATTCCCGAATCGAGATGAACTTGTCGCAATGTGACACACTGTCAATTGCAGCGACGACCGGTCGCGCGTTTTACAAAATGCAGTCATATTTCATTTTTCGGAGTTGGGGTGAGGGAAGCCCCCTTTTCTCCCCTCCCTCCGCTTACCTTAATAGATCCATTCCACATTTGTTGCTGCCGCATCAACTGCTACTGCTGCTCAACTGTTGGGAAATGCAGGCGAATCATTCAATTTGTGCGTCCAATTATGTTAAACCGATGGGCTGCTCGGTGGTAAGGTGGGGGTGCGTTTAGTGCAGTTTGCTCGCTGAGTGCGGTGGTAGATCAACATAACTCGAATTTTCAAATCCGATGTTGATTTTTGCTCGGCTGTCGTGAAAAAGTTTCTGCAAATCAGCAAACTCAGTGTGGAGAAATACAGTTAAATTTTCGGTGGTTGTTTACTGGAAATTAGAGTACCGCAAAATTCATCAACTGCACCGCCTGAATCATATTCGAGCGCTCTCGCGATTGTGTGTGTTTGTATGTGTGCTTTAAAATTAGTGTTTGCATTTTCCCACTGGCATCGAGCGTCAATTTATGAATAAACAATTTCCCCGTGAAATGTATGCATAATTCGCACTAAAATATTAATCATACGCGCGGAGGTGCGCCTTAATGTGGGCAACACGCGTTGATCGAGGTGTCCAATCAAATCCTTTGGTTTTTGGAATTTCAGGAGGAAGGCGACGGCGGTTCGCAATTATAGATGTAAAATTATGCTGTTCGCACTGGAGCGTGATTAGGCCGAGTTGATTGGTGGGAATCTTTTAATTTTTAAGGTGTTTTTGTTTCACTGTCACCGCTCATTTAGCCTAGGTCAAACGGCCCTGGGTACTTAAGTGGAAGCGGTGATTTCGAAATGGGACGCGCTATTCAGGTTCATATAAAGACACAGAGAGGGAACGGTGCTGGGGCAATTTTCTCGTCTTGGCTCTTTCCAGAAGTGTCATTTAATTGCGTTTTAATTAGAAGTTAAAGTTTTCAACTAGTTTCACGCTGGCTGACAGACAGAGTCGAACAAAGAGACAAAGACGGAATGCATATAAAACGTCACACGGTTGGACGTCGTCATGGGTGTGAGAGAATGGAAACGAAGAAAAATCTCTGACAGGTTTATGGTTTGTTGGAAGACATCAGCGTTAATGACGATTCCTGAGGCTGGACGGTGGCGGAGAAGACGGTGGCAAAACTTTACCGGCACCGGGTAGTAAATGGCGTGAAAGTCACGATAAGAGATTTTACAAGTGGGAAGTTTTTCCTGCCGGAGTTGAAGTAGGTCGAGTCTTATATTGGGGAATGATTCTAATTTCCGCGGAGCA
This sequence comes from Ochlerotatus camptorhynchus, assembly GCF_037179485.1. Taxonomy (NCBI): domain Eukaryota; kingdom Metazoa; phylum Arthropoda; class Insecta; order Diptera; family Culicidae; genus Ochlerotatus; species Ochlerotatus camptorhynchus. Next base: position 1,239,237 of record NW_027040929.1, read on the forward strand.
ACATTCGCTGGTCATCAGCAACGATGCCTCTCAAACTTGTTACAGTACCTTACGGTAAGGGTTCCCAACTTTTTTCGTGTACCAAAATCAGGATACATGGCATCGCTGGACATGATAGACACACAGTGCATCTCTCAGAGTAGGCCGTGAAAGAATTCCCACCCGAAATGTGTCACTATGACGAGCAGGGCATGCTGCGATCACTCTTTACCTCCACACATTTTTGTCGAACGACAAACAATTAAAAGACCATTTGTTTATGGGCTGTCCCCATCAGATAGCTCTCTGACCAAGCACCTCCGTCTCACCGGACCGGACTGTCTGATACTGATTGTGACAAGATTTTCGTGTGTCTTACTTTGTATTTTCAGCACCCGTAGCATCGGGTTCTCCATCGTCTCTCCCGTTGGCCATCATCGTCAGGGTTTGAAAGCTTGCACTTGATTAATGAGGTTATGTTGCGTTTTTGGGGTCGCTGCAAATGAACGAAATTATGGCCAGGGGTGAGGACTGGAGGTCAGCATCGTTTTCTCCGTCCTCGTCGTCGTCGTTGCTAATGTGTTTCGGAGCTGTCCTTTCCTTGAATGATTTACATTTTCCGGCTCTCGTGGCCATCTGTCTTCTCGTGGGTACTTGTGAGTGTGTTTCCCCTTCTCCCTTTGCGGGGAGCACTTTCTGTAAAATTTGTCGTTCGGTGTCGGGTTGTTTTGGTCGTGACTCTGAAGGCAAAAAATAAGTGATGCAATGCCAGAAAAGCCAGAGCTCAGAGCACAAGACGAACGATTCTGCTCTGGCTGGCACGTCATTAAGATTGCAGATTAATTTCGGAGAATTGCGTTCTTTTTGTCTGTGTGTTTTACAAATTTTTCTTAGTTCTTGTTTCTCCGGCGGTCGACTGTTGGTGTCGCGCGATGAAGTCTGATATTTTTGGAGCAATTTGTCCCCTGCATTCCGAAGCTTGATTTATTTTGTAATGCTAATTGTGGGATTGTTCAACTTTGTCCGGGACATTCAACTTGTATCGAAAGAACGATTCCAACTTCTCCGCCACTGCAGCTGGAACCGTTCCCAACCCACATGCCTCATCAATCATTCAAAGGTTGTAAAAGACACTTTCTTTCAGAAGTAGTTGTCGTTGTGTGACTGTCACCGTATCTGAGCAAGTGTTTCGATTCCCAAGGATGCATTACACCATCAATATTTATTCACTGGAATCGTTTAAATCTCAGTAAGCCCTGCGGATAGCAACTCCACGACGATATTTGTCACATTGCCTGTCAATCAAGTGTGCACCACTGGTGCACACTCAAGCTAATTATGTATGGTAACAATTTACCACAAAACAAATTAGCAAACTTGTAAATATTAGCCCTAGGGCTCAGCTCTGCACTTATTCCCCATCGTCCTCATCACAGTTTTGTTGCTACTGTTCGGTGCTCGACATTCCAGCAGCAAATGTGTACGCGTCACTGTTTGTGTATGCAGCTAAAAGCATTAAACATACATCACAAACACTAGTCGTTGTATGTACAAGCACAGACGGACGAACGGACGAACGAGGCGTCGCAAAAACAGTAGGCCGTGCAAGTTGAAACAACTCAACGGAGCTAAATAAACATAACCTCACTCTGGTATTCTCTCTCTAGTTTCGTGCTCTGATGTGTGCTGGCATTAACTCACGCATAGTCGATTGGGCAAATCTTGACAGAATCCACCCGAACCGGCCCACCATGGGAACCGGCGCCAGTGGTGTGTGTCAGTATGATACCTACTGTGTGTGTTCCAGAGACCTAGAACCGAAGCAGGCTGTGCGAGGAATATAGGCATTCTTCAATCAGCCCTCAAGGCACATAATTTATGTAGGTCTCCTCTCTATGCATGTTTGGGGGGAGATTAATTATTAATTTTATCTAAACTATACGATCTGCTTAGTCTAGAGTTGGCCGCGTTTATAATCAAAACATTCTACCTCGGAGAACGATACTAAGCCAAACGGCTAAGCTGGCGATTGGAAAAGAAACGGGTCCCATCTCATCGAAACTTATCAAACGAAAAGAGGCCCGGCAGCAAACTAGAATATACGTCATTTTCGGAAGCCATATCGACCAGACAACAGGCAGGTGGCTTTCGGTATGCATTCTCTCATACATACGGTAGTCAGTGCCTGGATGCCCACAGGCGAGGATGAAATCGATTTTTGGGTGGGGGCATCGCTTAAAAAGCGATCGTATCCGCATCCCTGAGATGAACCGGGGGCGGAAAATTATCAAATTGGTTACCATGGAGCCACAGTAGGTAGTTGGCATGCAATTTACTCGGCTTGCTCTTCTTTTCAGCCAGCAAGGCATACTGTGATATGGCCGAACGAAACACGTTGAAGTCGGTGCAGGAACGGAGAAATTAAACTTTAATTTGTTTGTAATTATTTGCAATGATGATGTTTTATTAATATTTCAATTTGCTCTGCTGGTGCTGGTGGCCTCGATGGGTGCCGTCTGGTTTCCAAAAGAAGGCCATGCAATGCACTGCCAGCTGCCTGGTATGCCTTTTTCGATTAGAAGAGCATGCAGTTTTGTGAGCTGGAGAATACTTATTGATGGCTCCGTCTCTTTCGAAAAGTTGGTGGGCAACTTGTGTTTTTGAATTAAATGGTGCAAAATTGAAATATTTCAAAATTTTCATTGGGATTTCAAAATCTATTGATTTCAGAGAAGGGACGAAATATAGAACAAGTCTGCCTACCCTCTCGCGCATTTCCATTCAACTCTTGCCACCATCGCATCCTAAACCCAACCTGCTGGCATAGAAAAGCTCTCGAATAACCATCGACCAAATCCCTGAGCAATCTTCTCAACCACCACAGCGCAAACCGGAAGCTTACCATGTAATGGAACACCCAAAAATAGCTGCATCCGCATCTGGTCGTTTGTCGGTGGCGTATTTGACGTCACCACCACCTCCACCGGTGTCGAGCGACGTCGTCGTCATCTCCGTCATTTAGGTGTGGTAAGCCAACAAAACAACAGTGGCATCAACCATCATCCAGGGTTGATGCATGCAGAGAACTAGCATAGCCAAGCAGAAAACTTTAACACCATTAAAATCGACCACCAACTGGAAGTGCGCTGATGACGGTGGAACCGATCAACCGTTCCCGACCAAAGATGGTCCTACGTACCAGCCATCCGACGACGATGCAGTGCAATAAACGTAACGTTCCCCACTAGGTACAAGGCGACGGTGGTGGATGTGCATCATATCACTTCCACGTCCTCGCGGTACTTGATGGGAAAATTGTTCGAAAGTGAGGAAAGTGGGGAGGTGTGCTGGAAAAGGGCATAAACATAGCCCTGGGGCCCACCCAACCAACAACGTTTCAGCAGATGCCAACGGTGAATGATTTTCGATGACGATGGCACAACTACTGTGAGTGCAAAGTTTCTGCATCGTCGTTCTAATAATTGTTATGGTCAGCAAAATCAACTCCTACCGGCAGGGATTCAATCATAGAACGTTGTGGCTGACTGTGGCCCTACAAGGATCCGTGAGGTGAGGAAGGTGCAGGTCGATTGTCGGTCTGGGTTCGTTGCATCATTTTGGGGGAAATCATGACAATCAAAGTGTATTAATTTGAGTCACTGGTTCAAACCAACGCCCCTCTCCTTGTCTAGAGGCACATTTATACAATTGATTTCATGCTAAATGCACTTTTCATACAGTTACTCGCTATCTCTATAACTCGACCATTTTTCCTATATAAATTATCCAAATTCACCTTGAAACAAACTGCAATATCAAGTACGTGACGTAGGACTACGTCTTTCGGCAACATATTGTGGAAGCAATTTCAAAAAAACCAAAATCGACCGCGTTACGTAAAGTGGTCAGGTTTTGACCCCTTATTACTCTGTCAATAACGGATGGATATTATTTCTTAACAAACCAATCGATTGGATTTTTTTCTACGAATCTGCTAAAATAAAAGTTTATTATTTTTCAATAGGTCACTATTGAAAATTACACAAATGTCCAACTGTTTCAATGGTGATCAAAATTATCATCGATTGCCTGAAAAACATTTTCCCTAACACAGTTTTCAAAATTGATTTACATCCGGTCTCACTGAACGGTGCTTATTCAATCACTGTGTGTGGTGGTGTCCGGTCGGTCGTCATCATCAGCAACAGCAGCAGTGCTTTCGGCGCGTGGCGTTGTAGATTGTTCTCCAGTACATGACGAAGGGCTGCCCGCAAGCAGCGAGCTGCAGCCCACATGAGTGCCCATTCACCGAAGAAGGAGGAAGAAGACGCTCAGGTACTGATCGGAATGAATAGCTCTTCGTAGGTCGTTGTGGGCCTTCTATGCCAAGCGCGTTACCCTCGTTCAAAACAACATACAGCTCACCAGCCTCATCTTGGTTGAACACCCTAATAACCAGAACCACCATCAAATTTGTCAAAGAGTACTTTCTGGACATTTTCAAGGCATCAATCGGATGTCAGTTCCCATATGTTTAAATCTAACATACCATGTATTAGCCATATTGGGGGTGCAATTTCAAAAACCAAAATCGGTCGCGGCATGAAAGTGGTCTGATTTTGATCCAGAGACGCCAATCGATAGGAAACTTTTCAACGAATCTGTTAAAATTAAGGCTATCAATTTTCAAAAGGTCACCATTGAAAATTGCACCAATGTGCAACTGTTGCTATTATAATTAAAAATCATCGATTATCTTTTTGATTCAATAAAATTCTTCCCGAATTTTCTTAATAAGAGGGCCTTTAAATTTGCATCAAAAAGCATAAACGTGGTACCGACCGGTATGCTCAGATTCTGTGATTGGTGTGTTTTCCCTAACACAGATTTAATTTCCGAACATCAAAACTAATGGGCAGTTCCAACTCTTGAAATGGCTACAATTGTAGTGCGAAGTAAGTGATATTTGAGAAATTGTTTGCGAGTTTATCGATATTGCCATGTCGCAGCATTTGGCTACACAATACAAGCGCGGATAACGTAAGCGTGCAAAGTAAGCGCAAGAGGACAAACCTCCGAAGAAGTAGCCGAAAACTGATGCTGAAAGATATCGATGTTTCCGAAACAGGATCAGAGCGGCTAGAGACAACATTGCTTTATCTACTGCTTGGAATGCTGGAGAAGGGTCTTCAAGACTCGGACAAAGATGTACATTGCTTGTAACGTATTCATCCACCAAGAACATCAATTCCAGAACAACATGTGAAAAGGGCATACAAGCTTTTTGTAAACAAACCTTCTTATTCCCTCCCATTCCCCATTTCTCGCCACCCATATGACACCAACGCAAACCTTTAACATCACCGGGTAGGGGACACTTTCCCCTTTCCGATGATATTGCTGGTTTGCGTGGGCGACTCTCGGTTGGTGAGAAAAGGTCCTACAAAGGTTTGTTTACAAAAAGCTTGTATGCCCTTTTCACATGTTGTTCTGGAATTGATGACTACTATGCCATCGCCCTTTACCAAAATGTTCACCAATCGATCCAGGTGCAACGCATGAGCACCGCTATCGTCTCCAAGAACATCGAGGAAATAATTCCACAGCATTGTCCTAAACTGGCTTCCAAGCTTTCAACCCATCGGTCCTTTTCAGGACCACAGATAAAAGAGGTAAGTAAAGAGTTCAAGTAAGAGCAAGACATATCGTCCAGGTCATCATCAAGACATCAAAAACATCAAATTGCTTCCGAATTTCAATCGTTATTACTCGTTATTAATCGAACTTTTTCAGTTATAACGGTTTAAGAAATCAATTTAATGTTTACTATACTTTTGCTGTGACATCAAAACTACCATTCGTAATCCTACGTCAAATCTACGCTCGTGTCTTTGATACAACCTCTTACTTTTTCTGCGGGTTTTCCTAGACGGCTCTTCCAATTTTCTCCGAAGATTTCCTCCAGAAGATAATTCCAGTTTTACTAATATATTTCTTCCGAATTTCACCGGAAGATTCTTCCAAATTCTCCTGAAGGTTTCTTTTGACTTCCCCAGAAGAGCTTCTGGTTTCCTCCGGAAACTTCTTCCAACATCTTCTGTGAGTGTTTTCCAGACTTCCTCCAGAAGTTTATTCATGGGAGATTCATGAAATTTATCCTGGAAGTTCCTCCTGAATTCCCCTAGGAGTCTTACTGAGTTACCCAAAAGTGTTCCTCGGCAAGTGTTTCTGAAAGTATCGTCCAACTTGTCCCAGAAGCGTTTTTACTTATCCTGGATGTTGATCTCCTGACAGATTCTGTCCTCCAGATGGTCCTTAACAACTTTCTCCTTAAGTTTTCTTTTCTGGAAGTTCTCTGGGAGTTCTTTAAAACGTCTCACAAAAGTTTCTAACGGTATCCACTGGAAATTTCACGTCTGCTGGTCCGTATACTCCATTTTCAGTAAAAATGTAGATCTAGTATGCCTTTTTTTTGCTTTTTCCCACGAAAGAATTTGGAAACATGATTTTTGGTAAACTTTGACCTGAATGTCACTGGTAGGAAACACTCGACGCAGCTTTTAAATCAACAAATTAACAAACAATTTTTTTATCACGCCAGTTTTGCGAAACTCCGTCCTTCGTCACTGAGTTACTTACTTTCTGTCAATCTTAAAATTGTTGTCAATTGAAGAGTCTTACCTGAAAAGACAAATAAGAAAAAACATTGATTAAGAAATTGTTCATGAACAGCATTTGTATAAAAAACATGATTTCATATTGCGGATCTTAAAGAAATTTCAAATCGGCGGCTTCCACTAAAACTTCTACCACCATTATAAAAATGAGCTGAATACTTAAATTTAAAATCATAGTGTCCATTGTCAAACGATGCGATTATTCCAAGCCTTGTTTATTCGACAGCTGCGCTGGAACTTCTTCTACTTTGAATTAAGCCGTAAAACGAAAATTAATCTTTGGAAGAGTAATATTTGATCAAACATTAGGCAGAGTTGATCTATTGTTTACAAAACTCAAATGCCACTGTTCTAAAACTATTTTTAATTTGTGTAATTCTAATGAATAAACCTTTTCCATGATTCATGATAAATAGTTCCATAAATTGTTTAAAGATTCTTAGTATTGCAAAATTTTAATGTTTTGGAATATATTTAGCTGAACATTATCCTAAAATCCATCCCTAACCTTAATCACATAACATATGTGGAACTTCATGCAAAACTGCTGACTAAAAGTTGACCCCTTTTTTGTGTTTCCTCAGTGGTATAACTGGTATAGTTGGAAACAGGCATGGAAAATCATTTGCATTCATTTCGTGCATTCATTTACATACATTTGCCCCTGACTTTTTTTTTATCAACAGTATTCCACAAAATGATGTATATAGCTTTAGTAGGTTTTGTTATTAGCCAAAACTTTTGCCTATAACTCAAATATGCATCTCATATGCATCACGAATTAGAGCGGGCAGAACTCGTTACTGTTTTTCAGTGAATGTAAAATACATTCACTGAAAAACACTAGTGGATTCTGGTTGCTCTGGTTCGTCATGCATAAGAGATACGGATTTGAGTTATCAACAAAAGTTGTAGCTAATAACAAAACCTACAAAAGCTCCATACATCATTTTGCGGAATTCTGTTGATGAAAAAAAGTTAGGAGCAAATGAATGTAAATGAATGCCCGAACTGAATGCAAATGATTTTCCATGCCTGGTTGGACATCGACCTGTCAAAATTAAATTTTCATGATTCGACACTGAGTCTTCATATGGGCCAATGTCAGAAACCTAAGCAATGGCTTCTTTCGTAAATATCTTCAAAGTCAATCCATGTAACCCAGCAATTCTATCAGCTATGGGGACTTTCTCTATACACAAAAATCGTGGTGGCTTACTTGAGCGAGTTTTTATTCGTGGAAAAGTCATTGTTTACGTTTGTGACATTGGCCCTTATGAAAGAAAATCAGGTATTTGGTTGCATGCTCACTACACGTTATTTGAAAACTACCCAAATTTGAGTAAAATACACCCTGATCGGTCAAAACTGAACCTACTCAAAAGTGGGTAAACTATGTTGGGAGTGACAGGTTAACAATTGAACAACGTCGGTCGGATCAATGTCAATGTTGCTCACGTGTCAGCTTGTCACTCCCAACATAGTTTACCCATTTTTGAGTAAGTTCAGTTGTGACCGATCTGGTAGGATTTTACCCAAATTGGAGTGGTTTTGAAATAACGTGTAAGTATTGACATTGACGGTGGCTTTCTAGCTCTTTATTCCTATGGTAAAATTTCGAAGTCTAGCGGATTTTGTCTTATCTCTTCACTCCACCATGGTACCAGCGAGCCACCGTCTCTTCATGCAAAGATTAACAGGATTTTATGAGATTTTTCACTGGAGTGAAAGGGTAAGGTAATGTCATGACATGTTTCTCGCACAGACTGACGCTTGCTTATGGGATTTTACCATAGGAGTAAAGAGTTACAGAGTGACCGAAAAGACTAATTGTCAAGGTAATGCGGTCATTCCTTTTAAGACTAGCTAGACAGGGGGCCTATCAATGGATTTATTCACGCTGGTTTTTAAGTCGGTCAGAAGTCAATCAAGCGCATTGTTAACCAGTCACACTATAGATAACCAGTCAGTAGATCTTTGTGTTGGGATTTGAGCATAAACATTCAAATTTTACGCTATTGAGAAACATAGAGAGGGTTGAAACCTTGGGTCCTACAGGTATCGATAAGCGCTAGATTTCAATTGTCATCCTTCTTGCAAAATTCTTGTGAATGAAAAGATGCAAGGTTAGCTCAAAACACTGCATATTTTCCACCAACATCGAGAGATTTATGTCTGTTTTACGTATTAATCCCAAGAAGAAGAAGTTCCTCTACAGCTATCAAATGAACAAGGCTTCAAAGAATCGCCAGCAAATGTACTTCAATTTCTCAACGCACACTATGATTTTTTCAATATTCAGCTCTTTTTTATACTAGCGGTAGAACTTTGACATCTTCTTAAGATTTGCAATACTTGTATATAAACCAGGATACTTGTTGCAAAATGTTGCTGCTTCAAACTGTATGCATCAAACTCCAAATTTATGAAATGAAATCAAAGTTTGATGCAATTGGTTCCATCAAAAAATGTTAATGGAAAAAATGGTGCAAACATTTGTTATATAAGTTTATCATAAAGAAAGAAAATTGAAAAAAATTACCCACGCAGATTTAAAGGAATAAACAAGTATTGGAGTTTCTCCAATTTTTGGTAATAGTTAATTACAGAAAAACAATACGCATCGCTTTCATAATTGAATTGTAAACAGTTAATCCATGGCCGCTTAAAATTAAGTTTTTAGGTGGCAAGTCATCGCTAAAAACATATTCAAAAAATATCTCCTTTTTTATGAGAAATATGACAAATTAAGCTATATAATTAAAAATAAAGAACGTAAATTATTATGGCAATACAAAGACATGAGTACAAGAGTGCTAAGAAGACATAGAATTATAAACCACATTAGAATTGTTTTAATAGAATTGACTACCCCCTTGATCTTCTTTCTCATTTTACAGCTGGTATAATCAGTTTGACAGATCGATGTCCTACTATACCACTTGAAATCACTGAAATGGGGTCGATTTTTTATGACCGAGTTCCACATATGTTATGTGCATTAATATAGACATTCAAAGTGTTTTGTTACTTCATACGTGAAGTTAACGATTTTCAGAGTTGGTTGGAAATGCTATCTAACAGGAAGCTTTAGTGTGATAATTTATTAGCTAGAGAAGGGTCTGATGAGAGTAGATTGATAGTTTCGCTAGAGAACGGCAGTATGAAAATTGAATAGAAGTTGAAAAGGAGCGAAGGGCCATTAATCGCCCTTCGCTCATTTTCAACTTCTATTCAATTTTCATACTGCCGTACTCTAGGGGAACTATCAACCTACCCTCTTCAGACCTTTCTCTAGCTAATAAATGATCACGCTAAAGCTTCATGTTAGATAGCATTTCCAACCAACTCCTAATGCATGTAGAGTTTTTATGAGAATAATCAAATAAATCAACTGATACTATTAATATAATAATTAACTAAACAATTATGAATAGGTTAGCACATGGGTTATTTGGAAGCATGCAGATTGAAAAAAAATTGGCCCAACCCTACAGAACAAGCCTCGTCAGCATCGGCCAAATCCTTCACTTAACTGCATCAGCTAAACGAAAACCACGTTCTCAAGTGTCCACCCGGAATATCAGAACGTAGTGGTACTTCATTGACATCATTCCAACAGCGCCCTTCTCTCCCTGTAAATCGAACACATCCTCCAACCGGCAAAACCCTGGCCTAGTTCGACCTCGACCATTTCTCACTGCATACAGAGAACATATATCTCCCTGAGCCCTCAAATACAATTGACACCGAACATGGATTGGAGAGAATTTCAAACCCCCTTTATGTGTCCCCCTCCCCCAAGCACATCTACTTGAAAGGACCAGTTTGCTGTTTATCTTTTCTATTGATTAAATAATTGTAAATTTTGTGGCCTGAACAATTTATGTTTCTGTCCGGCCATGCAGATTTGCTAATCCCACATACAGCACATGCCTGCTCAAGTGGATTGTCGTTCTGTTGGATGGTCGGTGTGGGGGCTAGGATCGAGGAATGCGGTGGATGAGAAGACTGTCTTGATTATTCCAAAGATCTGATTCGTTGTCGTCGTCGTCGTCGTCGTCGTCGTCGTCGTCGACGCAGTCTGAGTTTGGGGTGTCAAAGAGCCCAATAGATGCATACATTTCTCTGAGACATACACACTGAAGCGCCCCAATGGAGCTCTTGAATGAGTCCTGCGACGAGAATTGCCAACGCTTGGGTCGGGCAGCCCCAAGTGGACTATTTCGAAAACGTGTGCTGTGCTATATGTTCATTCATTCAGATGTTGGGGATGAGCTGCAGCACTTGTCTGTGGTGCACACGGACGAAACACAAATACTCTCGTGTTCGGACCAAGGCAAATACTCGGCATCCAACAAGGCAGGCCAGGCAAGCTCCGCTCTTTCCGGAGTGTTAGATACAAAATGATGATAGTAGGCTGTGAGATTGGAGGGGCGAGAAAAGTCGAACAACCATCAGAGATACAAACGGCAACTGCAGTCGGGGGGTTTGCTGATGCAGTCTGTTGCCTCAATTGGCAGCTTGAGTGAAGCGGAAAATTTAAGTGCTTGAATCGAGTTTCCCCGATACGCTTGCTCTTGCTTGGGGAGGAGAGCGCCGAAGGAAACTGCTTGCTATTGCAATTTTGTGCACAAGCAAAGCAAAGAGGCACCAAATCTACACTTTACATTAAAATGGTACACGTACGTATGTAAATTTTGTACTTTGGTCGTTGCAACACATGTCCTTGCCTTACCCCGTCAGTTCTCTTTGCGTGTACCGGTTTATTTGTTGTTCGGGATGAGGGCTTTTTGGCGAAAGTGAGAAGATCCATCCTCATAGACGCTGTATTTTGGTGTGTATGTTTATTTATTTTTTGCTCTGTTTGATCGAGAGAGGGAAAAAAGTTCGATTCCATGGCTTAACCGGGATGTCGAGAGAAAATTACGAAAACATAAATTTCAGACACTCCATTACATGGTACATCTGTCCGAAATTGGTGTTGTTCTAAATTGGGAAAATATGTGATAGTGCGGAACTTGTTTGTGGCTCGACCGGCAGTGGGTTCGCTTTTGTTTGCTGTGGGGGGATGCTGGGCAGCGATGGGGGTTAATCGATTCATTGGCCGTGTTCGATTTAAATATTTATGGATTCTAGTTTTTATCAATCTCAATTGAACTGTACGATACGATGCATATGCAGTGCAAGTGATCAGTAGATGGTAGTGGTTGATGATTTATTAAACAGTGTACAAATTCGGCGAAAGAAAAACAAATTAAATGTTGGGTAATATTAAATTTGTTCACTAATTGTAGTACATATTACGGAATTTTTAATATTTATTATATCGTTCAAATGTTTACGGAAATGCAATCACCCTGCGGCGTCGTATTTAAATTAAATATCATTTGCCAAATGTCGAGGCTTCTGTGAATAGATAAACTACACATCACATAAGCCTTTCGTTCCAGAATGTGACCCTAATGGTGACGAGTTGAAAATAAAACATTTTTTCGATAGGTTTTCAATGGTTGTTTTTGAGCTAAGTAGCTTGACAATTAACAACATAGTAGTGGTCCCTTACGTGATACTTAGAATAATTTGATGAAAATCTAGTTTCCTCAAACGAATTTTACCTGACAAACTTCCCAAATTTACAAGCAAATTTCGATGGTCTCACTAATATTCGGGTCGCATTAGTAAAATCAATCTATATGCATACATTATTTAGCAAATATAGCATATTACCAAGCCGGAGGCGGCGGGTTCGATTCCCGGTCCGGTCGAGGGAATCTTTCGGGTTGGAAATTTTCTCGACTTCCCTGGGCATAGAGTATCATTGTGCTTGCCACACAATATCCAAATTCATGCATTGGTATTGGCATCGAAAGCTCTCAATTAATAACTGTAGAAGTGCATTTAGAACACTAAGTTGAGAGCACGCAATAAGCTAATATGCGCTAAGCAATAAGCTTGAAATGCGAACAAGAAGAAGAAGAAGCATTATAAAGGCAACATACCATTTTTGAAGGCACAGGTTACCATCGAGTATTTGGGCTTACTGGTGACCGGCGATAATGACACCAGCAGAGAAATTCAAAGACTAAATTTAGCAGGCATCAGTGTTGGCTAAAATCAAAATCAGCAAGTTTGAAGCATTCCGAAATTCAAGTCAAAATTCCGGATGAAATTCAAATGGTGGATTTCCACCCAAGATGGCTTCCACAAATCCAATATGGCGGCTCCGGACAGGGAATATGCATCTAAACCTATGCAATATGGGTATCTACGTAATGAGCTCGATGAGAAGAAGTGGAAAATTTACATCCGCCGTCATTTTGGAATCCAAGATGGTGGACTAAAATCCAATATGGCGGCCCCTCGACAGGGAATATTCTTCTAAACTCATGCAGTATGGGCATCTACGGAATAGGCTCGATGAGAAGAAGTGAAAAATTGACATCCACTGCCATTTTGGAACCCAAGATGGCAGACCAAAATCCAATATGGCAGCCCCCGGACAGGGAATATGCAGCTAAGCCCATGCAATATGGCATCTACGGAATGGGCTCGATGAGAAGAAGTGGAAAATTTACATCCACCGCCATTTTGGAACCCAAGATGGCGGACCAAAATCCAATATGGCAGCCCCCGGACAGGGAATATGCAGCTAAGCCCATGCAATATGGGTATCTACGGAATGGGCTCGATGAGAAGAAGTGGAAAATTGACATCCACTGCCATTTTGGAATCCAAGATGGTGGGAAAAAATCCAATATAGCGGCCCCCGGACAGCGAATGTGCATCTAAACCCATGCAATATGGGCATCTACGGAATGGGCTCGATGAGAAGAAGTGGAAAATTTACATCCACCGCCATTTTGGAACCCAAGATGGCGGACCAAAATCCAATATGGCAGCCCCCGGACAGGGAATATACAGCTAATCCCATGCAATATGGGCATCTACGGAATGGGCTCGATGAGAAGAAGTGGAAAATTTACATCCACCGCCATTTTGGAACCCAAGATGGCGGACCAAAATCCAATATGGCAGTCCCCGGACAGGGAATATGCAGCTAAGCCCATGCAATATGGGTATCTACGGAATGGGCTCGATGAGGGGAAGTGGAAAATTGACATCCGCCGCCATTTTGGAATCCATGATTATTTGATTTATTTGATGTTATGTTATGTAATGTCATGCAGCGAAATGGAAAATATAGCGTGATATGAAAAATGTTGCAGCTTTTCGGAAATGGGAACAAAGGACACTCCAAAATCGTCGAACAAAAACTTTCATTATATTTTTTGAAATTGTTGTTCTTGCAATATTTATGTGTTTTGTGTATAGGATACAATTTCCTGGACTACAACATGTGTTTTTAGCATATAAAAAACAATAAAAATGCATATGATATTTTACGATTATGGTCAACTTTGAAGTATTGTGTCCATTTCAGAAAAAAATAGCATTTTTGATAAGCTTTAGTTTGAAATGTTTTTCATTTTTTTATTGGGTATCAAACAGGAGCTGCGTGACAGCTTTGTTTTCAAGACATGACCCATTTGAATAAATTTTGTTTTTATCTTTGACAATACAGCGGTGGGATTCGAACCAACAATTCCCATTCAGTACACGGGTGCATGGCCAATTATACAACGGTTGACCTATATGGTCTATGGATGTATTTGGCTAAATAAACATTTGAGTTTTGAATCCGTTTCACACCCTAGTCTTTTTGCGCAAGCGTTCAACACAACAATCGTCTATTATCGACGATATGTGCTTGTACCGCAACCACTCAGTATCAGTCGATGTGAACAAACACAGCTAATTTTTGTTGTACATCTTACATGCTGAAATATGTCCAGTACAGTATGAATATAACATTTAGAGCTGCCAGCCTCACCTCCGACCAGCCGTGTACTGAATGGGAATTGTGGGTTCGAATCCCACCGGTGTCCTTAGATTTTTCGCAAATTTTCTCACATACACGTCCCTAGCCGATTATATGTGCTAACCTCTCAGTATGTTCAAACTATCTTATTAAATTATGTAAGTTACGAAAACCACGCGAATTCCGAACGCCGTGCGAAACAACCACAGCGAGAAAAAAGGCTATTATCATTTAAAGAGTACTAACAAAATAAATGTGATAGCCTATGTTGGCAAGTTGATTAATTTGGGTTTTCTCCCTAGATATTCTACTTATGTTACTTTTGAGCTTTGTTTCCAATTAGTTATTTACCGCACGTATCAATAATTTCAAAATTTCGCAACCGTACCGAACAAATTCTAAACTACACAAGCTAAAAAAAAAAAAAAACTGTTGGTAAGCTCTACCGAATTGCGAATCACTTCAGCGTATGCTCCGTAGACGTAGGCGCGTTGATTCCGACAGCCCCGAAAAGTTAAAAGTGCTACAGTCACGTAGGGTTTAGTTCATTAATTAGAATTGACTGCTGTTTACAAATGTAAGTACTTGAACAAAAAGAAATAAGTAAACTCAAATGCTTTAACTGCATACATCAGAGATTTCGCGTATTGGGAGAATAATATAGTAATGGAGTACAATAAACTCAGGGGAATTCAATACCTACAAAAGGTTTAATGTTATTAATTGTCACATAGCTCTAATGTTACTTATTTCCTAAACTATTCCTCTCTTTGTTAATCTGCTTAATGCTATTGGTCTGCAAGATTTATTCTACAACTTTAAAGGTTAGGGTGGCAAAGGGAGACAAAGCGGACCCTCCGCATCTTAATTCTTTTGTTAATCTACTTAATGATATTAGACTTTCTGAAGTTTCTTATTTAAGTTCATTTGATGATTGTGATATCTCATTAGTCTAATTTAATAAATAATTGAAGTCTCTAATTCACTTAAGCAATCATAACCCATGCTTTATTGAGTGCCTGCACTTGTGCTTGTAATCTAAAGTTAAACGTGTCCCAAGTACTTTGACTTTGACTTGTATTTATTATATCTTAGTTCAACGCAGGTGACATTTTGGAGTGAATAAAATGCTTCACGTTGAAGTTAGTTTCCTAGCTGATTTTAAATTATATAGGGTATATGATCCAACTATGCTCACACGGTTCCACTATGTCGCACCACAGAAATACGTATGGGTATGTCACAATAGAAGCACGCCACAGTGGAAATCCCGAGCCATGGTTCAAACACTTATCCCAAATCAAAATGAAGCACATATAAGATTAGTTACAATACCATGTACAAAAATGGTGTTTAACATTGTTCCCTGAGTAATACCTCAATGAAAACAACAATGAAAGCTTGTCACGCAAATAGAAGGAGCACGGTTGGGCACTTTCTGAAATATTTCAATAGTATAATTCCCTTGCAAACCCAAATAAATCTATCTGCGTAAAAATAAATAAAATATGAGTGATTTGCGGAAAAACCCGCCAGTATCGCACCCAACGTCAGTGCCCATACGTGAGCGTACTACAACGCGGCTTTCAAACAAAGTGATACTAAACTGCTAGACTAGATATTTGGTTCTCTCATGCAGTGGTTCATCAGAGAAGGGAGGCTTAGTAATCCCCATCGCCTGCCCATGGCGCCATTCTATCGCGGCATGAGCCAGCAATGCCGGCCATAAACCTCCCGTCTCCAACACTCCACTATAAAGCATGAAATTAAGCCCGCCTTTGCTAATGGTGCAAAAACTAGCCAAGGGGAGGGTTTTAGTTTGTATTTTTTTTTTCTGAATTGAAAATCCAGTTTCCTATAACTTTTGAGACAAAGTTTAACGTTAACAAGTAACATTTAACGTTTTATGAAGTACTACAAGGCTTCACAACATTCATAAAACCCCGGTCAAGATAGCTTTGCCTTTATTACATCTACCAAAACCTCATTAAGACTAGAATCTGTCTAGTTGGCCCACCCTGAAGAAGGTTCTGAAGAGTGCATTATCGAGACATTTCAAGAATGATTTGCTGCAAAAAGGTTATATGACGAATGCATTGAGAACCATTTGAAATCCTTATTAAAAGTACAATAAAAGCCATATAGCACCAATACTTGTGCCATTTGGCTTTGTCGCTTGCTAAGCGCACTAAAAATAAAGCATCAATCAAGATAAAAAGGAATACATAAATATCGTCCGATCTTGCCAAATTCATTGTTCAAAAATAAATCTGTCAAAAATCCTTATAAATTTCCTCATCATTAAAGTTAAAGAATTACTAAGATTATCGAAACTCATAGTATGGTCTATTTTTAGGTGAAATCTAATGTGAAATGTGCTTCGGAAAATCGAAACTAAAAAAGTTCGCCTTCGGAAAACGTTGATTTGACTAATTATTTATAATTTAGGAAACAAAATATAGATATATGTATATGCACAGTCGAGACAATTTGATGATTTTCGTAATTTTTATTACGGCTCATTGTAATTCATCATAAGAATAAAGTTATTTTAAAGGAAAAACATCTTGAAAAACGAAGATTGTAAAAAAGCAAATGGAATAATAACAATATGGCGATAGCATAAAACTTTATTTTCCATAAGCCATTTGTGAAAAAGCTGTTTTGCTTTCGTGAACTCGCTAAACATTTTAATGCAGCATTTATGAAGATAATTTGCAGACTGAATTGTTTTTATCTGAAGCCATTTTGCTTGATCCAATTCCGTTTATTTATTTATTTAATTGATTCCATCAAAAGGCTTCAATAAGTCCCAATGATGTTAAGTAATACAAAAAAACAACATGATTGTCTGTGCTTAAAACTTAAACATTACACTGCTATTCACGGTTACCTGTGCCCGAAAATATCGAGATGAAACTACGGCGAAGCGTCTGACGTGGTACGTGAAAATCGAACACTGAGGCAACTCTGTTGAAAACTCGCTGCAGTCCGTTTATTGCTCCATTCATTCCGTAGTTCGTGCGACGAAAGGGAAGTCTCAGCATAAGACTGTTTCTTAGTGCACGTGGTCGTACATTCAAATCGATTTTTTCGAGGATAGTAGGACAATCGATTCTCCCTTGCAATGTATCGGCAACAAGTAAAGCCCTTGCAGCGTCTTTTCGGGTCGAAAGAGTTTCCAAACCAATCAGCTGACATCGGCTTTCATAGCTAGGCAAACGGAAAGGATCTCTCCAAGGCAATCGCCGAAGGGCGAAGCGTAAGAATCGGTGCTGGACTGATTCGACTCTTTCAACACCATTGTTGTAGCTTGGATTCCAAACTGCTGAACAATATTCAAGGACTGATCGGACCAGTGAGGAGTACAATGACTTCAGGCAATAAATATCAGTAAAGTTTTTGGTTATTCTAAAGATAAAGCCTAGTGTTCTGGAAGCTTTATCAACGACATACGAAATATGCTGCTTATATGTGAGTTGCGAATCCAAAATGACTCCCAAATCCTTCACGTGGCTCACTCGTTCAATTGCTGAACCCAATAGGTTGTAGTTGAAGATGATTGGTTCTTTTATCCGAGAAAAGGAGATTACTGAGCATTTCGCCGGGTTAACTTCCAGTCGGTTCAAGGTGCACCAGTCAGCAAAAGCATGAAGCTGGCGTTGAAGAAAGTGACAGTCGGCAATGGAACGAATCCGAAGGTATATTTTTAGATCGTCAGCATACGATAGTCGAGGTCCGTCAAGCACATAATTCACATCGTTGAAGTAGAGCAGGAAGATCAAAGGTCCAAGGTGGCTACCCTGGGGTATCCCCGATGTAGCAGGATAAGTATCAGATCGGTAATCGCCTATGGCAACCATCAGTTGGCGACCGGTTACATACGATCGAAACCATTGTAATAGGTTACCATTGATCCCAAGTCTGTCTAGTTTAGCAATAGCAATAGCATGGTTTAGCTTATCGAACACTGCTGACAGATCGGTATAAATCACATCCGTTTGAGCTCGGTCAACCATGGTATCAGTTACATAAGATGTGAGGCATAGCAGATTGGTGGTGGTGGAACGACCTGACATGAAGCCATGCTGATCATCACTCAAAACATGCTTGCAGTGAGAAAGTAGCGGTTCCATTATTACTAGTTCAAAAAGCTTCGATACGGTGCTCAGTGAGGTAATTCCACGATAGTTGTTGACATCTCGTTTGTTTCCTTTTTTGTGAACAGGAAACATGTGAGCAAATTTCCAGCAAGAAGGAAAAATACCACAGCGAAGCGATAATTGGAACACGTGACAGAGCGGAGTCAATAGACTATCGATATTCTTCTTGAGAAAGACGGACGGGATTCCATCGGGTCCAGGGTTGCAAGAAGATTTCAGCTTGGAAGCAGCTCTTAAAATAGTCATATCGTTGATGTCGATGCCATTTAATGTATCGCCGTGCATTGGAACGTTGCTTGCTGCGAGGTTAACATATTCGTCAGATAGGCTCTCGTCAGTGAAAACATCGGCAAATTTGAGAGAGAAGACTCGGCAAATCTCCTGATTTGTGGATCCCACTTCGCCATTGAACATCATGGACGATGGAAGACCGGATTCCTTTCGCTGCTCGTTTACATAGTTCCAAAAGGATTTCGGATGTGATCTCACCCTGCGCTGAATTCCCTGCTGATATCGCGAATAGCTTTGGCGACTGATCCGTTTGAATTGATGGTTTAGTCGAACATAATAGCATTTTAATTGGGACGTACGGTACTTGGTGTATTTGCGTAGTGTAGCTCTTTTAGTAGATTTCAGTCTACGGAGCTCCTTAGTCTGCCATGGATGATGAGCTGTTTTCTGGTGACTTATCTTCGGGACATGTCTGTCGATAGTATACGCCAAAATGTGTGAAAACGTTCTTGCGGCTACCTCAACATCGTGATGATCGAGGATGTTTTCCCAGTCCAAGCTGGAGAGCAAGTCTGAGATGCTGCGGTAATCTGCTTTTCGAAAATCGTAGGAAACAACAACGGGCGTTTCGTCGAAATCGTGAAGTAACTTGCTCTCCACAGTCACAATCAAAGGAAGGTGATGTGGAGTTGGTTTCACTAGTGGAGCGGGTGCACAGGAGATGAATGGAGCGACATCCTGAGAACTGACGAAACAAAGGTCCAAGCTGCGGTTGTTCTCGTTGACTACATGATTGATTTGCGATAACGTAGACGTACTGTAGCTATCAAGAAGCATAGTGGCTCCACAATGGAACACTGATCGTTCTGGATCCGGATACAGAAAACCTCTATGGGATGGTTGCCACGAGATACCAGGTAAATTGTAGTCTCCCAAGACAATAACCTCGTCAATAGCAGTTGCGCTTTCCAAGACAGCTTGAATTGAACGACAATGGGCGTCGATGAAATCTATATCTCGAGCTCGGTTTGGAGGTATGTAGACCACACATACAAACAACGTGCGATCCGCTAGGTCCACAGCTGCCCAGACCTGCTCTACGCTGTTCCACAGGTCATTTTCAATTGCTCTGGCTTTCAATTCAGAACCGACAGCCAAGAGGACACCACCTCCCGTTGATTTTCGGCTGTTGCGGGGGTTACGATCACAACGGAAAACCTCGTATTCAGATCCAAACACTTGATTGGAGATCGTGCGGGAGTCGAGCCAAGTCTCTGTGAGAGCAATAATATTATAGCATCGGTCAGATACGGATATACGATAGTCTAGTTTTATGACGGCATTAATGGTGGCAAAGTTGCCTGGAAAAAGTTAAACGTCAAAACTTGTTTATCTTTCGATATTTTTGTTGTGCAACCAATGCAACGATGTTTTACTCCAGCGTTGGATCAAAAAGTTGCGTGACATCCTTGATAAGGGCAATTCGTCTATTGGAAGCAGTTACTCGGGAATTGAGTTTACGTAACTTGGAACAGGTGGAAGCTCAATCGTTCCCGGAAAGTTTTCCTTCTTCCGGATGAGTTTCCTGTCAGCAGTTTTCCGCAGGCCCAGTTTGGCACTGATGCTATTCGGATCATCATCGCAACGTTGTTGCATTTATATTTGCATCATCATATGCTGTGTATTCCCATCAATGTTAAGCGTCTAATTTGACGGCTTTCAGTGCTTCGTAAACCGCATTCACTTCGCTCCTCTCAGCCGGATGCTCTGTTGTTGTTGACTGATTTTGTCGGAGCTGCCCCCCCCCCCCCCAGCATTGCTAGAATTATTACTCGATTGGCTCCTTTGGCATTTCCTTGTGACTCTGCGTTTGAATACCCCACCCGATTATGTTTTTTTTTCTGTCTCTAGGTGAATCCATCATTTTAGTTTTATTTGTAAACAGTGGGAGGTTTTGTGATACACTTCATTGACACCAAAACGCATCAATATATGATTTTTGTTCCCGTTTGAAACCGAACGGTTTCATAATTGCTTTTATAATGATAAAACACCTTTATGGAGTATTTTGTTGTGACATCAATAAAATTATAATAATATAATAATATAATTGATTTTCTGAACAATTTATAGAGGGGTAGAGAGCTGCATTAAATGCATTTTTAAAACCAGACACTTTCTGATTTTCTCGTCATACTTTAAAAGTTTTTAAAACAGTATAAAGCTGAACTATGGATCTCGAATTTTCGCCCTGTTAAATGCTGTATTTAAACTAAAAATATTGCTTATTGCCGTTATAAAACCACAATAAATCAGAGTGAAAGCCAAAAGGCTGTTAAATTGTTACTTGGGATATGTCATTTCGATTAGATGAGCCGTTTTTGCGCTATGATTTATTAAAAAATATTGAATGCACCATTGTGAAAAATTGGGCTTGAGTCAAAATAGCCAAACTCCGGTGTCACTTGGCGAGGAAGCCAACATTAGTACGAGAATAACCTTACTAATCGTACCAAGAAGGTAAATCTGGCCGGAAAAAGACGAACATGCTCCAACTGAAAGTGTTTTTGTGCACAATATTCCAGGAAAATATGATAGGTTTCTGCTTTTCTCCAATTTATGTAAAATAAATCAAATTGAAAGGAAGGCTAGTTGAATATGTACCCATGGCTCAAACATCCTCAGACGATAAATCGTATGCCAGAGTTGTTCAATATCAACACTTGGGGCATACAATAAATTTCAGATGAAACCGGTTCCCCTCAATGAATTTCCAACTGAGCTCAAAACGTGTAGAATAGGTATTATCAGATTACAGGAATACGAAACTGCATTTTGTTGGTATTGTTCTTCATCTAGAATGTGGATACACCCAATCCCTGCTTTACGCTGGTGTATTTGTTTAATTTTCCTTTTCTTTGGTTAAGCTTGAACATTTTTGTACCAGTTGCATCAAGCTTGAATATCTAAAAAAAATAAATAAAATAGAAACACGAAAAAAATACAATTGAGTGCAATTGAAATAGTCATCATCTAATCTGTAAATTTCAAGCTTTCGTTATCAAGACTTATTTGTCATTGAAATTTCGTAACATTTAAACTCATCTTAACGGCGAATTATCTAATCAGTCTTTGTAATAGGAGAGACTTACACTCTATCAATGTAAAATTCATCGACAAATCTTCCTTCCCTTCCGAAAATGTTAATCCACTCAACTCTACAAAGTCTGATTTACATGGACGATAACTTTACAAAACTTTACCGCTCGTCCCCCCCAAACTGGCACCATAAAGTAGCTCTGTGCCTGCATAAAACTCTCCCTTTCCGATCAGAAACCTGGAAAATTGCTACATATCGTCTGGAGATTTCTGCAAACAAGCTCTTTTCCCGCAATAAACTTCTCGTTCTTCTCAACGATTTTCTATTGGCGAGGTAAGCATCACAAGATACTTGCTACTGGGGGTAGGTGCTTCTAGTGGCTCACTGCTGACTGCCGATGCAACAATATAGAAAATTCTTCCCACGTTCCATCACTCAGTGTGTGCAAGCTCCTCCGGACTCGGAAGCTCTGAGCCGAGCTGAGCCAAACTAATGTACATATAGACCCCTCTCCCCTCCCCCACAGAGTCGCAAGCAAAGTGGAATGGCAATTCCTCTTTTATAGTCCTGTGCTTTTTCCCATCTACAAATTGCTCATCCCTGCCCACTTAAGTGCATCGTTGTACGAAAATTGTCGTAAACAACTCACTTGTCAGTCTTTGCTTCTGTTGCTGCTTCTGTAGGTCCATCGGGATCGCTGCTGCTGCTGCTGCAGTCAACGCTGTGCATCTTTGACTATTGTGTATGAGTTACGAAACTATACCCGTTTGTCCGTCGTATCGATGCGTAATTTGAATGCACTATTGCTTTGCTATTGCCAGGCGACGAGCACCCGATGGAAGAGTCACGGTAATTTTCCTTTTTTTCCGCCTTTCCACACACTGGACCACAAATTGCTGCAAAAAGCATGCATGTACCATTTATGAAACAATCGTGTAAAGCTCACGTGTGAGCCGTGACAAGAGAAAAGGAGGGAGGGAAAAACACAACGAACTAACGCGCCGGACACATCTTGAGAAGCAACAAACTTCTTGTCTCCAAAAGAACACACTAACCGACAGAGGAGACTTATTGACGTGCAGGGATTTCTTCCCGAATGCAGAGGGAAAAGAAAAGCACCATCAGACAAGCACACATGTGTGTGAGCTTTCGTACGTATGTTATGTGGGAAGTAAGAAGAGAGGTTGTCCGATGTGCATAAATTTAACTCTGACTGACTGACTGGATGAGGGGGAAGGAAGAGGAGCACGGTTGTTACATGGCAGGCTTCAGCTTATGCATGCATAAATATCGTTTGTTTCGGTCCTTTAGCTCCGGGCAGAGATGTCCTCTGTTGCCCTCTCGTGCTTTGTGATCGAGAAAATCGAACCAAATGGACACGGCATTCATCGGACGAGCCGGAAGATAAAGATCGTTTATTTCTACAATTAGATGTATTTTATGTAAACTTAACCTTTCGGAAGGTTACGGAGAGAACGCAGTAGGCTCGTCTCGAAAGTGGTTGATTTTTCGTTTTCGCTGTCACGTTTTGGATTTGTGTTTAATTTTCTGTCTGCATTTTGACTGCAACTGTGGAGGGAGAATATTTGTGTACGAAGATGTTGTGTTGTGGTCGTAAACGAAAGAGTATTCTTGAATACCGCGAGTGAATAGACCAGTGGTAGAACGTGGACCAAGTTTGGATAGATGCAGTAAGTAATTTAAAATTAATTATTAATGCTTATTTACCAATGCTAAAAATAATATTTTGGTATCTGGAAGTGTGTTTGCAGTACAGTATCGTTTTCGTTTTTGCGGTGTAGCTACACCGGTGCTACACCGTCGAACACCGAAAAAAATCAGGGTGTAGCTATTGGTTGCACCTTTGTTTACGAACAAATCTCACGTAACATTTCAAAAGGGCCTATCCTCGTTGATCGATTCTCTTCATCGACTTTCAGTTTGGTTTACCACGGCAACATAAACGAATTTCTCGCTAAGCTCGCAGCACAGTTCGACAGAAGATGATGTTAGCTTGCGCCTGAAACAACACACTGAATGGGAAATTCATTTGCAGTCGGGTTATTCGCGAAAGAGAAAATCGATGAAGAGAATCGATCAACAATGATAGGCCCTTTTATCGTGTTGCGTGAGAAATGATGGTGAGCTGTCAATGACTCGCGCTTATTGCTGCTTACACTACACAGTACCGACATTCGTACACCCTGTTGAATTTGTTTATTTATATGCAAAAATGTAAATATTATACATGAATACATATTCATGTTCATTCATGCATTAGCTTGATGTTTACGTCAACAATTAAGCAGTATGTCATGCAATTAAAATAAGAAAAATAAAAACCTTATCACGTGTCGGGCATTTCTGTCAATCGGTTGGGTTCTTAACGATTTTCTAAGACAATCTCTCGGATTTACTTCAAGTTGTTAAGCGTATTTAAGTGATTTTTGCAAGTAGTTTCCTGAAGATCGACCGGAAAGGTAAGTGTTTATCGTTTTATAACTCAATTATATGCAATGGATCATTCATATGGTATTTATTTATCAAAATTAGTACTGTACGGATTTCGATTCATATATAACACCTGATTCCTAATCCGTACACTTGTGCACTAACAATGACGATTCTGCTTTATCCAATGTTTTTCAGCAGATCATGGAAGCTTAATACATTTAGGAGGATTTGGAGAAGACTGTAGCAATGATGCGTGCGGGGAAATCTTACCGAGAAGCATCCAGAGATTTTGCCGTTCCATTCACCACCATAAGAGATGCCGTATTGAATCACTACTCTCTTATTTTATTCGGATTGTAAATGTTATATTATTAATATCTTTTAATGAAGAGCGTCAAGAACCAGATATCTTCTACAGGATATCACCAACACGCATACACAAATTACAGAGAGCAGACAGAAATGGGCAAGAGAGCATTCCCAGCAGTAGCCACCAGCGAGGAATTGCCGGAAGTATACATGAAAATAGAGCGGGAGAAAAGTGATAAAGGATTGAGAAACGACAAAAGAAAAAGGTTGAGCGAGGGAGGAAGAGGAGGAAGAAGAGGAAGAAGAGGAAAGAAAGTTGGAAGCAAGAAAGCATTATAACTTGAAAAGGCAATGGCAACAATGGAGAAGAAGCAGAAGAAAGCTGCGGAAAAGAAGCAATGAAAGATTTGCATTTTTATGAATATTACTCTCTTGACGTTTTACATTAAATTAAGTTATAACTTACTTAACTATATTCGTTAACTTACCAATTTTATTTTTCATGCACAAAACGAAAAACTAATCCTTGATGTTAGTTCATTGTCTTTTTTTTTCTTGGATTCTAAAACGCTGTATAGACTGGAGAGTTATAACATGTTATAACGGTTGTCAAAGAATTGCAACACAGAAACCACCATCAAGATAACACTATAATATGTTATAACTCTGTAGTCTGAACGTACTATAAGATGGTTGTATTTATATTTTCACTTATCCGCCATTAGCAAAAACGAATACGACATTAGATAAACTGGCATCTATAGAAAAAAGACAATTTTCTCTAAGTTCAAACAATATTTAAAAAATCTTAGTGCGACATTTCGCTTTTTGAATCTTAGTCTAATCGTCCTAAAATTATAAATAATGTCTCCACCTTGTTGAACTTTTGCTCTCTACGGTAATCTCGTCAAAGTCATCTGCGTTAGCATCGTACCAGAAACGATGCTTTACGAATACCTCCTTCCAGAACAAAATAAAAAAAACTAGGCTACCGTAAAAACGAGAAAACTCGTCGCTGCAGTTAGGATAAAAGCGAAACTAAATGCTTCACTTATTTTCCGAAGCCAAACCGCAGAATCCTGACGTTAGTTGGTTGGATGCTGGTTCGATCGACCCTGTGAAGCCGACTAAAGTATGGCTATATCACACGAAACTGCACATCGGCTAGCACCTGACGACGACGAAGTGGGGGAGAATTTGTCCGCTCCATTCCGTTGCCGATAGTCGGTGTTCGATTTTCTGGTTCAACAGGGAACATCATCAAGGTGTGCATTTTTGCCACTCCTGCTGCACACTAACTGTGTCCAGTTGGGGTGTTAAAATTTACTCCAAATATTCGATTTATTTCGAGTGGAATGTTGATGCTGTTATCCCGGGTTCGGATTTCGCCCTCTTTCCACCTCCATCGACGGTCAGCTAGTTGCAGAGTGCAGCAAATCTGGACGACTCGACAGCAGTGTTTGTGCTTCCAATGTGAACTTACGGTGGCAGTTTTCGGTTCTGGTTCCGGATAAAGTTGCACCTTTTATTGCGGCCTGTAATTATTGCTGGCTTCCGAGTTAAGAAGATAAATTATGATACATTGGCGTGGCAACTTTTAATACTTTCACTCGTTCGCCTGTCGTTCTGTCGAAGTACAAGCGGGCAGGCAGACAGTGCTCGAGAAGCTAATCGGATCAGAGCCAGCACTGGAGTTCTTGCCTGCAGGCAAGAGTTTGCAGATTTATGAAGACAGATGCACCACACATGAGAGGCTTTAAATTTTAGGATTCTCGTTAGTGGCCTCCGCTGTCTGGATGTTGGAAGAAAGAGGACACCGCAGTGGGAGGAATAGTTTAACCGCAAAATCATCACCATCTCAACTTTAGCTCTCGAGCTCGAACTTGACCGCAACCGAACCGTGTCCGAGAGGCCAATCGGCTCATTACCGGTAAACCACAGAATCTAAATTAACAATATTGCATTTACATGTCCATCAAATTATCCTACAATTTTCAGTGCATAAACACCCACCCTGTCGTGCTCCAGTAGTTTCGAACCGACCGGTCCTGGCAATCCGAATGCCGCTATCAATTAGATTAAATTAAATTAAAGACTTAAATCAGTTCACATGGACACACGTGCTGCGTGCGGGTGGGTGGTCGAATGCGTCGAGGGCACCTAATCCCAATTCAAAACGTTCCGATTCCAACCGAGAGGCATCACCATCATCATCATCATGATCAGATCAGACCTCGTCAGCATTGGAAGCACATACGAAAGCAATTTGCTTTAATTTATATCCTCCCGGCTGCTGTCTCTCGTCGCTCCTCTCGTCCTCGTCATCTTCAAAACGAACCAACAGCAGCAGCAGCAGCAGCAGCAGCCAGGATATGGACCTGACTTCTTCCTTTGCGGCCGTTCCGGTAGACCAACCAAAGAACCGTAAGAGGGGCTCCCACCTGAACCAGGAGGTTGGCCGGTGCTGCTCTCAAGTATGGTTTTGTGGTTTCTGCAGAAGGCCCTTCCGATACGATAGTGGGTGCAAAATACAAAATGGACACCAACAGACAGACAGATGAGTGGATTATAAAACACACATTAGAGATGGAACCGAAAGTGAAGCTTTAAATCTTCGCTTTACTTAGTCGAGGGAATGCATTATTCGGAAGGGGAGATCCTGTGGCAATTAAGTAACAGCGAGAGGATGAATGATTCATTTTAGATGTTAAAAAGATAGATACTGTGCTTGCTGTGAGTCACCTCTTCCGAGAAGGACGTAAATCTACAAAATAGCAACACTAATCATTGGCATTACCCTGCACACAATCAATTGTGTGTGCGTGTGTGTGTGCTTCAGTTGGCATAAGGGTTTTGCGTATCACAAATTGAAGGTACGGTTTTGGTTAAAGATTGGAGAGCAATTTAGAAACATTCATGCTCTTTTTTCTGGGGCTCAAGTGTGTAAAATTGACTGCTCTTATTTCAAGCTGAACAATGCATCAGGTGCTGAGTAACATTGATCGATTCTCTTCATCGAGTTTCTCTGTCGTTAATATATTGGGTTCAAAACTGTTTGTTATCGTGTTTGTCGTATTAGAAGCTGGATAAAACCTTCTTTCATCGATCTGTGTGCTGAAAATAGCAGGGAAAGTCTTACCACGGCCGAGAAAATCTGTCAATGTTACTTAGCACAGCGGTTCCGGTGTTGTAGTGGTAAGCGTGATTGCCTCTCACTTCAAAGGGCCTGGATTCAATCCCAGTCGCGACGCCGGGATTTTCTGAGGTATAAAATCTCTGATCACGCCTTCGGAAGGGAAGTAAAACCGGCTCCCCGGTTCATGTGTTCATAGCACCTAATACATTGTTCATACAATTTCTGGTGCATAATTTGCATCGCTATGATAAATTGAATGAACAGAAAATTTCTGGTGGAAAACTTTCACTGGTCTGGTGAAGGTACAACCTTTATTTAAAATTAAGCCATATTGAAAATTTCTGGTGTAAAATTTGCACCATTCTGATGATTGGAGGGAAATTGCTAAACTGAAAATTTATGATGAAAAATCTGAAAATAGGTGCAAGCTTTATTTGGTGAAAAACTTGCAACATTCTGGTGATAGGAGAAACCAAATATATTGAAAATTATTGGTGTAAAATGGAAAAGGAAATCTGTACCAATCAGAATATCGGAGAAGCAATTTTTGTTGAACATTAACGGTGGAAAATTTGCATAGTTCTGGTCAATTGAAATTTTTAGTGTAAAATTACCTGGGGGCAAGTTTGTATTGAAAATTTCTGGTGTAAGATTTGCAGGAACAAGCTGAATTGAACATTTCTGGTAGAAAAACTACAACGTTTTGGTGAATGGACGGACAACTTAAGCTTGACTTCCGAGAAGAACCTCAAGGGTATAGAATTCTGATGACAGTTTCAAAAGAAAATATTTTTGTGGGCGATTCCATGAAAATTCTGCGAATAATTTCTTGTGAATTCTGCAGATAGTTTGAAGATAATTTCTAATATAATACCGAGAGAATCAAATTTTGAATGAAATTTCGAAGGGTTTCAAGGGAATTCCGAGGATAATTTCAAGCTCATTCTGAGAAGAATTTTTGGAGATTACAGAGTAAATTCCTCTGAAACTTTAGGGAAATTTCAGCTCCAAGGTGTTCTGAGAAAAAAAAAGTTCTAAAATGTTCCGAGACGAACCTCAAGGATATTGAATTCTTAGAGCAGTTCCAAAATATTTCTGGGGAGAGTTCAAAGAAAATTCTGCGGATAATTTTTAGTGCATCTTGCAGATAGTTCCAAGATAATTTGGAAAATAATACCGAGAAAATCAAATTTTGAGTAAAATTCCAAAGGGATTTTAAGCAAAATTTCAAGCGAATTCCGCGGATACTTTCTAGCTCATTACGGGAAAAATATCTGGAACTCTAAAGGAATTTCTGTTTCAATGTGTTCTGAGAAAAATCCTGAAGAGTTCTAAGTATAATTCCAGTGGACTTCTGAAATGAATTTCAAAGGAGCTCTTAGGAGAGTTCTAAAAAAATCTGAGAATAACCTCAAGCATATTGAATTCTGAGGACAGTTCCAAAGCATTTCTGGAGAGTATTCCAAGAAAATTATTGAATAATTTCTAGTGAATCCTGCAAATAGTTCCAATATAATTCTGAAAAGAATACCGAGAAAATTAAATTTTGAGCAAAATTCCAAAGGGATTTTGTGGAAAATTTCAAGGGAGTACCGATAATTTCTAGCTCATTCCGGGAATAATTCTGGATAATACTGAGGTAATTATTTTGAAACTCTAATAGAATTTCAGTTCCAAGGTGTTCTGATTAAAAGCCAAGAAGAGTTCTAAAAATAATTCCAGAGGACTTCTGAGAAAAATTTCGAAAAGAACCTCAAGGAATTCTGAGGATTGACTTTTTTGCAACTGTACAAAGCTAAGAGACAGCTTTTGGATTCCCTAATTGATTGCCATTTAACTCTGGTCTATTGTTGTCTTACTAAGAATTCGCATAAGAATCTTCTTTGAAAATTTCAAGACATTTGTTACCGTGGTTGAAAAGTTACAGCTGTTTATTTGGGTTGTAATAAATTCGGGTTTGTCCTTTTATCGTCTTTAAAACATGTTGAATGTTCGGCAGCATTTCCTGTCACCCCGACTGGCGGTACTTTGGGACAAGGTTGACATGCTCAATCCTTTGCACAAGTCGTAATTCCGTTAACAATCCTGTACTCCAATCATTACATATTGTTTAAACCTTTTCAATTATTCTATTAGCCTTGGCATTTAGTTCAAAATTTGAAAAAATAATTAGAACTACAATTTTCGCTGAAAATAACCAAGTACAACGTACTCGCACTGTACTGTTGCTGAATATTGTGAAAACCTTCCGAGGAAAACCAGTGGCAGTCATTGCAGATGAGACGAGCGATTGTGGCCACCCGAACAGTTGGCGATTGTCATCAGGTATATTGAGAATGATGGGATTAAATTGCCAATTCCATTTGTCTGAGAGCAGTTTGCATTGAAGAAGATGAACCATCACCGGAGCAAAAAAGAGATAAAATAAGCTAAATTTAACAGTAGGGAAACAGTGGTGGGTGGACAGCACCATCCACCACGCACTTTGGAGTACTTCCTATCCCCAGACTAAATGCACCTTAGAAGAAAAAAATGCCCCTCCTTAACAAGATTCCTGTGCGCTAGTGATTTATTTAGATAATTTTTATCCATGCCAAGGTATTCGGCAACCGTTTATCCGTAGTGGAATAACATATTACTTCAAATCAAACCCTAATTTTTCTTTCGGGAGTGTACCAACCAAATGATTAGGTTGCTTATGAGATATACCCAGATTTTCAAAGAAATAAAATCGTATGGAAAACTTTTAGGGTGCATGCATTAAATACGTCACGTGTTTCCTATACCTAATGCATTTCTTACACTCACAGTGAGACAGCCAAAAACCATTCAAAATCAGTGCAACCATCTAATTCGGAAAATCCTTCCACATATCCCCGAGGAGCATTTCTGTGCCACCTAGACCACAGAAATGGAACCGAAATTGCTCTCATTTTCCTACACAGGCAGCAAGAGCTCGACCACCGAGTGCAAGAGAAATTCCCGCCTACTGTGATGTGCGAGGATCAACTGGTAGGTACCTGCTCCCCTCATCGGGGCAAATAGCGCTGCATTTAATCAAGCAATGAGCTATACCACCTGGTGGAATCAACTACCGCACGATGCCCGCTGCGACGAGTGGAGGATCGAAGGGGGAACGTGTCCCTAAGCTATTCCTGGATTCCTCCTGCTGCTTTCAGTAGAGTCTCGCGCACAAGGAAGGATCAAAACGAGGGCACAGGAAGGAAGTAGCAGCAGTAGCAGCAGCAGCAGAAAAAAGCAGAATGAGAAAATCCGATAGCACCACTCTGAGCACAGTAGACCATAGGGAAGTGCACCCGATGCATTCCGGAGAAAGTAGATAGAATTTTTACAATCATATTAATGCATCATCATCGGGTTGAAGCAGCGGCAGCAGCAGCATTCAGGAATCTGTTAGCCTGGGAAGTTGACGTGACGGAAAGGGGAGCGGAAATTCTACATTCATCAGCATAGCGTAATGGAGCCCTTTGGTGATGAGAAATTTAATTTTCAAATGCTGGCTACAGAACGGAGGTGTGGGCATCAGGAGGAAACGTTTCGATTTCATTCCGGGAACTGTGGATGGATATCCGAATGGATGCCACACCGACGACGGACGGACGAACGGGCGGGATGCTGTTGATGCTGATTCATGTGTTTTATCAATGGCGATTTGCTGATTGTGCATACGGTAGGAATAGACACATATATGACGATGCGACGGATCGAGGCAGCCTTTGGATTTTGCAATGAGCTTCGCATGGTCGGCCGACTTCGATGATACACTCAGCAGATTGTGAGCATTAGAGAGTCTCTATCGCCCTCGGATTCCTACTTTAATATTCTAATGAAAAATAAACATCGGCGATCATGATGATGATGATGATGACGAAGCTGCTCTTGATGAGATGGATAGCTTCGAGTCGCGATTATACCTGAAGAGCAGCGGCGCATTTTGCAACGGACGTAAAATGTGGGTAAACAGAGGGAGAATTTAAATTAGGGCATCTCCAGCGGCTGGTATACGACCGCGTCGATACATCCATCGTTGATGGCAGGGAACCTAATTAGGAAGGAAACCTTGATTGATTCCCATATGGCATTGGAGATTTGCTGTCTTCTTTCTCCACCCACTAGGGAACGCAGATCAATGTCATTTTTTTTCGTACCATCATACATGTGCTTGACTTGCCCGCACCCAGTCTCCCATACACTTCAGCAGATTTCAATTACTTTATTCCCCGGTGTTTTTCCAGAGGAAAAAATGAGAACATATACCTTCGCAGTTTGTTAGCTTCTATGAATTTTCTTTGACGTCTGGCAAGGAGAAAGCGCTTGTCTGCACATTTCGGTTTTTTGTTCTCGTCCTAATAAATTAGTCAAAATCTCAGAGGTAAGCTCGGGGCGGGCAGAGATGGTGAACATCCTCATAACAGTCTGCCCCATCGGCTATTGGGGGAAAATTGATCGAGGGAGTTTCGAGAATTGGACTGTCTTGTTGCAGGGCTTGCGTTGTGCATAAAAATGAGATCTTATGGATGTCTTTGAAATTGTGATTTGTCGAGAGCAACACACCAGTACGGTTCGTTGAAAGTTTCTTGAGTTGCTCTGGTACTGGAGATGAGTCTGCTGTTAACTTTCTTAACGAAGCAAGTCATATAATTTCGACTCTTTTGAGTACCCGCTAGATTGACACATATTCTTTGGCACGCCATCGAGAGCAGCGTTCGTGCAAATGTAATCATTTCATGCCTCACCCTTTCCACCACTTTTTTGAATGTGTTTCTTTTTTCTGCAGAGGTTCTAGCACTTCAAACAGATGGGTCCCGCCCTGATGTGTATCATCGCCTGCTTTGTGCGTTTCAGTTTCACAAATCGTCTTCTTTCAAACGTTCACCCGTGATTGCTTTGTGTACTTTTTTTCAGTTCCAGTTGTTCGCGGAAAGTAACAGCGCCCTCAGTAGGCCATGCATGTAACGAAACACGCTAGGTGTGTTACACGCTCATGTTACCATGGCGCGGAGGAGTGCAAAAAGGCGTTTAGCTGGGATTTGTCAGACATTCTCTCTTGATAAAACGCAACCCGGTCTTGTGAGTTCCCGGCGCGAACGAAAGTGATGACGGTTCGTGGTAATTCAGGCGAAGTTGGGTGTCATGCTTCGCTCTGCGGCTCTAAAGTGCTTTGCGAAAGTGAGAATGAAAAAATAATCAAGTTTCCAGAGATCGAAAGGATCCCCAGATGTGGGATACCATATTTTCATCAGACAGACACGAAAACACGTACATCACGCGCGCGTCACATTCGCGGGATAGATTCATACCCGTTTAGGAGCATTGTAGATCGAAACCAGCCAGCCAGCGGCATCGCCACAGCGCAGAGGTGGAAAATTATTAAACGACTTTTGAGACTTGACGAAGCTGTCCATCAAAAGTCGTTGCCGTTGTCGTTGTCATGGCAGTCGCATCGAGTGATGCACTCGGCCACGACAGGGCGCGATGCAATCTGGATCATGTTGCTCTTGAGAGGCGACCGGTTGCATAATTTAGTGTCGGAGGTGAGAGTGTTTACAATGCACCCTAGCGTCTCTTGGGCGTGAAGGTGTTTTCTTTAGCAATCACACACCCTTGATGGAGAGTGAGTGTTGCGGGGAATGCGAAACGTGGTCAGCAGCACGATTTTTATACAGCAGGCCATGGTTGTTATGGTTGCTATGTAAACAATACCTTCTAGAGAGATGGCATCTGTTGAGTGGACTAATGGATCGCTTTCAAAAGTAGTTTTGAGAAACATGTTTACACTCATGTCGTCGTTTCAATTCGACGCTTGGCAGCCCTTGCAGTTTGGACGGAGATACACTTTTTTGAAATCATTCGAGGTATTTTAATATATTTTATTGTGATAAATGAGCATTCATATTATTGTCATACTATAAAGCATGACCCTCCTGTAGGCAGCTGGATTAGATTCCTGGTCCGGTTTAGAAATTTTTGGGTTGAAACATTTGTTGACTTTCCTGGGCATATAGTATAATTCTAGAGTAACATTTGAAATGGGCCTATGTACAAAACGTAAACAAACCAGAAAATGAATTTCAAATTTTTCCGCCATTATTCAATTCATATTTAAGAAAATTGAAGTAGGGGAAATGGCTCTAATGTTGGCCTATGGATCTAAGAGTGGGCCCATCGCTAAAAATATGCGATTTATCAATTTTATCTAGATGAACGCGTCATTGGGACGGTACTTATGGATATTTTTGGTCGCTATTGAAAATTTAGTCGATTGCTGAATTTATGTATGGGCCCAAATTAGGGACATTTAGGCCGACATTACATACATTTCCCCTAATTTAGACATTTATATTGTTCACAATAACAATAGTAACTGTATCTCAGTAGACAACATCCAAACTATGTGAAAACCTTTCAAAACTATATGAAAATCGATTACATTTAATTTCATAAATTAATAAGCCTTTTTGTGAATCTTCCATTGGCCCTTTTTGTTAAGACAACGGCTTGCCTTTTCGCAACGTCAAATAAATGCAACACAAATCATCGGCCCTGTTTCATCTAGTAGGGCCTAGCTTTGGCTTAGCCTATCAATGAAATGAAATAAATGAATTGTTGGCCATTTTAGCGTGCGGGCCTATTAATTAATTGAAAAATTTCGTTGATTGGCCGTTTCAAAAATCGAGTTATTTTTAATGATTTTTCTCGATTATGCGGAACTTTCCTACACGATTAGTAGCTATCAAGCGGTGCTAAAGAATGGTATCAAAACCCGATTTGTTTACGTTTTGGAAATGGGCCCATTTCAAATGTTACTCGAAAATTGTACTTGCCACGCAAAAAACACTAAGTTTAGAGCCGTTACTTATTTCCTTTAAAATCATTTTCCGTCACAATTTTTTTATGGCGTCTTCTTATTAAATTAATTTAAGAGTCTTTATCATCCAGAAGTTCTCTGCAGAACATTAAAAAAATTCATGAAATTCGTCTTTATATTCTGAACTAATTTTAAACTTTATTTTTAAGAATTCGCTAATCCATACGTCGATTTTTTTAATTCGCTTGAATTCTCCTTATCATTCCCATGCAATCCACATTTGAATTGCCTTTTTTTTAGAATGATCCTTGAGTTCTCCTCTAAATTCTTGTGAATATTCTTCTTAAGCTATCTATAAATTCTTTTTGAGATGCTCCTGAAACCA
Source organism: Ochlerotatus camptorhynchus (assembly GCF_037179485.1). Taxonomy (NCBI): domain Eukaryota; kingdom Metazoa; phylum Arthropoda; class Insecta; order Diptera; family Culicidae; genus Ochlerotatus; species Ochlerotatus camptorhynchus. Next base: position 1,274,382 of record NW_027040929.1, read on the forward strand.
TCCTTGGAATTTCCTTAAAAATCTTCGTACAATTGACCACTTTGTCAAGCAGTTTTGGTGTGACTTTCTACCAGCGATTTCACAAAACTGGACCAACTAATTTCTATTTTTTGTGAAACGCACAAATGTTGGCTACTTTTCTCGAGGTTTTGAAACAAAAAATCTCAAAATAATGTTTCATTTCAAAGTTAAGTAAACGTCATTTTATCTGCTCGAATGAAGTGGTTAATTCCATTGACCCGCAAAATTTGACTTCCTTGTTATTTTTCATGGCTCCTGGAATTCTCTCTACAATCACCATAGAATTGTTCACAGAGCTACTTAAAAAATACTCTGAACTAACACAATTGACTTGGAGTTCTAGTAAAATACTCTTTAAGAGTTCATTCCAAAGAACATTTTCTTTGAAATACCTTGGTGTTATCTCTAGAAATAATTCTAAAATCTGCCCAAAATTGCTTTGGAAAAAAAGGGGTAAATTCTCTTAATGGTTCTTCAAAATAACTATATCCTAAAAATCTAGTCCAGTCCAAGAGTCTTAATATGTACATAAGGTCGAATCTATTTTTTTTAATACAGGTCAAAATAGGTATATTTTTACCGATTTTTATGAAAATTGCCGGGTTTGATGAAACTGGTTGTAAATGAAAGCTCCCAAGTAACAATTCAAGCTAAATTGTAAGAACAAAGGTTGGTTATTGGTTGATTTAAGGTATACGAAGCTGATTAACACCAGGCTGAATATACAGTTGATTAGTAGTGCATGAAGCGAATTGTATCCCCATAATTCAACCTCAGTAAGTTAGCTGATATAAAGAATGAACAAGACTGATTTAAGCTTAATACTACTCCACAAACCAGCAATACGCTACAAATATTCTGATAGCTTGATAGAATAATATGAATTTATTGCACAATATTGTTAAATGTCGTCAGTTGCATTTCCGACATTTTAGTTATTCTAAATTCACTGCCTACCTTTCTAATCCCAAGCAGCACCAGCAGTAGAGACAATTGACAAGGAAGAGGAGCTTTTTAAGAATAGTTCCACCTAGAAGTGGACTGCGACGACGTCAGAAGTATTAACATTAGTATTCCTGTGTTTTGTCTGTTCACCACTTTATATTGCACTTATTATTATTATTATTTATCTTTATTAGGGAGGCTTTCATATTGCACTTAATTTTCATACCGCATTTCAAAAATAGAATTCAATAATAGCACTAAAATAGCATCGAAATACATCGCGCACTTGTGTCCACATTGTGTTTACTGCACTTGAAATGAGAGAGATTTGTTTTACTGTCACAATTTATTGTTTATAATTCGGGATTGCTGTATAATACTCTTCCGGTTGCTATTATTCATCTTAATTTTGACGTGCTTCATGTTAATGATCATACCTTCTGCCTCAAATATGCTTATGTGGTCGAGTGGGTATAGTTGACGCCTGTGAATCAGCGACTGCCGGTTCGAATCCCGAAATGTAAAGGTAATTTTTTTGACATATAATAACAATATAAATATGTAAATCCAATTAGTCAGCAACATTCTAAAGCAGTCTCATGAAAAAAAATATAAGATGTGAAGCGGTCTTCCATTATATTTTTTTAAATAAAAAATTAAGGCTGAACATGGTGCAACAATTATTAAAACTAAGCCTGAATTAAAATCGTTGAAAGAACACTTGTTAAGCATCAATTTGTTACCTGGGCTGTATCTTTATTACTTTCATTTGTTTTAGTGTGGATCTGACTGAATAGCCACCTTAAATTGGTACCAAACAAGCAAGAAACCAATTTTAAGCACTTAATTAAATGTGTATCTCTGATGTTAACCTACACTTTAATCGTTCTCTTATGTGCGCTGGAGCGTTAATTATTTAGGGTTATGAGTTCCTTTTTCCACACTATGGTAAGTGTGCCTGTTATGGCAATAGTGTTCTAGTTTTTGGCCCTAGGGCTTAACTCAAATTTGAAATAAATTTTTAAGATTTTATATGGCGAAATATATGCTCTAACCTAGTATCGAAATACATTTGATAAAAAAACTAATAAAAATGAAAATTAAGTTCAATTAGAGGACCACTAGGGCCAAAAACTTGCTCACTTACCCTATGCCGACTGAACGTGGGTAGACTAAAGTTTGAGAAACGTTGCTCTATAAATCTGGCACTTAAAAATGTTTCAGAGTTTAGAGCTAAGAATAATTTATTTTATCGACCTTGGTAATGGGGTAAAGCGATTCCAATGAATATTACTGGGAGACACTTTCACGTTATTTTTGATTCAATATTCACTTATTAGTACAGTCAACTCTCCCTTACTGGTCCTCACTCGATGGACACCCAAGTTAAACACTTTTCCCATAAAAAAATTCAAGATGAATCTCCGTACTTCATTATCTGCTCTAATTAAATGTTGCATTCAGTTTCGTGTTACGGATGATTGACTGTAGATTGACTATTAGACCATTTCACGGTAAAGCGCAAGAATAAAGTAATTGATTAATGAACTAAACTGTTTTCGTCATCAATAATTATTTCAAATATGATAATTTTGAACCCATGACACAATCTCTGATTTTTTTTCAATGTCCCAATCCAATCCTAACAATGTAGTGCTTCTACTCCTAACCTAACAAAAGCCATGTAATTAAATTCAGCTTCCGCTGCACAACCTGTCCGTGCCAAATCCCAATCAACAGCAACCAGCGCATGGTATCGGTGAGGCATACCATTACACAAGTTCTATTGTTTACTTTCCACATAGCACTAGGCCTTGGATTCGAATTTCGTTGACCACAGGTAAAAAAAACAACCCACCGTCAGATCTTTGAAATTCAATAACCATGGAACAAAAGTCACCTAACCTCACACAGAACACATGTCAACCAGAAGGTAGTTTCGCATTGCATACCAACCTAGTGAGCGGTTTTTTTTCGCAATGGAATGTTGCCTCTATCCCTAACCTAGCCATCCCAGCATAACTCGCTAAGGGATCCAATTAAAAAAGCGAATGTTGGTGTTTTTGATCATCTGCCAGAAACAAACAAACAAGAGGCTCTCAGAGGCACGCCTGTGACATTGCCGCTGCTGGCTGGCTGCTCGTACAGGTGGCTGCTTCAACGTGAATTGACAGAAGTTTTAATTAATTTTCGATACACCCTCCAACACCCGAAATGGAAACTCTCCTGCCCGGTCGATCACGGAGTAGTTCCGCACCGTTTTTGGGTGTCGTCGGCAGTCGCTAGTGTGCCATTGTTTGTTTACTTAGCACTATGACGGGTTAGTTGCGAGCTACTGGAACTCGATCCCGACGACGTGGGTGGCTTCGTGGGTATGTTTGCCTAACATTTCTATTAAATAATTTATCAAAAGAAGCTTCAATTTCCCGTTCCCAGCGCCGTCGTCTTTCGAGTTGACGTCGAGTGGAAGTTGTTCAACAGACCAACAGATGGGTAAGGAAAGGGTTTTCAGCGTTTTGAGAAATATGATCCTCCTCCAATGTTTATCCTATCTCTGCACTCAGACTCGGAATCGTCGCATCGTTGTCGTCGTCGTCGTCGTTGTCCTGACGGGATGGTCTTACCTAGATTTCCGCTCGGAATGTACACGTTGCCCGATGGCGTTCGCACCAGACACGACGGCTCAAAGTCGACGCCTAGCTCCGTAGGGTTACCGGTGACGCGACCATTCATCCGATTCATTGTTGGATTACGCGGTGGTACATCTGGTGGAGCTGAAGGCGGAACTCCGTCCAGGAGGCAGCCTGGCGGGGGTTGGGGAGAGAGATTGAAAGAGACAGGTTAGTTATGGTTTACGGTTTCAATTGTGCGGGCGGATGAGGTGAAAAAGGTGCCGTTGCATTGATTGGTTTGATGAGGAATGAATCTGATGCGCACGTAAATATACACATACATACATGAAGTGGTAAGAAGGTGAGTAACGACGTTGATGAAATAAAAACGTTTGATATATAGGTATTTGCAAGCGATTTAGGTGAACATTTGTGCGATTTGATAGTCTCACAGCTGGTTAGCTTCATTGTCGATGTTATCAGAAGCCGGTTTTGATAGAAATTCGAGACCAAAAGTCTCATACAAATCGGAGAAGGTCGTTTTTGAATCGTTTCATTTTATTTTCGCTTTTTGGGCTAAAACTGCTCACTGGCATTTTTATGAAGATGTTAACCGCTATTAATTTCTTCCAGTAGTTGTCATCAAACTTTTCTGAAGTTCCTTCATTTTGACTCTAAATTTATCATGAATTTATGTTGGTTTCTGTCAAAAATTTCCATAATTCATGTAAGATTCAATCTGTGCATCATTATGAGTGCATATGACCTGACAACTTTCTCTTTCAAATGTCGATCACCAACGACCGAGTTCCTCACAGACTCTGGCCACCAATCGGTGTCTATAAACAGTGTGTTCCAAGCGAACAAGACAATCCACGTGAGAAGCGGAACGACTTAATCGCAGCCCACAACTGTCACCTATTTATCATAATTCCAGCGATAGTCTCTATAATGTGTTTACATTCGTACACAGACACATAATTCCTCGGCACGAGTCCGGTAAATGTTGTCGAGTCTCGCTGCATCATAAACTTGCGCTAGGTACCAATGCGTGTGCTGATGGCCAGAGTACATAATAATTTGCTCATCATCGTCATCATCCAAACTCATCCGACGAAGCATTTTAGCCACCGGCGAAATGAACATCGCAATAATCACTATCATTACCACGCACTCACTCACTCACCTGCTTCTCGCCATTTGTCGGATTCTGATCCGGCTAATATTTGTGACGTTCTGGATGTCGTTGTTGTTGTTATTGTTATTATTGTCTCACACACCCATCAATGACAGCTAGGGCGAAAACATCTCCTCATGCTCTGCCGAACGACGACGGACGAGACGCGAATCAAACCGGTAGAAGCGATGTCATGACATGCTGTGATTTATGAACCAACGATTGTTGTCGTCGTTGTTGTTGTTGTTGTTGTTGTTGTTGTCGTTATCCTGCCTGACTAGTCTTTGATGTTTGCGGGCTAGAGCTAGTGTGCAGGGTCTCATCATCATAAATCTCATTTCCGTACGCTGTCTGAGCAATTATCAATCACGCATTGCACGCCCCACCCTCGCAGAAGCATAAAGCATAGGACGAAGAGCCCCAACTAAATCACCGGTCCAGGTCCGGTGGTATGCGATATGGTGATAATTTTAATTTGCCGGCATAATGTCCAACCCTGTCCGGATGTGCGGGACCGTGGTAGGCCTTGAGGTTATTTTTTGCCTATGACAGACGTCCAGGACCTTCTAGATCGGTGAAGTGAGTGCGTCTGATTCCGATTGGACATGACAGGATGACGTAAAATTAGCGTGTCAGTATGCAACTGTGAGTGTGAGTGCTGTCACAAGAAGGGGTTGAGTCCAGCTTTAATGTCATGGTAGAAATGAGGTAATCTCGATTACAATCACGTAATGATCAAAAGGCCTTCGATAACCGCACTCTGTCAGCATCGGTAGTTTTAGCTAATTAACAGCATTTCAGCCGATATCAACTCGATTGGTAATTGTAAATCTGTCAATTCGTCAAGTACTATTTCATGGTAATTGTGTCAAACTAGCAGCCGATTTTCCAATTAATAAAGTGCTGAGGTTCATATATTTTACGCAGCCCCGATCTGCTGACGATGTTTCAGCCCCGGAAGGTCGAGCACATTAATTACCCTGTCGAAATGGAAACAAAATTTTCCCATTTCGCTCCGACACTCGCCAAAAAATCCAATTATAAACGATAGACTTTTGAGGTTACGGTTCAACAATCTCGTCACACATCAGGCGTGACCCGTGAGTATGTATGTGAGGTGCGGGTTCTAAAACTGATTGAGAACAAGCAGAGATTTTAATTCGTTTTAAGCTTCTCTCGCCCCGATCGAAGCAGCCCGTCAGTGGTGGAACGAATTGGATTCTGGCTTACTTGGATTGAAATCTATTAGCCCGCCGTCAGGGGTGGGCCGTAACTGAATTTCTAGTTGGGTATTTAGGAAATCAAAAGCGTAAAATTGACACGATTGGCTGCGGATGTCAAAGTCCACGCACGATTCTCGCTGCAGGGATCATCGAAACTCCACCTACCTAAATAATACCTCGTTGGAGGTCATATGGTCATACCCCTTTCCCGCAGTTTATTCCACCGTGGTCATGATGGAAACTCCTTGTTTTATCTATGGAAATAAATTAACCACAAAACTGTTCCAATTAGCCAAACTCACCACAGGTAAACGGGCAATTTCACTTTATCTCAAGCGAGTGATGAGCCGCTCCGTCACGGACCGTAAACGCACCCGAAGCTAGTTAGAGAACCCATTTACATAATCTATGCGGAATTATTTGTATGAGAGATTTTACGATACCGTGCCGGGAGTTGACGGCATGAGAGAAAAAAAAAGTCTATTAAATATGACAGAAAAGTCGTTAAATTTTTGGATTACGCAACGGGTTTACATAAAGAAAGGGGAAGATTTATAAATCAGTGCCATAAAAGTTGCCTACAAGCACCGGCACTAGTTGGGAAGGGGCGAAACGCAAATCGGTACAGAACCATAAAATTAGTTTAAAGTGTAGAAAATTGAAAAATCTCTTAAAAACGTCATAAAGCTCGTCAACTCCTGGAACGAACCGAACGGAAAATGAATGGAACCGCACCGGAAAAACCGGCCGTCGTAGGCTACAGCTTCTGGTCGTGTGAAACGGATCGGCGGCGCTAGTGTGACATGCTACCAGGTCGACGTCAACCGGATTGTGTCGTAAAAAAGTAACTACTTCACTTTATCGACATTCAAGATACGGGACATGGCCGCCTTTGATGTTTGGCTTGTAGCACCACCAGCAGCAACAGCAGTATGGCATGGCCTACTTTTTGACGTTCCCAGATTTACGATCCGTACAGAGACCCGACCAAGAATGACCAGCAGAAGCCAAGCCAAGAATCCCGCCAACGTCTCGATGTAGTTAGCCAGCAGGGGACGCCCCGGTTTATGAATATTTATTGTGGAAAATTCGCCCGGAGCCTTGTACGAGGAGCCAGAAGCGCCTGTGTGTGTTTATGGGCTTTATGCTTGAGAACCAGCCAAAAATAGCCAGTGCCGCCGCCGCCGCTTCACTTTATGACTGCTAATGGGTTCATTTTATGCCTAGAAAGACAGAACAGAACGAAACAGGAACAAGTTCAGAAAGGGCTTTCCTTCGAAGAATCGCTATAAATTGCCACCGACCTTTCAAGATGCACGGAGCATCGACCTCCTGCTACTTTCTTCCTTTTTTCCAGGGGAAGATTTTGTCAATGAAGCGGCAAACTGACCGAAAACTCGGGAAGCCTGTTGTAAACTATTTAAGTGCCATTACTCGTGCAACTTTTCCTCCTCTTTTCCATCCATAAAGCTAGTTCAATTGCTGCCGTGCGATTTACGATCCCGTTTTATGATATTTGTCGATGTTTAATCAAATATTTGCTCGCTTTTTTTCTCAGCGCCGTCGAAGTACCGGACGGCGTCGCTGGCAGGCAGACCGGAAGAATGCTACTTATTTATTGGTGGAGTTTTTCCGATGAAACTTTTCCGCTGGCGCACGCGGTGGAGAGTGATTTCGTGATTGCTTTCTTCCCCGCTCTCCTCCATCCCCCGACCACCTTTGACAAGTCGAACAGTATTTGACGGGGAATTTTCGGTTTTTGTTTACCAAAAGTTGCTTTCAATATGGTTTGTACTTCGGATGGCATATTGATGTAGATGGTGATTTGTTGTTTTTCGAAACATGAACAGAAAACATGACTGATTGAAGTTGAAGGTCAGTCAAAGGAAGCTATGGAGACGAATGCAGTTTTGTTTGAACGTAGTAAAATTAAAGATAACAACGCTTCACCTAACGTAGTCAATGTGTAGGTTCCTCTAACGGAAAATGTTGACAAAATTAACGTCCCGAAACTGCTTCAGATTGAGAGTTTATTTGCTATTTTGTCGCTCACAGTTGATGAGCCGTGCTATTTACCACAAAATTCGAACAATAGCAAAACAACCCTCCCGTACGCCGTCTTGATTTTCTCCAGAGCAAATCACCTAGCTAGACCATGATTTGCCTATTTCCAGAACCATCACCCAAGTTTCACAGCTCATCAGTTACGAAAAGTCAACGCAATCGGTCAACAACGTTCCACCGTTGTCGTGCCGTGCCCGATGATGGGATTGAGCTTTGGGTGGAGAAGCTTTTCGGATGCGGATCATTTAACAGTCCGCTGCTGCTACGCGCCAAAGTCCATCCAAGCGGCAAGTCTCATTCCTCTTCTCATCAGAACATCATTACCATTAAACCTCCCCATCTCCCCCTCGGGTTTGCTCAATTTTCCCGTTCACCCGAATAGTTTTCGCTCTTTCCTCTCGGTCTTGGAGCGATAAATTTTGTTGATGTAAAGAAATTTTGAACACTACAGTGTGCTACAGTGGTCGACGACTTGGATTGGGGCTAGGGGGATTGCAATGGAGCGGATCGGGCCAAAGTCATCAATGGCTGCGGGCACAAAAGGCGATGCGGAGTATAAACATCGATATAGTTTTGTGGCGCCAAGACGATTACGGTTCGATTTTGATCTCTGAGAGTGCTGTACCCCTTTTCAGTACGACTCGCTTTTCCTCGCCTGCTATGTGTACCTACTTGCAGCGAAGCAGAAGATAATGCCAAAACGAGAAGGAGGAGGATGGGAAAGCAGGAATTAAGGGAATGGACCCCTTTATTGACGTTTATTTCTTGGCTCACTTGATGCCACCGGCCACTGTCTGTGGGGTGGTGTAGTTAGAGAATTGAATATTACTGAAATCAATTTCCGCTTAATGGCCCTGCGGAACGGAGCCAATTACGCAGATCATGTACACCGAGATCTGCCTAGTTATCGTAAAAATCGGCAAATGTACATCGAATCATGCCATATTGTCTATTTATCGACGTGGGGAGCAACTTTTATGCGCGTCCCTTTTTCCTGAGCTCCGACGACAGACACAAACGATGTCCCTGAAAACGGAAGCGAGCAAGTGTTCATCTTTTATTCGTGGCTTTTATGGGACCTCTTTTTCAATATAATATTTCGGTATGGAACTCACGCTCAAGACTGGAAGCCAGTAGCAGAGCAACACACCTTCGGTCGAGCTCCACCGAAAGTGGAAATCATAAACGTTAATAAAATGACACATATAAAGGAATAAAAAATAAGCAGTTTTCCACTTTAAATGCGATACAACAAAAGAATGTAATATTGTTATTTATTATCGACTTTTGAAGAGCAGAACAGCAGCGCGACGGTGAAGGAATTGTCTATTCTTCTCACCGTCGTCGTCGTCGTCGTTGTCGTCGCGTGCAAAGTGTCACAACATGGTGAATAAAAGGCTGTGGATGACGTCGCGTCGTCGGCCGTCCCGGGGGCTCTGAGTTTTATGGCCCAATAAAAGCGTGACAGGATATACTCGATATGTAGAGAATCGGTCGCCATTATCATCATTTCGGGAACACGTTGTTGGAGAAATCGGCCCTGACCGTTTGTTTTGCGGGGGTAGTAGGGTGAACGGAAGGTTCGTGCGGCGCGTGGTTATCGGATATGAACGATGGAGACGAGCATGAGAGGGATAAGCCATTAACCACATCCGATGCCCGATCGTATATTGCATACGCACGATTGTTGCTTCTGGCTTTTGGACAATGTATGCTTACAACGCTCGGAAAAGGTTTGAATGTAAAAGTAGTCATATTTCAGGAGCGTAATCTTTTCAGTGTTTAACGGACTTGAGCGGCCTGCTGTGATGATACGTTCTAGTCGAATTGATTTAATCCTCTACTGCCCAAATTATGGTGTTGGTCCTGAGGTAATTTTAAATACTTTCTTCCGAAAGTTGAAGGCCTTATGAAGAAATGGTCGAAAATATTTTGATCTAGATCAAAGTATGTAGCTTTTCTAATGCAGTTTTTGTGAAATGTTCTCACGATGGATTGCATGATTTTCAATCTATCTTGGGCAGCTAAGAGCAAAATCTGGCGAAAATTAGATGAAAATCTTTTCAGTTTAAGTGCCATTAGAATAGTATTTCCATGCATTAGTATATTTGTGTAGCAAGAACAATCATAAGGTTCTGCCCAGGAAAGTCGTGAATTTTTCCAAAACGAAAAATTCGTAGACCGAACCAGAAATCGAACACACGAATCCAACATGGTCTTGCATTGTAGTTGCGCCTTTACCAACTGAGCTAAGGGAGGCTTGCACTTGCTTTATTATTAACTTATGAGCTACAATAGAAGCACTATGAATAGCCTATGTGATGATTGGTAACACATAAAAGGTAATTGAACCATCTGCCATCGAAATCTAAGTATCATTGACACTAATCATAACTAGATGAAATGCAAATTTATATGATAGATAACTGGATCAACGATATTTAAACATGCGCATTCAATATCGACGACTTCAAATTCTGCATGTCAACACATTTGCATCTCCTTTCTCTTATCATTCGCCTATGCATCTACGATTCTATGTTAAGAATCAGCTTAGCCCTCATTTATTTTCGGCAGATTTCAATCGACTCGCATATTTTTGTAGACGTTATGCCTCTGGTATCTGATTATTATATTACATATTACTATATATCCAAAATTCGGGATGAGGAGGGACCATCAGGGCACCCAATTGAAGCGATTTGGAGGGTGAGAGTGACGATGTCAACTCGCTGTTGCTCACATTTCGTGGATAAAGGGTGGGCTCTTCTCCCCATTTATTGGGGCATCTTCCTGTTTGATGGCTTGTTTTCTGACCAATTGGCTGATCAAGTTGTTGGAAGGAGATTCCTAATTGTCCCAAGGAAATGGAACTTGCCTATCAATCCATGCATTCGTTTTTGGCCCTTCATACAGCGATTTGCTGATGACAATCAGAGGTTATTATGCTTGATCAAGTTCAACAGTTAGGAGAGCCCACAGCTATCGGACTAGTTTCCGGGCTACAATGAGTGGTAGACCTCTATCATCTTAGGGGGTGACCCTGGCGTAGTGGTTAGTAACCATACCTCTCACGCCAAAGTCACGAATTCAAATCTCACCCCGGACAAATTCTATGGAGACAATGCGAGATTAAAGTGGAAAATTTTCATATTCGATGACATAGTTTGCAAAGGAACTTTGCAATGTGTGCTCCTTTTACCAAAGACCATAAACCATAATGAGTGGCAACTGGCAACCAGACATCAGGAGACAAACAGGCAATACAAGAGATAATACCTTTTGGGGGTCATTCTGAGGGTTATTTGTTTATTTAATTACAATGATTGACCCTTTACCCCTAAGGTCCTTCAGGTCAGACCATTTTGAGGGGATCCAGATTCCACAGGAAAGTGGGCATTTTTTTAACGGTTTCAATGTATGGGGCTTGTGACATGCAAAACTTCATGATTTTGCAAAACAAGATCAATGGGAGTCATTCTGAGGGTAGTCGACGACATTGGCTTCTTTAGGTAGGTGGTATTTTTGGAGTGATTGCAAGGACATTTTTGCCATACTTACATGTCATACTACATCATACTTCTATAAGGCTATTTCGAAGTATGAGGTTGAATTACAGATCGAACAAAAACCTGCACCAGTTTGTATTTAGTGTTTTAGTGCTGTTTTATCAATAGGAAAAAAGCTGGTTATTTTCCATTTCATTCCATTTATCCATAGCAAATACTTATTTCGACTACAATGTGTAGTCTTCGTCAGTGTCATTCCCACTTTGAAAATTATATTCTACTAACTTCTCACTTCATAACTTTCGCTATTTTGCCGTTTCATAACCATGGAAGCGTTTTGGTGTTGTCAAACCATTTTCGCGTAGGTTAGATCAGTTTTGGGGTTTAAGTGCCATTTCGTTGTTGTTTTACCCTTCTTACCAGGGCCCCATAAAGTCAATTTCAATCGAAAATCGTCAGGCGACGATGAAGCTGTCAACCATCTCTTTAAATTGAAAGTCATTCTGTCTTCTCTTCGAGCAGATCCCCGTTAACATCAACAGAACTTTCGATCAGTTTTCATTCTGTTTGTTTTGGCTTGACTCGTGTTCATTTCTGCTTTCATTGTCAAATGAACTTACTTTTGCATTGAAGCGAAGCTGTTCGATCCAAATTCGTGCAGTTTTTATAACTTTTGTTACTTGTTCACTCGGTTCATTTCGGTTCAGATCTGTGCACGTGGATGTCAAATTTATCATTGTCGAGTGGGTTGCTTACCCATCAATATGGGTATTTTTTAATCGGGGTGACGTCTAGAGATCGAAAATTGATATTCGACACCATTTTGAAATCCAAGATGGCGGCTTCCAGTTTAAGAAAAAGTGGGAAATGCTGTCAAATACTTATCAATAAAGATATTTTTGGAATCGGATGAAAATCGATATCCGACGCCATATTGAAATCGAAAATAACGGCTTTCGATTTGCGAAAAAGTGGAAATACAGTCAAATACACATCAAAATTGTTATTTTTGTAATCGGTATGAAGTCTACAAATCGAAATCGATTTCAGATTAAGAGAGAAATTCTATCAAATACCTATATATATGTTTTTTTTAGCATCAAGGTGACGTCTAGAAGCCAAAAATCGATATCCGACGCCATTTTGTAATCCAAGACAGCGGCTTTCCCTGACCCCGATGGCTGCCATCTTGGACTCCAGAATGGCCTCGTTAAATTAATTTTCGTTTAATATAAAATAATATATTATTACTACCAGATTATAGGATGTCATCCTTATAATTTATTTTGATACCTGCGTCGTCAGGTCGTGACAAGTCGAATAAGCCCTGAATTGAAGTGAAAGTGAAAAAAACGAAGGAAGCAGTTTTCAAGTCATACTTTGCGTCAATTGAAACAACTCTTTGCTTCAAATTAAATGAACTGAAGCAATTGACAAACGAAACAAGTGAAAGTCCAGTCATGTTTGAAAAGAGGAATGTTCAACGTGACTAGATAACAAGAAACACGATGACTAACACGAAAATGATATTGCTCGAAATGAAGCGATTCTGCGGAGAGTTCATTTTCTTTTCTTTGTTTCGAAAATGCAGAATCCTGCTTTTTACAAAGAAGGGTAGACCGTATGCGTGATAATGTATGCACCATTCCTGAAGGGGATAAAGCGAATACGGAGGCGTATATCGGCTTTCTTAGTAAGTATGTCCTTCCGTGGATTATCGATCAATATGGATCGGAGCCTAATGTGGCCTTTCAGCAAGAAGGGCCACCATGCCACACCTCAAACCGCACGCAGAATTGGCTGAATGAACATCTGCCGTTTTTGGCCGGAAGATATGTGGCCGCCATCCAGCCCTTGGATTATTCAGTTTGGTGCGTCATGTAGGCCAAGGCCTGTGCCAAACGCCACTCCAGTACAGCAAGCCTACTATCAGAACCTGTCAAGCATTCCGGAAGCGTGTTGAGGCCATCATTGCGGAAAATAGCAATTCTATCGATGATTAACAAAGTTTTAAGTTCCTGAAAACATATCCCTTTTGAATAAATGTTTTTTTGGCTCCGAAAAGTTTCAGTTTTTTGTTTGTTTTTACAGTGTTTAACGGTGCAGACATTATAAGGCATACAAAAAATGGAATATTTTTGTAAAAAAAAAAACTTCTAAATTTATTCAACGTTCCATACATGGATTTGATGAAAAGTCACAAATTGATGAGATATTGACTTTTAAAAAATGCCTAGTTAAAAATTAAGTATTCTTTTTTTTAATCATAACTTATCTGAACAAAATGACACCTGAGAAGAAGTTAAAGGTAATTAACTGATCTTCAATGTAAAATAATAATAAAACCATGACTTCCTCTTCAATTTTTCAAATTCTGTTTGTGTGGAAAAAAGCTCTAGGTGGTCACCCATCGAGAGTTCCTGGAAAGCCGAGAAAGCTAGCAGCATTTTTAGCATTTTCAGTTTTATTCCTGTGATCTTGACATTTTTATCTAGGGGATGAGTACTTAAGGGGATTAGGTTTTGATAGGTTATTTAGTGGGAATGACACTGATGAAGACTGCACATTGTAGCCGAAATACGTATCTGTCATGGATACCTATATTAATTAAGTGTAATTAAATGGAAGATCACCTTTTTTGCTGTTTTATTTAAAGCATTCCGCTAACAATTCAATTTCATTACTTCATAGCCAGAAAGTACTTAATATATACAGCTATTTAATTTTAATATTTTGATATAATAACTACTCCAGGAAGTGTATTTAGACTTTACCAGATTTTGACAACTTTTTGCGATTTCTGCTAACTTTCCTCAGGAGTTGCTTCTTACTACTTCAGGAAGTTTCTTCTGATTTCCTTTCCGTTTCCAGAAATGTCTTTTGACTTCGCCTTGAAGGTTTTCTGATTCACCCTGAATGCCTCTTTCAACTATTTTTTTATTATTTTTTTTTCTTGGACCATCTCACATGTTTGCACGGAAGCTAGTTCCAGTCTAATTATGACTTCGAGATTCTTCTGATATCCGCCGAAAGATCCCTGAAGCTGCATTCTGATTTATTCTGACTTTCTCCAAAAATGAAAGTCCAACGATCCAACGAGCTCATATCTATGTCAATTGCAAAGGTCAATTTCTTGCTTGGATTCCTGCGTCGCAACGCTGCGCAATTCGATTAATGATGTGCACGCTTTGAAATCATTGTACTGCCCCTTGGTTTGTAGCGTTCTGGAATATGGAGTACAAATCTGGGTTCCAAATCACATATCGCGCATCGAAAGAATCCAGAAACGTTTTGTCAGATTCGCCTTAGGACAGCTTCCATGGACCAATCCTGATAACTTTCCACCATACGAACACAGATGTGTACTGTAAACACTATCGAGTCACCGAATATTCCTGCAGAGACTATTTATTTTTGACTTGATTAGTAATAATGTTGACTGCAGTAGTGTGCTCCGGGATATCCACTTCCACGCTACAGTCCATCGTCTCCACAATCCGTACTTCTTGTGGACTATTGGACACCGTACTGCTTATGGTTATAACAATCCATTCTTGTGAGTATTCCACTATTCCAATTCATAACTTTCATTATGAAGGCTACCAAGCATTGGGGATGTTTCCTTGTTAAAGAATTGTATATATTCGCCATCAGTTCTTTATTTTTAGGTTATTACTGATTTACTTATTAGATAATTTGCTTATTAATTAATTTACTTATTACTAATTTACTTAATTTACTTATTACTAATAACTTATTAGTTTGGTAGGTGTAGATTCAGCACGTTGTAGTTTCATGTTTATACTTGATCTTAATATTTATTTTTCTGTAATGTGATCACCGGAGGGTTTTTTAAATAATTAAGTAATTTTTATCTTAGCTTATTTTTCGAGCAAAGTTTGTTTCCCCAAATGCATTGCGTCTAGAAAATTATTTCGTGGAGGTTTTATACAAAAACATGCATTCTGGAAAAAACTTGCTTGTATGCTGCAGTCCACTGCAAGAACATTTCATTACATTTGTTGTTACATATGGCACATTGATTTGTTTTCTGGCCTTAGTAGAAAAAATACAGCAATAAAATATTAATTTTACATGAAAGTATTTAAGGGGGTATTCCCGATCTTTTTTTTCAAAAAATCAATTTTTTTTTTTCACGTTTTTTTGTACTTTAGACTATATACTTTCATCCCCCCAAGCCGTTTTCCGATCAGTGAATTCGGTGTCCAGGCATAGCTGACTAATGGTAAGAACCCCCAAAATGGTTTTAACTGAAGTCAAAACTTTAAACGCGTTTTTCTCGAAACCACATTTTTTTTTTATCGGGCGAAGATTTTTCTCAGAAACTATAAGAGATATTGACTTGAATCTTTGCGCATTTTGTTCCTTATTAAATTCTTTGGAGCTTCTCCCACTTTCAGCCAAAAATATTAACATTTAACATTGTTTGAAGCACCTTAAAGCAAGGTTGCAAAGACTCATTTCAGCTAAAACAATGTTTTTCTAAATTATGAAATAATTAGATGCCATGAACAAATTTTGAATTAGTAGGATACAAGAAGAGGTTGCAAAGAATGTGTTTGACATATTAAACCTGTTTATTTCACTTCATGAGAGTCACAATCAGCGATTTTTCACAAACTCACTCACTCACTCACTCACTCACTCAGCGATCAGCAAATCGCTGATTGTGACTCATAGAAAGCAAAATTTACAGGTTTTGTGTTTCCAACGCATACTTTGTAACCTCTTCTTGTAAGTTACAAGTAAAACATGCCATCATACCATCTTTTGGTTTTATTATTCCGAAAAACATTATTTCAGCTGAAATGAGTCTTTGCAACCTTGCCTTAAAGCTGCAAAAAAGCGGGCTAAAAATCGCCTGTTTTTTCATATGGCCGCCATTTAGTTAATTTGCAAGATTTTTTGCTGCCAACGGGAGAAGCTCCAGAGAATCTTATGCAGATTATTAATTTCATCACGAAATCTGTTTCAGATGAAGCCGTTCCAGAGAAAAGTCTTCGCCCGTCCAGGCGTTTGCGGCGAACAGGGGTCTGTTTGCCGCCATTTTGTGACGTCAATAATGTCTTTTTTTATGTCGAAAAAAATTTATTTGTAAACTTTAATGTTCAATAAACAAGAATCCCAAAGAGTTAGGCGCATTACTATTCATTTTCCTTGAAAAAAAAAATTAATTGAAAAACAGGCCGAAAAAAGGCAAAAGATTGGGAATACCCCCTTAATAATGCATGCACTTGCATTGAATTTTATAGGCATGTGAGTGTTTTTGCATGGAAGTAAAAAATTCGATAGAAATTGATTTAATTTTCAACAAACAATGATATAAATTAAGCTTTAATTCATTAAATTTCAGATTGTCGAACATGTAATTTTACATTTAAAATTACAACATATTTTTTTCTGTGAACATACACAGAGGGAATAATAAATCCAACCTTACATTCGATGTAAGAGAAATTCGGTTTTTTGTGTGGAAATGACACTGATGAAGACTGCACATTGTAGTCAAAATACGTTTCTTCCATGGGTATGAAGTACTAAATGGAATTAAATAGAATCACCATTTTTTTCAGCTACTAGATGATATGATTTGAAATGTTGAAACATAAGCAAACAAGTTGTAATGAAAGAAAAAGTGCGTATGCTAACTCCAAAAGAAAACGCTAACAAAATAAGAATCTGGATATAAAAATAAATTCAATTTGATTACAAAAAAAAAAAAAAAAAAAAAAAACTCAAACCGTTGCTTTCAGGATTACAGATCCAGATTTGTCAAATTATGACTGATTCTCATAAAGGATTACCCTCCTAGGGATCATTCAAACTACGTCAAACAAATCTTCCTCACAATGCCCCCGTCGCCGAGTGACAGCTCTATTATCTTCAAGTGCGGTCCTTCCTCGAAGAACGAATAAGGCATCAAATCATTACCAGAGGACACGAGAGATGTCCCATTATTCCACTTGCTCGGATCGTTCTCTTTCATTCATTCACTCGTTCACTTTTTATGACAGTGCTAAATTAGCACTATCAGTTATATCCTTCCAGAGCGAACACGCTTCTTTCTACTCTAGCATCATCCAGAGATGACAGCGCATCCACGTTATTTCTTTTCCTTGTTCCGCTAGATTCTTAAAACCCCTCGGTCAAAAATAAATAGAAAACAAATTGAGGATAATGGCGAGGTGCTTTGTTTTCGTCCTTCATCTCGAATGGCTACCACTATGTGTCTTGGCGGGTTCATTTGCGGACGGAGATGAACACAACAGCAAGCCATGAGATCGCACCAAGGGAATTTGTGAAAACCCGCTTGCAGAAAAACATACTTTTTCTATTAATTTTTCGGCCTCCTTGGATCGGTCCCGCTCTGCTCTGGTGGGAACATGTCACACATCCACCCGGGCAGTTCCGTTTCTCACATATACGATGAAGTTGATGCTCTAACATGACAATGTCATTGCAAAGTATTCTTTGAGCACATTACACACATGGGAGGGCATATAGAGTAGAGATGCCGTCGAGGATATCTTTATCCTTGTGCTACTCCTAGGATCTAGGAAAACGGCAACGACGATGGCGTGTGTACTTGACTGACTTTCTTACTGCCCCGACGGCACACAGCTTAGGAGGAAATCTTACCGATATATGAACAGGAATAAGAAGCAGCTCATGTATGTTAGTTATACCCTGTTGGACCTGGGGTGTCACTCGGTGTTGAACCTGGAGGTTGTTGTCGTACACGACGGAAAATCCGCACCGTGGAAAGAATAATGGCCCAGAAGGTCATCCATGTTCCACACGGGGAAGACTCTCTCGCTTACAAACTATTTAAGATCAAAGTTTTTTTTTTGTGTTCTTCCTTTGTCGCCTTGGGTCGCCTTTGTCGGAATGACCTGAAGGCAAAAGCGGGAACACGATACCGTTGTCTAATTTATGTCAAGTGTATGAGTACAACATGCACACATCCATGCGGTGGACGAGTTTTCTTGTGTCGTAATATATATTTACGTAAAAGGTCATCCGGGGGCTCCTCCTCGTTCATTTTACCCAACCCAGTAGCAACGGAGAGTAGCGGCGCAAGGAAGGCAAGGAGATCGATATTAAATTGAAATGGAATGAGCCTTCGCAGTTTGGACAAAGGACTCACCGCTGTGACGACAGCAGAACGGAAAGAATGCGGCATTTTTTCGATATCCTTGCAATTTGCTTCGCTAGGTTGTTGAGCGAAGTGGAGGATCGCAGCACTCCGTTGTTATGGTCCATTTTTGGGCTTTTAGCACCGAGACGCGTTTGCTTTTTATTGCGTCAGGAGTTCGGACCAGCTAGCCAGCGCCTACCTTGTCTGAGCGAAGAAGAAATGCGGATGAATGACATTTGAACCTTTTCCGACTACTTCGGTTGGGGTCGTCAAAGGGCCAAAAATGAAAAATAATAAAAATATTTTGTCACCTATATAATGGTGCGTGTCGTGCGTGGGTGGTTTCCGGTGGGTTTGTGTGCGTGTTGGAAAAATGATGATGTGTGTATTTCTTTATAGGACGAAAAGAACAGTCCTCTGCCTGCTCTCGGATGCCGGTCATGCCGTGGTCGTTATTATATTTTAATATATATCTTCACCATGTTTTCCCGAGACCTTGCTTGCTTTGTCCGTACCTATGTGTGACCATTTTCTTCCTTCGATCCTAGAAGCGCACGTGGACGAATGGACGAAAGAAGCGTGTGTCCGTGTTCTGTTGCTGGGGCGGTGTGTAATAATTATTAATGATTCTCGTCGATTCAGATCGGGAGAACGGAAAGGAGTGGGACAGTCCGTTCCTTGTACGCGGAGCAATATGTGCTGTGCACCCAATCAATGTCTTATTGTCCCATGAAATTATTATTTTCTTGCTATGACCCAGCGAATCGTTCGCTGGGTGGTTGTGGGTGTCCTCCGCTTGTCTTTCTTGTTGTGGTCGGTTTCTCCTACAGATCTCACTCGGGTCGGCGCATTATAGACAATAATTGCTTCTTTTAATCTGATTCCGCCCGGGGAGTTGCACACAGTTAGGGGACCATCGGTTTTTTGCTTCGATTCGAACCGGGGCCACATGGGGCATCCGGAGCGTACTGAAGGTTGTCATCTTCTTCGGAACTATAAGTATATAAGTGTGACAAGCTCAGCAGGAGTGTGCTTTCAGCTTCTAGCATGGTAAATGGTGCTGTGGCTATTGATGGAGCTGGCTCAGTGGTGGTCATCACAGGAGTAAATGTTTTTCACGCCTGATGTAATGGATTTTAATCCATGGTTGTCTCGTTACGATTCACCACATCAAATAATGAAGTCGCAGTGAGCTAGCTCTCCTTTCTGCATTGGAAAGTTATTTGGTAAACATTTTTTCTTCCCTTGATTTGTTTTCCGTCGATCTTGTTTTCCGTGCTGAGCACCAATGCTACCGATGCCAGGGAGGCAGCTCCCACACCTGGACCCTACATATCGACCCATCAAACTCATGAACCGGGGACCAACGGCTTTACTTCCCTTCCGAAGGAAGGCGTGATCAGAGATGTTATGCCTCAGAACATACCGGTGGCGCCGACTGGGATTGGACCCTGGTCTGCTGGGGTGAGATGTTATCACGATTACCACTACACCACCGGCACCACTGTTTGGCAAAGATTATGGCCGCTTGAAATATGATAACATTCGATTCGCTTGATATTCTTTTCCGAATTCCAGTGGATGTTTCATTCGAATCACTTCATATTATCATCAAAACTTCTTTGGAATTAGTCCCAGAATTATTTTGGAACTAAACTCATGCATCCTCATGGAATCCTCATCATTTTCATTTTCATTTTGCAGCGCAAGGTAGGACAGCAAGAGCTTCAATCATCATGAAATCAAACTATCATTTGTTTCCATTCAAGATAATCCATCATAATAAAAAATAGTGGAATAATCAGAAGACTCTAGAATTTATTTGTTTACCCATTACCGTTCAAGGTGATTCCAGGTAACCATTAAATTAAGAACTATCCGGGATTCTAAAACATACTCTAAAAATTTTCTAAGTTTGATATCTCAAATATTTCTTTTAGAATCTTAGATAGGGTAAATTATGGCTTCGGCACCCATTGACTGTTTTCGGCAACCGAAATTGAAACGTTAATTTCACTGTATTTTCCCATCAAAACTCTTCGCTGAATGTATTCAGCCACCTTTTCAGCTTCAATCTGAATACATTTTTACGACTGTGCAATCCTGTTATGCCATATTTTTCTTTAAATTAAATACACACACTACAAAATACGGCTGATTTCGAGTTGCCGATAATAGAACAGCTGGTTAACACGCAGTTCAAATGGAAAGGGTGCCGAAGAAAAAGAGACTGCCGACAATAGTCACACTCACCTGAGAAGTTTGGAGCGTTGTAAAAACATGTTCAACCCGTTTTGATCAATTCTGTCGATTGGAATTGGTAGAACAGCAAGCAGCAGATAAATGTCAACAAACAAACCTGTCATGTATGTATGTGACGCTGAGAAATCGCTAATAGAAGTTCGGACGCTGCTTTGACTGACGAGAATACGTAAATTCCCCTATTTATTGAAGCCCGGGTAACTTTTTCATAGTCCTCCTTCCTTCTTCGCATTTCAAGCTTATTGCATATCGCATATTAGCTTATTGCGTGCTCTTAACTTAGTGTTCTAGATGCACTTCCACAGTTATTAATTGAGAGCTTTCGATGCCTGTACCATTTTTGCATTGGTATAATTGTGTGGCAAGTCCAATCATACTTCTATGCCCAGAGAAGTCGAGAAATTTTCCAACCCGAAAAATTCCTAGACCGGACCGGGAATCGAACCCAGCCACCTCCAGCATGGTCTTGCTTTGTAGCTGCGCCTTTACCAACTGAGCTCCGGGAGGTCCCATAGTGCAGAATATCAAAAATTAAGTCAGAGATTTTAAAAAATTGCGATATACCCGAATCTGGCGTTTAAAATATTTTTGATAATTTTAGAACCACAACCATGTCTTAGAATTTGATAAATGTTCCATTTATGTGACTGTAAAAACGTCAGCAGAGGATTGATCCTAGTTTGAGATCTCATATACACTTTTCTCGAAATTTCTAGTTCCATAATCTTGAACAGTTTTCAAAGATCAGGTTCTTAATATTTGTTCTTCGTCTTATTCTTAGAATCGTGAGAATTTTTGTTAAACCTGGATCTTGAATTTCTGTGTACGAAATCATGCGATTTTTCAATGTTTGAATTTACTAAATTCGATTTTTCAATGTTTGAATTTACTAAATTGTTTGTTTCGAACTTTTTTATATATATCTTTATTAAGGAGACTTTCAGAGGTTTCGAACTTAACTCAGGATATCTTTTAACATTTCTCAAGTATTTCCTCAAAAACATACCAACATGCCTTCAAAATTATTACTTTTGGGATTCCCCCCAATAATCTTTTGATTTTGTCGGTATTTCCTAGAATTTTTTTTTTGTTAGACTGAACAGCCTCTGAATTCTATGAAAAACACTTTAAGAATTCCTGCCAATAAAATCTTCAAATTTACTCTACATTTATCTTATACTCCTTATATTTTTTAAAATTCACTTGGAATTTAATTGGAAATCTCCTAATATGGTAATTAGAAATAAGAAAAGCATTCATGAATTTCATCTCAGAATCCTATGGGAATTTTTTGCAGAATTTCATTGAAAATCTTCTCAAAATGTCCTTGAGAGGATCTCTTGAAATTTTCTAGGAATTTCTTGAAACTCTGCTTAGAATTGCTTTGCAAATTTCGTCAGGACTCAGTACTCAAAGTTTCCTTGGAAGTAGGCTCAAAATTTCCTGGCCAACACTCTCGGTAACTTATTGAAATTCCCTCAAAATTCTTATGAATTCTCTAAGGAACTCTTTTGAAGCGTTCTAGCTTGAAATTTTACCTATAATTGTTTGACCTATTTAGAGAATCATATTACATTGGAATTTTTATCCATTTTTCCATGCAGCTCTCTTCAGAATTTCTTTTTGATTGATTGATTGATTAGTTAATCAAAATTTAAGAGATTTTCTGCGGTAGGTGTAGGTGTCATAATATTCCAGGGATCTCAAAAACATCACAAGTAATTTCAGTGAGCTTTCTAAGGGAATTCGAAGGTTGATACAAAGTGAATTAACGGTACCATTCCTTTTGATACTTTGAAGTTCCCTAGAATTCTACTCATAATCCTGTGCGAAGAACTGTATTTTTATGTGTTCTAAGACTAAAAAATCTAATCGTATTTGACTCTACTGTGGTCTTTTGAGTTAAGGTCTAGAATATACTTATGTTATAACGCATCTCGTTTTTTAGGTACCGTCCTCTTTATAATTTGGGATAACTATTTGGTCATTTGGTGCCACCTTAAGCATGTGGCATTATTGTTGTGCTAGGATCATTTGTAGAAAATTATTGGTAATATTGGTGGTATTTCTATTATTTAGCTGTATCTTTCGTCGAGCACCTCCGTGATGCAAGCTCGCTGATCTCATACACGCTTTTAGGGTGGAACAGCCTCATAGAGAGCATAAAGAGAGCAAAACCTAAAAAATGTGACGTGCTAGGGCAAAAGAATATTTACGACTTTAACTCAGGTGACCATAAGAAAGTCAAATATTGGAAAAATAATCTGTTCTAGAAACTCGTGTTGCACACTGTAGTCTCTTCAAAGCTACTACTATTTTTTGTTGTAATACTTCTCAAAGTAACCTGAGATTACAAATTAGTCAAATTGCATTGCAATTCTTCCCAGGATTCAATTGAAATAATTCCGAGAATTTCTCTGCAATTCTCGTCAATTAATTTGATGTTCTGATAATAATTCAATACAATGTGTCAGAAGTCTAATTTTTATTTCATGTACAAGAGTCATGGTCTTTATATAATCTTAGATCTTTAAAATACGTCATAAATCTCGCAAAGCTCAATAATGTACAAAACGGACAACCTTGAATTTTTTTTCAAGTTATGTTCAAAAAATGTCTTCACATGTTTTTCTGTAGATCTCATTGATTTCTAAAAGAATTTCTATGTTCAAGCCTAGCATAAAAGGCCTAGTGCCACAATAATTTAAATTTAACTTAGATAAATTTCTAAATTCTGAAATCTTAACGATCATTTCAATTTCCGCTTATGAATCATAATTTAACAATTTTCATAATTGAGATAATTAATTTAATTTCTCAATTGAAGGAGAGCACGGGTTTCTCCGGATTTTGCAATTACAATAAAATGCCGCAGCGTGTTTTATCCAGTGGCATAAATAGCTGAAATCAATCATATATTTAGCTGTTTATATGAAACCGGGAAAAATATGGTGTGTACCCGGGAAATACGGGAATTTAGTTCTTAAATTCAGTGGCCACCCTGGTTGCACAATTAAGTGACATGAATTAAATTGGTTTGAGCATGTAATCTAAGGCAAAACTAGCTTATTTCGATAGGCCATTTGAAATTCTGTGGTATCACTGCAAAAATATTAGTGAAAATATGATCTAAGTGCTTAGTATTTCTTTGCTCGCAAATGTTAAGGACATTTCTAAACTTTTCTCATTGACATCAAGCGAGAGGTTTTTTGTTCGGTCAAAATCTTAAGAAATCAAGTATATAAATCAATATGTCGCTAACTTGCGCCACCCCTAGAACTAATTTTAAAATCCCTGAACTGAATTGATCTGAACAACTTTTCCAAGGGTGGGAACTTTCCTTATAATCAGGATCATTTGTCTCATCACCCAACCCCGTTAATAGCCCGATAGGGGCTTTTTGTTGTAATATAATGCTGATATACGGCTTAAATTTTTACTATCAGAAGTATATCAGCATCGTATTAAACTTTTTGAATTAGTGGGCTTGATGGTTACTTGGGAATTTTTAACTTTGCCAAATACAGAACATTTATATTTGGTAAAGATCACAAGAGCCGGAATGCCCACAAAATCGTCAAATGAAACGTTTCTCCTTGCACAAACGGAATAAGTAAACTGAAGACATACATATTCTTTATCAGTGGTGCTCATCCAATGGGCCGTGGGCCAAATGCGGCCAGCCGAGTCAGTTTGTGTAGTTTATTGAATGCTTTCAGCCTGTGAAATGTATGGTACTTTCACCAAATTAAGATTCCCTTGGTTTTCATATCAGATTTCATCATTTTCATCCTCAGCATTATTTTCAGAAATCCTTCTAAATTTTTTAAAAAATTCTCTAATTTTTCATTAAATTTCTGATATAATGTGTATTACAATATTCAAATATTTTTTAATTCTATTGAATTTTCCCCAAAACTTCCATACACTATCCCCTGATACTGGGAGTTTGAACTTTCTTGGAATTTAACTCAAAATTACTGCTAAATAACCACTCCTTGATGCTGTCGAAATTATTAAATTCTCTTTAAGATTCCTTTGTTAATATCAAAATTCATTCGAAGTTTCTGTCAGCATGGCTATGGAACTCTTGTAAGAGTTTATTTAGAGTTGTGGAGTTTTGGATATTTGTTGGAATTATCTTCTGAATTATCTATGAGTTCTTCTCAGAGATTCTTTTTTTTTAAATAAATTTCCTCACAATCCAAGTAACAATTTTAGTTTCATGAGGGTTCTGTAGACCATGATTTTGACTTGTAGAATGCTATAAAACCGCGATAAAATCTTCTTGAAGCTTTTCTCACAAAGCCTTTCAAGTTCTATTCAGAATAACTGTCAAGTCTCATCGGAATCTTTTAATAAAGCTTTCCAGAGTTCCATAGGAGTTCTCTTCGGAAAAACCTTTGGATTATGCCAATTCTCATCGAAGTTCCATTTTATTTTTTCCAGTAAATTCATCCAAATTCAAGACACATTCCAAGTTTTTCTTCAAGCTCAAGGTTTATAAAAGAGTTTCGTACTACAATCTTCATTGTGTATCTTTGTTCACGCATTTAACGATTGATTTGAATATTATCAGTTCCGTGAACTACTCGCCGCAGCGCTGGCATCGGATCACTTTGACGTTTCTATACATTCTATAGAACTTTTATTTTAATATTGTTTGCGAGTAAGTGAGCAAACTTGTTTTCCGCGACAAGCCTGAAAGATGTCGCTACTGAGGTCCTATGTTTTGAGATACTATGTTTTCAAGAAAAACTTTTTCAAAGAGTTACGTCGGTTTGTCTGTGCAACAATCTTTCACTAACCAAAATTAAAACGTATTAACCGTCGAACGCCATGTTCGGATAATTTCCATGATTTTGTAACTCGGAAAACTTCTTAAGTCTTAATGAGGTCTTGGAAATCTTTCGAGATATCCAACTTCAAATTATATTATCATAAAATCTGTTAAGGCCTACGCACATGAGATCCGGATCGGACGCGTTGCGGCAAAGTGACAGCTAAATCTATTGTCTAACTGTCAAATTTACGTCAACGCAACGCAAACGGATCTAATGTGGGTGGCCCTTTACAGTTATATAGAGCTAATATTTTTAATTATTCGTGATCTTTATGTTTTTTCAAGGTCTACTAAATTAATTTGTTATTGATACAATGAATTATGAGGAAAGTAGCTAAATAAAAAATCTTTGAATTGCTGTACCGTTTCCCCCTTGGCTGTTTTCGCCATCCCTTACTACGGTGCTGAGTTTGGCCCACATATGCCATATGCCTTCAGCTGAGCACCACTATATCGTTTTGATATTAATGCAACAGATACTGTGTCCTATGGTATTGTTGGTTTGCGTGATAAAATTGTCGTTTGTGAGAAATGAAAGGAACGCCTAAGTCCTATCGTGTCCTATTTTTATGATGCTGTGCACGAAAAGCTACCTGATAGAAGCAGAATACCCAGAGTTGGTAAATGTCATATAAATTATATGCGGACATAACGTTTTCATAGTAATATTTCCTTGGAAAAAGTCTAGCTACCACCTCTGGAAGACCCTTTCCTAAAAACATTCCTCAAACGCAACACTTCCCAAACACACATTTTTTTCCGTTACCAATCGCGTCAATTGTTACATCAAACCCAAATTATCATCCCGTTATTCCCGTCAGGAAAATTACCAACTTCCCAGACAGCCGACAGTGGTGCAAAGGAAGTGCTGCCAAGTCCCGTTTTAATTCCGCTCCCAGCTGGTGTCCTTTCTTTTGTTACATTTGTGTATCCAAATGTGTTGTTCCCTATTCAGAAGCAATGCACCACACCCACTTCCAATGTCAGTCAGGGCTTACTTCCATTCACCAACCATTCAATGCCTACCTAGACGCGCGGTATGCTCTCTAATTAAAAGAGCCTCTTTCCTTCGCCTCTGCGCCCTATTTGTCGGTGGAAGAAAAAATTCGCATTCAAAAATACGGCAGAGTAGGCTTCGCTTTTGGCACGTGTCCTACCCCTCCCTTTCTCCGGGCTTCAGGCAACACGAGAGGAAGTTCGATTACGCCAAAGACAACGACGCCGACGACGACGTCACACAGTATGCGCAAAAATAATGAATTCAGCATGTAATTATACGTTGTATCCGGGAGAAGATAGTCCATGGACGGGATCCAGCAGACGAAAGGAAAGTCAATTTATTCGCTTCTTTTCTGTATCTGTTTCCCTGGGCTGGAGTCGTTTTTGTTGTGTTCTACCTTCCTCTCAGTTCTCGAGCTGGTGCTCGTGAGAAAAGAGTATTGTTCAAAGCCTACTTGGAATCCCCGATCCAAGTAAGTAGCAACTTGGACGCGACATGTTTGTCGAACGCAGCCGCCTTCTTTATATTGTCACAGAGTTTTCCTCCGAGAGAAGTTGGTACATGGTAGGGGCATTCGCTCCTTGTTTGGAGAAGCCAAGCTTTTCATCGATCCTACTGGTCCATCATCCCGTCCGTCCGGGAGTTTGGGTTGGGGAACGGTTGAGGATCCGCGCTCCTACACGGCACACAATAGAAAAGACAGCAAAATAGAAGGACAAATGCCTATAGAAATTTATAAACAAGTACCACTGTTTAGGAGATTGTTATTGAGACTCTCTCTTGTAGCTCTGGGCTGTCAGGAGAATAAGACATCTCTTCGTGTATTTGCCTTACAAGGCGCGCACTCTGGTTGCCCTGGAGGTTTGTTAGCTTCCTTTTTTTTGTGTGTGGTGCGGCCTACACATGGTTTTGGCTTGATAAGGATGGGAGAAAAAAATGAAACGAAACGGAACGAAGGCATTCACCAATGTCATTTGGGACCTTAACCTTGTATGTTCGTTTTCTAATTCAAAAGCCTTCCAATTTTGGGACTTCCTCGCCGTTCGCTGCTCACTTGTTCAAACACACTCTGGACACCCAGAGGGATGCATTGTTTATTCGCAGCAACATCCCGGTACGAATCCGAGGGAAAAAGCAAGGAGCCAGTTTCCATACAAAGAGCAGCCTCTGGAATTAATCCAGCAAGCGGAGGGCCTTTGTGACATGGCGTTCTACCGGCTTTCTCATACACACAAAGGTAGGCGCGAAGTACAGGGTCTTAAGCGCAACTAATACGGTTAAGAGGATTGGGCCGAGCCAAACGAAAATATTAATATAATTGTTTCGAGCTTCTTTTCTCTGCCTCTGCCTGCAGTCTGGGACGGGACAAACCGAACCGAAGGTGCACGAGCACATGTATCGTGGTAACATGAGAGAGCATTATCCCAGAATCCTGAACAATGGGCATCTCCCGCTGAGAGACACGGGATCGCAGGAAAATAGGTTGTAATAACAGCACAGAAATCTGCAGGGGGCAACAACAATATAATTTTGCAATACTGTCACCACCGGTGTTGGCCTCCTCTGTTTGCAAGTGTCAAATTTCTATTGATGGATTTACAATTGACAGCAAACTTGTTCAAAGATTTCTATGAGGAAAAATCTCCTGAAAAAGAAGTTTCAACAAACAGATGGGGCAGACTAACACCCCGATTAAACAAAAAATAAACAGGGAAAGAAACAATGGCGAAGGAGAACGGAACCAAACAACTGCTCCTTTATTACTACGTATACAAACATCCGAGCTGGGTCCCGGGAGCATCCGCAGAGCTCGTTATGGGATGTTGAGACATTCCTATAGCAGCTTGTTCCAGAAAACGAGTGCCCCGATAGGGCCAGCATCGTTTTAATAAAAATGCAAAGAATAACAACTAAACCAACAAATAGACAGCAGAATGAATAAACAATCGAAGTTGGCTGACTGCGGCGGTATAAATATGGTCACCACTGCCTGGCTGCGGTTGACAGGCGACATGGATGGGAGCGCGAGCGCTTAAATTGCGAACGCACACACGTCGTAGTAAGCTCTGCACTAGTGCCGCCGTTTCCGTGGTTACACAGAGTCTCAGAGTTACTCTGCGACATCAAGTTATGGAATTAAAGAAATTGAATAATATAATAACAATAATGAAGATGATAAGCGTGTAGTTTATGTTTATTTTACCATAAATTTAACCGGGGCTTTGTGTTCGATCCGGAGTGGAGTTCGCGAAGAAGGTGCAGGACGGAGATGGTAAGTTAGCCTTTTTTGGAAAACCTTGAGAACTGAGCGGCGACGGAGGCTTCTTCCGCGAGAAGCGTTGTTTACATGGCATTGTTTTTGGATCACCGTCGTCGTCATGGGCACAAGGCATAGCAGGCCGGTAAAAAGTGACCTCGTCACACGCACGATTGGACGCGGCAAAAAACGAGCGGGCGAGTGAGTTTATTTAACAACTTTTTTCCCTCGGTGTCAGATCCCTTGCAAAGGAACCAGAACCGTGTCTAATTCCCCCTAGAGCAAGCGTCACACACCGTGGAACCGGTCGGCTCTCGCTCTGAAGCGTTGATTGGTCACGGGCGCAGAAAAAACCTATACGGCAAGAGGCACGGCTCTGCACAAATCGTAGCGAATGAGCAAAACGTGCGTGTTCAGAAATTGCTGATTTCAAAGGCATATGCGTGTGGGTGGACGGATGGATGGATGTGAGGACCTTTCCCGTTCTTGAAGCCTCCGTGTCCGATTCGAGCAAAGACGCACACCCGCGCACACATGCGAGCGTGAAGTCGCATCACGTGCTCGCCGGTTCCAGCGTTCGTTCCGCAATCCAACGGGCCATCTGTGGGGAAGGTCAGTCAACTGTTCTTTTTCGTTTCTTCTTACTCTCCCCTCTCAACACAACCGAGTCAGTTGTTTGGCAAAAGATTTGCATCTGCAATGATTATTTGCGCACAGAACCGAACCCTCGTCAAATCAACACCACCTCCGATCCTTGGGTTGCGTTTGTGGGTGGAAGTCGCAGCCCTGTCAGACCTTCTTCAATCGAACGACAGACCGACCGGGCCCGGACAAGGCCATTCAAAGCGGAATTCTTCTAGACTTGGGCGGACAACTCTATATAATTTAGTTTGGGTCCCGGTTTTGCATGGGTGAATCCTTTTTATTAACAGTGGGTTTTGGAAAGTTTTGCTTTGTTCCCGCATCGTGGCAAGTAGGCGTTGACAGTGAACTTTTAATTTTATTCGTCATTCGGGTAGAAGAAGGATGACTCGTTGGAGCTTTTCGTTGGAATGTTCATGCGTCAATCTTGTACGGAATTTAGTACTTTGTAGATCTGAGGTTCAGAGATTCGTGGAAGTCGATCGGAGATAAACTAGTCCATGGCTAAATATCTCCTAAAGCTTAAAAAAATCGTGGAAGTCGGTAAGAGAGCGTGTTTTTTTTTAACTAAAGAGACTGAGTGCCTTCCAATTTCTAGAAACATTACTCAGCAATGTTACCTTATTATCGAGTGTTGGAAATCATTCCCCTTCCTCGGAAATCTATAGCATATAGTGACATGTTATGAATATTGAATGGTCCCGTTTGAGCACGAAATCCTTTGACGGAACCCGCCCCCTTAGTATGGCATCAATTGTCAACTTGTCACCGAATGACTATCCGTCAATCGAATATTGCCCTGTAATTATTTCCAAGCCAGCACTTATTCTCTCCAACTCCCTCCGCTCTTCCTGGCTTCTTCTATTTTAGGCCCCGTACAAACGTATGTCACTCGCGCAATTTAAGTAAAAATTAAACCTCAACCATGTCGCCTCTCCGTCCAGCGCATTTCAGTTTAGGTCTCACAGGTTGGTCGGTTCGACGGACTCGATAATTAATAGTTGTCAGCTTCCGTGGCAGTAATTGCCACCATTTGGTTCGTTCTATTTGCCGCGAAGGTGGCAGCGGCGGTGGCGGTGGTGGTGGTGACACGACACAGGAACGCGTCTTTCCCACATATGGTAGCTTCAGAGGAAAAGATGAGCTCGGCCCTTTCAAGTGGGTCTCATACGAGGGATGAATACGAAACCGTACCTCAGCCGTCCGTCGCCAACTGAAAAAAAAACAAGAACAATTCAAACTTTTCCAACGACAAACCCCTTGAGACATCCAGCACACGCACTCGCGCGGGGACACGATTGGAATTGAAAATCTAGGTCGGCACCTTTCATCGATCCGACCCAGAGCGGGCCACAGGAAAAGCAAAAAAAAAAACCTTACAAGTACGAGACGAGATAATAAGGAGACACACAGAGCAGCAGCACTTTGCGCTTCTCCATAAATAAATAGAGACAAGATTCTGTATTTTCGTTTCCATTTTTTCCCACTCCGGAGAGGGAGTCTCAACGACACCGGGCGTCGTCATTCTCGTCGTCGTTGTCGTTCGATTGGGTATAATTGAACCGAGAGTCCCGAAGACGTACCGAGACTTCTAAGGGCTGCGCTGCTGTTGTATTAAAAAGGATGATATAATAATAGGAAAAAGACAACGATTGAGCGCAGCCTTTTCTATGTTTCAAGCATTTAGGATTTTTTCTCCTATCGTAAAGAAGATGGCAACTGTCAAGGATGCGTCGTCCCGACATCAAGGCGACCGAAATTTATTGCACAAAAGCACTACACCTACTATATGAGCGCTTCGGAAACCCGCCTGCTTTGGCGCGCCAGTCATTGATTCGAATCTCGTGGGAGAGAACGGCACTCGCAGTCGCAGCAACCTCTTTATGAGCAATTCTTCATCGGGTCCTAATCAAACTAGGTAATCTTAATGAATATTTCATGTATTCCTCCCGTGTTGTAAAAGTTTGGTATCAGATCAGTTTTCCTTCGCCTTCTCCTTCCGGGGGCTATTTGTATAGAATTCATGTAGGTATGGGCTTGGGGAGTAGGGGAGCATTTTTCAGCAATTGCAACCGACGCACGCTAACGAACGAAAGCGGATCACACACAAAGCTCATTTTTAGCAGTGCCCCTCTTCGATCTTCTTCTAAATACGTATGTATCTATCAAAGTAATACCGGAGGGATTTAAAGCTGAATGCGTTGGAATTTTCGGGCAAACGGGCGAAAAGAAAGGATCCAAATTCAATAAAATTGATTTCGCATCATTCACCCCCGCCGTGGATGTTGTGCTTCCGGACTCCGGACGATTCCGGGGGTAGAAAAACGGAATCCCAGAATCGAAAGGCGGGACGGAATGCAATCCCAGGGACGACGACCGACGGCAGACCGAAAACCAAACGTGTTTATTTATTTATGTGTGTGCTGGTGCTGGTGCCGGTGCCAGTGGTTGGTGGCACAGGAGCATATAAGTGAAAAGGCGGAAATATAAGACGCTACAATCGGATCACCGAGCAGCTCGGATCGATCGTCGTCGCCGGTGGAATCCTGGGGAACTCCAGCGGAATAGGGTTTTTTTTAAATTATTTATTGACTTTTACCATTTTGCTGACTGCTAAAGGGATTTAAGATTCACTTTTTGGTGTTATTCAGAGGGAAGAAAAATGAGGGGGAGTCGATTGTGAATTAATTCAATTGCTTCATTTTTCTTCATTGGGGAAAAAAGATATACTTTAACAGCTCGTATTTAATATTCTTAGCAAATTCTGGAAAACGAGTGTTGCTTATGATTTACCATCAAAGAAATACTATCGAAAATTCTGATTGTCACACAATTGAGCAATTCCACGCGTAGAAGCTGACAATCAATATTCAACGCCATTTGTAGGGTATTTGACACTTCTTCTGAAATCGGAAGCCACCATCTTGAATTTCAAGATGACGTTGGACATCGATTTCCGGCCTCTAGATGACACCCCGATTCCAAAAATAGTTGGAGGCGAACCAGCCCAAGGCTGAAAGCCTCCTTAATAAAGCTAAATAATAATAATAATTAAAAAAATATCCACATTGATCGGTATTTGATAGAATTTCACACTTTTTTTGAACCAATCCCTCCATGTTAAATTTTGAAATGGCGTCAAACATTGGTTTCTGGCCTCTAGACGGTAATACCCACACTATTTCCCACTTTTTCTTAAAATGGAAGCCATCATCTTGTATTTCAAAATGACGTCGAATATCAATTAGCAGTCTCTAGACGTCAATACCAATATTGATGGGTCGGCATCAGAATTTTCCACTTTTTCTGAAATCGGAAGCCGCCAGCTTGGATTTAAAAATGACGTAGGATATCGATTTTCAGCCTCCAGACATCACCCCGATTAAAAAAATATCCCTATTGATGGGTATTTGCCAGTATTTCCCACTTTTCTTCTGAAATTTGAAGCCGCCATCTTGGATTTCAAAATGACGACGGATATTGATTTTTATTCTCTAGACGTCATCCCAATTCCAAAAATACCCTATTGATGGGTATTTGACAGTATTTTTTGCATTTTCTCGAACCGGAAGCCACCATCTTGGATTTGAAAATGGTGTCGCATATCTATTTCCAATCCCTAGGTATTTGACTTTTTCTTAAACTGGAAGCCACCATCTTTAATTTCAAAATGGCGTCGCATATCAACTTTCGATCGCTAGTTTTCACCCCGTTTCCACAAATACCCATATTGATGAGTCGGCATCAGTACTTTCCACTTTTTTAAACTGGAAGCCGTCATATTTAATTTTAAAAAGGCGTCACATATCGTTTTCCGGACTCTAGGTGTCACCCCGATTCCAAAAATACCCATACCCGACAATGATAAATTCGACATCCACGTGCGCAGATCTTTTGCGCATGCGCTTGAATAAACCGAGTGAACAATCAACAGAAGTCGCTTCAATGCGAAAGTAAGCTCATTTGACAATATAAGACGAAATGCACAAGAGTCAAGCCAAAACAAACAGCATGAAAACTGATCGAAAGTGATTCTGTTGATGTTGAAGGAGATATGCTTGAAGAGAAGATAGAATGACTTTCAATTGAAAGTGATGGTTGACAGCTTCGTCGTCGCTTGATGATTTTCAATTGAAAGTGAATTGGTTGGACCCTGCTGTCTACGCTTTCGACTATACAACCAAGCATTTTATTTAT
The DNA here is from genome assembly GCF_037179485.1 of Ochlerotatus camptorhynchus. Lineage (NCBI taxonomy): Eukaryota > Metazoa > Arthropoda > Insecta > Diptera > Culicidae > Ochlerotatus > Ochlerotatus camptorhynchus. Next base: position 1,308,293 of record NW_027040929.1, read on the forward strand.
AACATTGTAGAACGACGCACACACTTGCTTCGGTTCTCTCAAATTCCCGATCACCAGATAAAGCATGCGAAATCAAATTAATGTACTATGAGCACTTCTTATTCACTTTCAGCCTATCCATGCATGGAGAGAGCAGTGGAGAAAGCACTGGTCTGATAATCATCGCAACGTTCGTGGTTCGAGTCCAGTCAGCTCCCATTTTTTCGTCATAACTAATTCCTCTCACTTATACATTCCAAATTTTTCGGTCTCCAATTTTCTTGCATTGGACCGCAGCTCGGTATATCTCATCCTTCGTTCATGCGGTCTCCACTAACATCCTGCGATGATTGTAAGGTTGGGTGACAACTAAAATTTTGGTTTGGGTTTTGTAAGTTCAAATTTTAATGTTTCCAAGCCAGGGTTAGCAAAAGTCTCATAATAAATGTCTGAGACACTGATACTGAGTGGTTGCGGTACAAATACATATCATCGATAAGAGACGATTGTTGTGTATTAGAGAACGCTTGCGCAAACATACTAAGGGAGGAAAACGGAATCGAAACTCAAATGTCATTCATTAGCCAAATATATTCGTAGACCATAGGTCCACCGTTGAATAATTGGCAATGCATCCGTGTACTGAATGGACATTGTGGGTTCAAATCCCACCGCAGAATGCAAGCATTCCGAAGCCTATTTTCATATAAGACAACTCAAACCCCATAATACATGAGCATTGCGCCATGGGAGCTCGAAATAGATCGCAACAACTTGGAAGCTCATATTTGGCGTTCATTCAGCCGGTTTGTTCTACTCCGAGTTGCTTATACTAGTGTTCATTCAGCGAAATATGAGCGACTTCGAGTTGGTAGAAACGCTTACAAGTTTTAGTTAGAGCAAGTTCTACCACCTCGAACCGACTGGATATTATGACGCATGACAAGGATGATTTCAGAAAAGAAGGATCGAAGTAGGCCACGCTGCGAAAATGATGTGTTTCTGTACTGCTGCGTGTTTTTCGCTCTTGCAAAAATTTAAATAATTACAATTTTAATCAAGAACAATTCAAATTGAATGCACAGAAGTGGTATTAAAAAGAGTGTCAAGTGATAATTATCAAATCCCATGTGTCCCTAGTGTTTGTCGCAGTGATCAGTGATATGAGTTGAATGTGAAATCACATCCTTCCTGTTTTGTGGTATTAGGTGCCGTTTGTTCTTACTTACGCTTTGGAACACTTCGCTGAGTTTATTTTCCATCCATATAATTATTTCTGTTTATCCATATAATTTGCAAATATCATTTTATTACCAAATAGGTGCCAGTATCAAAGAAGCATTTTTTTTAATTCAGGAAGTGTGAATGCACTATAGATATCCATTTGATATGTGAATGCATTCATGCGGAGCTTATTTTATATGAAGATGACCTCAGAATGTACGTGTATGAACAGGAATTCTAGAAATGGGTCATTGGATTTACAGTAGATGTATCAATAAATAGGTAGGCAGGTTTCTTTCATAAAAGCACTTCCTATCAGTGGGAGATGGATTGTATCGATTTCAGTAAAGAAGAAGACACAATCGTCTCTACCTCCGATTATAAGTACTTAGACGCAAAATGAAAAGAATTGCACATCGGTCGAACGGGTGTTCATTAGGGTGGGTCAACTTTATATGGTGGATCATAACCCCGCCTCCACACAGCTCGTCCGAGTCGTATTGGAATACCCAGCAACTGTTCAAATTTTGAATCATTTCGGTTACGATTTGCATTTGCGGGAGAATTTTAAAATTTGTATGGGAAAATGTATGGGAAACGGAACAAAACTATTAATTGTGTGTTTTCCTCCAAATCTGGGACTTACATTGAGGAAACTATATAGAACAACTTCGTCCAAGACCGTAAATCGATTCGACTTCTGTGCAACAAGTTATTATTTTTTTACTGTCGCCCTGGTGCTCCACCCATACCTACAGGCTTATACGTACCCTATTAGGTATACGAGGAGCACTTGGCAATGAATAAAAAATAATAAATTTTTGCACAGAAGTTGAATCGATTTGCGACCTTCAGTGAAGTTGTTTTGTATAATTTTTTGAATCGTAGTCCCAGGCAGTGCGTCACAATATCAGCTTCAATCGACCAAATCGATGCGACGAAGAGATTGCTGGCTTTCTTTTTCTGTTAAAGTCGAACAGCTTCGCAGCATTCTAGAACCTCAGTCGGCGTGCACAAACAAAATGTTCAATCGCTTGTCTCTCTTTCTCCCGTCGCTCAATTGGTCTCCCTTTCAAGCTTCGGTGAAACGGATGAGAGAAAGAGCGCTCGACTTTGATAGTTTTCTCTTTCATGAAACACATCAACAGAGGTTTCATGACGTATATGACGGAAAATGATTGTATCGGAACATGATAACAGATTTAAAGCATTTCTCACGTGAAAACACGTGAGGATTACACGCAATATTTTTAATTTATCTTTCATCCATATATTTATCTAAAAAAAAATATCAAAAACGGGACATAACGCATTTTAAACAAATTGAAAGATCGGTGATAGAGTGTTCGTGAAAGGGGATTGAAAGCCATAATGAGGTTCGTTTAACTAGAAAATCGACGTTAGTTACATTGAAAGCGATGAGCAAAGCAACGACGAGAAGTTCCACAGCCAGCGTTTCCTTCTAAGCGTGCTTCTTTTTCACTATCATTACTTGCTGATAGTCTAGCTAGGCGTTATAGAAATGAAGCGTCGAACACGTATGTATGAGAGAAAAAAATACGAGTTCATTTTAGAGCTTCGAAAATGTAGAGCCCTGGTCCCAGGATTGGTAAAAATTAGGCAATTTTTAGATTAAAACAAGTAATTGAATAGTTTTGGATCATTTTCCCATACCAATTATAAAGCTCTGCCGCAAATCCAGATCGTAACCCCTTGGCTGAAAATCTCCTTAATAAAGACAACCAACCAACCATCGAAAGAGCTATCGGGAGTAGGGGGTTGTGAAGTTTACCACCCTAGTGTTCATTGAGACAAGCATCTTGAAGTAGGTTGATAACTATTTGTTGTGTGCTTGCTATATGGCATATGCATCAGTTATGGCACAATACGGAATGGTGCCCATTTCTAGCCCTACCCATTTAAACCACATAGACCATGACTGACAAAACTGGAGTAAATTTAAATAAGTGCCATACCTGGTGCACTTACCCTATCACTGATACATACATTTTCAAATAAGCTGCGGAAAGAATCTGATTATTTTTCAATATAACGGATTAAGGTTTTTGTGATTTTGATAACGCATTCGACTTTTAATTTGTCCACTTCACGATACTGGAAATGCTTTCACAAGAACATGTCGCAGCAAAACACTTCAACGTCATTTTGGCAGCGTGACCTACTTCGATCTACATAGAACGTCGTTTGCATCGATTTTGCAGCTCATCAAAGCTGTTGATGTTTCAGTACAATGTAAACAAATATAAGTTATATATAACTTAAGTAGAAATTGCTGTATTAGCTTAAATCTGAAACATATTTTAAAGCTTCAACAATTAATGTTACTAAATTCACACATTTCAAATTAAAAATTTGTCTGCTCCTTTCATACAAAAAAAAATGCTAAATAGTTTATTAGCTATGAGACATAGAAATTATAATTTGCGACCACACAATAAGACCGGAGCCACGAGAAGTTGCATAGCTCAAACCAACGCCTCCGCTGTCAGATGGCAATAGGTTAATAGTTGTGTAGCCTTTTGTGGCTGACGGTTTAGCAGCCCGACCTTTCGCTCATTGGGTGTTGTTTTTCGAACTCTTTTTTTTTATTGTTGTGTATGTACCCTGTTCGAGTTTTCCAGGACACGTCCATTATTCACGGTTGCGATATGTATTTTGTGTGTGCGAGCATGTTTAGCTATTTAACAATAGAACAAGCCATCCGTACGTAGCCGTAGCCTTTTGAAGCAGATTGCTAGCGAGATGACCTTTCTTTCACGATCTCGCGCTCGGCGTAGGTACCGTCGTTTGCCGTCGTCGCCGTCGGTATTCAACTGCCGGACCGGTATGGCGCAGCAGTGCCGCATTATCGCGATCCGATGCACCCGGGAACCCGCATCTTCCGAAGACGCGCGTTCCATTACTGACTGCTTACAGCTGTGACGGTTGGGAAACAGGGGAAAGAGGTTATGTGCGCTACTTAGGCATATCTGATAGCGCCGCCACCGCCTACTGCAACGGCAGCGTTCGCTCGGCCGGAGAAGCGCATTGAGTTATTGTTTTGCATCGCTCGTTCGGTGAGTTATTTTGAATAATGAAAGGAGAACGCAGGCATAAACAGACATAGGCAAGCAGCAACATAGCATTTTTTTCGTGATTGTAGCATAAAACAGGAGACAAAGACACAGACATGTATTCAAATATGGAAAGTGAGACACAAACACAAATGCAGACGAACACAGTAAGACGCGAGACGCGAGACAAAACACACGGAGAGATTGGAAGTAAAAAGAGTAATTGTTTTTTTTTTGGTTTAAAAACAGGAAGAAGGTTTTCAAGATATAGACTCACCCATATTGGGAGCATTACTACTGTTATTGTTTCTTACGCTTGCTGTCGAAACAAAAACGGAGCACTACTCGTTTGCGTGAAAAACTCTCCTTCTGTTCTCTCTACCTATCGTACTCTAGATAAACCGTACAAGGAAAATAAGAAATCGTGCGCCACTGCATTTAAGATCCTGTGCTGATGAGAAAACGCTATTGTTCTGGGCACAGGATCAACTCAAATATCGCTATCGAACACTATGGCCTACTACTATGGATCACACACACACAATCGGTTTCCTTTCTCGCCCTCGCTCGCTCAGTGTATCTCAGTTAGCGTTGATTCGGTGGTGGGTACAAACCTGGAAAAAAATGAAGAGAAAATAAGACAAGATTAGAACTGTCATCTCCGTCCGAACTAACAATGTTTTGCTCTAAACGACTTGCAAGGGAACCAAAGAAGAAGTAAATAAACCATAAAATAATCAATAACTGATAGCAATCTTATTTTCTCTAAATTTAACGAAATAGTCTCCGGTTGTGCTCGTCCGGAAGATGGGAGCTTTCCTGGGAATGGCTTTTGCTGACTGAAATACGAAAACGACGACGTTGACTGGGACGACGCAAAAGCAAAAGCGCACACACAATAAATGAATTAAATTTTCCTTCATTGCCATTCGATAACCACAGCTCGGAATCAGCAGCAGAAGCCCCAGGGCCGGCCGGCCGGCCACTCGAGTGGAAGAGCAAGAGGAAAAAGCCAACTAGCTCTGGACGGTTTTGCTGTGTAGTGTGCAATGCGATAACAACAATTCCAACTATGATGATGCTGGAATATTGTCTATTGTCTTCGATTTATCAGTGACCCTCACCTCATCGTCTCCCCGTTCCCAGCGGAAGTGTGTACCTCCACGATGGGGACCTTCTTTCGATAAAGTTCTTATTGTTCGACTTCTTCTCGGTGAGCTTCTCTTCATCGTCCGACGGGACTGTCCGGAGGACTGGAGAGCAGCCCAAGTCATTTTCCATCCGAGGCCGTATTTCTCCTTTGGTCACAAGGCAAGCAATACACTCATTCGATGAGAGGAGGGGGCAGCAGAATGAGTTGACTCTAAATACCGCAATATCGAATCATAAAAACAAATAAAGTGAGGTTAGTTTAGTGCCATGGAGATTCCAATGCCTGCTTGTGTTGGGATCGGAACCTCTGGCTGCCTGCGCCTACTACACTGCGAAGTTATTAGAGATATAGCAGCACACTCTTATTGGAAGTGTGGTATGTGGAAGAAGCAAACCGGCTGTCATTTGACTGAGCCGAAGCTCTAGGCATTATTGTGCAGTGTGCAATGCCCGAGGGCTATTCTGCTGTTAATTGGTTTGATCTTTGACTGTTTGACTTCTTTTGGCAGGAAGTGAAGGCGGGGGTTGGTGAGAGATATGAGCTCTTCTCGAAAGATGTTTTCTCAGTTCCCATCAAAGGTCCTGTCTTGTGAACTTTGAGGAATTTTGCACGTGGCGAGTGTTGGAACCTCAGTTGAAGTCTATTTCATCTACATCCTGTCTGGTTTGATAACGTGTGGGAAGTCGTGAACGGAGTACGCACATCTATCGTAAGATAAGCACTTATAACGAAATTGAATCGCAGTGTTCGAGTTATTTTGCAGTTGTGATTTACACGCTTATCCTGGGAGATTTCCACACAGTTTAGTTATTACAATGTTTGTGAGGTAATATGTATCCTTTGAATTTGACTCGAGAAGATGAGAAAATAGAAATCAAATAAGAGATAATACAATTAGAGCTTAATCCAAAATAATTTTTTCTATTCTTATATCTTCTGTAAGGACTGTATCGAAAAGTAACTTCAAACATTTGAAACGTGTATAAGAAGCCCCATCTGCTATGTTTACGTGTCAACAATTTAAAAACAGTTTATCCTATTGCGTTTTGTAAGTTGCTTTCACTATATCGCAAATTGTATTTGAGTCTGTGCTTCGAAAAGAGTATAACCTCATACTTAAATGGAAGAAAACGTCAAAAATAATTACAGTATTGAGCATTTACAGGCCAAAAAGCAAACAAAAATTGAATTTCAGGCTGCGAATTGCATGAATCTTTGTTTAATTGCTTGCTATCGTCAATCATGCACATTTGAGCTAAAATTCAACCATGGCGAAATAGCGAAAATAAATTGAATTTTTTAATCGACTTTCTCCGATTTGTACTTAATTGTAATTGTTTGTTATGGGCAATGATTCCCATTTTTTCTGAAATTCGACCTTTTATGCATGGTCAATTATGCAAAGTTTTATGCAAATCGGAGAAAGTTGACTTATTCCGATTCGTCATTTAAAGAGGAGCTGCTCCATTTTAAATCTAAAAAAAAAGAAATCATGATGGCGTGTTCGACATTTTTCAACGAATAATAACACTAAAATATCACTTCCAATCGAGATTACGTTTGAAGCAAATTTGTATGAAAAAATAATGTCTTTAAGAAAAAATATAATACATAAAATATCATGGAATTAATAAAAAAAATGATAAATTTTGATTTTCTTTAAATATTTTAGTATTTTCGATAACAGAGCAAATACAAAAATGCTACCTCTGGTAAAAGTTTCATGCTATACACTTTAAAATTAACAATAGTAATAGAACACCATCTTTCGGTCTAATTTTCGAACTTCTGTGGAAATTTGGAAATGTTTGCCGTAAATTTACCTCGTTTTTAAAAGTCTAAAATGCAATTTTCAGCGCAAAATTTAAAGAGTTTGGAAATGTGTCCAAAAGTTTTTGCTTAAGATTATTTCTTATTTTCAAGTGCTGGAATATTTCACAGAGGATTGCATTTTTCATATGCTTTTAAAAAAAGAAGAAGATTCAAATTATTTGAAATTATTGAAAAATATCAAATACGCCATTTAGATCCTTTTTGCGAGATTCAAAATGACCGAATTAGACCGAATTAGCTCAAATGTGAATGATTGAAACAAACAAACAAAACAAACAATTATGCCAAGTTGTACATTTATGCAAAGTTTCACGCAAATCGGAGAAGGTCGCGTCAGATCAGTTTTTCATTTGGCGTGGAACTGCTACAGGGGATACTCAAAATCAGTGTCTGTTTTTCTTATTTACCCTCACACGCATTGACTATCGCTTCTATCCAGAGTAAATGAATTGGGGTTGTTTTGAAAATCTTCGCTGTAAACATTGACGAATACGCGTTTGTTGATATTCATCGACGCTTGAGTTTCCAACCTAAAATTGTCAAAATGGGAAACGAGCCTCAAAAGCAAAAAAAAAAAACCAAATTGTATCGGAGGCAGACATCGAGAAACTTGCCAAAGATTGATTGAATACGGATGAAGTTGTTGCCAAATCCCTGAAACCCAGAGGAGGCCTTTGTCAGCCCTGTCCTTCGTTTCATTCAATCTCGAAATGAAGAAAAAAGCGATGGATCCTTCGTCTTGGCCACAAGGTATCGAATTTCTGGAGTTCGTTAAAGATGAAAGGAGAACGCAGAATTTTTGAAAACCGGTGCTGCACATAGATTCTGGTCCAATGAGCAACGCCTAGAGTCAGCTGAACCAACCACCTCGCCTAACCTAGCGTCTTGTGACCCTGTCAACATTCGCACAGATTGGACCGTATATTATCAAAACCTCCGAAGCTTGAGGACAAAAACTAACGCTCTACTCCATTCGCTGCTTCCTTGGGATTTCGACATGGTGGTATTCACTGAAACCTGGCTTCATACCGACATTACGAATGCTAAACTCGCAAGCAACTACACAATCTACCGCTGTGACCGGAATTCTCGCACCAGCGCACTGCGACGTGGCGGTGGCGTCTTAATTGCCGTGAAATCCGAGCTGAAGTGTAAGGCTGTGCATCTTGTGGGCATTGAGAGCCTCGAACAAATTGCTGTTCAAGTCGATTTATTCGACCAAACAGTCAGCCCGACATTTACACCAAACACGCTGAGTCCGCACAACAGCTCCTTGGTATGGCGAACCCTCACGATACAACCATAGTTGTGGGCGATTACAATCTGCCAAATCTAGCTTGGGACTTCGATGAGAACGTCAGAGGATTTCTGCCTCTCAATGCTTCATCAGAACAGGAACTCGCTGTAGTGGAGTCCATGCTGTCTGCTGGATTGAAGCAAATCAACGATCTGGTGAACACGAATGGTAAGCTTTTTGACCTGGTTCTCGTCAGTTTGAACCACCCTCTGCAATTATGGAAGTTGATTGTCACCACAAGCCGTTGGTTCTAAAAGTTGACTCCCGTTGAGAGATCATCCGCTCCCGTATCCAGCAGCCCGCAATGAGTATAATTTTGTACAATGTGATTTCGATGTTGTTAACACGAGGATTACCACCTTGGATTGGGTACAAATACTTGCCCAAACCACCATTGATGCCGCCGTCTCCGTATTCTACGACAACATCTATAAAGTAATCCAAGATACTGTTTCGGTGAAGACAAGAAAATCTTGTTTGCAATTCCAACAACCATTCCACGCAATTGCGTAATCTGCGTAATGCTCGAAAACGTTACTTTCGTTCCCGGACCGCAGCAAACAAGCATACGGTGCAGCTAGTAGAACCAGAGTATAATAGTTTGCAGGAAGCTCGCTTTTGTGAGTACGTCGACAACCTCCAGAGTCTTTTATCAACTCTCGGAAAAGATCAACCGGTATTCCCGTGGACGTCACCTACGGTAGTAGAAGCTCCACCACCGACACTGCTTCTGCTGACCTTTTCGCTGACTTTTTCCGAAGTGTTTTCAAACCCGATCAAACTCCTCCACCAAGATACGACATTCACCTGCAGCAGCTCATCTTCAGTCAAGACGCTATTCTCAAAGCCCTTTGCTCAGTAGATTCATCGAAAGGTCCAGGCCCGGATCGTATTCCACCGTCTTTCGTCAAGAACTGTGCAGCATCGTTGACCACTCCCGTTATGTCTATTTTCAATCGATCGCTTATTGATGGCGTTTTTCCGGATGCCTGGAAGCTCGCCTCAATTACACCAATCTTCAAGTCCGGTAACATGCACAAAGTGGAAAATTAACGACCTATCTCGATCCTGAACTGCTTGGCCAAGGTTCTCGAAAGTCTTCTGCATGAAAAAGCGCTCGACAGTCTCTAACTTTATGACTTACACGAACACTCTTATAGCTAGCATCGAGAAGCGTCAGCAAGTGGACTCCGTTTACATCGACATCTCTAAGGCTTTTGACAAAGTCCCTCACGACCTAACCATTATGAAGCTAAACCGCCTTGGTCTTCCACCGTGGATCGTTTGTTGGTTGAAATCATACTTATCATCCAGGAAGGCTTTCGTTAAGGTACGTGATTCCAGATTCGAGGTATTCCATATACCATGGGGGGTTCCACAAGGGAGTCACCTAGGACCTCTCATTTTCGTTCTGTTTATCAACGACGTGTGTGATATGCTAAGTTCCTGTAAGTTGCTATATGCGGATGATCTTAAGCTGTACCGTGTGATCAAATCGATCGTGGATTGTTGCGCACTACAAGCTGATATAGAGCGATTGTCATCGTGGTGTCAGATGAATGGAATGGAAGCCAATCCTGCCAAATGCAAAATGATTACCCTTACCCGCTCTCACTCTCCGATAATTTTTGATTACTCTATGAATCAATCGCCACTGGAAAGGGTTAATGCCATTAAGGATCTTGGGCTCATCTTGGACAGCAAACTACGGTTTAACGAGCACATATTTTGCGCTGCAATACTGCACAGTTCGATGACCTGTACGCCCTGAAAGCACTGTACTGCTCTATGGTCCGCAGTGTTCTTGAATATGGAGTACAAATTTGGGCTCCATATCATGCTGTTCATGTACTGCGCATCGAAAGAATCCAGAAACAGTTTATAAAGTTTGCATTACGACGTCTGCCATGGACAAATTCAGATAGCTTACCTCCGAACGAGCATAGATGTGCGCTTATTGGACTGCAAACACTAACAAATCGCCGAGTCTTTCTCCAGGGGATGTTCATATTTGACATGATTAGTAATCATATTGACTGCAGTTGTTTGCTCGGGAACATCAATTTCCACACTCCAGCTCGCTGTATTCGCAACTATTACTTTCTGTGGACTCCCGGACATCGTACTGCTTACGGTTATAACAATCCTCTCGATAGATGTTGCAGACTGTTTAATGATGTGTGTGATGTTTTTGATTTTAATATAAGTAGACCAGTTTTTAAGAATAAGATTAAGTCACTTTAAACAGTCTGTATGGCTAAAATGTCAATGATGGTGGTTAAATAAATAAATAAATTCATTTAGCCATAAATGATTATTGTGAATATTATCGATTGCAGAGCCTAAAACCTCGACATTGTCATCAATTCTGCAAAAGGCAATAATCTTCCATCGATATGAGTGAAAAAAGCAACATAACACGTTCCACAACGGTATATTTGTGTAAAACGAAAATAATCATTTCGCATTTGATACTCAAAACCATCCCCACCAAGATGATTATGAATATTTATATGACAACAGAACAGGCAATTATGAATACGCATCTTTGAATGATCAAAAACAATTGTTGACTTCGAAACTCAGCGGTTGCTTTGATCAAGAGCGTGATACCTTGTCAAAATTCAAATTCATGCAGGTAATTGGCTTATCTTTCAAGGTTTTCTTCATTTTCAGCTTATTTGAGTGAAGAAGAAATGCTTTTTATGCCGTAGCCTCGAAAATAACCATGGTCACTGGAAATCTGAGATACTACGAGGAGGACGACTCTATCTACGATGCAGAAAAGATTGTGTTTTGCTGTGGCTAGCTGCACGCACGCTGAGTAGATAGAAGGAAGATTTATGTTGATTTTGAAGATTTCCTGCAAAAAGATGAAGCGCGATGCAAGTAGATGCGATAAATGAAAGATGATTTTTCGAAGATTGATTCGCTAGTGTGAGATATTTTGAGCATCTAGAATTGAGATTTAGATGTGTCGCCCCCTCGAGATACTCCGGGTTTCCGCAGAGCTCATCTAACTTGCTCAATTTGTATTGAGATTTTTTATAGGATGCCGGTTGAAAACTTATATTTTTAGTAAATTTATTGCAAGAAGAACCAGTTTCAAAGCGAATGATATGCCCAGAACTAAAATCTACCTATAATCAACCGAGATATGACCATTCCCCTAGGATCGGTTCTGATAGAGGGTTCTGAATGCGGTCAGATCTTTTAATCACTCAAAATATGCCGTGCGACAGGTCTTTCTTAATTCCATTTCATCAATAGGTTCTCCATAAACTTCAAATGGATCATTGACCACATTGGTTGCTTTTGAAGCCTCCAGTACGCCCCCGGGGAACTTGTAACAGAGGACAATTATTTATTTCACCAAAACATGCCGTGCGACAACTCATTCTTCATATTTTTCATCAATAGGCTTTCCATAAACTATAAATGCATTAACATTGGCCGCTCTCGAAACCACGGGTCACCCCCGAGCGAACCTATAGCAAGGGACAATTGCGTTTTTGCTACAAAATATGCCGTACGACAGCCCTTTTTTCGAGGTTTTTCATCAAAAGGCTTTCGATCCCCTGCTACAGTTTCCCACGGAGGCATCCTGGTGGTTCCAAGAGCGGCCAATGTGGTCAATGATGCATTTAAAGTCTATCAAAAGCCTATTGATGAAAAAGCATGAAGAAAGAGCTGTCTCACGGCATATTTTGAGTGATTAAAAGCTGACCACATTCAGAACCCTCCATCAAAACCGATTACAGGAGAAGAGTCATCGGTTGATTATAGGTGGATTTTAGTTCTTGGCATATCATTCACTTTGAAACTGGTTCTTCTTGCAATGTATTTACTAAAAATACAAGTTTTCAACCGGCATCCTATCTCATCCCAATCTCATCACATATTTAGCAAGTTAGAAAAGCTCTGCGGAACCCCGGAATATCTTCGGATTTCGGTGACCACGGTTATTTGCGTACCTACACCATATAATTATATTAGTTTTCCACTCGAATGCTTTTGAAATAATTAAAATCTGACTATATTTGACACTCCAAAGTTTACCTAATATTTCCCTATCCTAGTTATGTTGAGTATCTCCTGTATATTACACCAACCTGGTTGGGGTGAGTATAAGTAATGCAGGTACGACCGTTGAGGTGGAAAAACTTGGGACAAACTTTTTGTCCGGCATGTTACAGTTGTTTAGCTGTTGCTCTTCTATCTAATCTATCCGCAAAGAGGCGGTAAATTTTAAAATGTATCAAGAATAGACTAAAGCAATTGAGTTTTCTACCACTGTATCGAAGGTACGAACTCCCACCATTGATCTGGTATTTTTTCATCCGGATGCCTGATTTTGATTTATGGTCAAAATCGTGTTGACACCAATCCGTAAAACTGTCCCTTACTACAGCGAATTGAATGTTGCTAGAATATTGTCAAGTGATCTTTTAAAACAGAAGGTTGGGTGTTTCAAAGTATGCCTTAGTTTATGTGAAATTAGTCATTGGTGTCCAGTCGTATACAAAGACTGTGCAGAATTTGCCGAAAGCTTTTAAATCTTTAGGTTGTACAGCGGAAATCAATAATATAGTTAATTTTAATAATTGTACCATTTAATAACATAACCTAAAAGCACAGACAAACAGACATAACACTCACAATCACATTAATCGCAAATAATCTTTTAGTTGGGAATGTGCTTGCATTTGTCATGGTGGCGCCACTGAAGCATTGAGCAAGCCATTACATTTCGAACTTATCAGTGATGCCAGTTCTTTTTCACATCTAGTTAGTAGATGTCAGCTCTTGAAAATGATAAGTGGCCAACGCCGAGGCGGGCGACTCTATCTACGATGCAGGAAAAATTGTGTTTTGCTGTGGTTAGCTGCATGCACACTGAGTAGATAGAAAGAAGATTAATGACGATTCTGAAGATTTCCTGCAAAAAGATGATGTGCGATGGAAGTAGATGGGAGAAATGATTGAAGATTTTTCGAAGATTGATTCGCTAGTGTGAGATTTGTTGAGCATCTAGAATTGAGATTTAGATGTGTCACCCCCCTCGGTCAACGCATCCCACTGGAGACACATCCTCATCTGACGAATACAGAAAAAAAAAAGTTGTTGAATATTATATCAAAACTGTTGCACATTAGTCATTCCGTTCCTAATATTAGGTTGTACGATGTACACAGAATTCGAGAACAAATCATGTTGATGACTGTAATATTCTATCAATTTTTACCAGTTATTGATGTTCAATACTTTACCATGAATATTATTGAATGATACATATTATTTTTTTTCTTCTGTGTAAACATTGAAGCGATGAGCGGTGGTAGAAAGAGCACTAATAAGTGATGCATTTTCTTGTTTAAACACTTGTTTCCAGCAAATGAAAAAGCACACTAAACAAACAAAACAAATCCTTTAAAAAAAGTCTTAGCTTCTGAGAATTTTTCCTACGGATCCGTATTTCTGCAAAATTCAATCAATTCTATAGATCTTCGGAAAATTTCGTAGAACCGACATCACTGACATCCATCTGTTTTGTTTTTATTCAACACAGCTGACGCGTTGACAGAACGAGGGAAAAGCAACTAGTGGAAAAATTGCATGCACGAGGGATGCTCCGGTTGCAAATCATTGCTTGGGAATGTGGATGATAGATGGTGCTTGTGCGCATGCAAAATACGCTTGACGATATTTTTTGAAGAATTTTCTTCTAAGAATTATGTCTGTTTGTCTGTGCTAAAAGTGAGCCTTATGTAAATTTTCTCGTAGTTTTTGCCTTTATTTCGTTTTATGAAAGTTTGAAGTTAGTTTTCGATACAGTCCTTATGGGATATTCATTAAGAACGTCATGAACTGAAGTTTTGTCACTGCAACAAGCAGTGAAAATTGTGTCAAAATGGTAGTTAATGTTCAATGTTGCGTTACCTTTTCAAAATGTCGTAAGATTTCAATCAACTTTCAATTTCCAAACCAACATCCAAAATGATGTTCAGAAACCGTTAAAATGCTTTGCTTTCCAAAATCCCCATCTGTTTCCCAACACTCTTCTTCGATCCGTGCTTTTCAAGGGCATCTCCATCTCCGGAGTCATGACCCATGTGTTCACTCACTCACTCTCCAGTTCGGGCCCGGGCTCAAACTATAACGAAGCAAGTGTGTGTGTGTGTGTGAGCGTGCAGCAGAGTCCGTAAGTCGAAAACGGATAATTAATGAATTGGTTGATCATAAAAGGAAACACATTTTCCGTCACTATAGGGAAGGCAGCAGCGAAATTAATTAACCATGATTTATGGTGGAATGCATGTTTAATTAACGAATCTTCGGTTTGGGTGTCGGTTTTAAAGCATCACACCCAACGGCGCAGTGATGCGTGAAACGGTGAAAGAGATGAGCAATTTGGTGAGGCTTTTTGTTTCGCCATTTTCCGTCAGTGGAAAGGGAAGGCAGTGCAGTAATTGAACCGCACCTAATCGATCCAAGTGCCCTCCTCACATGCGTTGCATGGGAACCGATTTGACGGATTACTGCGTTCGCACGCTCTCACTCTCGCTACTGTTTGGGCGTGAATTCGGTAAAAAGCGACGACAACGACGACGACAATGGTCAGTGCGAAACAAATGCCTCCCGGCCGAGCGAAATTGATTTTGTTTTGTTTATTTTCATGCATAATTTTCAATTAATTTCACACCAATCATGGCATGCTGGGCTCGTCTAAATTAAGATTTTCGCCACCTGGTACGTGGAGGACGATGACGGGGTGTGCCGCCTACTTTGATCGGGAATTGTTTGGTTTGTTTGGGTGAGTTTGTTTCCCAGCACAAAGTTGTCACGAATCGTTGGCAAATGACGGAACGCACGCAGTGAGAGAGCAAAACTGTTCGAAGCATGGTAATCTTACCTTGTGTGTCGAGTAAAACACTGTAATTTACATAATTATCCGAATGGCGGCGGCAAAAGCATACAGAAGAAGAAAGGAACGAAACAACAGATGAAAACAAATAATAATTGAAATATAGCAATCAAACAATTGGAAAACAACAAAAGGTTGAGGATGATCGAGTGCACAAAAACGGTGAAGAACGGAACGCGAAGAGAACACGAAGCGTAGCAGGCTGGGAATGAGAGGAACTAATTATAATGCAAAAGACAAAAACATCGGCAATTTTCGGACCGAATGATGATTGAGAAGCGCTGAACGGAGCTGGAGGATGAATCGGGAGAAAATTTCATTTCATGCTTGGGTGCAGAGGTGCGCGATTTTGTCGTGCCTGGGTGCCTAGACCTTGGCTCAGCTGGAGAGTTGGACCTGTGGTGGGGTTCCTGTGAACTCTAGAGCGACCTAAATGCCAGGTCTATTGTATCATTATTCAAATTAATAACTATGATTTTGCCTGGCACGGTTGTGTGTTCTCCACACACTGTGGGATTCAAGATTTTCGCTGGTCTTGACATTGTCAGCATTTGGTGGTAGTCACATTTGAAGAACGCTTCATCGTTTCCGTGACACGTCACACATGCCTTCGCCCAGAGGTCGTTATCGCAGGGGTGTGACATAAAAACAAAACAGGCACGCACACTCTGCGTTAAACCAGTAGGCCGTGCGTAATAATAGAGCATAGGACTAGCGTAAGTCACGCCACCATCTGTATACATAAAGCGTAAGAATTTGGTGCAGCATTTCCGGTACCGGCAACAGCAGCAAGCGGCGACGAATGTTTTGACAGTTGTTCTTCCCGGCGCGGTTGAATTCCTACCCCTCACTCGCCCTACAACCAGGGAATGTAAATATAATATTTAAATTTCCGAAGCTCAATTCAAAGCTTCTCTCATCCATTGTGCATTCCGATCGTTCTTATCCCAGGCCAATCAGCCTTAACAAACGGTTTGCTTAAAGCGAAAAAAAAAGCATAATATAATATCGTCTCTTTGGGGTAAACAAATATATTTATCTATCCTACCCCCTGTCGGGGTCTCTTCCTGCTAGCGCGCTATCTGAGTGAGTTTGCTTGATTCTTGGCTGTAAGTCCTCGTTAGCGTAGTTTTCCTGCTTGGAAGTCGTCGTCGTCGTCTTTGGAGACGATACTGCGACAACGAACGGTTCCATGTTTGCATACACAACTCAGGAGACGGCGAGAGCAGTGGGTCTTGAGACCGAGAAAAAGTCTCTTTGCCAGAAGCTGCTTTCCTTTTTCGCTTGTCGTGATGTCGTCGTTGTCGTTGGCTGCAGGAAAGGTGCATATATGGAAAAATGGAGAAATCGTTGGAATATTTTTCATCTTTTATTGTAGTGAATTTCCTGGCGTTCCCGGCACTGGCAAGATTCAGATGAATCGTGCTCGATTGCAGGAGAATTGTCATGGCTTTTGCATAACTCTAGGTGCTTGACTTTGCGGATCTACGTCGACTTCGTCGCTAGGCGGCAAGGGTAGAGAGAGAGAGAGCGGAGAGTCTTTAATTGAATTATTTTATCTTGCTTTATCCATCAGCATTCAAACGGCTGCCAACGGCAGAGGAGATCCCATTCACGGGAAACAGACAACCATATGTACGAGAGTATGTTATGCACTCCATATATGTTGGCACCGAAAGTCGTGTGAGAGGGCTCATCTTTTATCGAGATCTCTGTGAGGCGCAATCAACAGAGTAAATAGGACCAGACTCCCCAAACAAAAGTATCTCATCAGCAGAAAAGCCTCCCTCGTTAACCCCATTCCGAAGGATGCGGAGCAATATTTGACAAATGTTTACATTAAATCCAAACCACTTACGGCGGGCTCCCCTTCTCCAGAATAGTGTGGCCCTCGCATATGATTCCATTATCTCGCAATAATCAATTCTCTCAATCAAATAAATTGTCTCTGAAGCTGTGTGACTGACTGTGCCGCACGACACCGAAGCGAGTGAGTGAGTGGCACAAATGAAAATCCCTCGCCATCAGTTCCTAGCATCAAAGCAACCAGCGTCGGGGGGAAGATTAATGGCTCCCATTTTGTCTTGATGAGTGGCGAGCCGAGTGGAATTCTTACGCCTACTACGACCCGGACAGAGGCTTTTCCAGAGCGAAAGCGCTAATGGGATACATTGTCGGTTTAACAAATCCATTTAGACGTTTACCAAGGCGAGGTGACGAGAGGTGAGTGATGTTTTCGAGAAGAAAGGAATTACGACCATGCCATCGCGTACGCTTTTCCATCTCAATTTCTCCAGCAGCCGATAGTGAGTCATTGTTGGATCCAACATACGAACAAACGCCAGTTCATTAGAGTTGATCAAAACTTTTCCCCTCAAAGTTACAAAGCCGGAGCCAAAACTTACCGCCAACGCTCGTATCGCACACAAAAAACCCAGGAACTTTCCAGCCAGCAAGCATATTTCATAAATCCTATTATATTGTAATTTCCAGTCAAAGCATCTACCATAAATCAATATAAATCAGTTGAGCCCGGGGACCAGTCAGCCAACCCGAATCGCTTGAAGAAAAGGGGAAAATCGGCAAAGAGCTGAAATTACACACACACACCCAGACCTACCCCTGCTGGTTCCCCAAAGAATAGATAGACGAGGCCACATTTTTCCACGAGTGCAAATCGAATCGAAAGTGATCCGTCTCCTCCTCGCCTTGCGCGCGAATATAGGTACCTATATGGGAACTGCGATGATGGCGATATCCGAGAAAGACCGAGTGTGTGGAAAAAAGGGAACATCGCTGAAACCAAATATCTGACATTTGCCATTAAGGAGGAGTTTGAAATGTCATTCAATTCTAATAAATCATAATCCACGGTCCTCTTGGTTGGATATTTCCTCGAATATAAAAATATCTCCTCGTGCAGCGCGGGAAGTAGAATTGAGGACGTGCTCGTGTCGAGTGTGGAGTCTTGGCGTACTCGATCTGAAGAAGAATTATTCCCTCGAAGAGTAGCGCGATTGATATCATCATGATGAACAGGCTGGTTTGCTTCTCCTGGCTGGCTGGCAGCAGGGCTGCTCCAAATGACAAAATCCATATTCAATACCCTCCCGTTACCGTTCCTTCCACAACAGCAACCGACCGACCAACCGACGTTGCTTGTTTGGTTGCCTCATCAATTCCACGCAAGCGAATCTTGGTTCATATCGGCACAGGAATCGTCTTTGTTGTTCCTTCTTGTTGTGTGCGGCTCCCCGGTGAATTCCTCCGGTAACCGTAGAGACAAAATCTCCTCTCGCTCTAATTGCCTATTATTTTGATTTCATTTGTTACTTTTATCTCTAAAGTTGATTCGCTTTCTTCGTTCATCGACGACATGTTTGCCATGCATCGATGGTAGGCTTTGGTTGACTGACTGACTGACTGACTGGGCTTACTGCATCATCGTAAATAAATAGATGGGAAAAGAAAAGTTCACCAATCATCATGATGAGAGGGAAGCTACTTTGCATGGAGATTGCTTCCTGGGTTGAGGAATGTTTTGGAAGTGGCTCTGTAGATCGGTCTCAGACCCATTAAAATTTTTAGTACTTTATTCTGAAAAAAAAAAATCTCAATGCACTGACGAAGTCCGCAAGTAGTAGACGAAAAACGCGTATCTGTCAAAAGATAAGCAATTATAACGGAATTGAAAGGAAATAATCAACACACTCAAAAGCTCTTCATGCAAGGCTACGTTTTTTGGCTTGATTCTTAAAAATTAAGACCGTCGAACAAGATTTGAATCAATACAGATTCTGTCCACTTCCTGAGAATATGTGGAACATGTCCGGGTGTGCCCAATCTGGTTCTTGTGGCTCTCAATATGATGGATTTTGAATTAAAAACGTGTTAAAACTAATGGTTCGAAGTCCACTCGTCGCAACGACTCGCGAGGCAACTCTGTTGTAGTACATTCTGTGTAGATTAATTTCAGCACTATTCATGCCGTAGTTAGTACGGACCAGTTGAAAAACAGTGATGAATTCAACCGCTGATGTTGACGTAAATGTTCAAAACATCCAACAGCGAAACGGTTGGAAACACGAAGAAATCTTTCCGGATCACCAACCTGCCAAACTGTCACTCATCCCGGCGAAAGAGCCGCCATGGAAAGCTAACTTCGTGTGTGTCCCCTTGTATGGAAATCGACCCATTTATCATTCACGCGCGCTGAACTCCTGCGTAATACACACACTCATACATCCGATCATTAATTATTATTGTTTTCAACGGGATCGATTCCCTAATTTGGACACTGCCGAACCACGAAGGGCGGAAGGGAAGGGTAAACTAAGGGGGATCCCCATTAAAGGCTTAAACTGGCATAAATCTAATCGGGTTCCCCCTCTGGATCGACCCGTCGTCGCCGACTACTACGATGGAGTGAGAAAAGCGGCTGCTGAGCGAAGAGATCGATGATCGTGTTTCTAAATGCCCTCCGCTGCGCTGGAACGGTTTTTATTTTTGGAGCGGATCCAAAAGTCGTGATATTCTTGTCGTCTCTCCAGCACTGAACGTTAGAAACATGATGTAATTTCGTGTTGTTTATGCTTTTTTCCTCCAATTTTATGGCGATGGAAAAACGTTCAATTTGAATTTCGCTGGCCTAATGAAAACGAGTTGGCGGTTAATCGATCGTCACGTTTGCCAAGAGAGAGAAAAATTCCGGGTAATTGTTGGACAGCGTTTAACCTCCTGTCAGATCGTGGAAATGGGATCAACAGCCATCTGACCGACCAGCCGGAGGTAATAACCATTTATTTGCAATTGAGAGATCGCTGTCAAAGAGACAGGGTGTCTTTAGCCATTGTTGCTTATCGCGATCGCGTGTGCTTCAACAGCGTCGTCCCTCGATCAAACAAAACAAAACATAAACTTTTCCTTTGTTACGCAGCTCTTCGGCGCGTAATGATAGACATGATATCTCACTTTTGTGACTTCCCCTACCATCGTCTATTGAAATTTTAGCTTCACAATGGAGCTGAGAAACCGAGCGCGCCTACAGCAGGGCTCTAATTGGACCTTTCTAAAGACGTCACACAGGGTCTCTCGGTCGGTGGCAGATAATTGCAGAGTAATTTCACGCGGAAATGAGACACGGGAAAGTCTTCGGCGTCACGGGACGGGACTGTCGAAATTTCCGTCAACAAACGACGCGTCAAGGGTCTTTGTTTGGTTGGCGGTGGATCGTAGAAGAAAACTGTCAATTTCAGCTCGAAAACTTTCACCATTTGAAGAGTGCAAGTCGTTTTTTTCCCTGTTAGTTAATAAACCGATATGAAAATGTCGTAAATCTGGCAGTGGGATTTCCGTGTCATCAGGACCACATTTTGAACGACAAAAGTTTTTCCTACGGTGGTGACCAGAATCTGTTTCTGTGCTTCTGAGGATCCGGCCAGCAGCCAAACCACTACCGACCTGTTAAATAGTGGCCACCTCTCAAGGCTAGGAAACTTTTCCCGGTCAGAGCCTGCTGAAGTGTTAAAGTCAAAATTTATAGTCTCGTTCTCCGGCCTGCTGCGCTGTGTATGCCAGGGGTGGAAAACTTGCCTCCTCGCGTGCAGTGCGATCTATTTTGACAGGTGAGGTTTTTCCTAGGCTAAACTTTTTCCGACTACGCTGAGATTAAGTTGGGGGGCACAAAGTGGTGAGATTATTTATGGTCCGATGTCAAAGTTTAATGGTACGAGATGCAGCAGAGCAACCGATGGAAATGAAGCGAAGAAAAATGTGTCGCATCTTTTCCCAAGCAGAGCGCGGGAGCATTCGACGTGTGCAATCAAAGCATGCGTTGCTTGTTTTGCGTTGTTTACAATGGCAATCTGTCAAAGTTCAACTTCGAAAGGGGCCTATCGGAGTCGGAGGATCTATGCATCTGATCTGGGATTGCAGAAGGGAGTTTTTTTTTATATATCGGGGCACAGGATGCACCGTCAAGCGCCTGAAGAGAGCGCTTCCTGTTTTCTCTGTGGGGCTTATCTTCGACAGGGAATCATTAATTGTTTATTTTATGGCTGCATGTTACTAATTGTAAATGCGTTTTTGCCTGCTTACTTTTTCCTCAGCCGGGTTCTGAACGGAAAAAGTCGTGCTCATACAAAAACAATGGTTTTATTTTTATGTGCCTTCATGTTTCATTCCACTCTATGGGTGCTGTCTTTCGTCAACTGTTTGGTGCGTACAAATGCACTTTGAGAAGTTTTATGAACTCCACATCTCCTCCGCTGAGTGATGTACAAGCCATGTTCGTTCAGGGCCCTTTCCACATTCTCTGTTCGGTTCTGTTCTGTCTGCTGCCGTTGCGGACCGTTTTTCGGCAACCATCCGTCGTCTAGTCGAGTCGGTGCGTGTGTGGGTTCTGCATGTCAACCTTTCTTCCTTCCTGCCTTCCTTCCATGGTTCCGAGAAAAGCCCCGAAAGCAAATAAATTTAACAAATTGACCGAGGAAGAAATCATCGTTTCCGTATGCCATTAGTTAGCATAAACATATTTATTTTTAATTTCAGGCAGCTTGTGCTCTTATCTGCAGTCAGTAGGCCTCCGTCGGATTTTGGGTTGCCCTGGGCGACTGTGATTGCGAGCGAAGCAAGCGGACCCGCATGAGCGGCTAATTTCTCCAGTTCGAGTTGAAACCAACGAGCAATGAGGGTCCCCTCCATCAACCGTCTCGTGTCGCAGTGTGCCATGAAGCGCGCACACACTAAACTGAACTGGGAGCGTAATTGCATATAATTTCGAACCGCTCTTTAATTTCCTATCATGGTGTTTTTTTTTCGGTGTTGGAAGAACTCGCGCCATCTTAATTTTTGGCGCGGCACGGTGTACTTTTCGTTGTTTTCAGGTAATTAAACTTGAATTACGCCCGTCGCCGTTGCTGTTCGACTGCTGCTCACTACGCGCGCAGTTCAGCTTCACGGATTTGTTGCTTCTTGTGCTGCTTTCCCGACCAAACCTCGCTCCAAAGGCGAACGAATTTAAGGTGCGCTTGGCTTCTATATGATCGACCATGGGAACGCCACAGAACGCGGGGTGTATCATAAATTTCCCCAGTTTGGACATCTTCTAATTTTCGCGCTGCGTTGCGATGGGTTGGGACCTCCGTGTCTCTCCCTAGTTAGCACCGTTGGTTGCTATGTTCAACGAAGCGGAAATGATCGCTTTGCAAGCAGCAGGCAGGGGGCACGGAAATTTTGGCCACCACCGGCACTCCTGCGGGACTACAGAGTGTGATTAATTAGTCGATATTGTTAAAACAAACTGAAGCGCGCGCGCAGGCACAAACGAGCTACGGTTTGGGAACAATTCGGGACGGAGGGCTTTTGGAGGAATCGTGCGTAAGTGCGGAGACACGGAAGCTCGCAGACGAATTTACGGCTTCTTCATTATGATTGGATCGCGCGAGAGGTAGCTCGTTTCCCTCCACTGATGTTGATCGGTCGTTCATTAGGCGAGGTTAATTAACATCGATGTTGTGGGCAAAGAATTACGAATGGGACCCAACGGTGTTGATTTGACAGTGAAGTTTGCTGAGTATTATGGAGGTATTTGCAGATTCAAGAAATTTTCGTTTTTCCTCGGCTTTTTTCGTCTACACTATAGAGCAGTTCCACACTAAACGACGAATCGATCTGATGCGACTTTCTCCAATTTACATGAAACTTTGCATGATTGTTTGTTATGGTCAATCATACACATTTTTGCTAAAATTTGGCCATTTTGAATCACGCAAAAAACTTCAAATGAGCGTATTCGAGATTTTTGAACAAATTATAATTTCAGGCCAAACAGATTTTTTTTGTTTTACTCGACCTTTTCAGATTTGCCTGAAACTTTGCATATTTGTTTTTTTTATAGGCTGCGATAAATCATAATTTTTCAAAAATTCGCAAATCTCAGCTCGGAGCTCGGAGTGTTTGGTACGGTATGTCCACTAGACTGATGCAAAATTTGACTTTTTCGCTCCACAATGCTTAAATGGTTTCAAATCGGGTCCTGATTAGCCTCCCAAAGTAACAACTCATTTGGTTAGAAACAGAATTCGCACAAGCCATTTGAAGTTTACATGTAAATTACTATGGGAAATCTCATTTTTTTTGTTCATTGTCTTCTAGTCTTTTTCCATATTGAGCTGCGGAACATTTCGATGGCCATTCTGATAGAACATTTTCTCAGCTGCAACTTTGCTCAAGATCGTTTCTATGTAAAACGAGACAGGAAAAAGTTATTAATTATTTAAGAGATTGGTAAACTTATGACATGCTCAAGCAGCTGCTCAGTAGGCAACACTGTATTTTTCAGTGTGACATAGTAGCCGTGATTTTTGTATCCTATTCAACGCCCCAGAAACACCAATGTTGCCTGCTGAGCAGTTGATTGAGCATGATCATAAGACATCAGCGCATTGAACCATTGATAACTTTCGATTCTTGCATTTAATCAAAAAGTGGTCTTCAGCAAGTTGTAGCTGGGAAAATTTCCTACATATGAAAGCTTTTGAAGCAAACCGATATGGTGAATTATTAGATAGACATGAACAAAAATCTACATACAAACTTTAAATGGTTTTTGCCATCTCAGTTTCCCACCAAATGGGTTCAAATTTTGAGAGGTTACTCAGGATCCGATTTCGAATCGTTTAAGTATTGTGGAGCGAAAATTTCAAATTTTGCTTCACTCTATGTCCACGCACCCTTCTAACCTAATCATTTTCCAGGATGCTTTCTCTCGTACTGGCTGAATTTGTGTTCGATTAGATTAGATTAGATTCAGTTTGCTGTGGATCTCGAAGGAACTCTGAAGAACACCTCAGTGGAAGTTCTGTGCTGCTTTAATTTAAGTGTTAAGAAGGACCAACATTTTAAGGAGATTCAAACATAATTTAAAACGATTCCAGAAGATGATTTTAATGAAATATTAAGCAAGATTCATAAGACAACTTCAAAGGAATTTCGAGAAAAATACCCAAGGAACCGTATTCTAAGGAAAACTGGACAAAACGGAGGTAAATTTAAAATAAATTCCATACAATGTTTCAACAAAGTTCAGAGAATTATAAGAGTTTATGAGGAAAATTGCATTGAATTTCTGAGGAGAGATTTGACTAGAATTCAATGAAAAGACGTTCTTAGGATAGTTTCAATGGCTTCTAAAAAAATCCAAGGAATTTCTTATGAAAGTTTCAAGGAAATTCAATTAAGGCACTTGACGTCAACGTTGGAATTTATACTAAAAATCAGTTAAATATATCGCTGATTTTTTTAACCGTACCAATCCAAAAGAGCACCCATAAAAAATGCTACGAAATTCATTTAAAGAAACATCTTAAGAAAATTATAAAAGACGCTTCTTTTGGTAGCTCATTCTAGACGCTTGCCCGTTACTCCGTTCCACTGACTAAAAAAACACGGGCAGGACAGTAAATCTGAGTAGCTACACTCACTCTTCCCAATAATCGATCCAGCCTGTGGCTTCAATTCACTTAAATGTTAATAAATCAATTAAACAAAGGATATTATGCGGAGAGCTCCAAGAGAATGCCGATAATGCTTCCAAGGGATTGATTGATTTATATTTATTAAGGAGGCTGGCTCGCCTCCACGCTTCTAAGGGAGTTGTATTCTGAGAATTGCTAAAAAAACATTACCTAATTTCAAGTTATTGTTCCAGTTTGGGTTTTATTAGGGTTCTGTAGATCATGATTTAGACTTGTAGCATGCTTTACAACCTCGATAAAACTTGCAATGTTCAGAATTGGTTGGAAATGCTATTGCTTTAGTGTGATAATTTATTAGCTAGGGAATGGTCTAAGAAGAGGGTAGATACATAGTTCCGTTAGAATACGGCAGTGTGAAAATTGAATAGAAGTTTCATCACCCCACGCTGCCGAAAGCATTTACAGTCGATGGTGTGTTATAATGCAATTCTTCTTTCCCCAACTATTGTGCACAGAAAAAAAATCTGAATTTTGACTGTCGCGCAAAATCTCCCTTCGTTTAATTTTAAGCTATACTTGACATAAACAGTGAAATCGTTTACAAGCTTGCATACAATATTTAGTTGAAGATGCTACGGCAGTGTGAAGATTGCATATAGATATTAGAATAGCGAGCTAGGACAACTTTTAAGGAAGGTACAAATCGGTTTTTTTCCCCGTCGAAAGGTACAGTAGCAGCACCTACCCCACCCGTGTCCCCTAAAGATCGTCAAGTCGACGATGACAGGAGCACATATCGTGGTAGGGGTAAACAATAGTTGCAATTTCCAAACCTACGACTGGATGCCTTCCTTCAAATAACAACTGTAGTGCGGTAAAAAATCGGTAGAACTGTTTCAAACACACAGTTGGTACTTGAGCGGTCGGTTTTCATCTCTTTTTGCCAGTGGTGGCGGGGGGGGGGGGCACCCCTCACCATCCCTCTCCAAAGGGGGAGTTTGGTAAAGAGAGATGAAAAAAAAAAAACGATTTGCACCTTGCTTAAAAGTTGTCCTAGCTCGCTATCTACTTTCTATATGCAATTTTCACACTGCCGTACTCTACGGAACTATCAACTCATGGCCAATTTAGTCGTTGGGCTTTAGGTAGTGATGAAACGTCGCTAGAACTATTCCACAGCCGCAGACAGTATTTGAGCAAAGTCAAGCGCACATATTTTGCCTGTAAATTTGAAAACAACC
The DNA here is from genome assembly GCF_037179485.1 of Ochlerotatus camptorhynchus. Classification (NCBI taxonomy): domain Eukaryota; kingdom Metazoa; phylum Arthropoda; class Insecta; order Diptera; family Culicidae; genus Ochlerotatus; species Ochlerotatus camptorhynchus. Next base: position 1,334,495 of record NW_027040929.1, read on the forward strand.
GTCAAATCTCCGCGTACATCGTACGGGTTAGGTAAAGAGTGTGCGTTCGACTTGCACTTTCGCATTAATCGCCCTTCGCTCATTTTCAAGTTCTATTCAATGTTCATACTGCCGTACTCTAACGGAACTATCTACCTACCCTATTTTAAGACCATTCTCTAGCCAATAAATTATCACACTAAAGCTTCATGTTAGATAGCATTTCCAACCAACTCTGAAAATCGTAAACATCGCGTATGAAGTAACATAAAAACACTTTCAGTGCTTGCATTGTTACTTGGGAAGGGCGTTCCCATGAGAATTCTGAAGGAATATCATGGCGTTTTGGAAGAGTTCTAAATAAATTGTCACGGAATTTTACAGGAAATTCACAGAATATATCCAAATATTTTTTTATTATAATTCCACGGGGATTCTAAAGAGAGTTTCAAGGGAATCGATTTCTCAGGAGAGTTCTAAGTAAATTCAATGGAGTCTTTCAAAGGAAATCCACATATGAAATTCCAAGAAGAATCTCAAGGGAACTTTGAGAATAACATCCAGGAAATCCTGAGAAGGATTTCCATGATCGTCTGAGCTGAATTCCAAGAGAACTTTAGGATAAAATTTTGAGAAAGCTGAGGTTTAATTCCAGAGGATATTTCAGATAAATCCTGAGGAGGATTCCCAGGAGGGCACTTAAAAAAATCTCAGGAGATTTCAAAGGGCATTCTGAACATAATTTACTTTGGAATTCTGAGTAACATGCCAGGGGGATTCTGAAAAGTTCTAAAGGCATTCCAGGGGATTTTAATTCACAGGAGATTTCAAAGGGATTTCAAATGAAAGTTTCAAGGGAATTTAAAATAGAACTATGTTAAATTAAATTCCGACGAAAAACTCATGGACATTGTTTGAAAAATTTCAAGGAAATCCTGAAGAGAATTCTTATAAAGCTCGGAGATGATTTCCAAGAGAGTTTTGGGAGAGAGAACTTTAGGAGAATTTCCTAGAAAGTTCTGGTAAGATTTTCAAGAGAATTCAGAGATAAAAAAATCCAATAATGAAGAATCTTATAAACACAAAACAAGAGAATTCTGAGGGATATTACTATGCGATTTAAAGCACAATTATGGAGAAGTTGATATGAAAATTCTCACGAGAATTATTGCGAATACGTAGATAATTATGGAATAAATTTCTAGATATTTATGGAAGTGTTTTCTTCAAATAATTCCAAAACTTTAGAAGAAAAGTTCAAGCGAATACCAAAAATAATCAAAAGATTTTTGAGAGGAAACCTGAAAGTGACCGTGTAGATATTCTAGGATATTTATAAGGAAATCCTCGAGAAATGCCCAACGATATCCTGTAAAGCGCTAAAAATCTATTATCTAATTCGATCAGACATTCAAATTTATTTAAGATCCCAGCCACAAAATACAAGATCCAGGATTTTAGTTCATTTTATTCTATCTATTCTGTGCCTATTACGATTTTGTCTAAACAACAAATAGACTTTAATTCTTACCACCGTGCACGACACTGTGCAACTTGACCGAAGCTAATGAAAATGTTAAGAATGTGCATCCCTCAAAGTGCTTAGTGCCAACTTGAGACACTTTAAACTATTTTATTTGAAATTCAGTTCCAAAATTAAGCCCAACTGTCACAGCAAACTCAGTGAAGTTGTTTACACCGGGGAACCGCGGTTTCATCATCCGGCTCAACTCAGTGTTTACATTCATATGCACTCCACTCGTCAACAAGTATCAACTTCCACTCGGGAAAGTCGAAAATCGAATATCTTTCAAGAAACTAAACAAACAGAAAGCGCCAATTGGGTCACAGAGAACGACATCGTCCCTTGAGGGAGTGCAAGAGCGAGATCGACTCATCCGAACGACGACGAGTTGGGCAAGATCACGTTAATTACGTGCGCGCATGCTTTGCTGCCGCCGATGCCGATTGCGTTGTCGCAGCAACTCATCTCGTCATAGCCATCCTCGATCGACAGGCGACCGGCCGTGCGTCGTCGATCGATTCGACGCATGGTGACAGGTTGTGTGAGTTTTATAATTTCGCTTGAAATGAGGTATTTTACGATCGGATTGCCGCTAATAAATCGTACTGCATTGCCTTCTTCCTCGGGTTTCTGTTTTCTGCGCATTGCTTCTATGATTGGAATTGCGGCTATTGATACTGGCCAGCCAGGCAAGAGATGGGATGCCATTTTCGCGAATTGATCGCGAATGGACAGTTGAATGCGCGATAGACATAAATGGTGATTAGTGAAACTGGCCTCTCCCGTGTGCTATGTGAATTGACCTGTATTATTTAATAGCCGCCTTCTGGCTGTGGGCTGGGGTGAGCTTGCTTACCGCAGTCGATAACACGGGTTGCCATGCCTCCCCACGTGCATTCGAAGATTTATGCCTGTACCGATTAGTGGTCGTGAGAATTATTTCCCTGTTCACGCCGGTCCTCGGTCGGACGGTTGGCCGCTCGGCCGCCCAATAAGGCAGCGAACGTGTGTAGTCTTTGGCTTCCTAATAGCTCCAGCTTCTTTCAACTGTGTGGCACGGTGGGTGTGTGCCCCATGTCTCACGAGAAAACGTCAAATCTAAAAACCGTCTCAAGAAATCTAATACACAAGCCCACCGTACTCCAGTGATGTAACTGAGTCTTACCAAAGCATGTGGGCCGCGATTTCGGTTCACACCTTTGTACCTACTCTCTCTTGGTAGTTTTTGAACGCTCCGACTGCGTGACCACCGCGCTAAACGATGGGGCATTCCCTTCACAGAGCCTACTTGGACTTGGCTCACGAATCGAGAATCTATTATGGTTATGACGGGACCGAAAGGCCCAAATTAAATGTTTATAAGCGGGCGGAGTTCTCTTACTCAGCATAAATCTAGGAAAGAAAAGCCAAAGGAAGAAAGAAACCAACAACGAAACAAAACGTGCTAAATCACGAAAAATAAGCATTTAGATACACATATTATTAGCTACAAGAAACGAAAGAGGCTCCACACGCTATGGGTGCTTATAAATAGGCAACTATGGCTGTTTGGATATACACACCTTCTGATTTTCTATAAAACTGATAATTCATTATCTTTAATTTAGCGAGAATTTTGGCAGCGTGTCGGTGTTAGTGAGTGCGTGCACGAATTGTGTTTATTTAAATTTTGAGCTCGTTACTTTTGTGGTGTTTTTCGATTCTCTTTTTTATTTTCTGAATCGCAAAGCCTGTTTCTTCTCCTAGCTAAATTCGTGTGAAAGAAGCGTAAGCATCTCAGGTCATTTTTTTTAGTTCCAATGTTGAGAGGTTAGGTCGTGGTTTACTCACAGACACACACCCGTCCGATTAGTAGGCCTCGGCGGATCGTGCCCCTTCGCTTACCTGCAATGAGAAGGGAGGAAAAAAATTCTATGTTATTACACTCCATCAATGTAATTAAATGGCTCATGGGAAAACGGAAATATGTTCAATCGAACGAAAGAAAAAAAATCGATTGTCAGCTGATCCAGCCGAGGCTCATGGAACCGAGGGTTTTACGACCTCAGTGGTAACATGAATCTTCAATTAGAACGGCAGCCTAATGGCCGCACTCATATCGTTCTGACAGAAGGCGTACACACTTAACAACTAGTAGGGACCATAAACATCGCACAACCTACACCCACTACCCAGTCAGCCGAGGTCACAGCAAGCCACGTCCGATGAAACCGCATTTCTTCCACGAAGTTTAATGGTTTAATAAAATCGGACTTAATTACCATTAATTTTACGACCCAAAAGGTTCTCGCGAGATGGGCCATCAATCAGAGAGCTATGATCGCCGTCGTCCATCAATATCTTAAAGTAAACACACATCAGCAGCCTGAAATCTCGTTCGGTCGCTGTGATATAAATTTTATTGGACCTTAATATCGGGGGCTGTCTTCGAATCAATTAGCGTTCTCCACCGCGCACGGTCGTCAACGTCGACCCGGGCAGCAGCAGTCCGACATCAAATCCATTATCAAATCATATTTATGTGTTTTTATTGCACTACATTTATACACACAGACACGAAATCAATTCGATTTTTGTGTGGTTTATGATGGGCAGCCCGGGCTGCTGCTGTTGAGCGAGTCCTATTTGGTGGCCATTCCGTAATTTTTTTTTAACGTTAGAACAATCGTGCAGTGGAGGGCGGACGGAGGTGGATGGCAGCAACAAATGCGGTTACTATGGTAACGGTGGTTGGGTGAAGTGGCGTTTTATGACGTTGATAATTGCTTTGCTCCCACCCTGGCTTAGATGACGGGTTTGGGTGAAGTGGCTAGGTTTTTGTAGGATTGCAATCCGGAAGATAGGAAAAGTTGGACGTTAATTTGTCATAATTTTCTGATTGCTAGGTTAAAAAAATACCTCAAATATTTATCACACGTTCTGTAACCTCGGATAATCTAATATTTAAATGGGAGCTTGGTCATTTTATCTAGAATCAGACTTATGGCTTGGTCATTTTCTCGACTTTTCTAGGCATAGAGTGTCATTGTGCTTGCCATTTTGGTGTATGGTATGGTGTATTTTGGTGCGTTTATTTGCATAGGATAATGGCTTTTGCGGACTTTCCCTTTGACTACTCTGATTTTATATTTTATCGATTAGTTTTGTCCCCAAAATTCATTAGATTTACCCATGGGACAACATTTAACGATGTCGGTAGTAGATTTGATGAACTTAATAAAAATCAAGTTCTGATTCAAGAGACTTTAGTGGGCAGGTATATTGAGCTTTGGTAGGATGCTAAAGAACCTAAAAATTGTGTTAAATTTTCAATGGGTTAGTGCTAAGAAAATGCTAGATGCTCTTAAGCATTGACCCTGAAAAATTCTGGAAATGATTATGAGAGACTCCACAAGATAGCGCCGGTGAAGTTCTGGGTGAGTTTGATTTCTGGGGTAGGTCGGAGGAAAATTATGTTCAGCTCACTAGATAGGTTTGGGAGCAGGATGGCACGAGTTCTCTTCGTCGAGTATTTGATAAGATGTAACAGGTGAGAGATGAAAAGAAGAGTGGATTGCACGATGTAACAATGGAATTTAATGATTATCTTAGAATGAATCAGTCAAAAAGACATCTAGGGTAAATCGAATGGATTGAAGGGACAAATACCAAGGACAAATGTAAATTCAAAGAAGAACAAGAAAACTAGGCACTAAGAAAATCTAAGAGAAGTTCGAAGACAGGAAAGAGGGCAGGTACAGTGCGACTAGGGAACTTCGTGAATTGATCTTATTTGCTTCTATTCAATAAAACTTTCAATGCGTATTGAGGTCCCCAAAATTTTTTAACGAATTTGAGGGATGATTTTAATTTTTGTATGGGAAAATGTATGGGAAACGGAATGATCCTATTCATTTGATTACCAAATTTCCACACATTTCTCAAATTTCACCAACTTTCAGACTTAGTTTGAGAATACTATACAAAACAACTTTATCGAAGAATGCAAATCGATTCGTTATTTGTACAAAAGGTTACTATTCTTTTACTTTAGACCAAGTGTTCCACACGTACCTACAAGCTCATATATACGCCTGTAGGTACGCGTGGATCAATAGGTCAACATTAATATAATAATTACTTTTTTCTCAGAAGTCTAATCGATTTCCTTGGAGGAGAACCAGCCTCAGGATGAAAGCCTCCTAAATAAAGACAAATCAATCAATCAATCGATTTCCAGTCTTCGACAAAGTTGTTTTGGATAGTATTTAGTGTGTACAATTTGAAATTTTGGCGCTCGTTTCGTTTCTTATGCTTTAAAATGTCCCTGCAAATCTTGATCCTAACGAAATTCGTTCAAATTTGACACCAATATTGGGTATCTCAATACACATCGGAAGAGCAGTGAGGAACAGGGGGTTGTGATCCATGCACATATCAATGGGTAAATCTAAGATTAATTACGGCGCCGGCCACGTCCTTGCAATCAGGTGGTAGTGGGCAAAGTATATTAGATAAACCTTTGTTAATTTGAGCACCATGTTAAGCTCTACGTCTCCACAAAGGTCACAAGATGGGAAATCTGTTGGTAGGTGTGGTTTTTTGTATGTGAATTCACCTTGATATGTGATGTCTTTATTTTTATATTCTGAAGTTCATGCGAATAAGATTTGCGATATTCAAGGTCTGATATGCAAATGATGCTACAATCTCGTTAATGTAAACGGATCTGGGATTAAATTCATGATCTTCTGCTCAGTAAACAATCGTGGTCATCACTAGACCACCCTTACATTGATCATAAAAAACGATTACGAACGACGATTGTTCAAGCCTGGTAACATGACGCTATCAAAATAAAATGATGTCCCTGGTTGGGCTCTACTAGGTTTCCGAACCCAGTCGTGTTTACTTCTACACAAACAAATATAGAAGGGAGCCATGAATTTAACCCAAGATCTTCGACTCTCGGAGACGAACCAGTTCTAGGCTGAAAGACTTGATAATAGAGGAAAACAAGTCTTCTGCACTGTAAGCAAACCCGGTTGCTACTAGGCCACCGAGCTCCTCACATTACAACTTACCTTTATCAAAGATGATCGTTCATGCCCGGTGACATGAAGCTATTTAAATTGAATGGATTAGTTTACAGAAGAGGAAGCACGTTTTTTTTATGTGAAGCTTGTTGATACGGATGGATTTTTTAAAAGTTGGCAGTGCTGAAATAATCGATTTATCACCCTTGCACAGTGGTTTGAAAGTGCAGTGCTGCGAATTTAATTCAATAGCGGCTTAGTGCTTGCCTATATGGCCTATAGTGTCTTCGGAAGAATTTTTAATATTCAAGTTCAATCATGGCTTACTAGATTTTTTTTTGAAAAACTAACTTTTTTGTTAGACCATGAAAATGAACATGTGTTTTCGGCAAATTTGTTGAAAATCTTATCACAATCAGCTTTGCTGAAAATGTCAAATCGCTAAATTGAGATATTAGGCGTTAACCTCCTTGATTTCAGTTTTTTGCATGTAGCTTTCAAGGGTTCGTTTTTTTTTCAGTGTACAATGATCAAGAAAATGTTAGAGGTAATCAATACACAAACATTTTCTTAAGATGCTTGGCTAAAATATTGCGCGGTTCAAAAGTTAAAACCAATTTCAGGGTGGCAAGTGAATTTCCATTTTGAAATTCCTGGTTTTTTCCTGGTTTTCCTGGTCAATGATTTAAAAATTTCCTGGTTTTAAAAACTATATATTTAAAAAACAATTTTTAATAAAAAATAAAGTGAATCCTTGTACCATCATTCTTCGCGAAATGCGGAATTTCACAAACCAAAATAGGTATTAAGGTTCTTGTGAATGCCCGTGAATTCTTTATCTGATTGTTTGCTGTCAAGAAGCTAGTAGGGAGCCGCGCTACGTCGTCGTATCATGGCGCCTATTTCCGTTCTATGTGCTAAAACTATAATAGCAAAGCGTTTTCACTCATGTTTTTGCAAAAACATCTTTGCTTACAAGATTAATTACGATTGACACTGAAACATTTGCGATAACCCGTAAAATGAGCGATTTTATGGGTGTATCACGAAGAAAAGCTGAGATACGACGGACTAGCGCGGAGCCCTATCTAATGTCTGAAATTTAGAAATCTATAAGCCCCTAAATCTTGAGATTTCTGTTTTTGAAACTGCGATATTTAGAAGTACCACGAAGTTCCTAGACATTCTCAGAAGTTCGTAAGACTTTCTTCAAGTTCGAAGAACTTTCTCGATGATCTGAGGACTTCCCTGAAGTTTGAAGGACTTAACTGAATATATGAGGACCCTAAATTTAGGTGAGCTTCCCTGAAGTTCATAAGGCTTTAAATATCGAAGGGTTTTCCAAAAGTTTGTGGGTCTTTCCTTAATTTCTTGGAAATTCCCTGAAGTTTGGAGAGCTCCCATGAATTTCGTAGGACTACCTGTAGTTCAATCGACTTCTCGGAAGTTATAGGAACTTTTTTGAGCTTGGAGAACTATGTTAAGTTCAGAAGACTTCCCAAGAGTATTGAAGACTTCTCTGAAGCTCGAAAAAAAAATCCATAAGTGTCATAGGATTATCCTTAAGTTTTAAGCAATGCCTAAATGTCGTAGAAGTTACATTAAATCTGTAGAAAATTTTGTAAAATTCGTAGTTATTTTCCAAAGATTAAAAGACTTCCCTGAAGTTCGTAAGACTTCTCTGAAATTTTTAGAACTTCTCTGAAGGTTCGCAGAGATTTCCTGACCGTCGTAGGTCATCACAGTAGTTGACAGGATTTTCCTGAAACTTGTAAGACTTTCCCGAATTTTTTAGAACTTGCATGAAGTTCGAAGGCCTTATCTGAAGTTTTTAGAAATAGAACTTTTTTATTGAACATGTTGAACAGGTACTTCAAAGTAGTTGCGCGTCGGCACTGCTTAAGTCTGCTATCAATTGAGCACAAATCATACATGCAATTGATTCGAGAAAAAAAATTAAAAATAAATACAAAATATATTTACTAAATTCTCAGGATAAATTTTGTTCATCAATGTTTAGTTGTGTGAAAGATTTAGCATGAACAAAATGGTTAGTTTTGACCTGATTATAAAAAGAAATTTTGACATACATAAAATTAAAACCTATTTAAATTATACAAACAAGATTATTTTCCTGGTGGACTTAAGAAATTCCGTAATAAATTCCCGACTTTTTCCCGGTTTTCCTGGTTCACTTGCCACCCATTTTAATATTTTTTTAAAGTCCTTTTCTGCTGTGAATAGGGAAGAATGGGAGACGCCGGGACGTTCATGCTGGTAGCCATTTAGCGTTGCGTTGCGTTTGTAAGCGAGTAATTCGTAGATTGTATACTGGAAGTTGTTATTTGGGAGTGAATAGCTCCCCAATCAGAGTTTAGAACAGGAAAAGCACAAGAAATTAGACCTAGGCCAGCTGTACGCAGAGTTAATTTTTTCTGCACTGTGTAAATTTGATTTCGTAATTACTCAAAAATGATCAAAGTAGTCTCATGACCTTATATTCATCAACAAATACAAACGTAATACAGTGTGAATAAATATGATGATAGAGTGATCGTTTTCGTATTATTTTATTATATTCATATTCCAAATCGTTATTAAATCAATTGAATTCATTACATCCTGAATTACCCTGATAACGTGAATCTAAGAACCTATAAAGGGATAACAGGTTGAAAATAATACTAACATGAAAAACGGATCTGTAACCCTATTAAAAATTGTATGGTTATTTTGTTTACAAAGTGCTCGGAGTATCATCCAAGCCATTTGTGGAAAAGTTCGACTATTTGGGATATCGTTCGATTATGGTATTTATTTATTAGGGAACACCCAGCAAGACGTGCTTTATGAGAGTTTGCCAAACGTGTTCGGCAAATCAGAGGTTCTACGAAGGATCACATCATTCGAGCTGGTAAAATTGCGTTTCCTGCCACTTGAACTTTGGCGTGGATTAGCGTTTTGAAAAAAATCTTCTGGACCCTTGAGAAAATAGGGTCTTGTTTATGGTTGTATGAGGTCAGTCAAAGTGGATTACAGAGTCCGAACCATCTATTGAAAGAAATGGACGAAAAGAACTGATGAACACAATGAAGATGCCAAACTGTTAGAATATGTACTGTTAGGGTATATGAAATAAACAGGTGATTGAAGTTTATGCTCGACACCGACATGTACAAGTGTTTTTATTCACCGCTTAAAGAATGGTGCTCCTCAGTAAAATGCTAAGCTAGAAATATATGTATTTTGCGTTAATCAAAACCATGAATTTTCGATTGTTCGTTTACATTTGTAAATTCTTTAAAGTGAAGGGAGAAGAATAATGAGTCATAGTTTGATGAAAGAGTTTAGAGAAACAATTTTGATACTTTTGAACACACAAAATGAGGCTCGCTCACGTATAGGGGGAGAGGTAGCTAATCGATTCTTCCGGTTCGCCTCCTAGCATCGTGCTATAAGGTACCAGGCGATAACCAGGGTAGTTGATCGATAGCTCGATGACGTTTTTTCGTTGGCGTCTGCAATGGGAAATTCTCATAGCAGGCGTTGACGATGGGACGTTGTCGAGTTGTTGAATAGCAACTATCGTGGTAACTCACCGATTACCTGTCGATCTGCCAAATTTGGAAAGACGTCTGCATTGAATTGCCTCATATAATAATATTCCGCCTACTATATCACAAGAAATTGCGAGTAGCTGAGTGGAATGGAGATAAGTTAAGCATTGGGTACAGGACCAAGTCTCCCCAGGGTGGTGCCAAAAGATGAGCGCAATAGAATCATCAAGTTGCCATAAGGCACGGAATGAGACTATTGCATGGCTGGGTAGTCAAAGTCTTCCATTCGTTAGTCATTTCAGGTGGATTAGAACAGGTTTAGGTGGGCGTTGGCCAGATTTGGATTTTTCAGATGTAATCCTGGATTACATCTGAACGTCATTGAACGTCGCGTGAAAGTGGAACTTAATGAAGGCCTAAGTACTTTTTCGTAGTTTTTAGTTTTCGGATTTGAAAGATCGTCGGTTACAGTGGCCTGCTTACTGACCAGAAAAACGCTGTCCCAGGTCCTTACATATCAAAGAGATTTATGGTAAAATCGCTTGTGTATTGTGTATTTTGCGAAACTCGTTGTTGTCGTTGGTTCCGGGTTTGAATGGATACACAAATTTGAGCAACGGTATTATGTGATATGAGGGGCTCGGTGGCCTTAGAGCAACCGTTTTTGCTTACTGAGCAGAACATCATGAGTCTAATCTCAGGCCCATCCACATTCAAGATTCGTCAATCGTTTTATTTGTTAATATGACTACATGGTAATAACAGCAACTCGGTGATTAAAAAGGTGCTCGTCTGTCTAGTGGCAAACGTTTTTGCTTACTGAGCAGAAGACCGTGGGTTAAGTCCCAAGCTCCTTCGCGTTATATGATCGTTAGGACATCAATTCAGCTTATCGTTTACCAAAACGAACCCTGCTGCAAACCCAACCCTCTTACCCAACATCCCAGTGATTCCTCGTGGAAGTGCAGAGGTGTTCTCGGCTTCCATCAAAGCGAGTGTCATGTCAACACAATCCTTCCCATTCCTTTCTTGACCTGTGTTCGGGCGCGGCCGGCGCTGGTATTGCCTAATTTAAGATCACCAGTTTTTACACATTGACGATGATTGCTAGTCCCAAGCATCGTCTATTTGTTCTCTGTGTAATTACAGCTGATCTGGCAGTAACAGAGTAGCAACCGTGGGCGGTCAATCAAGCTCAAGCTCAAGCTCACAAAATGAGGCTCACGTATACACAACATTCCATCTTAAGTAGAATGCTTCGATACTTATATCAATTTCTTAAATTCAGGAGAATAAAACAAATGGTTCGATTTGACAGTTCGAATATGGTTCGATTTTGGGATCCGTATTCGCTTCACTCAAATGGGAAGGTATCTGGGATTGAGGCTATGGTGTTCTGCTCAATAAGCAAAACGGTCGTCAATAGGCCGTCAATCTCTTCATTAACATAGAATGACTTCCTTCTGAACTATAATTTCGTTCGAGCATGCTAACTGAATTTTTTTCAAAGGTATTGTTGGGAAAAATAATTTTCTATATGATCCTTAAATGTTTGCAAACTTTGTTGAGACTTCATCTTTCCAAAAGTAATCTTTAGCACTTTTGGTTTCATTAATAAGAATATAATCAGCGCACAGTTTTCTTAACGACCAGATAATAAACTTATCCAAATTAATACAAAATTTTTGAAGAATCACCACCATTTTTTAACATTTATATTTTAGTCATCATAACACATTTTGCGTCATTCGTGACTTGTCCGGAGATAAGATTTGAACTTGCGACCTTAAGCGTACTCTGTTTACAGTCTGAGTTGGTGGTGGTTCATCATATTGAACAACACATTGGTGAAAATCATCAGAATCCAACCGCAAAGAATCATGGCCCCCACCTAAATCACAGTTCCGATAAGCTGGTCAGTCGTTTGTCACGAAACAAAGTTAACAAATTCCCACGTGCACCCCCCTTAAAAAAACCGTGTCCTAATCGTCGCAAAACGAAACACCAACACCAACAGCAGTGGCAGATAACGATAATGACCACCAGCAGCAGCCCAGCAAAACAAATGGAACCAACCCTAGCTGACCCTAGTCACTCCGACTGGCTATTTTCCGCTGTGTCACCCGGCTTGATGAAATAGTTTCGATAAAACTTGTATCAACTTGACCAGTCAACGACCACCACCACCACCACCACACCGGAACGACTTCGTAGTGACCTTCACCCAAAGCCAACCCGCAACGAAATTCATCACGAACTTTCGTGATGAATATTATCTCATAACTGTCAAAACACTTCCCATCGAGTTTTTTTTTTCCTCTCTTTTCTTTGTTTTGGGCTGCTTTGCACTCACCCCCGACATAGTTCCGAAGCACAAAAATTCCAGCAATGGTAAACTTTCAGTAAACATGATAAAGCTAATGTTTATTGGTGTAATTTCGTTTTAAATTCAATTTAAATTCTATTCTGCAGCATTTTTCCTCTGTTCGCGTTCGCCGTATCTATTTGGTCTGAACTACTTCTGCGTTCCTACGGTTGGCCGCAGCAGCAGCAGGAGCGCGTTGTCGGGTACCTTTCATTTCGACCGCTATCGGACGCTACCATCTATCATCTATTTGCTGCTAGTTTGGCTTCCTCTCTATCTCCCACCTGCCCCGTGCGAAAGCAAAAAAAAACACACAATTCCGTCAGCCAAACGCTATAAACGCTCGTGTTTTGGCTAGCAAAAGGCACCCCACCTTCCCTTATTCCCATCAGGGCAGGCTGGGACGACGACGACGACGACGATGATGATGATGGTTCCCTCCTTCGCGCTTGTCCGCATCGCCTACTATTAGAGAAAGCGATGGACAACAGCGCGAGAGGTGTATTTATTTTCAAAAGCGTTTCGCCTGCATTTAACATTCAAAAATTATGTTGTTATCTAGATTTTTGTTTAGAGTCTCCGCCGTGCTCGATCAACGCCACCGAGCTGAATTAATGAAACAAGTCACTGGGTGCCGAAAAACCAGACAATCCTGAACATGGAAACAACATTTGAAAACGTCATTCTCAATCTTTGCCACATAGCAGTAAGCTGCGAATAGAGCGAAAGGGAGCGACACTGGGACATACTTAGTTCTCGAGACTAGGCGAGATTTAGGTTGACTGATATCGTCCCATTCGGGCTTCCTTCTTTAGGATTTTTTTTTCGTTTTACGGGGTGGACAGTTGCCGGGTCGTCGTTATCGTTGCAAAACCTTCTTCTCGGTTGGGCATGAGTGTGTAAGAAATTGGGTGGAACGATGGGTCGGAAAGACCCGACTAATTTTAACATGATGGAATATGTTAGCATACGACGGACGATTGGCGGCAAACTTTCTCGAACCAGATGACCAGCGCTGCTCTCCGGTCGACTTTTGAATAGCTCTCTATCTCGACGGTAGGATCATCAAATGAACCCCAGGAGACAGGAATGCGCTGTTAACTGCTACTTTATTTATGTTCTGTTCAAAGTTGAGACACATTTTTGTCCAATTCTCTTCGCAGTTTTCGGTTCGATATTTGTTAATTAATTGGGATTTTTTTCTAAGTAGGATCAAGTGTCACTCATCAGTTCTGGGAGACAACTTGCTACCGCTTTTAAATTTATGTAGCAAGAATTTGAATTAATTAGCTGCTGCCGGAGTTTAAATCATGCGAACAGTTTGGAAAGCTAGGTGGAATGTTAACGATCGGTAGCTCAAGCAAGAGGTGGCGGTAATCGATAGCCCAGCGTCGAGAACTGCGAGTAGCCAAAAATTTATTGCTTTTCAAATGCTTAATCGCTACGATCAGCATTATCATCACCTCCGCCATCATCCGGGATAGTTAAATCGATTTTATAAGTTGGACACATTAGGAAAGCTTGACCCCGTGGACCTTCGGAAGGGGGGCGATACCTAATTAATTGTCATGACATTTGCATGGCTACTTCTGCTGGAAGTGAAGAAGAATCAGCCCCAAGATTTTCTCGAAAATTTGGTTTTATAGACATTTTATGGCCCTAAGAAGATTATGGCTCACTGTCGATTTATTGGTGAATCATTTTTTTTAAACCAATCATATTTTTAGCCGTAAGCTTCTTAAGAGCTTGACGGTCCGGTCTCCTGCCCCGTCTAGCAATTTTCCATTCGTTCCACTCGTCGTCGATTCAACCATTGATTATAATCAGCCAAATTATGTGACAATCGTCTGTCGTGTGGGTCGTCGCTGTCGTCGCGTCATGGGCTGAATAGCACGGATCTGTTGTGTCTGGTTTTCAACTGTATGCGCTTTTGTGTTGGTCAATTTGGAGGAATCTCGAACCAATTTAATAAAAATTATCGGTATGTATGCTTCAACAATACTGAAAAAGCTATGAAGTTTGAGTTTGGGCATTGAGCTCTCATGACCTTATGAATCAACTCCAAGCAATCCTAGGGTAAACTTCGTTAAAAGAGAGACCTTTTATGCGTTATCCTCAGATATCTCTTGAGTCGGTTGCAGAGACCTTTTTGGAATATTCGGAGGTGCTACGGGTTAAGGTAGCCTAGTCAGTAATGTATGAGTATGTCAGTATTACCAAGCCGGAAGCGGTGAGTTCGATCAAGGAAATCTTTCAAGGTGGAAATGTCCTTGATTTCCCTGGGCTCTCTCATAATACTCTCTTTATTATGCTTGCCACACAGACTTACATATTCATGGAATGGTTGACATATAATGCTCTCAATTAAAAACTGTGGAATTGCTTTAAAGAACACTCAATTCAGAGCAGGTGATAGCTCGTGCAAGAGCGTCAAAGACAGGGCTGGTAGTGCTGATGCGATATAATAGTAGTGACTTTAGTGACTAAAATTACGAAAATAGTGACCAAATAGTGACTTGTAAATACTAAATAAGTAGCCATTTATGTGGTAACTTAGAAATTCAAATACGGTTTGATATTGAAATAAACTTTTTATGACATGGAACTTACAATCAAATTTCATAAATTCTTCTCATTTAATCGAATCTCTCAACGGAATCTCCTGTGAAGAGCATTTGAAGTGATTTGAATTATTTACTTTTGCTTACGTTCTACATGATGACTAGCAAATAGTAATTCCCATTTTTGTATGATCTTGAATTTGATTCTGCGTTCGAAATCTTTAAAATTTTGTTATATCTAGGTAGATAACATTGATAATACGCTCTTTTCACATAATTTATTCAGAATGATCTCAAGAACTTTTTTTTTAAATAATTCCCTTCTCTTAAACTTAGCGACAAATAGATTAATTTCGTAGTTGGAAATGCTTAACATCAAATATCAGAATTAAAGCGGACATTTTATACGATAGATGAGGAGATGAAAGTAAAGAGAAAACAGTTCTATCGATTGTTTCACACTCAAATCGCCATCTGACGTAAACAACTACCCGATTCGTACCTTCCTCAAAATTGTCCTTTGCTCGTTTTCTACTTTGTGTATACAATTTTCACACTGCCATACTATAACGGAACTATCAACTCTATAATTTAATCTCCTTATCTATCGTATAAAATCTCCACTTTAAGTCTGATATTTGACGTTAAGCATCTCCGACTATGTAAATCATTAAATTCAATCCCTGAAGGCTCCTTCCATAAATCCATTTTAAATTTATTTGAATTATCTTTAGAATTTCTATGCAATTGACCTCAGACATTTCATAAATTTCTGCTTAGAATAATCTTGGACCTCTCCCCTGCGTTCAATTGGAATTTAGAATTCCCATAGTATTTCCTCAGAATTCTCAAAACAAAAATCCATAACAGAATAACTTTGAAAATCTTCTCAGAATTCCTTTGAGAATTCGATTCCATTGGAATTCTTCTCGGAATTTATTTCGAACTCTTAAGAATTCTCTTTAAAACTATTCACAGAGACCATCTTTGGAGTTCACGGGATTTTCATGGAATTTTCATCAGAGCTCCCTTAAGCCAAATTTCAGAACAAATTTTGAATTCATATTATAATTGGACCTAGAATCCTCTTCATCATTCTTCTCAGAACTCTCGTTAAAATTCACTCTCAATTATATTGGAATTATTTCCAAAATTGTTTCGGAGCTGAATTTTGCGTCTCTAAAAATTTAAACAATAATCAAAAGTGACGCTCGTTTGTGTTAAGCCAAGTTTAACTATGTAGGTAAACCTGGCTTAAGATTTAAGCGGAGATGAAGAAATCGGTCCTCAGAGCACTTAATTTTACATGAGACTTTCGTAGTCTGTACTTTGGAATTCTTCTCTGATATATCTTGGTGTCATTCAAAATTCTCTTAAATTTACTTTGGATTTTTTAAAGTTCTTAATCATCCTTGAAAGACTTTTGAAAACCTATTACAGATAAATACCTTTGGAACATAGCCGTTTGAACTCCAGACGAATCTAATCGAAATTTAAGGCATTTCCCAATATTTTTTATTATTTGGTGTTCTAAAGTTTTGCGGTTCACTGGTCACCTTGATTAAAATTTTCAATTTTTGTTAAAACTACTGTGGACTTTCGTAGTGCCAAGTACACAATTTAAACATTTTGTTGATATATTTAAATTTCATTCTATTAGTTAGTTAAAAAGTTACTTTAGTGACTATTTTTAGGGAAATAGTGACTTTAGTGACTTTTTGGAGTAAAAAGTAACTTTTTAGTGACTGGCTTCAAAATAGTGACCAAGTCACTAAAAAGTGACCTGCTACCAGCCCTGTTCAAAGACAGGTAGAAGAAGATGTGTCAACTTCAGAGATTTTACGAATCAACTCCAGCGGCCATAGAGGTCAACTCCAACTTCAGGTAAGTTCGGATACCAAGAGGCATTATTGAGTAGTTTCAGAGATCTTATGGGTCAAATTTGTCGGTTGTCGGTTCTGATTTCGGCATTGGTCGCAAGTGAGGATCTGCCGTTGCGTCTTCCACACTGTGTACTGGTGAACTGAATCCGTTGTGTCGCGAGTGATTTGTGATGGAAAGTGGTCGCAGTCCTTTTTTTTTGCTCTCCTGAGATCCCTCTAGTTGGAGCAGCTAGAGTATATTTCGGGGTTGGTTTTTTGTTTGTTTGTTTTTTCCGTCGATCTTGTTTTCCGTGCTAAGCACCAATGCTACCGACGTGCCAGGAAGGCAGCTCCCACACCTGGATCCTACCTATCGACCCATCAACTCATGAACCGGTGACCAACGGCTTTACTTCCCATCCGAAGGTAGGCGTGATCAGAGATGTTATGCCTCAGAACATCCCTGCGGCGCCGACTGGGATTGAACCCAGGCCTGCTGGGGTGAGAGGTAATCACGCTTACCACTACACCACCGGCGCCGTTTGTATTTCGGGGTTGAAGGGGGTTTCTGCTGGTGGGGTTTTAACACCGGTTGAATAAGTAGCGGCAGCATACCTATGGGAGCTCTTCAAAATCATCGTGATGTCATGTATTCCTTGGCACATATCGGGTGGAATCGTTCCTTTATTTTTCCCTTAAATTTCATTCCATTATTATATGAACCATTATATACTGGGTACTGAAGGGTCCCGGAGTCCCGATTGAACCGAAATCGATGGGAAGAATGGAAATGCCAACTCCCTGTCTTTAACATTTCGCGAATAGACTGCGGGCTCTTCTCTCCTTTTACTTGGGTATCCTCCAGTTGGATGGCCTGTTTTTTGACCGGTTGTATGATCCTGTTGAAGGAGATTCTTATGTATCCCGTGGATGGGCGATGGCAACAGAAAGTCGTACTCCGTGTTGCACTGTGTAATTTTAAGTGATTTCTAAAGAGAGTAATGACCTATTAATCTTAGTGATCTCTTTGTTTCAATTGCATTTATGCTTATTTTATGTATAGGGCACAACCGGGAAAATTTCCAAAATTCCATGATAAAAAACTGGGAAATTGCTAATCGAGATTTGCTGGTCCCCATGGTTTCTTCATTTGCATCAAAATAGAATCACGTCAATGATAGAGTGTGCTTTGCATGGAATGTGACATTTTTTCGTGTGCTTATTTTTCTTACACCCATAAATCGTTTACCATTTCCAGCGAACCTCTGCCACAGCGATTGAATAATCCCATCTGAACCTGGGTGGTCTGGATTGCACTATCTCCGTCATATCCCATAGCAGTAATGTAAACATCATCATTCCCATTAAAAAGTCCCCCGAATCGGAGACAAACGAGCAATCCTCGGAAATAGTTCATGAAATTCCAAACAACTCGTAACCTCCCCCTCCTCATCGCACCGATGTAGCGCTCAGTTCCAGCTAAAATTTATGAAAATCAAATTCAAAACCATATCTGTTAGCGACACACCATAGGACCAGGAAAAATGAGACGCTAAACACAATTCCAAACATTCAAACCTAGGCCAGATAAGACAACCGTTTGTTTGTTTGACGGCGATCGCTTGGCTGGCTCGCTGCTGCTGCCGTTGCTTTCCACCAAGAAACAATGCTTCATCCAAACATACTTTTGTTAATTGATTCTATTAGCATGTCAATAAAACTCTATGTATGTCTGCTGCTTCCAGCTGGCTACTTATGGTAATCCGATCGTTCGAATATCTTCCGAACGCCAATCCAAACAAAGCGCTTCTCGTACCCCTTCGTGTTGATTCAAGCCGAGACTTCTGGTATTTTTTTTGGTGTTGGTGGCATAAATATTTGCTTCGGTTTTACTCCTACTCGCCGGAATCTACCCGGTGGCCGTGGTTTAGGTGGAAAGTGTAACCAAATATTCCCGGAACAGCTCAGCATATCGATCGAACGGCCAGTGAGTGCGGTAAGGCGAGTAGCAGATTAGTAAGCCTCTGTGGGGTCCTCCTTTCCGTCGGGTGACACCTCACACTGTCTTACTCACTCTGAGACAATGGCGAATGATATGTATTTATGATAATGGTTATGTTTATTATTTGTTTATGTAAATGCACTTTAGTGTGCTCCTAACCTCCTGCTGGTTGTCGTCGTTGTCGTCTTCGTCGGCGGTGGATTTGGATTGGCAAAGCGATCATCCTCTTCAGCGCCGACCGACGAGTTTGAAATATGCTTGAAGTAGCAGGCTATGGAAAAGCACCGCTACCGCATTAACTCCTAGCAAAGAGCCCCCTTCAACACGGAGAGGGATCTCAGCAAGCGTTGAGCTTTATAAGTGTACTGTCTGTTGATCGCCGCCAACTGCGTTATTGAGGTACATTCTCCATCGTTACGCTACCAGAATCGGAATCATTCTGGTGCGCGTTAACGTCAGGTGGTAATCATCATTATTCGATCCATCAAACCATCTTCAGTCCGCTGCTGTGTTGATTGCCAAAATTCCTTCTACTCCGGGTCAAGAATGCAGGTCTCTACGCTTTGTTTCTGCCCGTTCTTTTCGCGGGCGCCATTTATCGCTGAATTGATTATAATCACATTCGTTCGTTCGTGCCTTCGTTGCATGCCGGCTCGGTCAACAATCTTGATGTGGAAGATAATGATGGTTAAATTATAATCATGACTGCTGTGGTAGGTAAAACGGTATGGCTTTCCTCTGATAGGGTTCAGAATGGGGTCACCTAACGGCTCTGTTGATACGTGGGGACCCTCATTACCGACGACGACGATCACGGGTCCAAATATTTGAGAACGACGAGCATTAACGATAACTGGTAGGTGGCACCCACCCACACTGACTGCGCAGATGGACAACGGAGACCATTTCTTCCTCCATTGATTCATTGCTATGATTTATTCAGATTGAATGAAATTTCATGTAATTACGTTATTACGGTGGCGGGACTCGAGTTCGATTCGAGCTCTTATTCACAAGAAGCACGCCGGCCAAAAGAGCGAATGCATTAGTGGGTAGACAAATCGTTCGCCCGCCGCCACCGCCTGCTTAGGGACGATGAAATGCGAGTTTTTGGAAATTGTTCAATCGCTAGAATACGTTGCTCCGTACTCAGTGATTTGAATTGAGCGCTGTTATCGTGTTAAAGTTCTCTGGAAGCACTCGCACCTTCCCGAGAACGGCAGGCACTTTTCAATCAGCCTCCAGCAACGCACAGTGAAAGCTCGCTGGAGAGATGGCCTAATCGCATTAACGCTCACTTCCCATCGTGTTCGTCGTCGTTGTCGTTGTCGATGTGCACTCCCTCGGATTCGCTTCAGCGCGCCCTCATTTCGCATTCGACTGCGGGCACCATTATCATCCGACCATTTAAGATAATCTATTGCCACCGCAGGCTATTTTTGCAAGTTCAAAAAAAAAAGCAAAGAACTCAAAGGCATTTCTCTTGGCCTGCTCTCTGGCGCGAAACATAAATCGCTCGGCAAAAGAAGCACTGTGCTCTGAACTAACTGTCACCTTAGTGTGACCCCCCTTCCGCAGTCGCCAACTCCATTGCCAACGAATCTGAGAATTGGTGTGAAATGGTGGTGGCAGTGTGTTCCACTTCCTTGGAACCCCTGGAGGGTATCGCGCGAGTCAGCACCAGCAATGAGCCCAAATGCGACATTTCAAATTAAACTGTAATCTCTTTCTCCGATCGCGTGGCACCGATAGGGAACAGCAGCTCCCGCTGAACAGGGGGGACACTCGGGTGTTTCACTTTCATTAATCTTTCCGTTGTTGCTTCCGCGGTAGCCTCCTTGAGATAGGCTGGCTTATCTAGTCTGTTGGATCAAACGGAGCCTTTCTTCCCCTTCTCAGTTTGAGTTGGATGACGGTCAGCCGAGCGATGGACAGCCAGGTCTTCTCAGTTCTGTCTTGTCTCCTGGTCGAAAGAAGGTGGAAAGAATCGCTTATTGGGGACTTTGGTGTTTTCCTTTTTCATTTTCCGGTTGGGCTACACGAATTTAATTAAATCATCATTCTCATTAAAAATGATTAATTGAATGATTTTGCTTACGGGCCACTGCCACAGCGCCGACAACCACGACGACGACGACGCACCTCGTTTGGTAATTATTTTCACTCCTTTCTTTGGTACCCACCGGGGTGTCTTTTCGTAGAATATGATGTGTGTACCAACTAATGACAAAATTATGGAAATGAGAACCGTCCGGGAACAATAGCCGAAAGACGTCATTAATTTTTAATTTCGTTTGATGCCGCGTCCCTCCTGGTGGGGAATTCGGTTTTTGCACACACGTGAAATTTTCGTTGGAAACGTTGGAAGAGGACGAAGAAGACGGACATGGGTTATCCTAGTAGGCAGGTCATTGACTTACTTTCACCTGAGATCGAAAAAATCAACAGGAATTTCAACGATTATGTTAATATTTGTACCAAATGAACGTTTGTAAGGTATAACAAAAGAAGGGGTAGGGGCCCGGGGTAGTGGTTAGAGTCCATGCCTCTTACGCTAAAAGTCACGAGTTCAAATCAGATCCCCGTACAAGTCAAGAATTACCTAAAATGTGTTAACACATAAAACAACGTTTTTTCGTTATATCTCTTTTTTGGTTAGCATTTATTGAAAAAATAGTGTTCAAACATATCTGAAGGCTGCTCAAGTGGAATTGCTCTTCTACACATAGAAAAAGCATTCGGCAGTGTTTGGCATGTAGGTTTGACTGCTAAATTGAAATAGTTCCTCTATATATTATGGAATTAGTTCAAAATTATTTAACTGACAGAACTCAGTAGGTAAATTATAAAAATTCAAAATCTGAACAACTACCTATTAGAGCTGGTGTTTCTCAGGGTAGTATTCTTGGGCCTATATTGTAAAACATTTTCACATTTGCACCACCAATCATTATTCGCCGATTACACGGGCATTTCCGCTAAAGGAAGCGAAGAACATTTTTTAGGAAGGTCCGAATTGAGCATTCTTTTGACCAAACTCACCCGTTGGTGAGGGGCGATGAGGGGTATTTCCCATTGCCACCACTGGCAAAAAAAATGATCACCCGATGTACCTCCGATGTGCGGAAACATTCAAGTCGCCATCTGACGTAAGCATCTAGTCGTTGGTTTTGAAATTGCAGCTATTTTTTCCTCTACCACTGTCTGTTTGATGTTTTTAGATTTTCGATACCTTTTTCCAATATTTTTTTTTTTTGAAAAAATCAAATCGAAAAATTTAGTTTTTGGAGCTGTTAGCTATTCCTTAATTCCCTCACAAATAATTAAAAGAACCTAAGAGAACCATTTTATTTACGAAACATTTTGTGAAAAAAAAAATCCACAATTTATATGTTCATTGTCATGGAGCTTCAAATCAATGTGCTCGGTTTATAATTACGATACAGAAATTGTAAGTTGAAAAATATGCTTTTTATCAATGATTTTTCAGTTTAATCACCTTTGATAACTTTTTTTTTCTGCTAGTCATCAAGTTTTTCAAAAACATCAAGAGGTTATCTTAGCTAGAGTATCTGATATGATATTTGATATGCATATTTTAAATAGAAAAGTAAATCTTCTTCTTATTGGCTTCCTGAATTACCATACACTGTACCAAAACAGCATCCTCTGTTCAAATGAAACCTCAAACCATCTAAATCGAAACATTGAAATCGCTTTTTTGAATGATAGCTGCAACCTTCCAAATTCAAGGTTAACATTTATACGAGAAGCAAGTGGACCTCACACGGGAAAAAAAGAGTTCCCATATTCGTGAACCACAGCCGTGAACCATAGTTCACGGTGTATATTTGAAAAAAATTTGTTCTGGATAGCTGGCCGTGATTTTTAGTTCACGGTCCGTTCCCGTTTTCGGGAACGGATTTTTTTCCGAGCAGTTTAAATACGTAATCCTCTCTGTAGAATGATTGTCATCCCAATTTGAAATGCATATGATATTGGTTGAGCCGATTGGCAACTACGGATCACTGCTATGACATCATCACCCTAACTGAAACCTGGCTTGATTCCCGTACACATTCCAGTCAGATATTCGGACCTGGTTATGAAGTTTTTCGCTGCGATCGGAATGAACACAACAGTAAGGAATTAAGCGGTGGAGGCGTAGTCATAGCTGTAAGTAGTAAACTGAATGCGAGGGTCATTGAGAACGATATGTGGAACTGCGTTGAACAGATATGGGTAGCCATCGAGCTAGGAGACCGTGCTCACTAGAGTGATGCAAAATTTGAAATTTTCGCTCCACAATACTTAAACGATTCCAAATCGAATCCTGACTAACCTCTCAAAATTTGAACCCATTTGGTGAGAAACTGAGATGGCACAAACCATTTGAAGTTTGTATGGGAATTACCATGGTAAAACCCAGATTTTTGTTCATGTCTATCTAATAATTCACCATATCGGTCTGCTTCAAAAACTTTCAACTGTACTTGTAGGAAATTTTCACAGCTACAACTTTGTTCAAGATCACTTTTTGATTAAATGAAAGGATCGAAAGTTATCAATGGTTCAATGCGCTGATGTCTTATGATCATGCTCAATCAACTGCTCAGCAGGCAACATTGGTGTTTCTGGGGCGTTGAATAGGACACAAAAATCATGGCTACTATGTCACACTGCAAAATACGGTGTTGCCTACAGAGCAGCTGCTTGAGCATGTCATAAGTTTACCAATCTCTTAAATAATTAATAACTTTTTCCTGTCTCGTTTTACATAGAAACGATCTTCAGCAAAGTTGCAGCTGAGAAAATGTTCTATCAGAATGGCTATCGAAATGTTTCGCAGCTCAGTATGGAGAAAGACTAGAAGACAATGAACAAAAAAATGAGTTTTCTCATAGTAATTTACATGTAAACTTCAAATGGCTTGTGCGAATTCTGTTTCTAACCAAATGAGTTGTAACTTTGGGAGGCTAAATAGGACCCGATTTGAAACCATTTAAGCACTGTGGAGCGAAAAAGTCAAATTTTGCATCAGTCTAGTGCTCACACCGAATCGATCTCATCTTCCTGGGATATCGTGGCTGCCATCTCACAGTGGTTTTCTGTAGCCCGATCCGCAACATTCCGTATTTCATGCCGGAGCTACAAACCTCCTCGACAGCTATAGCACAGCCACACTAATGCAAATCAATGACGTGGTCAATGAAAACGGCCGTAGCTTAGACCTCTGCTTTTTTTTTGTTGGGGGAGTTGAACCACTGCGTCCATTATTTGAACTTTTGTGGTGCCTCTGCTTCGTTAGTTCCCAGGATGTTGCTCCGACTATTTCTGTTGCATCTGCCCCACTAGTGAAAATCCTCCCGCATCATGGCCCTCTTGTTATTTCACTGGAAGAGAGACGATCGTGCACCATTGCACACTGGGGACAAAATCGAAACAATGTGTTAAAATTTAATATCTTCGGTGCTCGCTGGAACAAGAGGCTAAAAAATAGTCATTCTTTTAGAAAAAAGTCTCAGAAATCGATTGGAGTGGGTTTCATCTTGGGCATGATAGGGTATGTTGGGGTTTTCCACAGTTTCGCCCTAAAATCTCCTATTTTGCATGATTTGAATGCTGTATCTCAAGATACCGAAGATATAGACGGATGATTTCTTCGGCAAAGTTGATCAGGAGGTCAAGAACTGTTGGATGATGGACAGAACAATTCGGAATTCTTCCGCTAGGCGGCGCTAGTGAGCATTCGAAGTGTATATGTTTGTGCTGCTGTATCTCAAGATCCTGACTATTTAGACGGATGATTTCTTCGGCAATATTGATCAGGAGGTCAAGGACTGTTGGATCATGGACAGAAAAATTCGGAATTCTTCCGCTAGGCGGCGCTTGTGAGCATTCAAAGCGTATATGTTTGTGCTGCTGTATGTCAAGATCCTGACTATTTAGACGGATGATTTCTTCGGCAAAGTTGATCAGGAGGTCAAGGACTGTTGGATGATGGACAGAAAAATTCGGAATTCTTTTGCTAGGTGGCGCTAGTGAGCATTCTATGTGTATATGTTTGTGCTGCTGTATCTCAAGATCCTGACTATTTAGACGGATGATTTCTTCGGCAAAGTTGATCAGGAGGTCAAGGACTGTTGGATGATGGATAGAACAATTCGGAATTCTTCCGCTAGGCGGCACTAGTGATTATTGAAAGTGAATAAATTTGTGCTGCTGTATCTCAAGATCCTGACTATTCTCAAGATTCCTGACTAGATCCTGATCTTCTCTGGCTATTACGTCCCAACTGTAACTTAACGCCTGCCCTCAACTTAGTGCTCTAGATGCACTTCCACAGTTGTTAATTGAAAGCTTTCCAAGCCTGTTCGATTTTACATGTGTATATTGTGTGGCAAGTACAATAATATACTATGCCCAAGGATGTCAAGAAATTTTCCAATCTGAAATCCTAGACCAACCGGGATTCGAACCCAGCCACCTCCAGCATGGTTTGCTTTATAGTCACAGGCTCTACCAACCGAGCTTATGGAAGCCCCCTGATCTATGAATGTAATCAAACTAAAATGCGAGATGGTAGCCTAATTAACAAGTTTTGAGGACAATTTGGTGAACCTAGAACGTCTTAAACATATCAAATTCAAACGTAAATAATGTGCATGATATGTTTAACCCTGTTTGGAGATGTTTTAATACAAAGGGCTTTGAATCAGTGAACCTGGATGAGAATTTGATCTGAACTCAAGGACAATTTGGAGAACCGTGAGTATCTTATACACCTCAAAATCAACTATAAACGAACAGCAGAAACTGTATAAACGTGTTTCGGAAGTTTTGTCGGTGAGATCATCGTGCAGATTTTAGTTGATCCAGTAGATCAAATAATCTGACCTCTAGAACAATTTGAAGAACCTAGAACTTCTAATATACCTTAAATTGATGTTGTTTGGAGGTGTTTAGTTGCTAAGGACCTTGTATCAGTTATGATTGATCAGGTAAATCATTTGATCTGAGCTCAAGACAATTTGGAGAACCTTGATTATAAATCAAAATAAATCAAAAACGATCCGCAGAAACTTTATGAACATGTCTTTGTAGGTTTTGTCGCTGAGGACATCGTGCAGTTCATGGTTGAGCCAGTAGATCAAATAATCTGAACTCCAAAGCAACTTGGAGAACCTAGAACATCTCATACGCCATCAATTACAACGAAAATGATGTCCATATAGTCATGGACCTGGGTGCATAAACAGGCAATAATTATAAAAATTTGCCAAAAAAAAATTTCATTCTGTTAAAAAATGTCAAAATTAAGCGGAAAATATGAACCTTACTGCTTAAAATTTCTTTTGAATTTTCAACATTCTTATATGGTGGACGTCACTTATCCGTAGAAAGAGTGAAAACATATTACTCTTTCTCCGAAAATGTATGGTTACGTCACTTTGTCTCCAGGCTTCCAAAACACATATTTATCACGAAGAGACTGTTTTCCGATGTATCTTAGGGTATAGATTATGAATATGAAGAAAAGTGAAAATTGACCATGGTGGCGTTTACGTCACTTTGTCATTTAACGGCAGTAAGGGCCATGTACCGGTTATGACTGACCTGGTACATTATTTGATCTGAGATCAAGGACAATTTGGTAACCTTGAGCATCATATATACATCAAACTGATCATGAGCGATGTACAGATGTTTCGACGCTGAGGACATTGTGCAGGCCTTGGTTGTCAAATGTTCTTAACTACAGAATACTTTGGATGACCTAGAACGTCACTTGAGCTTCTAATATACATCCAAATAGAGCAAGAACGATGCGCAGTAACTCCTTGAACATGTTTGGGAAGGTTTCGCAGCTGAGGTATTTTGAAGGACATTATCAAAAAGTGATGACCGGGTCATAGAACTTGTTATCAATTTGATATTTTACTTTGCTCGGGATTATGATAACATAGATCGCTACGGAATAGTTTCAAAATTGGTCATACAATTCCGGAGATACGGCCAGAACAAGTTCTTAGTGTTTCAGGGAAAATAACCAGCTTATGAGTAAGTTCAAAACCCATCAAAACCCATTGATCGATGTTTACGGTAAACTTTGGTGCAATAAAACCATTGAAATAGCGCATGGGTTTCGTAGAAAATTAAAAAAATATTTTCAAAAAGTAGGCTGATAAAATCGGGTCATTATTGTATATATTATATCTTTATAAAAAATTCCACCGGCTGGAGCGGGAATCAAACCCTCACTCCATGGCACACGCAAAATAGCTGTTAGACGGGTGACGCCGCTAACCACTCGACCACGAAGACCACTTTGACGCGAAAATGTAAAATGTCGTCATCGAAACCCAATCTAAAAGAATTATTTGTTTACTCTTGTTTCTTGCGTGACAGTAGCTCAGTGTAGTGCAGTTCTTACGTGGTGTTAAGTGTGTTCCACTGAATTTCATTAAGCAAAATTCTGTCAAATAAAATTATCGTTGAGGAATATTTTGCGTCTGGTCGAGATAAAAACCGTTTACTTGACTTTGTGTCTAGAGCACTGTCGAAAGCACCTGCGGCTGTTGCGCAAGGTGTTAAAAACTGGATTGGTCAATTTAATCGGCGATGGTTCAAAACGTACAGTAAGGATCGATTCTTTAAGAAGAATGCCGAGTGGCTTGAAAGCATATTCGAGGTAAGAATCCCTGGGCGTGCCTAATTTTTGAAAACAGCATAAATTAACGAAGAAAAGTTAAAGCAATATTTTTATCTAAAGCAATATTTTTATTCCATAAGAAATAACAACTCATAAAAGAAAAGACAAGAAAGCTGACACTACTTTTTTTATATAAATATATATTTAAGAAAACAAAACTGTATTAGTTGTACTAATCTACGTTGGTTGACGAAATAAATAAACGATAAACGATAAACGAAACGTAAACGAATACGATACCGTCGAACATTAAAAAAAATTACCAGTTCGGAAAAATTGCGAAGTGCTAAATTTTCAAAAAACCAGCGGATTCCAAACCAATTTAAATTAAACTTGAATGAAAATTTGTAAAAGCGTGGAAATGCGTTAATGTAAAGCAAGACATACTACTGATGAAATCTGTTTTAGTTCATGTTACTAAATAGTAAATAGCATCAACCGCGATTAGAAGAAGATTTGGCTTTGATATGTGTATGAATAATTTATAAAAATCCTAAACAAAAACTACCAACAGCAGCGCAAACATATTCACTTCGAATGCTCACAAGCGCCACCTAGCGGAAGAATTCCGAATTGTTCTGTCCATCATCCAACAGTCCTTGACCTCCTGATCAACATTGCCCAAGAAATCATCCGTCTAAATAGTCAGGATCTTGAGATACAGCAGCACAAATATATTCACTTGCAATAATCACTAGCGCCACCTAGTGGAGGAATTCTTAATTGTTCTGTCCATCATCCAACAGTCCTTGACCTCCTGATCAACTTTGCCGAAGAAATCATCCGTCTAAATAGTCAGGATCTTGAGATACAGCAGCACAAACATATACACATAGAATGCTCACTAGCGCCACCTAGCAAAAGAATTCCAAATTGTTCTGTCCATCATCCAACAGTCCTTGCTCTCCTGATCAATTTTGCCGAAGAAATCATCCGTCTAAATAGT
The DNA here is from genome assembly GCF_037179485.1 of Ochlerotatus camptorhynchus. NCBI lineage: Eukaryota > Metazoa > Arthropoda > Insecta > Diptera > Culicidae > Ochlerotatus > Ochlerotatus camptorhynchus. Next base: position 1,363,020 of record NW_027040929.1, read on the forward strand.
CAGGATCTTGACATACAGCAGCACAAACATATACGCTTTGAATGCTCACAAGCGCCGCCTAGCGGAAGAATTCAGAATTTTTCTGTCCATGATCCAACAGTCCTTGACCTCCTGATCAACATTGCCGAAGAAATCATCCGTCTAAATAGTCAGGATCTTGAGATACAGCAGCACAAATATATTCACTTGCAATAATCACTAGCGCCACCTAGTGGAGGAATTCTTAATCGTTCTGTCCATCATCCAACAGTCCTTGACCTCCTGATCAAGTTTGCCCAAGAAATCATCCGTCTAAATAGACAGGATCTTGAGATACAGCAGCACAAACATATACACTTCGAATGCTCACTAGTGCCGCCTAGCGGAAGAATTCCGAATTGTTCTGTCCATCATCCAACAGTCCTTGACCTCCTGATCAACTTTGCCGAAGAAATCATCCGTCTAAATAGACAGGATCTTGAGATACAGCAGCACAAACATATACACTTCGAATGCTCACTAGTGCCGCCTAGCGGAAGAATTCCGAATTGTTCTGTGCATCATCCAACAGTTCCTGACCTCCTGATCAACTTTGCCGAAGAAATCATCCGTCTATATCATCGGTACAGCATTCAAATCATGCAAAATAGGAGATTTTAGGGCAAAACTGTGGAAAACCCCAACTTACCCTATCGTGCCCAAGATAAAACCCACTCCAATCGATTCCTGAGACTTTTTTCTATAAGAATGACTATTTTTAGTCTCTTGTTCCAGCGAGCACCGAAGTTATTGAATTTTAACACATTGTTTCGATTTTGTCCCCAGTGTGCATTGCTATTTCCCCGATCCCAGTCTCCTATGACTATCGGAACGCATATCACCACTTGACAGGGTCAATATTCTCGATAGAAACGATGTCGAAGCAACTGTCCAGTCATTCACTCACATTATGGCTACAGTCATTGACAGATGCGTGCCGAAAAAAGTGAATCGAATTGGGAAACACCCTCCATAGCCATCTACTGAGCTACGGCGACTGAGAACAGTGAAGCGTGCCGCCCTGAGGAAGTACACGCAGCACCGCACTCTCTCACTCAGGAACCACTACGTGAGACTCAATAAAAAGTTCAAACGAATCAGTAAACGTTGCTATCCAACGCAAACTCAAGTATAAATCAAAGTCACTTCCACGTTAACGAGCAACACAAGGAACCTAGTATTCCGTCTTCGTTGGTTCTGGAAGGAGAAACGGCTACCGATCCGGGCGATTCCGTCAAGTTCGCCAACGTATTCACAGATGAAAATTTATCTGATGAGCACGTCTCTGCTGCTGCCAGTAATGTACCATTACACGGACAGACCTTTGCAGGAATCGATGATCATCAAAGCAGCTCACTGGCTTAAGTCTGCCCACAATCCGGGGCCAGACGGAATACCGTCCAGTATCCTGAAGAACCGTATCGAATGCTTGCTGTCACCACTTCGTCATTTGTTCCAGCTGTCGTTGTCTAGTGGGATCTTTCCATCGTGTTGGAAATATGCGCATATGTTCCCCGTGTACAAAAAAGGTAGTAGGCACAATATCGATAACTACGGTGGCATCACTTCTCTGTGTGCTGTTTCGAAATTGTTTGAGTTGGTCGTAATGGAGCCTTTATTTGCTCATTGTTAACAGTATTCGAGCGATGACCCATATGGTTTCGTACCCGGCCGTTCAACTACTACGAATTTGCTGTGTCGTGCGACGTAAGAGCATGACAGAACGGAATCAAACAGACGTTATTTAAACTAATCTATCGGCAGCATTCGACAAGATTAACCATGGTATCACTATTGCAAAGCTAAAGAGACTAGGAGTTAATGGCTCGCCTCTGGGATGGTTCAACTCCAATCTAAACGACCGCTGGATGAATGTCACTATCGGCGACTGCCAATTGGACGTTTTCAAGGCTACATCAGGAATTCCACAAGGTAGTCACCTGGGCCCGCTGTTATGCTCTTTTCTTGCAAAACCAACTAAACTGCTTTACCGGATGGTCCAAACTGAATCGAATGGTAGTCAACCCAAGTAAATGCTCAGTGATTTCATTCTCACGGAAAAAGCAACTAATTAATAAACAAAGCGGAAATCGAACGCGTCAGTCATGTTAAGGATCTTATCTTCAAGCAACACGTATCGTACATCGTTGATAAAGCATCAAGAAAAATGGGCTTCATCATACGCATAGCTAAGAACTTCACCGACGTATACTGTTTAAAATCGCTGTACTGCTCTTTAGTGCGCCCTACTCTAGAGTTCAGTTCTGCAGTGTGGAATCCAGTATACCTCAATGGCTCGAAAAGGATCGAATATGTACAACGAAGGTTCGTAAGATTTGCCTTGCTTAGGCTACCTTGGCGTGATCCTTATCATCTGCCCAGTTACGAGAGCCGCTGCCAACTTATCAATCTGGAGACCCTGCGGTCTAGACGAAACGTATCCAGAGCCTTGTTCGTAGCAGACATTCTTCAGAACAGAATCGATTGCCCCGCCGTTCTGCAGGATATCGCCATAAATGTCCAGCCCAGAGCCCTACGGAACAATCATATGCTGCGCTTACCTCTGCGCCGGACAAATTATGGGATGCATACCGCTATCGATGGCATTCAAAGGACCTTCACCTTCGGTATTCGACTACGATATCCCTCGCCCTACGCTACGCCGCCGATTTACTGAGGTCTTTTCTAAAGCGACGAACAATTGAGGAAAACTCTAAGATCTTCATTTATTATTAATATTATTAGATTCAAGTGAGTGTTTAGTTTGTTTTATGTTTTTCATTTACCACTGAACTTATGAATGTTAGTCTTAAGTAAAACATCATTAGGACCAAAATGGTATGTTGATGTGGACATCCATCTAAATAAGTAAACAGAGCCCCATAACGAAAATAATCCAAAATGGATGATGTAAATAATTCCATCGAACGTCATTTGTTCAACTGAGCTGACAAACGAGTCATCGCTATCAGGGTTGGTACAAACATTGGTAAAGTGTGGACACCGAAGCCTTTAGGTGGAGCTGGAATTGCCAACCGGAAACGTAGGGGTTCATAGCCGTGTATTGTCCTCGCCATTGTGCTGTCAGCAACGGATTAGGGATGAAATTCATGAACGACCTCACCGCTATCACTCACACGAGCTCCCGATTCATTATTGAGGGCAATGTGAATGCTCGTCACGAAGCACGGCGCAACTACCAACGGAACCAGAACGGCAATCTACTATTCGACCACTCGCAGCATGGGCTGTATACAGTGCAATTTCTGGATAAACCGACATTCATCTCTCCGGCGGGAAACCCTTCCACGCTGGACTTCTTCTTGATGAACTTCGGGCTATCCAAGCCGGTGAATAACCAACGATTTAAGCTCCGACCACCAATCGGTGGTGGCTGAGGTCGGCGTCACTATATCGTTTGCTCCAATCCTACGAAAAGACTACCACCACGTTAACAGTTTGGACGTGTGGTTGACCGGAACATCGACAAAAATCCGCCACTTGACACCGATCGGGCGCTGGAAGGACTCCACCAGGCCATATCCGTGGCCGACAAGACGTATGTTCATCAAGTTTCTGTGAGCGGTAAGTTTGTTGCCATTGATTCCCACACCCAATTATTGCTTCGTTTAAGAAATGAAAGTTTCAGGCGCATTGTCCAGAATCTGGACGACCGCTCCAGACCATTCTGGAAGGTAGCCAAGGTCTTGAAGACTCATCCCAAACCCGTTCCACCTCTCAGAGTCGAAAATGATTGCGATCGGCTCAATAAAGGGTGATACGGTCAAAATTTGGTCAATATCAACTTGACGTATTTCTTTCAATTTTGCATTTAAAAAACCTGAACACCCCTCATTTTGAAGGTGTGTGTGTGTAGAATGTTGCTCCTATTTTGATTTTGGAATTCACTCTTCAGTTGTCAAAATGCCGTCCAAGCAAGAAGAGCAGCGTATCAAAATTTTGCTCGCGCATCGCGAAAATCCGAGCTACTCGCACGCAAAGTTGGCAAAATCGCTAAAAGTTGCCAAATCAACCGTTACAAATGTAATTAAAGTGTTTGAGGAACGTTTGTCGACAGCCAGGAAGTCTGGATCGGGGGGAAATCGAAAACCGGAAGCCGCTGAGACGACAAAGAGAGTTGCCGGTAGTTTCAAGCGAAACCCTAACCTCTCTATCCGAGATGCCGCAAATAAGCTGGGTGTATCGTCTACAACCGTGCATCGAGCCAAAAAAACGAGCCGGACTATCGACTTACAAGAAGGTAGTGACTCCAAATCGCGATGATAAACAAAATACGACGGCCAAAGCGCGATCCCGGAGGCTGTACGAAGTTTGACTGCGTGGTAATGGACGACGAAACCTACGTCAAAGCCTACAAGCAGCTTCCGGGACAGGAGTTTTATACGGCAAAAGGAAGGGGAAAGGTAGCAGATGTTTTCAAGCACATGAAACTGTCAAAGTTCGCAAAGAAATATCTGGTTTGGCAAGCCATCTGTACCTGTGGCTTGAAAAGCAGCATTTTCATAGCTTCCGGGACTGTCAACCAAGAAATTTACGTGAAAGAGTGTTTGAATAAACGTCTGCTGCCTTTCCTGAAGAAACACGGTTGTTCCGTACTGTTTTGGCCGGATTTGGCATCTTGCCATTACGGTAAAAAGGCCATGGAGTGGTAGCCGCCAACAACGTGCAGGTGGTTCCCAAGGACAAGAACCCTCCCAACACGCCAGAGCTCCGCCCAATTGAGAAATACTGGGCTATTGTCAAGCGGAACCTAAAGAAGACCAAAAAAACTGCGAAGGGCGAGCAGCAGTTCAAGGCAAACTGGCTTTCTGCGGCGAAGAAGGTGGACAAGGTGGCTGTACAAAATCTGATGGCAGGGGTCAAGCGTAAGGCCCGGCAATTCGGATTTGGAAAAGCGGAAGCCTAACTGAATATTTTTCCTGAATTTTATACTAATTGAACTTGAAAAAGAAATTTAATTTGATTTTTTAAATAAACGATTTCACCGATTTACACGCGTTTTCCCTTGACCAAATTTTGACCGTATCACCCTTTATCACCCCGCAGGAGAAAGCAAATGCAATTGGCAACCACATTGCTTCGCCGCATCTGCTTGGCTCCATCATCCAAAGTCCGCTTGAAAATCAAGTTGCACAATGTGTTCAAAACTTGGAAGCCTCCCCTTGTGTCGTTCCTCCGGCAGAAAATATTACAGTGGAGCAAATTTTCTCAGCGCTGAAAAACACCTAGAACATGAAGGCTCCCGGGTTTGACGGTATATTCAACTTGGTATTGAAGAAGCCGAGCACGAAAGTGTACTCGCTTTTGACTGCACTACTTTCCAAGTATCTGTAAGGTAGCAAAAATCATACCAATCCGCAAACCCGATAAGGATCCATCACTACCTTCCAGCACAGACCAATCAGCCTCCTTCCAGTGCTGAGCAAATTGTTCGAGAAACTAATTCTCAACTGTTTACTTAAGTTTGTCGAGGAGAACAACATTCTCCTACCTGAACAGGAATGGGGCATTCCACAAATCACTAGCTAGTTCGGGTGATGAATAGCCAAGTAACAATTTTGTTGTTATGAGGGTTCTGTAGACCATGATTTAGACTTGTAGCATGCTTTAAAACCACTTTAAAACTTGCAATGTTACTTGGGTAACATCCGAAGTAACAAAGCTGTATCCAAGTCCACAGCCATGGCATTGTTAGACGTTGAAAAAGCGTTTGACAATGTCTGGCACAACGGGCTTGTGTACAAGTATTTGTAACTTCAACTTTCCACCACATCTTGTGAAAATCACCCGAAACCACCTCCAGCAAAGGTCGTTCAAGGTATCGTTGAATGATTGTAATTCAAACACTTTGACGCCTTTGCTGATTATGCCAACACGTGGAAAATCAAAATCAATGCTTCCAATGGCACAAGGTTTAAGTGTACCACCGAAGTAACATATCTTGGTATGTTATTTGACGAGAAGCTCCATTTCCGCTCACACATAGATAGAGCAGTAGTTAAGTGTTCCAATTTAGTTAGGATGAACAAACTGGCTGTTTACAAACAAATCATTTCGCCTGCGATTTTCTACGCAGCTCCGGTGTGGGAAGCATGTGCACAAACTCACAGGAACAAAATACAGGTAGCACAGAACAGGGTATTGAGGATGATCCTTGATCGTCCTTTCGATACCCGTATTTCCGACCTCCATGAAGAGGCTAACATTCCGAAAGTAGATTTTCAAATTAACGAAACTAGGAACAAACTTGTGCAGAAATGCATTACTTTCGAACATTCTTTGGTAAGCAGCTTGTAAATAGTAGATTAGGTTGTATATAATAGTTGCAGGTTAGTTGTAGTTGTAAATAGTAGTTATAAGTAGTCTCCTTTTTCCAATTGCAAACAAACCAACCCCACCAAAGAGGGAATTCTCTAAACAGGCCTGATAGGACTAGAAACTTAAATTACTAAAAATTCCAAATGAACTAATGTTGAAAAGACGCATCTGTGTCACTTGAAAACACAAATTCAAGAAATAAAGATCATTTAAGAGAAAAAAAATCTCTCTATTTCGTTGTGCACTGAACGAAAACATCCGCAAAACTTCGAATGATTATTGCATTGCTCGAGCCTTTTAACAATATGCTTTCGAATTTCTGATGATTGCCTTCGTCATCAGCTGATGAGCATTCATATCACTGTCATCCAAATAAAGAATGATATTTATTTTAAAACTGGCTGCAAAATATACAGCGCTCAGCGGACAACAATTTAAGGATGACTTGCAAATATTTTAGATTAGATTTATAATTCGATTGTTTACGTTTCCATATTGAATAGCAAACAACAGTCATTCTTCATGCATATAAAAAAATAATGTGTTGGTAGAGGAAACTTCCCCCACCACGAAATAGACAAATTTCGATTTCCACGCTTTACCAAAGTTGGTATCACCTCTGATAGCGATGACTATGTTCCACCTCATTTGTCAGCTCAGATCTACTAATTACGTTCGATAGAATTATATTCATCGTCGTTTTGGATGATTTGCGTATGGGGCGGAACCAATACCATATGCATTTAAATTTGGGATGGCAATCATTCTACAGAGATACGTATTTCAACTGAGGTCCGTTCGCTTCTCGTATCAACGTTCATCTTGTATTCGAGAGGAGCATAATCTGATTGCAAAACAACCGTAATCCGGTTGCAGCTATCATTCGAAAAGCGATTCGATGTTTCGATTTGAGTGGTCTGAGGTTTCACTCGAACAGAGGATGATGTTTCGGTACAGTGTGGAGAAAGTTTCCTCTACTAACAAACGATTTTTGTATCCATAATGGGATGGCTGTTCATGGTTATTCAGTATGGAAATGTAGACAATCGAATTATAAATCTAATTTAAAGCATTTGCAAGACATCAAATTCTTAAATTGTTGTCCTCTGAGCGCTGTATGATTTACCGCCAATTTTCAAATAAATATCACCCTTTTTATTTGGATGACAGCCATATGGATGCTCATCAGCTGATAACAAATTCAACCATAAGGCAATCATCCGAAATTCTAAAGTATTGTCATTCAAGGGCTCGAGCAATGCAATAATCAGTCGATGTATTGTGGATGTTTTCCGTTTTGTGTAGTGCTATGTTCAAGGGGCGGTTTGAAAACTGCATAAAAATTGTTTTCGTAATTATCGATCTTCTCCTAAGTCTGTCAGTCATTTGATAAATGTTCAAAACGTGACTGGTAACTACAATTATCTATAAACCATATCACCATCATTCTTGTTTATGAATTTGAGGTAAATTACGATAGCCAATTAATCAATCAGTCAAATTATCATTGGCGTAGCTAGAAAATTTATTTGAAGTGGGTCTAAGTGGGGGCCTGCTGCATTTTTTAAACTTGCTAAACTACAATTAAATAAAAACTCACTCAAATGCGTCAAGGCAACTTATTTTTGGGTATTTTTTTTTCTTTGATCAATAATATGACATTGAGGTTTACTATTAATTTAATGGTGAAACAATGAATTTGATTTTATTTATTCCATCACAACGATTGGGACCTCGATTGGGAGAGCCTTAAAGGCTTACTGATTTTGAACAAGCAATGATCGTTTGTTCATGGTTTTTGTAATGAAATCACAGTCCGGATCTTGTAAATGTAAGCATCTCAAACTTAAGAAAATTTTCAGAGTTAGGTAATTTCATGAATTTTGTAACTAGCTTTTTTTAGATTTTGAATATTTCACCATCAGTCAAATCTCAGGCATAGGAATCAAAATTAAATTTTAGGAGATTGAATTTTATAATTTTTATAAAAATCGGGCTGTTTCACACAGAATATTTTTTTTTCCATGATTTATTTTCCGTCGATCTTGTTTTCCGTGCTGAGCACCAATGCTACCGACGCCAGGAAGGCAGCTCCCACACATGGACCCTACCTATCGACCCATCAAACTCATGAACCGGGGACCAACGGCTTTACGAGGAAGGCGTGATCAGAGATGTTATGTCTCAGAACATCCCGGCGGGCCGACTGGGATTGAACCCAGGCCTGCTGGGGTGAGAGGCAATCACGCTTACCACTACACCACCGGCGCCCACACAGAATAAATTTAATACATTTAGGACGTAGGAAAATGTTCAAGGTGCACAATTTTTTGACGTAGGATTACGTCTGTGATTTCAATATGGAGGTACACTTTGTGAAAACCGAAAATGGAACATGTAACGAAATTATGAAAGATTTTGAATGTTAATTACTCAACTGCCCCTGGATCAATTTCAATAATTTTATCACCAATCGATCAGAAATATGTCTACGCATCGATAGCATCTAAAAGTTGATTTTCAACAAGAAACTATTAAAAAAATGAGGAATGTCAAGCATTGTCCAAAAGCATCGAAATAACTAACAAATTCACCAATTACGTACATGCATATGCTGCAGATGAACAATTCTTAACATGGTGGATGTTAAAATTAAAATAATTTTGGGATCCCAAACCCATATGTTTTCAAGATTTTGTGACTAATAAAAAAGGCTATCTCTGATACAGATTCTAAGCATAAAGGCTTCGAATACAAATGTAAATAAAAGTCAGCGAATTTAGATCAATTGTCCTAATTACAAGACTGAGATAAAACTTCAGGAATTTTAATAATTATAATATGTTGGACCTTATCAAAAGTTTCGGAAAAAAATCCACAAAATAATTGTGTCTAATAAAAAAAAAATTTTGATGAAATTTTGTTCAAAATAAATCTAATTGATTTAAAAAAGATTTCGATATCATAGGCTTAGACAAGTTTTGAATCTCCTGGTCTTCAAAATTCGTAATTCAAGATCTTAGGAAACTTACTTAGATTCTGAGACTCACAGCATTTCTCGAGAGAAAAATTGTCCGAGATAAGAAAGTAAGAAAAATTAAGATTTATAAATTCCGAAAAAATCTTGACATGTGGAAATAAAATGTGAATAATCAGGTTATACTTTAATTTCATCAGGTTTTTAAGATACCAAATTTGAATGTAATGATTCTGATATTTGAAGAGAAAAAAAAGTAATAACGCATTTATCCAGAAAAAAATTTTATGCGATGCATCGGACTAACTAACATTCGGAGTTATATATAAAATCAAGATTTAACTATGTTTCTAATTGAAAGAAATGAACTCGAAACTTGAATGATTGTGCCCCTGTTTATAACTAGATAGTTATTTAACTTTTTTTTTTTTCAGAAGTTGGGATATTTTTAATATTTTAAATTTAGTTAGTTGAGGTTAAACCCATTTGGTATCAATTTATTATTTACACGTACTTTATACAGGTAAAAGCTTTTTCAAAAACTTTTGAATACATCCTGATCAACCTACAACCTACCAAATATTCAGTGAACTATACTTATATTTATGAGAATATGGAGATCTTTCGAATATTTCCTGCTGTCTATGAAGGATGTCTGAAAGAATATCCTGTAACTAATGCAACAACTTAGTTTTACAAAATTTCCTCAACTTCTACGAAGTTCCCTGAATTTATTCCAACTTCCATATTATTATTCTTTCTCTTGATTCTACAAAGATCTCTGAACATCTTTGCACTTCTGAAAAGACACCTAAGACATCTACAAATATTCTTGAACACCTAGAAAATTCTTTGAAATTTAGCGAAGTTCCCAAAACCTCCAAGAAGTCTATAAAGCTTTTTTTAAAGTAAGATCTCTGACATGCTGCAATGAAGTTCCCTTAACTGAAACGAAGATCCCTGAATTTCTTAGAATTTCATTGAACTATTTTTGGATCTTTTACAAAACTCAATGAGCTTTTTCAAAATTCCTTACACTTATATGAAATTTACGCAGCTCATTAAAATGCTACAAAATTCAAAAAAATTCTACAAAGTTTGCTGCACTTCTACGTTTCTCGTTCCCCAAATCCATGAGGCCAAACAAAATAACCTGAAACCGAAGAATTTTTACCAAGTATACTTAATTTCTACGATCTTGCCTGAACTTCTATTTGAAGTTTTACGAAATTCCCACAAGTTAAAGAAAAATCCCTGAGCTCATGTCTAATTTGTAGAGCCTGAAGACGCCTTATTGCCATCGATTTGATATAATATAATTTCTCAAAATTGTTTCTTCTAGTACAGAACATAAAAAAAAGTAATCAACATAAAGGACTTGAAAAAAATCTCTGTTGGTGGTCTAATTTTATAAATCACTGTTAAATAGTAGCATCGAACTTAAAAAGCTTGACAAAATACCGGTAAGTCAAAAAAACACAAAAAAATATGGAGGGGCCTAGATGTTTCTGGAGGGGGCCTGGCCCCTCTGCTCTGGCACCCCCATTAGCTACGCCAATGAAAATTTATAATTTTTTTTCATAAATTTCAATAGTCGTAAATTTAACGTTTTATTGTACTGACTTAAACAAGCAAATCGCCTAAAAATGTTCCCATTGAACTCACATATTGTAATTCTCTCGGAAAGGACGTCGGTCGATCTAGTATTTGCTTACCTGAAAATAGAAAAGAAAAGTAATTGTTAGTTTTAAAAATATTAAAATAGCAGAATGGCGCATTAGTTATGTATGAGTCTAAAATCATCATTGCAGTTGAAAAAGTTCTGTTTACTTTCGACAAACAGCTGAAAACCCATCGCAAGCAATTAGATTTTCATGGCTTCCTAGATTTTTATGTTCCCGAAAAACAAGGAACCCTTTCCTGACTAGCACATCCCTCCAGTCCACTAAACAAAAGCAATCTTTCCAGACTCGCGAATCGGCTGTATTTAATTAAAAAAAAAGAAAGCCGGAGCCATTTCCAGCAGAATGAAGAGAGCAACCAGCCACCAGCATCAAGCAAGAGTCATAATCGAAAGCTTTATCCTCGCGGACCGTTGAGTCCAGCCAGCATCACTTCAAATCCGGGCTTTCACCCAGCCAGGGGAGGAATATATTTTGATCGTGATTTTTGCACGCGGTTGCTCCCTCTCCCTCTCCCTCTCTCAAAAGAACGAGGAAAATTTTAATGCCATTAAAATACATAAAATCATCTCGTTCTAGTGTTGGTCGGTCGGTCGGTCGTTGTTGTAGTGCTACTAGCAGTGCACTCGAGGGAGTAAGTAATACTACCAGGAACGCGCAGGGTGAGGGTGAGAAAAAAATAACGCGGTACACTGTGAAGCATAAAAGTTGATTACATTATTATGATGTTCGTTCGTCCGTCGTTGTTGGCAGGGGGCGCTGCTGTTCACGTGGCTTTTCCCGGGTCCGAGCGCCAGTTGCAGCCCGTAGTTGGTGTGCTTGAAAAATTACGTTTACTTGAAGTAGTTTTGCTTCCAGATAATAAGGAGTTGTTATGCCGGCGAAAACAAGTGTAAAATTAGTTTGTTGGAGGGTAATTTTTCACGCTAGAAGTGCTGAAATAAATTCAGAGTGTAGTTTTTGACAGTTGCGTTTGGCTGTGTTCGGCGGAATAAAACAAGGTGGGTGCGTGAATTGCTTTGTACATTTCAACTTGATATAACAGCCGTATAATCTTGCTAAAATTAAAGGGCGGCTCGACAAAAAATCATCATTTAAGCACATTTCATGAAATCACCGAGAAGTGTGCACAATCACGCGGGATACTTTCTCTGAAAAACGAACGGTCACACATTTAACATTAATTGCTCCACCAGCACCGAAGGGATCAATGGTCATTTTTCCTGGGTGGCTCACACACAGAAATGAAGGAACGAAAAACTGAGCCCGAACCGAAATTAAGACCTCCAGTCGTTTAAAGCAACATTAAGACGCCATAGCAAGACTACGACGACGACGACGACGATGACGATGATAACACACAGGAAATGTGTTATAAAGTGATTAAATCTCGATGTGAGTGGCTTGTGTTTTCCGCGTTAACTCCTCCTGCATCGAATTAACGGGGAATGTTAAATCTCCTCGTGGTTGTGGGTCGGATGTTCCGACGATGGGACGTGCATGAAATTTTTGGACGATCGCAGCGCGTGCACACGAGGAGCGTTTTTTCCCACAGGGCATTTACTAATATCGCATCATGCGTTGCTTTTTGTGACCCACTGACTGCGGTGATGGTGCCCATCCGTTCGAGATGTGGGTAGGCATTACCGTTCCGAAAGCTGTAATTTTCAACACTTGCTCTTTCGGGACCGAGATAAAGCGTGTGTATTATTAGCAGGTACAAAGGAAAGTTTTTTTTCCTCTCCATCGTGCTAACGTGATCCGCCTGTGGGTTCGTAATTAGTACCCTAATGATCAAACTCTCCCAACAGGCTGCTGCGATGGGGTATCAGGTTTGACAGGTCCTCCACCTCGTCTTTTTGGACCATTGTTTTAGCTCTATTAGTGGCCCGATCTAGCTGGTGTGTGTTTCAAACGATTAAAGTCTCGTGAGCAAAGCAATTTTGCTGACCCACGGATGGTTAACGTTCCGCAACGAGGGCCTTTAACGCTTTAGCCGTCCGACACCAACGATGGATGCGTACGTGCCAGCTCAGTGCGTGAATGGGATGTTGTGACGAGCAGTAACAATAAAGCGAGTGAAATAATTGCTGCAATTGAGTAGAACGCTAGTAAGAACTTTTATCGCTCAGGGCTTCTATTTTTATACTCCCATTCATTGTCGTTGATGTGTGGAATCCTGTCCATGGCGAAGTCACTTAAAGCAGCCCCTAAAGTGAAATGTTAAACCAATCAATGTGACAACGTCATCTTTCATCGGGGAACCGTCAAAAAAAAATGGTAGGAACTTAATTAAAAGCTGACGAAAGAAAGTCCAAAGTTGGCCGTTGTCAGCACGAAGATTTTTTTTTTGACGAAGGCCGAAGGGCTTTTGACAGGTTTTAGAGCAAAATAAAAACAAGTCCCATTCGTGGGGCAAAGTTTTAATTGAGTACTAGACCCGAATAAAGTAAACTTCTGAAGGAAGTTTTTTTTTACCCTCTTTTGCATCTGTCTCTAAGTGACAGCTAATAACATTGCGGTCCGACCATTATATGAATGGTAGCTACGTAAAAACTCCTCCATGGGGACCACACAGATCTCGAGGCGGAGCTTTTTCATTCCTAGTAGTCTGCGACTTTGATTGACTACGGAAACTGCGTAACGAATTGTTAGCGGGCGCTTGCTTGGATCGCCGAGCAAGAAAGAACACAAAAATTCAATCTTGAATCGAGCAGTATAATTGAAAATAAGATTTTAGCCTTGCTCCTCAGCTCTACTTCCATCATCATTACCACAGCAATGGATCGCCACGGAGGAGGAATGCTACGTCGCAACTCTTAAGGTCGGTCGTCCAGAAAGAGATCAAACGTGCGACTCGCGTTTACACCCGGGTGCACTCAACAGGCAAGAAATACGAAACACATCACCGTGCGCGCCCACCCTGTTCCATACCTTCAAAAGCATGAAAGTAAATTATAAGCTGGCGTGAAAAAAATGTGAAAAATTTAATTGATTTGTTTTTTTGCTCGCAGATGTAGCAGAACGTCAAGAACAAAGAACGAAGCGATGCCGCCGACGCCATATTGATGTACCAGGTATTTGACAGCTGTTTGTTTACTGTTGGATATTCTAGTACTGCCGCAACCGAGAAAAATGTAAGGCAGGACTACAATGGACCGTAGATAGAGAAAAAATTAATAATATTAAACGGCCTAACAAGGGCCGATGGAATTTCTCGTTGTTGTCGGGAGTTCGGAGGTGGGGGAGCCGTTTTATTTGGAAGAAAATTCCTCTCTTCTACGTGCAACTCGGGCGCCCGTTTTCTGTGAAGATGCCATGTATTTGGCTTCATTTGTTCCTATAGTCAAATATTTTCGGGTGCTTAGCGCGTCAGATTGAAAAGAACGCACCCGCTTCCATTCCCGATAACAATAGGGCACGATGATTCTCTCGAAAGATCTACTTCTTCCCGACTCCACAACAAAAGGCGAATGGTTGTTCCCTCTTCCCATGAGACTCCCGGAGCTTCTCGGGAAAAGGAAACCGGGCAAAAATCAGATGTATTATCTTCCTATCACGATGACAACATCAACACCGATCATCATCATTCGAGGCAGAGCATCATCATCGTCATCATCGCCGTCGTCGTCATATTATTGTATAATAAACACCTTAAAGTGATTCTCATTGTCAATCACGTGGCTGGCTTGCTGTGATTATTACCGTCTGTCAAACCGTGTGGATACAGAGTCTGGCAGACCTGTCAGTTTCAAGTACCCTCGCAATTGAGATCGACGGTTGGATTAGGATAAACAATGGGGTTCCCTTTTTCTCTTTTGGGAAAAGTTTACATTGTTGTCAGGAAGGTTGAATGTATATGTATCATCTACTGGCACTAATCAGAAAATTATGATTTTAGATCTTAGAAAAAACCAAAGGTGTAGTCAGATTTCGAAAAAATTGGGGGCATATTCTCAATTGCACTGATTGTTGTAGCATAGAGGTAACTCTAAGACCAGAAGGTCCCGAAGAAACGAGATTAACTTTTTGGCACAGCTCTGGCACTATCTTCGGTCCTAAGCTAACGATTCACCCCTCGAAACATAGGAAAATTCACTAACCCCTCATTTTATCTGTCAAACTTTCATAGCGAATCAAAACAAACATAGTGTAGTACTGGAATTTATACTAGAATGGGGTACGTTAGTCGATTTGCTTGGGACCAATAGGCTAGTCAAGTAGTGAGCCAATTTAAAATCGTTAGTTTCGTATTGATTGTTGGTTGTCAACTTCGGGCTCATCCACAAATTATGTAAGGGTTGTTGAGCGATTTTTAGCTTCCCTTCTCTCTCTTGATCAGATAAATGGTCACAGTGATGTATTGTAAGAAACTGTAAGAAGACTCCCCTCCCGCTCTCTTAATCCCTAGCATAATGTGTGCATGATCTCTTAATAAATCTCTGCTCCCCACTGCTATTCTAATATGTATTGAGGTCCCCAGCAGCTGTGCCAAATTTTAACGATTTAAGTAATGATCCTGCTTTGCGGGAGAACTTAAAAGTTAAAATCAAAAATTGCTAAATTTTTACCAAACCTAGGAATTAGAATTAGTCTCATAATTATTTCTGAATTCTGGTCTGATCTTTCTTTTCTCCAAAACTAAATTGCAATTTTTCGTAGAATTTCTATAAAATTCTCACACGGAAGGCCCCATTGAAATTCCATTAGCATTTTCCAACAAATCTCATGAGACTATGTTTTAAATCCTTATAATTTCGCTTGAAATAGAGCAGTTCTGGGCCAAAAAGTGAAAAATATAACCCCTTTACCCATTAAACTTTGCATAATTGTTTGCTAGGGGTAATGAACCAAGCTTGTGCTGGAACTCGGCCATTTTGACTATCGCCTATACAGAAAAAAAAAATCAGAATTTTAACTATCGCTTAAAACCTCCTTTCGTTTAATTCTGATCCATTCTTTCGCAACATATGGAAGTTGTAACTAATTTTATTCAAAAAACTCGCTTTCTCTTTCGACGACTGTAGTTAGACGCTTCCGGAAACTGCCGCATGCATGTTTTACAATGTTTCGATCCATAGATGGCATCACTGCCTTGATTTTAGCTTTTAGCGACTTAAGTGTGGTGTGAGGGGTTCTATTCAGTGCTGTAAATTCTCAAAATCATTTGAACATTTTTGATGAAAATGAAAAAAGTAGCTATTCGCTATCAAAGGGGACCTCCTCCGAATGGGTGATATCAGTTGCTTAGTCATTTGACGAAGGCATGGATCATTCTCATTTGAGAAATGCTATATATCATTCAATTGAGTGCAACCTACACATAAACAGAGCTCTGGTCGACATTCCAGCGAAAAAGCTAAGCCAACCCGACACCAACCTGACTTCTACCAAAGCCCACCCCGATGTTGACCCGACATTGACCCGACATAAACCCAAAATTGACCCGACAACAACACGACATTGGGTCGACATCGACCTTAAATTAGCCTTACATTGATCCGACATCGGGTCGACTTGTCTTTTCGGGACCATTTTGCTGGATTTCTTCCATACTCCACTGTCGTATATCAAATGATAGTGAGTGACTCAATTGACAGTGACAATGAGCTTCGAATGAGAAAGGGGCTCTTCAAATTATGGTCATATGAGAATTCGTTTACACAGAATTGATAGAATGGTTGTATTGGTTCATCTTCAATCGAATGATATGAAAATTTTCAGCACTGGTTCTATTGTTTTCCCGTTCGACGAAGCTCCATACAAACTAATCCAACGGATTGATATCGGGACTGCTTGGGGGCCAAATTTCTTCCTCCCAAATTCCGAAATATTTTCCGCAAGCCATTTTTGTGTTTTATTAGCAGTATGAGCAGTTGCCTTATCACTTTCCCAAGCCATTTTTATATCATACACTTTTCTTTCAGACACATTTACCGACTGAATTATTTCTTTTACGCTTACTCCGGCGCGCAACAAAGCGACAACGGCTGACCGATTGCTCTCTTGTTTCGACATCTTTACGTTTACTCAACACTGTTTGTTTATATCTTATACCTAACAGTATAGGCTATCCAGTGCTGCCAAATATATCTAAATCATGATCCACAAGCATGAGAAATCAATATTTGAAATTTACTGCAAAAATTCGTCACGCACCCTGTATACTTGGCCTAAACAGCGAAATCATTTACAAGCATAAATATAACATTACTAATTGATGCGATATTGCGCTTAAATTTAGACAAAATATCGCGTAAATTTATGCCAAATCAAGTGTTAATTTTATGTGCGCTATATCTCGCAGAAATTTTCATGAATTTTTCGAACGGTGTAATGTTCAAAATAACGTGTCCGACATTTTTCAATAAATCAAAGCACGGAAACGACTTATCTAATCGAAATAACGTCCGCCATATTGAATTTTGGTCTGCCATTTTGGATCCTTTGATTTTCGATGATTGTGATCGTGGTTGATATTGATGTTACCACTTTATTGGTCGTTCCGGATCCCACTTTAGGCCAGTAGAGTTTTCCTGAGGGCGTATATGGTGTCTTTTTACTATACATACTTAGTACTATCAATGTCCAGTGATATACGTTAAGTAAATTGTAAAATTATGTCGATAGATAGTGGCATTTCCTACTTTACCGGGAACTTGATCCTGGCCCTCTATCTCGGTACGCAAAAGTCTCCGGCCAATAAGATTACCACCAATCGATTCAGTAGAGTTTTTCCTTTGATAATATGTATAACGTGTTGACTGAAACCGTTTGGCAACCGAGATATTCAATTTAGTCACGGTTTTGTCAATTTTTGCCCACTGTGCAGTGTTGTTAACATCGCTATTGCTAGCTCATTTATTGATATCATTGTTAATTGTAGCGTGGAAATCATAAAAATATATTCACTCTACCGATTACAATTAGGCTGCTTGCCTAAATCCATCTAAATCAGTTAGAACTGTTGATGTCTATGGCGTATGACAATTATTCTCATGAATCAGCTAGATCATTGGAAAATGACACGAAATCTCATGATAGGTAGTTTCATGTGATATTAGTGCCTCCTGTTTTTTTAGGTGATATTAATCTTAAAAGATAACTGCTTTTGAATTTCTGATCTTGATTTTAGCCAACACTGTACACAAATATCATTGCGTGATAAAATAGTTCTAACCTTTTACTACAAGATGATCTTCTACGATTTTGGCAAAATTTGTGGGTGACCACCTTCTAAAAAGTTTGCATTTTTAATATGCTTTCAAATTGCACTTATTTTTTATTGAAGTATTTAACGGTTTTCGTTGAATTTTTTGACAAAATTTTTTGATATATTTTCAGTGCGATTTTCTTCTGAAAAGGCAATCCACTTTCCTACAACTTTGTCTCAAACGTCATTTCGATTAGATGAGCCGTTTTTGTGCTATGACTAATTGAGAATTATAAAATATGCCATTTTGAAAAATTAGGCGGGATTCAAAATGGCCCAATTCTAGCACAAACTTGGTTCATTTCCTCTAGTGAACAATTATCTTCTTTCCTTTATTTAACGTCGGTCTCTGTTCGGCAATCTAGTGCCAAACACCGACGGACATCGATTACCATCCATTGACGGCAATCGAATGTGCAGGAAGACAGCTTCCACACCTGCGTAGGATATTGCACCCATTCAACACACATGGGCCGGGACCAACGGTTTTACTTCCTTTCCGAAGGAAGACGTGACCAGAGATTTTTATGCCTCAGAAAAATCTCACCGGGGTGTTAGATAGCAGTCACGCTTACCACTACACCACCGGCGCCGGCTAGTGAACAATTATGCGAGGTTTAATAAAATCGATTTGTCAGTTGACGTCCCAAGTAACATTTGAGGTTTTATCAAGGTTTTTAAGCGTTCTACAAATCCAATTAATGGTCTACAGAACCCTCATAAAACCAAAATTGGTACTTGGGGTGGAACTTCTCAATGGAATTCTACTCAGTATTTTTTGGGAATTCTCCTTATAACTTCCATTGGAGTTCTGTTCGGAAAACTATCTTATAATTTTTTAAAGAATGTTCCTAAGAATATGTTGGAAATGATCCTCTTAAAATCTTGTAAATTCTCATGAGAATTTCCCTTGAATTCGTTTAAGGATTTCTATGCAATTTTATTCAGGCTTTTATCATAGCTATCCTTATAATTCCCTAGAAAAATAGCTCAGAACAATTTAGGGATTTTACTCAGAACTCCCTCAGAGTTCTTCCGTGAACAACCTTTGAATTTGTTATGAAATTCTTCTTAGGATTATCCTGGAATCAGAAGGTCTACAGAATTATCTTAGAGTTCTGATCAGAACTTATTTGGAAGTAAAAGGTGTTACGAACAAAATTTGATTATTTTTTTTTTATTTAAAAAATCAAATTATTTTCCTTTTTTAAGTTCGTTTAGTATAAAATAGAGAAAAAAAAATTCAAATAAGCTTCCGGTTGATCGAATCGGAATTGCCGGGCCTTTCATTTAACTCTTGCCATTAGATTCTGTACAGCCATCTCGTTCACTTTGTTCGCCGCAGAACGCCAGTTTACCTTAAACTGCTTCGCGCTTCCAACAGTTTTTTGGGTCTTCTTCAGGTTCCCCTTAACGATGGCCTAATATTTTTCAATTGGGCTGAGCTCCAGCGTGTTGGGAGGGTTCTTGTTCACACCCTGCACGTTGTTGGCGGCATATCACGTCATGGTCTTTTTTCGGTAATGGCAGGAT
Source organism: Ochlerotatus camptorhynchus (assembly GCF_037179485.1). Taxonomy (NCBI): domain Eukaryota; kingdom Metazoa; phylum Arthropoda; class Insecta; order Diptera; family Culicidae; genus Ochlerotatus; species Ochlerotatus camptorhynchus. Next base: position 1,382,782 of record NW_027040929.1, read on the forward strand.
GCCAACTCCAGCCAGCGGAACAATCGTTTTGCGTTAGGAAAGGCAGCAGACATTTTTCTGGTTGATGATCCCGGTTGCAATGGAAATGTCTTAGCGCACTTCGACAGTTTCATATGCTTGAAAATGTCTACCACTTTTCCTCTTCCGGTTGCCATATAAAACTCCTGCCCAGGAAGCTGTTTTAAGTCTGCCTTGACGTAGTTCAGATTTTCGTGAGGCGCGTGCAAAATGTTGATGCGTTGCTCCTCTTACTTGCACGCCATTTTGATAACTGAAGAGCAAATGTCAAATACAAAATAGCGGCATCATTCTGCACGCACACACCTACAAAATAAGGAGTGTTCAGGTTTTTTAACACTCCGAACACGATGCCTCGATGATGCTCGATTAAAAGAAATGCGTCAAGTTTAAGTCCACCAAATTTTGATCGTAACACCCTTTAATCCTTTGATTCCAGTTGAAGTGGTCCTCACAATTCCCATTAAATTTATCTTAGAAATAACCTTACAATTCTAAACTTTCTTGAAATTTAATCCAGTTCTCCATGCAAGTTCTCCTCACTTTTCCCTTGGAATTCTCCTTTAGATGAACCTGGTTTCAGGAAGTCCTCAGAACTATCTTGGATTTCGTCTCAGAACAACCTTAGAATTCTTCTAAGAATTCTCTTGATGTTTTCTTCCCTGTCTGTTAATATTTCTTCCCGGAGCTCTCTCATAAATCTCTCGGAATCATCCCATATGTGTTTTGCTTTTTCCCGCGATATTGACAAAATTGTTTTTCACACCTAGTCACTGATAGACTTGATCCTCAAAAAAACCAAAATATCCTTCATTTTTTCGTCAGTGACAAAAATTCACCTGTTAACTAAAAGTTTAATTACGTGCATTCTGCATCACATTATTGTTATCCCAGCAGTTCAGGACGAAGATGCTTGTTCATTTAACGGCTCTATGTAGCTGTTTTGCTTAAATTCGTTTCAAATTTAGCTAATAAAAAAATCTGCACATGTTCGTCACTGACAGCATTGTCACTGACAATTGGCATGGTTTGCCTTAACGGTGATTGTTAGCTCAAATGAGTGAGCAAAGCAGAATTTTGAATATCGCCATCTATTGTCGAGATTTTGCAGCACTGGTTCCGCCAATCCGCTCTTATCTGTTTGGATTCAGATCCCATAAAAGTGAAAAGCGATAAAAGCTCATAATATAGCCCCTAAACCACCAGGCACTGCTCATGGCCTTCTATGTCAATTGTCAACTCTTCCGGGGCAGCGCCTACTGGGCCGATTGGATTATGCTTACATGGTGGTTAGATCAAGCGTGACTGTTTGAATAATTAATTTATCGATGGTGAAATGTCAGCTAATTGACATATGCTCGCCTCGGCCTGCCACTCCTCAGAGGACCAGCCTTCATTTGGGATCGACCCCGCTCGGAGGAGAAAAATCAAATCGCATCCCATCAATTATCAATTTACATCAATTACCATTTGCTGCTGTTCCCAGCATCGATGCCGAATGACCGTTGGAGTCTAACGATCGGTTGACCGAAATTTATGCAACCATGCATGCATGCACGTACCCCCGAGACACAAACGTGCACGGACTCCGAGAGACCGGGAACGCCAATGACTCTTTTAATTAACCACACACCAATTGTCACCCTCAACGGTCGGTAGTTCCAGTGTTCTGGCTGCATGTGCAGTGCCAAATTTAATGAAGAGATCTGCCACACCCGGGACGACCCCCGGGAACAAAAATCATGCATCCCTGTTCCGAGAAAATGTAATCCCGCAGAGCCATAACCCGAAGATTGACACGTCCAACAAAACTAATGAACGACACAATGTTTCCGTATTCAATCATTCGTTTTTGACACATTTTAAACGTTCCTAAATGCGTCGTCTTTTGGGGTCTATGTTGTATTTTTTTTCATCATCCCATTCCCTATCGAAACCGATCGAGCTTTAAAGTGTTTCGCCTGGTCGAGCAAGACAAATACCGGAGAGCCGGGACATGGGATGATAAATGAACATGACCAACGACACGACCTCGTCTCACGGAAGAAAGACACGACGGAGCAGAGCCGGGAGATTAGATTGGCTGTTAGACCGTAATGTAGATAGATTAGTTACTTTGTGAGTGAAAACCGGGTCTGCGGAGGGCTCCGAAAATGATTGAGGATTTTTAATCTTTCGGCAAGGGGTTCGTCGCTCGGTGGGATCTTCCACGAATCGCGTTACCGGTTTCGAATCTAATGAAGTATGAATTCATCCCGCAAATCCATCATTCGCCTTGCCGACTAGGTTAGTGACACTTCCAGACGATTGTGTCATGTTTCCTGAGACAAATTGACCACCCTGGACTCGGGACTGCTTCTGCCTTCTGCCTCCACCGCCAGGTGACGATTGACAAACCTAGAATCGACAAAGAAATTTCGACGGAATTTTCTCTCTAGAACGCCCGGGAAAAAAAAATACTGTTACGTCGACAGCTCGACTTCGAAACGGAGAGTGACAACTGATTGATCATTATTAATCGAACCGGTGACATTTTTTCCCAGTTTCGGGGTGGAGCGCTGGCGTTCGAGTGTTTCCTAATAAACAACAATCGCAGCACTCTTTTCTTTCTCCTCGTCATGGCAACAACAACAACGACAGCCCGACCAGGCATTATGATAAATGGATTTCGGTCGATTTATCGTCACCTCGCCTCCCCCACCCCCTGCAATTCTTGACGCGAGTCATGGCCAACTTCTCCGAACGAAACGAGCTCTCCGGGTAAACGTTTATTAACAGTTCATTATTGTTAATTATAATCTTTGGAGAGTCGAGTGAACGATTCTGGTTTGTTCGTCTCGCGGGTGAGAGGCGGAGAACGTGTGTGTATGTGTTGGCTTACAGAACTGGGATGAAGATAGAGAAATTGGAAACACCGTTACAAATGAGGTTCGAATCGTCCGAGGAGCAGGCTGGAAGGCGGGATTCGGCGGAGCCATGGCGATGATTGAAATGAAATTAAATGACGATGGAATTATGCCCGTACATGCAGTGGGTATTTATGGGGCTCTTGGGCTTACGGAGATGGCGTCCACCCACAACCCGCAAACCATTAGAGGCGAGAAAGAGCACATAAAAACAAGGAAGAAATAATACCCGGCACGCGGCGGTAGTGTGAGAGGAAATTCCTTGATGAATTATGGGTGTGAATGGAATGAGCTTTTATGCAGCGATGAGGCGAGAATGAAATTCTAAAGTTTAAGCAACTCTGGGTCACACGATGACGGGGGGAGCTTCGAGCAAGTGATGGAAAATTAAAAGGAGGCGGGCAAACGGGCTCGAAGGGAACTTTAACGCCTTCTCTCATCTGTTGATAAATGGTTGAACCGACGTTCCGGTGCAGTAACATCTTCGTAGACGTTGTTCCAAATTGGTGAGTTTGTTTTGGAATCAATTTATAATAAACATTCCATGCGTACAAATTCAAAGCCAAATTCAGACATGACTAATGATGCATCATCCGAGAAACCAACCGTCAATTGAAGTGTTCTGTGTTTGTCATATTTCAATATTAGAATCCGGCTGGTTTACATACTTTAGAGTTCCTCCCTCCCCCCAAAGAAAACTCCAAAACACGTGCCTCCATCGTAAAGCTGCATCATTTGTCACAGAGTGACGACCGACCACGAAGACGACGGAATGCCGGAACAATTTCCATTCATCCTCCCCCAGAAGACGAAGAAGAAGAACAAACAGGCGTGTGCAATCCCGGAAAGAGCGTTGTGGTTTGAAATCACTGTGACCTCAATTCCAAAACCAAAACTCCATCGCACTTCACAGGAGTGGAACAAATTTGCCCTGGAGAAATTAATGATCTCCTGGCTGAAATTTGATGGAAACTTTCTTACCCCGTCGAGTCCCATCGTTTTTACCCGAAGACCGCGCCGGTAAAGGATTCTCAAAGTTCAACCTAATTTCAGCTGAACCGAAGCGGAAAAAAGAAATGAATGCGCGGAATCCCGGACATTCCCGCCATCAGCGGGGAAATAAGAAACAGAAAACCAACCGCACTACAGAACTGAAGAGCAGCAGTTCAGAAGGATGGAAAATCCTTCTCCCATTTCAATTACACACAGTTCAGATATCAAAACTTTCGCCTTCTGTTGCTCCGTTCATTTCCTTCTCCTTTGTGATGTGATGTTGTTTCCTCAGTAAAAGAGCTGCTGCTGCAAAAAGCTGCTTTACCCCGTGTTTTGCGTGGGCGCTGCTGCTGCTGCAGATCTGAATGTGACTTGAATTAACCTATTTTACTTTGTGTTTAAATTATTTCAGAGTTCAACTTTTGTGCCTCCCGCAACCGACCCAAGCAAACCGTAGTTTTGTGTGTTTGTGTAGTTAGGAGGTTTTCCGCATTTCGTTTAGTCGTAGTAGGCGAAAAAAAAGTTCTCTTTCATCTATTTATGCATCCCAGCCCGCCAGCGTCGTCCATCGCCTGCTGATCCAGGAGGAAAAAAAAAAAAAATTGCGCACGAACATACACAACTTTGCGACCATGGAAACACTACAGCTGCACGGGTTGCTGAGTGTGTGTTCTGCTACTGCAGCAGAGAGCACTCTTTGAAGTGTTGAAGGATTCTGATGATGTGTTTGGTGCTTGGTGAGGCTCTGCCGCCGACGTCTGATTCTCTATTGCGCGGGCAAAAGTCGCCACGGAAATTGTTGTTGTTGTTTTAGAGTCACAAACATGCATAAGCTAGCTACTAGCGTAAAGGATTGCGACGTGCAGACCGGAGCGAAGCACTTCAAACCGAGCTGTGTTTTTAATTGGGCCTTGCTGGGGGTCAACTCCGGTGCCATGCCGATGCTCGAGAGAATGCGGGGTGGGTCTAATGATTAAATATCCCGGAAATTTTCGGTTGGGTGAGAAGAGAGCATGTTTTTCGTAATCTCGCGTATCGCGTATATTTCGGACAAGTAGTTTGAACTCAGTTCTTCTCCGGAAAAATATGTTGGACGATGTTAGATTATTTATATTATCTTCAAATTAAATATAATTAAAATTTAAATATATTTATGAAGATCAAGATATCCAAAAACATTCAATGTTTCAGAATTTGAATGAAAATTCTTCTTTGAATTCTAGGCCTCGCACCAAATATTTCAATATTCAAGAAGTTTCCATGATTCTTGGAGTAAGTGAAATATTCTAGGTATTGGATTTAAAAAGAAATTTAAATCATTTAAAGAACTTTAAAAAAATATACAAGACTTTTGAATGAGATGTAACAATTTAATGCGAATTTTTAAAATAATTCCTTATGAAATTCAAACACATCTTGAGGAGAAATCCTACATAAATCTAGTATGAATTTATAGAAAGCTTTATTTAGAATTCAATTAGAATTTTAGAGACAGCCCCTGGTGAATTCTCACTTAGTTAGTTCTTAGTAAAATTCTAAAATAATTATGCAACGAATTTCATGGTGATTGTAGCGTAAACTTCAGGTGAATTCAAGAGAAGTTTTAATGGAAATTTGCAATGATTTTCTTGTAGCATTAAAAGGGAAAGGAATTCCAAGGTAATTTTGCGAAATTTTATAGACGGAAAGATTTTTTCCCCAGAATATATTGATGATTTAGTTCTTATGCACGGATCCTACCAAATTTTGTTCATTTAAATAAAAAATATTAATGTTTATTCATGTATTCATATGAATAGTTTAAAGCAAATTAAGAAATGTTTTTAACAAAAATATTTAGGTTTGAATTAAATTCAAAAGCATGTTTATTTCAACAATACATAATTTGAGAAAACGGTTTTCTGCAAGTATAGGACCATAGAAATTTAGGTTCCGTACTTCTTGGAGCTGAGTATTAAACTTGGCAACATATCAAAAGTGGTACGGATTCACGACTTGACAAAAGCAGGTATTAAAACTGAGTCGTTAATTTTATTGCATTAGTTGAGCTTTCAAATTTGTCCAGTTCTGTTCCAATGTGATTGGAAAATGATTGTTAAAACATGTAATCGTTTCTAAGGAAACGGACATCAACAGTCGAGGTGAGTGCCTTTTGGAATTTCTCTTTTTTACAATATAGGTAGATGTATGCAACAAAGGAAATGAACCTACTTTTTTAAAATGTCATTAAACAGGAAGTTTTAGATTTTACATTATGCAATCCTTCAATTTCGGAGTAAAAAAATCGGAATTGGCATGTGTCCGATGAAATCTCTTTATCTGATCATAAACATGTTATGTTTGAATGGGGGGGGGGGGGGTGATTTGTCACCTTCTGCATTTAGGGATCATAGGAAAACGAACTGGGATCATTATGCACAGTGCTTGAATTCTGACATATTTACAAATGATATTGAAATTGAATCGATTCAACAGTTAGAATTATTATTCCAAAAGTTAAACGAAAGGATTATTAGTTGTCCTTTCAAGCGGTCCTTTCCTAGCAGGGATGTACCGTGGTGGAATTCGAATTGGAACGTCTTGGGAAAACTTCTCGTAAGTTGTTCAATAAGGCGAAAATCACTTCTGATTGGACACAGTCAAGCAATCTCTACCTGAATATAATAACGCAATAAGGAAATCTAAGAGGCGGTCTTGGATTCGAATGTGTGAAAGCATAAACAATATTTCGGAAGTGGCAAGGTTACACAAAATTCTTTCGAAAGATCATACGACAGAGCTTGGTAATCTTAAATGTCTTGATGGAGGTTTCACCAAATCTCCTCCTGAAACTTTAGATCTAATGGTGGAAACGCATTTTCCAGGATCAGTCTTGTGTGAGGAATCGGCTAATTTTGAGTTTGTTGATGAAAGATGTTCTAAGGAGACCTCTTCAGAGTCTCAAAGAACAGGAGACACCACCCCAGATATAGCTGATGAAATCTTCACTGAGGCCAGAGTAGAAAATGCGGTAAGAACTTTTTTTTTTATTTTTTTTTTTTTCGAGGGTTGACCAACTGCAGTCTTAATAGGCTAGCATCTCGGTTGGGCTCTCCATGCGATACACAATACTTTCAGGCGACTCGAGCTATGGTGCTCACTAGGTCACTGCAGCTTTTAGGCTCGTATTGTGATCAACTGTGTGTATTAGATTACGACCATAAATTCGAAGAACCCAACACGCCAACAACCGGTCTCCCGCGAACAAAAGAACAATCCTGCAAACAAACTATACCAAATCATAGAGGAAATATTCCTCTACCTGTTTGTGTTATTAGTTTTTCCAAACTGAGCCCCAATTCACGAGAAACCGGCAAATGACGTGCCCATCTACAAAAGCAACTACGCTCCAACCTCGAAGATCTCCGGAAATATGTGATAAATCATGCAAATGTAAATGGAATACAGTAATGTCCCGATTTCGTCAGCCTCCTTTTTTGAAAATGTATTCCAATGTTCTACAAAACCCATGCCCTTTTTCGGTAATCTGATCTTTTCAGCTCTTTAAATCTGCATATTCCCGGCGCTACTTTAAAAAGGTGAAGCAGTGCTGATTCCGGCTCTAACTAAGATTTTTAAGGCAAGTATAAGGTTAAATTATATTCCGTCAAAATGGAGATTGGTAAGAGTTATATTCATACCAAAAAATGGGATGCGCGACAAAACGCATCCAAAATCATTCAGGCCCATCAGTCTTTCATCAATTTTGTTAAATACTATGCAAAAGGTGATTATCAATTCAACTTACATGTTCACGCATCCATTATCTAACTTTCAGTTTGCGTATCAATCCGGAAAGTGACTTAGTAAAAAAATTGAAAAATCTCTTTCAGTTAAAGAAATTGCACTCTGCTCTATCTTGGATATTGAAGAAGCTTTTGATAACGCATCCTATTTCTCTATGATTTACGCCATGAAGGCAAGGAACTTCAATAGGCACATCGTCAACTGGATTCAGACTATGCTTACGAAAAGGGAAATCACTCCAGGGCTGGGTAGCTCATCTATAACAGTAAAGGCAACAAAAGGTTGTCCTCAAGGAGGAGTTCTCTCACCACTGCTGTGGTCTTTAGTTGTAGATGATCTTCTAACAAGCCTGGAAGCAAAAGGTTTTGAAGTTGCGGGCTTTGCGGATGACATAGTCATTATAGTAAGAGGAAAGTTTGACCAAGAGGGTATTAATCCATCAAACGTCGTTATTATCCCCTTTACTAGAAAGAGGAAGATTAACCTAAAAGAATTCAATCTTGAAGGGAGAGCAGATCCATCTTAATGAATAGGTCAAATACCTAGGAGTTATTTTGGACGCCAAGTTGAATTGGAGTGCTCAGCTTGATCTGTGATTAACAAAGCAACCAGTGCCCTGTGGGCATTAAACTGATGCAAAATTTGAAATTTTCGCTCCACAGTGCTCAAACGGTTTCAAATAGCACTCTGATTAGCCTCCCAAAATTTGAACTCATTTAGTGAGAAACTGACTTGGCACAAACCATTTGAAGTTTATATGGGAATTGATATGGATAAACTCTAATTTCGGTTCATATCTATCTCAAAATTCACCAGTTTACTCTACTTTAAAAAATTGTAGCTGAGCTTGTTGAAAATTTTCTCAGCTACAACTTTGTTGAAGGCCACTTTTCGATCAAATGTAAGGAACAAAAATTATCAATGATTCAAGTCACTGATGTCTTATGATTATGCTCAATCAACTGTTCAGCAGGCAACATTGGTGTTTATGGCGCGTAGAATAGAGGACAAAAATCATGGCTACTATGTCACACTGCAGAATACAGTGTTGCCCACAATATAGTTGTTTAATCTTGCCATAAGATTATCAATCTCTTAAACAATTAATAACTATTTAATTTGACGTTTGGCTGAAAAACGATTTTTTGCAAAGTTGTAGCTGATAAAAATTCCCATAACAAAAGCAATAGAATTTGTTAACAGTACAATATGTAAAAAGGCTAGAAGACAATGAACAAAAAGTTTTGTTTTCCCATAGTAATTTCCATGTAAACTTCAAGTGGTTTGTGCCAAGTCAGTTTCTTATCAAATGAGTATAAACTTTTGGAGGCTAATCAAGACCTGATTTGAAACCGTTTCAACACTGGGGAGCGAAAATTTCAAATTTTGCATCAGTCTAGTGGGCATGCTACAAAACTATTGGAAGAAAGTGTGGTTTGAAACCAAAAATGACAATGTGGATTTACACATCAATAATCCGTCCAAAAGTAGCGTATGCTTCGTTAGTATAGTGGCCAAAATCAAAAGAGGCTACTGCACAGAGGAAACTAGCAAACATCCTGCATGCATTGCAATAACGTGTGCGGTGCGTAGCACCCCATCAAAAGCATTAGAAGCAATCCTCAATCTGCTGCCTTGCATGAACATGTGCAACTAGAAGCGGAAAGAAGTGCTCTAAGGCTCAAAAGATCAAACAACAAGTCATGCCAGGTGATCTTGTTGGTCATCTAAGCATCTTACTATACTTCCAAAGAGAACCAGTGATGAGTATGAATGGAGACTGGATGAAACCAGAGGACAACTATGAAATTCCCTTCAACGTATGTGAAACGGCACGTTCGGATTGGGAAACTGGTGGTCCTAACGTTCGTCAAGGCTCAATCATATTTTTCACAGATGGCTCAAAAATTGGAATACGAACAGGTGCAGGAATCTTTGGCCCCGGGACAAATATTTCAGTAGCGATGGGACATTGTCCAACAGTGTTTCAAGCGGAAAATACTTGAATGTGTACATGTTTGTCTGAGGAGGAAATACAGATGTGCAAATATTTGTATTTTTTTCTGATGGTCAAGCAGCGCTGAAAGAACTGAGTGCTTACAAATGTACATCAAAGATCGTCTGGGAATGTATTCTCTCACTTCGGCAACTGTGCCAACGGAACTCAGTAAACTTATATTGGGTACTAGGGCACTGTGGCATTGAAGGGAATGAAAGGGCAGGCGACCTAGCAAATTTAGGTTCCAATTCACAGTTGTTGGCCCAGAACCATACTGTGGAACAGTGTTGGCAAAATCTTCAATCATATAATATTTTCCCGCTGTCATACGCTCTCAATATCACGCGTGATATTGGAACAAAATATCATGCTTGATATTGATTTTACAAGCTCCTTTGATATTGCGAGACTATTGACAACTCGCAAAAATCAAGCTGAGAGCTGACTCAACACAAACATGATTCCGTTCTATATCGTTTTCTTAGAAAGAGAAAGCATAGTTTGCTATCTCTTTTTACTCTTCACCGATGGCAGACAAGAAGGGACTGTTGCCAGCCGGTATGGAAGTTTCGATTGCGTTCGGGTGTACAGCAAAAATCATTAAACTCAATCTCACCACAGTTTAGCTTCATATTCCGAGCTGCGATATCACAGCTTGCAAAATCAACCGCAGATGTTTGCTTGTTGATTTTTGTCTACGAAAATCAAGCATGATCGACAAAGATTTGATTTTTTGATATTTTACCAACACTGCTGTGGAACATCATTTTGTACGGTAAAAATGCAACTCAAATGCTGGGAAGAGCAAAGGGTGATGGCCAATTGGATGACTGTCACAAACTGCAACCAGACGAAAAGATTTATTACTCCTAATAAAACATATACCAAAAGAGATGGGCACTCTCCTAGTAGATATCACTTGAAGAACATTGGTCAGGTTCAGAGTGATATCTGTCGTTTCTGTAATTTGTAACGTGAAACCTCGGAACATCTGCTCTGCAGTTGTGGTGCATTACACAAGTGTAGATCTAAGTTTCTTGGAAGTATTTGCTGTGAAAGTGAAATTTGGTCTGCAAATCGTGGAAAAGTTGATGATTTTGTCCTTTGTTCATGAAAAAATGCACTGTGTGCATAATTCTAATCACATATCATAGACTTTTTTAGCTAAGCGTGTGCGTTCAGTTGATCCCTGATCTTTCGTTCTTGGAATTATTGAATTATTTATATAGTTGGAGATGCTTAACGTTAATATTAGACTTAAAGTGTGCCTTTTTATACGATATATGAGGAGATGAAAGTGTTGAGAGTTGATATATCAGTTTAGCTCCGTTATAAAACGACAGTGTGAACATTTTATATAGAAAGTAGAAAGCGAGCAAATGACAATTTTGAGGAAGCTACGAATCGGGTAGAGCATCTCCTTTATCAAGCTCATACGCTGATGAGGAGTAGTGAGGGGTTTTTCCCCTCGCCACATCTATCAAAAAGGATGATCGTCGATTCGTTCATGTGAAACAATCGATTAAACTGTTTCCGCACATCGGAGGTACATGAGCGAATCGACGATCACCCCTTTTGCCAGTGGTGGTGGGGGGAAACACTTCTCACCACCTCTCATCAACGGATGAGTTTGATTTGCTCGCTTTCTACTTTCAGTAGTCAATCACAACAAACCTAAACACCTCTTAACAAATGCGCACTATCGAGTTCTATGCTAAAAAAAAAACTCCAAACAATTCTGACGATTGAACGTTAGATGTTTAGTAAATCAACGTTAGGTGATTGCAATAACACTCTACCACGAACAGACTATTTCGCAACCAGTAAATAACACGCATAACAATATGTTCCTGCTTTTCCAACTCGAAAAAAGTCTCTCGTCCACTAAGTCGTTTTATTGACAAAGTTTTTTCCCCCGTTTAATAAGCATTTTATTATGACCTTTCCCATAGCTTTCTCCGGTGGCAGCCAATTCGATGCAGGACTTATCCTCACATCGTACCACCGGGAAGCCATGGCAAATTATATCCGAGGACACATTTTGCCCATGCGAAGCGGCAGTAACCGGGTTAATATAAATACTTCTCACCCCTCACCACCTTCCGACTCACTTGCACACGTCCAAGACCGGCAGGACACAATCTTATGGTCCTATTATCCACGATGTAATGCGGAGTCCATGTGAACGCAATCTATCTTCAGGACAACCAGGGTGTAGTACCAAGAAGCGAAGCATTATCTAATCTTTAAGAAGTTAATCCCGCTCCGTCCTGTTTCGTTCCGGGTGTGCGCTCAAGCAGTCAAGTGCCATCCAAGGAACGAGATCCTTGCAGAAATTGGAACGGAAAAAGGGAATAAAAGAAAATTAATACTCAAGTATCCTGTCTCTCTGTGTGTGCCGTCTTCTATGTTCGGGACTCCAGCTCTAGGAAAGTGGTGCTCCACTACACTACACTACTAGTGTCGTTCGTGTTTTGCCCTGCGAGCAAGATAAAAATAAGATACCGACCGAGTTGTATCATTGTGCTCGCTTCGACCCGGCACCGCAGAAGCCAAGAAGAAATAATGTCTCTGTTTATTATCTTTATAATCATCAATTTATATTAATACTTAAATATCGTACAAACTTTCCTTCTGTGTGACGACAAGATCTCTCTGTCTCATTGGCACCCTTTCTTCTTCTGTTTCTTGGCCTGAGACGACGGAAGCTCCCAATTCAGTTGCCGATGGCACATTACAACACATCCCGTCCTCTTCTCTTTGCTTGACTCGTGGCTGGCTCCAGCAACAGCAGCAGCAGCAGGCCATGATTAGAGCTCCTTCGATTACAACTTGGCTGCAATTTGTTTCCGCATCCAAGTAAGCGAAGCGCCCCGGCGCGAAACTTTCCCTCGTCTGTGGTGACATCCTAGTTGGCTGAGAAGCTGTGCGTGTATTTATCAAACTGATGACGATAATAGAAAGACAATTTATACTTGTGTGTTCATCGTCGAAGGAGAAAATGAATCGCTGGCACAAACATTGACAGAGCGTTAATAGACTTTGCCTTCCGCAGTTGTGAACCATAACCTCAAAAGTTGGTCCGACGATGGCACGGCATCCCGCTATGACTGACGGTAATTAAAGTTATTTCATCCAAAATATTACTTGAAATTGGATTTTAATGGCAAATTAGATGTCTCTTCCCTAACTATGCTTCGACCGACGCGTTGTCGACGACGATGACGAAGCCGGGCGGAAATTTAGGGAAAAGTTCAATCAAATTTCATTCACTTCCTGTCGGCGCTGTCCCCGAAGGGCAGAAAGCGAAAACTCATCGATCATCTACCCAAATTCAGTCCATCGGTTGCCATGGCGACGGCGACACCTGACTGCTTCAATCAAGGGGAAAACTTCAAGATTTCCACCGCCGCTCACACCAATACGTGATTGTTTACGATTCTGTTCCCATTAAGCGCTAGAGTGCGCTCTTGCTGTCAATTCTAGTTATTTTCTAACGTTTTCCACTTCCCAAGAATCACAACGAAAAAAAAACATACCGGACTACCAGCAGCTGAGACTCGCTCGTAAAGCTGACCGTTTGACAGTTTTTATTATCCTGTCCCCTGTCAGTCTCAACTATCAGGAACCATAAAGTGACCACCGAAAATTGCCAATAAAAATCAATTTTAAAACGCGAGACGAGACTGGTTCGTTGAGTTCCATTGACGAATCCTCTCCTCGTGTTACAGGCTTCTTCCCACACTAATTACGGCGCGCCAAGAGATGAGCACCAGAGGCAGAGACGCATTAAACATGTTCAGCAGTCTGCTCAGTGACGGCGACAACGATCGACATCAATCGAATGCGTGTTAGAACGCAAGAAGGAAAAGTAATCAAACTTTTCCGCTCAAACTTACGGTTATTGCTTTTGTTTCCTGGACCCGAAACGTCGAAGTTTCGATGAAGTACAATAACTGCCTGACATCGCAGCTTCAGCCCGCAAACCGGTCAAAACAACTGTGATAAGCATCATTCGAGCCAGCTCGTATGATTAAGTTTGGCATTTTCGGGAAGGAGACATGCGTGGGCGAAGTAGGCGCCGACTGGGACTGAAAATGGCACATTCCACTAATTATAAGCAAGTAATCGCCCGCCTACATGATGTATCCAACGACTACGACGACGATGCAATATTGTGGGCCTTGGTTTAATACGAGAAGAACGTATGGACAGGATTACTTGTGGGAAAAATTATCTGTTAATTAAATCTGCCCGTAGTCTGGGGTCTTTACTTGAGACGTGAGGTTCTGTACTCTAAGTTGCGACGTATTTTCTTGCTAGGTTGTGCCCATTTCGTGGATTACTCAAATTAAAAAAAACATTTTTGTCATTCTCGTAATACCACGCTCACATTACCCCCCCCCCCCCACCGTTTTGTTGACGCCTGCAGCCGTCTATGATCATGGAAGACAATTCCAGACTCTTTTCACGTCTTAAAAATACCGTGGTTCCTATATCAAAAAAAAAAATATTCGATAAGTTTTTACCATAGTTTGACAACTTAGATAGATTTGCAAATATTATCGAATATTTCAATACATCAACGAAAAAGTTTAAGTATTTTAAAAACCTAATACATTAACAAGAAATAGCTTTTAGTGCTGAGTTTGTTTCCCAGACCATACCAAGAAAATGTAAATATCAAAAAACATATTGATATATTCAACCAAGTGTCCTGCCCTTTGGTTTTTCCAATCCAATCAAAGATCTAGAAGCTATCAAATTCTTGTCCAAATTAATCCAGATTTCCCGGTCAGAGACACAGTGCTTAACGATGTAATGTCTTAATTTCTGCAGCAAAGTCCATCATATCTATTCTAATGCAATTTGCAAATGCAGGCTAGCGACACATGATAAATGCAACCACCGCCATTATTCTGAGGAACGAAGACTCTGGCCGGCTTACGACCGACGACGACGACGACGGTGAGGATAATGAATGCCGGTAATTATTTCCCGACGAGCACGCGGTTTCCATGTTTTAACTCCTAGCCTCCTTGGATATGTTGGATGATGCACACTCGAAGAATAACAAGACAACAAAATTGCGTCCGCTGATCGCTTGCTATTTACCCGCAGGATGTGTTTAGACGGAAAATGAATGATAGTTTTTTTCTTCGAAGTGACCACATTCGAGATATGCATATTTGGACAAGTTGACCTGCCCGTCGTCGTCGTTGGTCGGAAGGAATTCCCTTAACGAGCCATATGTTGGGGCTCCCCGTTCAAGAAAGTTGCGGTGCTGTGCGATATCCATATGTAGGTACGCTTGCTCGCGAGAGAGGGCGCCATACTGCTAGTGTACTGTGTGTGTGTGTGTGGAGTATGTAACCAATTGTTTAATTTTAATTTAGATTTCATTATTTGATAGTGGCCTAGGAAGCAGCAGGAGGAGGCACCAACCGAGGCCAGCTTAGCTGGTGCTGTAATAGTTCTGCCGTAACTCTCTTGCGGCTCTGGGTTTGGCTTGGTTGTTTGTCGGAGTTACAATCGTATAAGGCAGCTACTAACTCACCGAAGACTTGCCATCATGTGCCTTGCAGGTCGGTCGGTACGCGCGGCTTAAAATTAAATGTAATTTCAGAATTTTGCAGCATAATGCGCCCTCGCTTGGAAAAGGAACCCTTCTTGCCATGGGTGCGGGATGATATATTTGCGCTAAGCATATGTTCCATTCCTGAGTGTAGTTTTTCATTTTTCCTTAAATAGGAAATGTGTAATAAATTTATGCTTTTCCATGTTCCCCTTTACCGGAGGAACCAGACTGCATATTTGGAATTCATTAACCATCGTACCATCGTAATTGTGTTTCGTGTTTTCTTTGCACGTCATTGATCGGTAAACGATCTTTCGCGACTGACTGTGGGAAAGGCGAATGGTTCGGTTGAATTTTCGGCTCGGCATGAGTGCCGGCCAGCTGTGCGCGTATTACCCGAAAGATTATCCGCCAGAGTGGGAAGTCGTCGCAACAGTTCGCGATGGGTGGCTGTTTTTCGATTATTAAAATTCAAAATCGAAACTTGATCGAATATTGAGATCTTGGACCTCCTGTGGTGGATCTCCGGGTGAGAAGCGCGCGGTCGAGCAAGTTCAAGGTACGCTCGTCAACAGTTGGCGGTAGGCCGCGCCAAACAAGCTCATTAGGGTTCTAAATGGATCGCATGAATGACAATCCATCATTCCTGTTCTGGATTTTCGGGTTTTATGTTAGATTGGAAAGGCCAAAATTTGGATACAATTCTCCAATAAATCTACAATGCACAGAGCGATTTCTAAACCCAAGGCACGTCCCACCAAAGTCGAGAGTTGAAGTCGTGAAACCTTCTTTTTTCCTAGTGGGACTAATGGATTGAGCAGCAATGTACCGTCGGCGTCGAAGAAGCGTAGAAAATAATAATTTTTGATGGTTCTCTCCCGTAGAGCACGGCAAGAAATATATTCATGCATGTCCGCTTCATTTTTGTCGGTTGGGCTTACAAGCCCTTGCCCGTTTTGTTCGTGGATCATTTGTGTTTTCGATGGAAATTGAAATAATGAATCACCCGAAAACGTGTGAACTGAAAGCGAAACATAAACAAACTTTTTAATTTTGAACACTGCTTCGGGTAAATCCAAGCAGGCTCATCAAAAGGGTAGTTGATGAATTTTACATACCCATCATAGTAGGCTCCGCTCGTGTGAACTGGGTTCAGTTTCACACGCGGTTTTGTTTTGAACCAGTATTTTTTTTCACCGGTAGGGAAACTCACACCAATTGTAATCTAGCGCGGTTTATTGATAGCAATTGAAGTGCATCCAATTTCCCGAAAATTCAGAATCGATCCGCGCACACAAAGGAGCGAACTGGCCCGCTGGGTAAACACCTAAATAGTTCGCTTGTTTTTCTGCTGCGCGCCCTTTCTTCCGTGCAATGAGAAACCTGAAAATTTCGTCGCGCTTTCCATTCATCAAAATCAGCCACGAAATTACCTTCTAATCGGCGAGCTTCCGCGTGAAAAGGTGCTCCCGCTTGTCAGCTGTGGGCCAAGCAAGCGGCGCGACTTGATCTGCGCGAACGAAAGTGAAATTAGTCGATGAGCCCAACCACCACTGGCCTACTTAGCGATGATGGTGATGACAGCGTGCTAAGATGAGCACCCGTCGAAAAAAAAAAACCCAAGAAAACTTTCAATCTAAGACTTTGCTCGCTGATTTTAATTATGAGCGTAATCACGCAAGAAATTTTTAAACCAAGTTTTCGTCCACGACAACCGATGATTACCAGGGCAGCAGCCCCGCACATACATCAGACAAAGTTTCGCGGAAAAGAAGTGATGAAAATTGTCAATTTCACTCCGATGAAAAAGGAAGTAAAATTAATTAATCAAAAAATCTCCTCTTGTTCGGAGGCTTCCGCTCCGTGGAACTTTGTGATTTTTTTGCTGTCCCCCTCTCTCTCTCTCTGCTTAATTTTACTTTCCCAGCGCGGAGGGCGGCAACTTTTGCTTTAGTGACCCGGGGTTTTTAAGAACATTAATAAAGAATTCTAAGGCGTCGGGAAAGCCGTTCTGAAAAGCTGTCCGATTCTAATTAAGATTCCCCCAAGGAGGGAAAGAGAACGAGAGCGAGCTTTACCCTCATTAGAACACTCGGGGGGCCCTCCCATACCATCGGCCACCGCTTAAGAATCAAACTTTATTTGTCCTCCGGTTTTTATGACAACCGGACAACTGCTGGGAAGCAGGAGAAAATAAAAACAAACACGACGGCCAGGTCCGAGAGCAAAGTTTCCGACGAATTCGCCGGTAGTGGGAGGAAGGAGACAGAACTTATGGCTACACACGGTTTTCGGGGTAATTTCTGGCTGCGGGTTCGGAAAGTCCGCCGGGCAAGAATGTCTGTGTGTGCACTTTTTCCTGGCATTTTATGAAGCCAATAAAGTTTCGATATTTATGAAGCGGAAGACTTTTTTCCTTCGGTTAGGTGAGGTTCTTCGGTGCACAATAGTCTGGCGCAAATAGTCTTTTCAAATAACATTGATTGCAACCGGTACGGTTTGGTGGGTTTACATGAAACCTCTTGGAAGTTGGGTTACTAATTTAGGTTTAATGTTTTTGAACACAAAAATTGATTGTAATTCTTTAGTAGAAACTCGAATAGCATTGAAGATGAAAAGCGTTACGTCAGATCATTATTTTTTTCTATATTAGAGACACTTTTTGCGAGATCACGTGTTGTGGTAATAAAGGGTGTCCACAGTTAAATTGCATCACTTTAGAAAAGCTGTAACATTTTGCCCTTTAGGTTAATTTTAATGAAATTTTGGGCGAAATAGTCTCAGCGTGTATTGTATACACTGCGTGAGTTTCATTGTAAAATTTCTAGTAGTTTTGAAAATGGATTCAGAGGAACAGTGTATGCGCGAGAAAATTTTGCACACTAACCCCAACAACCCACATCTTTCGCACCGAGCCATCGGAAAGATGTTGGGAATCTACTATTTCTCGTGTCATAAAACGTTTATGAGAACTTTTAACTGTCAAGTGAGTGCAAGAAAAAGCGATCCGTACTGCGTTGAAGATCACAAGCGAGTGGTTGATGTCGTCTAACGCAAACTCAACTATTCCGTTCGGGATGTCGCGAAAAAACTGCACCTGACAAAAAGTTTCCTGTAGAAAACTAAGAAACGATCGGGATTACGTTCATTCGTGGTGTGAAAGCACCAAACTGCAATGAACGACAGAATATGACAGCTAAAATGTGGGCACGTAAGCTGTACACACAAATTTTGACAAAACTACACTGCAGTATCATTGACGATGAAACATACGTAAAAGCGGACTTTAAACAAATTCCGGGAAACTAGTATGTGACTGCGAAAGACAAGTAAGATGTTTCAGAGTCCCTAAGGAAACAGCAAGTGTCGAAGTTCCCTAGTTGGCAGGCGATTTGTTCATGCGACAAATGGAGCAAGTCTTTTATAACAACTACAACCGTGAATGGCTAAGTTTACACGAATGCGTGCCTGAAGAAACGACTGCTTCCGATTCTCAAATCACAGTTTTGGCCGGATCTAACTTCTTGTCACTACTCCAAGGACGTTCTGGAGTGGTACAAGACGAATGGCAATTTCGTGCCGAAGGGTCTGATTCCCCCAAACACACCTAAAATGTTGAAATCATGGTTGAAAGCTGAAAAAAAGCACAGAGTTGTGCAAAACCTTATGGGTGGAATTAAGAAGAAAGTTTGGGCATTTGGATTTGGGGAAGAAATAGAGTGAAATAAAGATACCTAAACAAAGCTTATACATAGTCCTACATTCCCTGAAAATGTTATGACAATCGGTTGAGAGACTTATTTCTTGGCGAGTACTTCAAAGGGTGTCCACAGTTAAACTGCATCACTTTAACTGTGGACACCCTTTGTTTCAGATCTTCAGCGGGCTGCCAAAGTTCACATTTCGATCACATTTCCTAATTGTTTTATGTAACAGAATTGATTTAAAAAAACACATTCTTTTTTCCATTGATTTATTTATTATGGCTCAAATGCACAAAAGACTCTACGGAGCCGAGAAAAAGTGAACATTTTAATAATAAAAATATATTCGTGAGGAACATTATTTCTAAATGGTTCTTCCTTCAATAGTGTATGTCGCTTTGGATTCTCTTCATTTTTAATTCACTCCTTCTTCGTATAGTCTACAATATAAAATTTATAAAAATAGTACGCCTTTTCCAATGTTTAAAAATCGCGTTCTTGAATCTACTACTTGAATGAATTTTGATCTTGAACTAGACTTTGGACTTTGATCCACACAACGGCTTTTTCTTGGTCATTTTTGGCGACCCGGGAATCGGGATACAGATAATGGCTCTTTTTGAGAATCGGGAATTATTTTCATCCTGTGAACAGATTTAAAATTTGACCTAGTTACTCATATGAATCGAAACATCATCCGGCTTTGCACATCTTTCAACATCTTCTGGAAGATTATTCAATCTTTTCCCGAAAGTTTATTCCAACTCTCTCCGGAAATTCCTTACAATGCACAGTGGTTTGAATGCTCAATATCACGAACTTTTTTATTTGCGCCTTCAATGTCGGTTTTTTCACTATGGTGTCTTTAAAAGAGTTTTTGCATAAAATAAGGCGCAAAGACTAGTGATAGGTTTTAGTTCGGAACTCCACCACAGGCGGCGCTGCAAAATCTAACTTTTTACATTTACAAGATAGGTATGTGGTGTCTTGAGCAAAGTTGTAGATAATTTCACTACAAAAATCTTTGTTGAACATCCAAATCATCTATATTCCTTAGTTTTTGAGATACGTAGCGTTTAATATGACTGTTCAACAAAATTTAATTTTTTTCACTTTTTATAACATATTTAAAAAACTATAGGTTTTAGAAGACTATAATGTTCAACAAATATATGTATTTTATCACAATACAAAACTTTGTTAAAGACGTCCAAAAGGTATAGATTACACAGACTGAGTTATTCACAACTTTAGTAATTTTTTTTATATATTTTGTGCCCTCACAGACAAAAATCCGGCAAAATCCGGCAAGTGAATCTTGAATAGGATGAAAGCTTGTTCAAAAGTGATCTCAAATTCCATTGAAACATTTGTCCCTTTTAGTATCCTCGTTGATTGTTTTGTATTTTTTAAAAGTCGTTCCGTAGTTCAGTGTCAGCGCGCATTTGTCAAATACTGAATCAAAGTAGGCTCAGTGATAATATAACAAAGTTTGATCACACATTGATCGGTTTTGCAGCATTAAACGCATATTCCTTAGAAAATGTGAAGGTTATTTTTTCAACATTTCCGTAGCAGATCCCAAAAGTGAGAAATAAATGAGTTATCTATGGAAGTTATTTGTTTGTGACAATTTCAAAAATAGTTTAAATTATAAGTTATCAAATAAAATTTCAGTTGAAATCGACAGGCGAAAGCTTTTTAAACTGTGGAAAGGATTTAAGGGAAACGACATTGATAAATCAGACGTTGTGTCGAGAGAACTTTTTGACTGTTACGGCATTGAAACATAATCAATGCCGTAACAGTCAAAAACTTCTCTGGACCCAAGTGGCAGCTGAAATCAACCATTTTGTGAAGGCGACATGCAAATATTTAAAAAAAAAACTGTGGGAAACCCACAACCGGGCTATGCTTGAAAGCAGTCGTGGTTATTTCGATAGCCCCTTCAAACTACCACAGAAAGCTGTTGATCGTTTCCCTTGTACTTCTGGATCTTCCCGTCGCGGTCGTGGAAGAAAATCTTTGGAGGTTGTTAAGAGACGCAAGACGTCTGCAATGCGGTCTAACTACCCAACAGATGAACTTGCATTTGCAACCCAAATGAAATTACGTGAGGATGGTAAAGAAGATACAGCGTTCATTGTAAAACAGGCAACGCAAACAACTCCGACAAGAGTCGTGAAAATGGGTTCGGCTATGCAATCATCCAAAAATGGCTTTGGACCCTATTCGGAGACGGAAGCTCTTGCGTTAATATTGGATCTTAATTTATCGAAAGACCAATACGAAAAGCTTCGTAATGGAGCTCTGGATCGGAATGTGCCTTTGTATCCGTCCTACTACAAAGTGCTGCAAACTAAAAAGTGCTGTTATCCCAATACAGGGTTAGTAGTTTCGGAAACGTCTGCAGAAGTGAAACTAAAGGATCTCTTGGAGCACACGACAATGAGGATTGTTGATGCAAATGCGTCCACGCTGTAAAAGTTTAGTGATGACGAATTGGAGAAAATGATGATTAAGTGGGGATTTGATGGCACAACTGGATTAAGTGAACACAAGCAAGCACTTGACGATGATGACGGAACTAAATCCGATGCAAATATGTTTATTACATCCATTGTGCCGATCAAACTGGAATCAGCAATCATCATCAGCAACTTTAGAGCATCTCGAGACAAGCCGATTAATTACCTCTGTAGCGATGCGAAATACATGCTTGATGTGGAAGAGAAAGATGAAAATGTTTTTGATAACAATATTGTGTAACCTTTGTTAATATTTTTGATATATTTATATATATGTACATGCATACAATGATGTATAACGTAATACGTTAAATCATTTAATTATAATATAATAATAGCTAACTGAAAATTATATATTACCTTCAAGTAGACTACTGTGATTTATGTATGATTATGGCAATTACTCTGATGTCCGTGGTAAAGACCTTTTTGAAATGCAAAATAATCAACGAGGATACTAAAAGGGACAAATGTTTCAATGGAATTTGAGATCACTTTTGAACAAGCTTTCATCCTATTCAAGATTCATCTGCCGGATTTTGCCGGATTTTTGTCTGTGAGGGCACAAAATATGTAAAAAAAATTACTAAATTTGTGAATAACTCAGTCTGTGTAATCGATACCTTTTGGACGTATTTAACAAAGTTTTGTATTGTAATAAAATACATATATTTGTTGAACACTATAGTCTTCTAAAACCTATAGTTTTTTAAATATGTTATAAAAAGTAAAAAAAATTAAATTTTGTTGAACAGTCATATTAAACGCTACGCATCTCAAAAACTAAGAAATATAGAGGTTTTGTGTGTTGAGCAAAGATTTTTGTAGTAAAATTATCTACAACTTTGCTGAAGACACCACATACCTATCTTGTAAATGTAAAAAGTTAGATTTTGCAGCGCCGCCTGTGGTGGAGTTCCGAACTAAAACCTATCACTAGTCTTTGCGCCTTATTTTATGCAAAAACTCTTTTAAAGACACCATAGTGAAAAAACCGACATTGAAGGCACAAATAAAAAAGTTCGTGATATTGAGCATTCAAACCACTGTGCAATGGTCCGCGGAAGATTATTCAAATCTTCCACTAAAGCATCTTCCGGATCTCCGTAGAGGTCCTACTGGCTTCACACTATTTCACAAGGAACTTCCTTCTGAATTCCCCTTGAAGATTCTTCTGTACTCTGTTCTTGTGACTTTCTTTGGAAGTGGCCTCCAGGAAATTTCATCCATCTTTTTCTGGAAGTCTGTTCCAACTTCCTGTGGAAATTTTTTGCCAACTTGATCCAGAAGTTTCTTTCGACTTCAACCTGAAGATTTTTCTGACCTAGCATGAAAATTTCTTTGGAAATTTCGTCCAATTTTGCTAGAAAAAACCTTCTGTCTCTGGAAGGATTTTGAATTACCTATTTTCCTCAGAAGACTGCTTCGACTTCTACGCGAAGTTTCTGCAATTTCCTCAAAAGTCCTTCTGGATTTCTTTTGGTTGATCGAGAACTGAACCACTGCGAACAGTTTGATGATCTGGATTTTCTTGGGAGTATTAAAAAATTTCTGAAATTTTCAGAGTTTCGTCCAACGGATAGTTACTTTACATAGATTCACGTAATTCATAAGTGAATATCCCGGGTGCTGTGAACCATTAATAGTAAAAATGGAAAATGTATGTTTAGCATAACTTCTGTACAAAAACAAGCTGTCTCCCGGGAAGTCGAACAAGTTTCCCGGGAAATGAGAAATGTGAATTTTGATAATTTTCCTGGGAATAGTCTCCCGGGATGTACCGGATAGGAGACACTACTTGTACGAACACTATATGAATGAATTTAGAACTGAGGTCGGTATGTGGACTGTGAGGGTCACGGGTGGTCTTCCGGAAGATTCGAAATTCCAGGAATAGTTTAATAGATTGTCCACTCATAAGGATGTATAGAATTTTTCTGAGGCCCATCCTGTGACCACCAGAGGCCAGTTTCAGATCCAAATTCATTCCCATGTCATCAATACAAATGGATCGGGAGTTCTTGGAGCAGTTTAGTTAATTGGCCATTTTTACGATTGTTCCGGATCATCCGGAACGCCATCATGGTGCTCTAGAGGCCACAGTCCAGTTCCAGATCAAAATTTATTCAATCGTGAAACTCCAGGGTAAGTTTTAAGAATTGGAGGGCCGACCTGCCGCCACCATAGTCTAGTTCCAGATTCAAATTTGTCCCCATATCATCACTACAAGTGATTCGAGAGTTCTTGGAACGATTTCATAAATTTACCACTTTTACACTACTCTGGGCCACATTCTGAAGCCAGAATCAACTTCAATCATGCAGCGTCAGTACAAGTGATTTAAAATAATTCACGATACTGTAGAATTTGTTCCATGAATTTACTAAGATGTTCCAGATCTTTCGGAACACCAGTGGTGGCCCTAGAATACACAATCCAGTTTCTGGTCAAAATTCATTCAAGTAACATCTCTTCAAATAATTTCAAAAGAAATCACGGAACTCAAGGATCATTTTCATTAATTAATCATTTTAACGAATCTTTCGAATCTTCCAGAAGGCCATGCTGTTGCTCTCAGAGTCCACATTTTGATTTCTGATCCAAATTCAATACCATTTCAAAGCAAATCGAAGAGTTATTGAGTCAGTTTTAATAATTGACCACTTTAACGGAAGTTCTGGATCATCCGGAAGACCACCTATGATCTACGTTCCGAACCCAAATCCCATTTCATTCATATAGCGTTAGTACAAGTGGATTAAACAATTCAGTAGTCTGTACCAGGCATTTGCATTAATTACATACATTCATTTACATTCATTTGCCTCTAACTTTTTTCATCAACAGCATTTTGCGGAATGATGTTAAAGAAAACAGTTAGAAGCAAATGAATGTAAATCAATGCACGAAATGATTTTTCATGCCTGGTCTGTACCATCAATTTCATGAATTTACCACTTTTACAGATGTTCCGGATCGAAAAAGAAATGTAAAGCGCGGTTTGTGCTTAGAACGACGGAAATTAAATTGAGCTAGAGTTGCTAGCTTATCTTGAAAGTCCGCCAATCTTCTTTATAATTCTGGAAATTCCAATACAATTTCGAATACCTTTTAGCACTCCTGTTAAAATCTCTGAGCTTCTCAGAAAATTTTCCAAAAATAGCAGCGAGATAACTAAAGAAAATAAATTGTGGGTAGCTAAAAATTCAAGGATCAGTATAACAATTTAAACTGTAACAGACCAGTCGCTCTAGGATCCATCACGGGGATGCAGTGAACAGTGTAAATTATCAGAAATTGATCAAGTATTTCAAAGTAGAAAACGAAGATCATTGCTGATTGGATCGTTTAATTGATTTAATTGATTTCAATCGACAAATCCAGCCATTTATAATTTTTACTGACGAAATTCCATCTGTAGAGTGGCAAGAAAAGGCAAAACGCAATGTAAGCGGAAGCGAAATGGACAAAGATGCCTATCCGAAGTCAATTTGGTTCTAACTAGTTTTCAATCTGACAAGTAGGCTTACTCAGATTGGGATTTTCCGCTGCCGCTCCGCTTCCGTTGTCATTGCATTTAGGGCCTTAAGGCTTGATGCTATTTGGGTATGTTATCCAAAACTTTATAGCTGTGACTAAAAGTCGCAGTCATACTCACTTTTACTTCAGAGGGTCTTAGTCTTATTGAGTCAAATCGATCGTCTTACCTGAAAGAAACAAATATTAAGAAAATAGGTTAGAAAACGGAATATTTATTTATTTAGAAAAAAAATTAATTGTTTATGGATCGAAGTGTGCTGAGCTCGTGGATGTATTTTAGCTTTTGTAAATGACAAAACCTATACAGTAGGATCTTAGTGCCTATGTTTTGAATAGACCTTTTTATGAGAATCTAAAATCAATGAGTGATGTGTACATGGAAGATTGTGGACAGTAGCAGTGTTGGGAAAATATCAAAAAAATAAATCTCACCAATGCCCAAGATCACGGTTGACTTTCGTAGACAAAAATCAACAAGCAAACAACTGCGGTTGATTTGCAAGCTGTGATATCGCAGCGCAACCGAAACTCCCATAACGGCTGGCAGCAGTCACTTCGTGTCTGCCATCGGTGAAGAGTAAAAAGAGATAGCAAGCTATACTATCTCTTTCTATGAACACGATGTACAACGGAATCATTTTTGTGTCGAGTCAACTCTCAGCTTGATTTTTGCACGTTGTTAATAGTCTCGCAATATCAAAGGAGCTTGTAAAATCAATATCAAGCATGACATTTTGTTCCAATATGACGCGTGATATTGAAAGCGTATGAGAGCGGAAAAATATCATTTGATTGCCAACACTGGACAGTAGCTTCTTCAAAAGAAGCACCTATCAGCAAGAAAAGAAGCACCTATCAGCAATCCCGAATTTGGTGAGATCTTTCCTTATTATTCTATTGATATTCAATCGTGTTTTACATTATACTTTATTTGATTCAAATCATTGCTCTGGATCGGGAAGTGTGCTTGCAGTTCCATTTTCCATCTGATATCGGAACTGTAGACTTACGGGGGCTTATTATTTGTGAAAGTGACCTCGGAATGGGCGTCAAATCAAGATCATGCTGAAGGTGGTTGAGTTCGATTGGACCGGATCTAGGAATTTTTCGGGTTGGAAAATTGCTCGACTTCCCTGGGCATAGAGTATGATTGTACTTGCCACACAATTATACTAATGACAAAATGTTACAGGCATCAAAAGCTCTCAATTAGTAACTGCGGAAGTGCATATTGAAAACTATGTTGATAGCACGCCATAAGCTAATATGCGATAAGCAATAATATTGAAATGCGAATCAACTATGTATTAGTATTAGTGTATTAGTGAGAGAATCTATTAGAGGTTTGTTTTTTGTGCTTCTAAATTATATTCCCACGAATTACATGCAGATCAACTGGTTATTAATAGCACAGCATAGCATAAACCAGGCTGCACAATGTCGTAGGTCGTACGAGCTCCAAACTGTTGTTAAGAAGAAGACACACCTTCATCCGTTGCTGTTAGATAGTAATTGGTGATTAATTACTACCTCTTAGATAAAGGATATGTCCAACAGACCAGAGCTGTCCTGGCCATGTCCTTGTCTCTGGTGGGGAAAGGGGAGGAATGTTAGTCCGATACTTACTTAAGAGAGATGCAGAGAACTCTACGACCCCTCATAAGTGTTACGGGAAGGGTGGATTTTTGTTAATAGGAGGGTAAGCCATAGGATACGCCCAGCCGGCGTTGTTGGCAACCGTTATATCAAGCATTTATTAAATAGAAGCTGTAAGTAGTTGATCTGTCCGTTGTTGCTGCCCATTACCTAAACATATTATTCAAAACAGTCTTCAGATTTTGGAATTAAGAAACGTTATCAGCTCGATCCTGTTGCTCCTTTGCGCCTGAAAACGTTTGTTTCAGATCAACTGGTTATTAATTCCTATAAATTCCAAACCTGCAACTTTAACAACTCCAAAGAGCAACTTTAACATGACTTAAAATTGTCCCAGCATTAAATACCCTCGTGATGACAATTACTCCATTTAGAATCCACCCTATCAAAAGATCAGTCCAATGGCAACCCAACTCAAACAACCCATATCGATTTTACCGCCCCTACTCAAAACAAAAAAAAAACAAACCACGGCCAAGGTTACACGAACACCGTACTGTCTTCGCCCGATCCGCGCGCAAATGATTCTAAAATTAGCTCACCCATTCACGAATCGGTTCTTCAGCGGCATCCTCACGAAAGTCAGAATTTCGCTCTAGCTCTACGTCTATGTCGGTGCCTCGTTCAGACCGGATATGACGCGCGTTTTATCGTCGCTAATATTCTTCTTTTTTTAACTCTCCACTATTGGCCAGCCTTCTGCAATGGGATTCTGCCGTGCAACGAAAATAAATTCTGGCTTAAATTGATGATATTTTAATCCTATTTTTGCATACTTTGCACAGTCTCACACTCTAGCCGAGATTCTCCAGACTTTTCCGTACGAAACAGCCGGAACCGGAGCGCGTGTGAGCGACTGTTCGCGTGTTAATCCGCCCTCGAGGGTCCTCGTTCGGTCGAAACTAGACGACAGCATAGGACCACGCAGTCAAAATGTGAGGTTGGTTCTTTTCCCAATGCTGTGTTTTTTCCGGACTTGGCCTCCAGAAAAGCTGAAAAGGCTACCATCACCACCGACAGGGCGTACCGACGAACCGGCCCCAAACGAACCACCATGAAGAGTAGAGTCATAGCACGTGAAGCCTGGGACGGATGGTTGGTTGGTGCAGGGCGATAAAGTCGTGATATTGCACAACATCATGAAATTGCATTTATCTCCGGCGCACTCTGCTCAGCTTCGCACAGTTTCTCGTTCTGCCTACATGGTTTGTTCGCACAGTTCCAGTATGGGCCTGTCCATATACCACGTGGACAGTTTTTGAATGGATTCTGACACCCTCCCCTTGCATGAACAATCATCCAATCATTAAAAAAAAAGAATATATGAATCGTGGAAATTAACCAAACTTCTCCCCAAAGTGTCCACGTAGTATATGGACAGCCCCTATGTACGTACGTTCCAGTCATCATTGTCGACTAGGCCGTCGTCGTCGTATTCGTCTCTGTAGTACTCTAGGCCACACACATACACACACACACAGACAGATATTCCGCAGCATAACGATCAATTGGACCCCAGAGGGAGTCACAGTTGGCGCGGGGGTGGTCCGAGAACGAGCTTTTAGTTGCCCTAAAATTTCCATACGGTAGTACTTTATTGGCCACTCTCGCCACCGTACCGGAATGGTGTCTGTATGCTATGGAGCGAGCGTGGTTTTGCCTGCAGGATCATATTCGGTCGTTTTCCGCGCGGTCAAACGATGGAAGTTGAGAGGAGGTTCGGTGGGTGGATATTGAAATATTTTCCAATTTAACAATAATTATGCGATTAATTGACGCTGCAGGAGATTTTCGCTTCGTTTTGCTTTTTTCCTGGACACCAGGCAGGGTCGTACTTTAAGCTTAAAGCCACGGTCATTTTCCGGTGATTGATGATTTGAACCATGCGAAATCCTTTCCAAACAGCAGCTAATCACGTCGATTACACCACTAAGCACTGTTTCCTCTATCGGAGAAGCAAACACGCTACCAGCTGTTGTCCTCTCCGGTCTCGACGAGAAGAGGCACAACAATTCGTCCGTCGTCGCCCCTTGTAAGAAAAAGAGCCCAGATCTTTTAATCAAACAAGTAAACACCGAAATTTTTCCCCTCTCGGACTGGGCTCATTCGCCATCGTAGAGTGCGGTGACTTTTCTTATCCTTGCTTTTCGAAACAGACTGTCATCTCCGGATTGTTTTCCGGGGACGGGCCGGGCGGTTGAAGCGATTACCATACACGGCCTCCTCCGTGCCGGACCGTTATTCGGATTTTGTCGTCGTCTTTTACTGGCTGACGAGACCGCACACGCATCTGTTACCTATAGTTATATTTTTTTTCGCGGTGTTCTATTACAGTGGGTGGAAAAGTTATTTGGGCGAGTAGTTTGCGGTTTTAGTTAATTTGAATTTTTTTAAATCTTTATTTAAGGGATTTTTAGCCATAGGCTAGTTCATCTCTAATTTGAAAAATTGTCTTCGTTTAAATTACTACGTCAATTGCTAATGCGCATTTTGCCCCAAGTCATGCGCTAATATTAATGCCATATAATTTAGAGTGAACTTAGCCCATTTTGAATGAGACAAAGCACTGAATTTTACAAAAGAGTACCATATCGACATATTAGTGGTGATAAAACTTTGAGAATTATTTTTTTTTTCTAGCATTAGCGAATTATTTATTGAGTGATTATTTTTAGCGCAGGAGTCTACTTTGATATCCGGAGGTGAACCAGCCCAAGGCTGAAAACCTCCTTAATAAAGAAAACCTAACCTAACCTACTTTGATACGAAATGCGCAATAATGTGCAAGCTACATGATTTATCAAATTTACAAAGATTGCTCAGATTATTAATATTTAGTGGTGATATTCGAAGATTTAGGGGTACAATTAAATAAATTTCATTATAAGCTGATTAGTGCAAGATGGATTTTCAGACAAATTTGACATTACATTTTCCTATTTATGTTTAAAAAAAACTTACATAATATTAAATATTGATAATGAAATTGTATCAAATAATAATTTAACAAACAAATCTTATATTTTGTACGGGCATACTGAGAAGTATCATTGAATGCTTTTAATCTCGTACCGCAAATGATTTACTTCTTGATATATCTGTCATATTAGTATTAGAGTAGAACGCTACTTCGTCGTAATCGCCTATTTCCGTTCTACCGAGCAGAAATCATCAATAATATCCATGATTTCACCGTACACAAATCAATAATACATTTGTTTCGATGCGTTAGCTCATAAGCTACAACACAAAGCCTATACGAGTGCGTTGTATGCATATCTAAAATCATTGTTCTCAAAACAAAAGAAGCGCTCTTAGCATTCGTAGAACGAAGAAAAACCTAGAAAAACCAAAGGCGTTTCAATGCGTTAGGACGGAATTGAAACTCGTAGAACGAATTTGCCATCAAGAAGCAGTGTTAGATTTCTTACAATATCTTAATAATGTGTGACTCTAACAAATCCAACGGTACGTATAGAAAGGTAAATAAAATTGGCAGTCATCTATAGTAGACTCACTCCATTTTTTAGTTCATATCCATCGAAAAAGAGATAGATTTTTATCTATGGAATACTCATAGTCAAAAATCCTTCATATGGGGTTTTCAGTTTTTGAAAGAGATTTTAGACTCCCGTTCCCTTTGCGAAGTAAGTAGTGAATACAATTTTAAATATTCTATATAGAGTTTTGAAAATCACCAAAGTCCCCCCCCTACGAACAACAATAATGTTTTGTAAACAAAATTTTCGCCGAGATTCAGTGAAAAATATGCTGAGGTTTAGCAAACAAATGGTCATTTTCTAATTACTAGAGTGCATTTTCTAGATGATTTTGGGAAAATTTCATATTACATTACAACTACTAAGTACATAAGACTGAATATTCAAAACTTGAATGCCTAGCTTAACAAATATTTTTTTGAATCAGTGTAGCTCATTCCCACTATCATCTTCACCGGGGGAAAAATAACGCCAGATGACGTGCAGCCTACTGCGACCGGATGAAGCATAACGAAAAATCCCTCATCTTCTTCTGCTTTTGCGTCTCCACCGGCTCAACCGTTCGACCCCGACGTCATTATAAATAATTATAAATTGCACAAATCTGTCTCCTGTGGAATATCTTCATCGTCGTCGCCGTCTTCAATGTGCGTTGCGGTCGTTGTCTAACAAGAACCAACCGACCAACGAACCAAACAGCCTCCCCAGCTTGCACGAGATAGGAGGACCATCGGTGATTGTCACTGTGTCGCGTCAGCGACGTCGACGTCGTCGGGAAAAACCCAGAGAAAATTGAAGCAAAAAGGAAGCAAGAGAAAAATCACACAATTTTCCCCGTTGATGCCCGGCACCGTCGCGTAGTCATCCAGACACGTACCAAGTCAAGCGCATCATGGCGGCGGCGGCGGTGGTGGTAGACTCGGCGGATGGAGCTACCTGGTACCATTGCACGCCTGCATGTCGATTACCGGCCATACATACACGGCAAAAAAAAGGTGCACGACATAAAAATTTATGAATATGAACTAGCTGGGAGAACCGTGCGCAGATTTATGAACGTACGTGTATACGTATAAATGGTCGCTCGAAGTCCTGGCAGCGACAATATGGAATCGTTCGGGGAGCTCCGGGAAGTGAATGTCATTTAAAAATTTAATGAAGTTAAAGGTGATGATAAATACGCCAACTTCAGAGATCTGCCTGCCAGTCTACCGCTTGTTATGGTTCAGGACTTCAAGTGTCTGTGCAACTCCCTTCGGTATTTTGTTGAAAATTGATTTTTCCTCGGACGCAGCCCTTTGCCTCCATCGTTGCCTTGCCTCGACACTCAACTGAGAGCTTTGGCGAACACGAAAATGGGGTAAAATGAACCCACTTCACAGGGTTTGGTTTTTTATTCGGAGTAAAAAGGAAAAACAAGCTATAATTTATCATTTTATCCGCCTTCGTCTTCCTGCTGGTGGCAAGGAAGGGGCGTGTGCCCACTTTTTTCCCGGAAAGGCGAAGGCGAAGGCGAAGGTAATCTTGACAGGCGACGACGCTGATTTGGAGGGAAATTTTTCGTTATCTTCGATTTCGGTACTTGTAAACCAAAGCATAAATCTTATCTCATCGCTTTGCGGGAGAAAAACACCCACACCGGAACCAAAAAATCGATATTCAAATTTGACAGTGTAACCGTGATTCTTGTTTTGGAAGCACGATGGAGTTACTGCCAAGTGCAGGGGGTCGATCAAGTGTAAGCTGCAAACATCTCCAATGCCCTAAAGTGCTTGTCACCTTGAGTTGACCTCAACATATACAGCCGGCTGCCAACATGGTTTCTTCAAGGCAAACGTTGGAGGTTATGTAACAGCTGTGTATATTTATTTAAAATTAATAGGCAATTTATGTCCTCAACTAGAGATCCTTCAACCCCTCGGCCGAAAGGGCAAACAAATGTTTAAATCGTCAATCAGTTGTGATAGTCAGCCACCCTCGAAAGATGATGCTTGATAAAGAAAAAAAAATGGCACCCCCTCGCGGCAGTCAGGCCAATGACATACCGCTACCCATTTGCATATCAATAAAAAATTAAAACAATTTATCCTCTAAAGCCATGCCCCCTCTTCTACATATTGTTGGTTGTGGAAGGGCTGCCGTGTCGTATTTCCCCTCGGGGCAATTTACACACAAAATTAACATAAAATAGCTATTTGCGATAGTGTACGTTGAGTGTGATGAAGTTATCCCTCGTCGAACGCGCCATCACAGCATGCCCTGCGGCTTTCCACCACCGACCGCGGCATCCTTTGCTCCGCGATGCAACGTCACCGCCTGCTAGGATCACCACGACAGGGGGCACGCCATCAACCTATTGATTCTGGCACCTCGACTCGACAACTGTTTTCCCAAAGAGAGTGCAGTCCATATATATTTTTCGCCAACCCTCCACGCTGCAGCAGCGATTGCAACTTTCTCCAGCCACCGTCAAACTCGGCAGCTGTTCTTCCATCTCCTCCCAGAACAACACTCACAGTCAAGCGGCACTGAAATGGCGGTTCTACATCAAGTGCCGTAGAGCAAAAAAAAAAACTCCGCAAAACGACGTAAAAGGCAAAAAATTCACTCGCAAAGCACATAAAATTAAAAAGAAAAACATAAACTCAAGCATCTGTGAAAACAAAATCGTTCTTATTCTCTTCAACTCTTCGCCGTCTCGCCACCGACCATCAGCGTCGTCGCTTCCACGATTTTCACCCGCAGCTCTTCCATCTGGGGAATACTAAATCTTTCTCCGTCCACAGAACATCGCATCGCCATCTCCTCTGCTAGCGCGCCACCAGCTTTTCTTTCATTGTTTTTTCGACTTTCCTTAATTTTTCCCACTTCAGACCGTCCCCTGCCCCGTCTCTCGGCCGCCATCATGAAAGCAGCAACGGAGTAAATATTTGGCAACTTTTCCCTCGCTCTTCCCGGCAACCACGGGCTACTAGGATAGGACGACTCCGAGCGAGATCCCATCAACCGGTACAAATCATAGGAAGCGGAAAACTTTTTTTTTTCATTTTCCATTTCTTTTATTTATAGCTGGAGCTCGGTCTTTCGGTCATTAGTATCGCCGTCATTCGCCGGATTTGTCCGGGAACAATGTCCTAGAGAAGGCTGAAACACACAACAGCAAAGCACTGAGCTTCACTTTGGTTGTGTCCTTTGTTGTTTCCTAAAAATCTTCAAGACGGAGAAGAAGAAAACATATTTGATGATGTAAGAGCAGCCATCGTCGTAGCCGTAGTTGGATGGAGTAGTGCTTAGACAACATCTTGCTTTGCCAGGATAGGCCACACCGGCAATTGCGAAGAACTCGATGTGGTCCTTTCATTAAGGTCAGACGAAGAGCATGGTGCAGTGGAGATCAAAGCCGTGCGAGGTACACTTTTAATTATCCTAGGAAAAAACTATAGTTCTCTATTTCTGTTCCAAAAGAAAGCGCGACAAGGCCTCTCAAGAGCCACGGTGAACGCGAATGTGCTTGCTTTGAACTGTCGAGCGTGGCAAATTTTGCACCTTGCTTTGTTTGTCGAGTGGTAGCAAGGGGATTAAAGGTTGATTTTGGCAGGAGGAAATTAACCCGGAACGGCAGTAAAATGATGAAGTGAATCATTACTATTCTCATTAACATCAAATATTTTCAACTGAATTTACAGAGAGATGCTTCCTTGCTTAAGATCCCTGTACTGTTCAACGGTTTCTTAAATTTACCTCCCTGGACTTATCTAGAGCTCTTTGAAGGTTTTGAAAAACATAAAGAACTTCAGAAAACTTTAGGGAATCTTGGCAAAGTGAACTTTGGAGACGTTCAAATGACATCGAAATTGCTCAGGTTGCTTCAATTTTAAGCAGACTTGATGAATTTTATGAAACTGCAGAGAAAAGTCGAATTCTGTCCGCGGAGTTTAAATACCTTAAAAGAAATTTAGAGAAGTTTACGAATTTTTGAAGAAGGTTTTGAAATGCCGCGTTTTGGAAATTTAACGAATTTTTGTAGAAGTTAGGAAAACGTTGAAAAGGTTATGGAAACATTGAAGTAAATGTTTAATTTAAGCTAATTGCAAAATATTGAAGGGGCACGAAAATAGTTTAATTTAGAGAATTAATGATTTCTTATCGATTTT
Source organism: Ochlerotatus camptorhynchus (assembly GCF_037179485.1). NCBI lineage: Eukaryota > Metazoa > Arthropoda > Insecta > Diptera > Culicidae > Ochlerotatus > Ochlerotatus camptorhynchus. The sequence continues at coordinate 1,417,144 of NW_027040929.1, forward strand.
CGCCAGTTCTAGAATACTATCTTAAAATTAGTGATTTTTACATGAAATATTGGGGCCTTTCTTAGCTCAGTCGGTAAAGGTTCAGATATAATGCAATACCATTCATTCGACTTTTTGTCCCCAAACTGTTTTGACTATCTAATATGTACTGCCTTTTCTTGCCCAACCCTTACTAATGGGTGGTTTATAATCATTTATGCAACGTTATTGTGTACATTGTGACTGGTTGAGCTTTGAAATTTTAAGCCTAAAGTGTTGATATGCAGTGATTTCTAGATTAAGCCAGCTCGTAACCACTACAGTCTTTTGTTTACTACACACTCAATCTAGCTCGGTAAAATCTCCAACAGCCGATTATCTTGGTATTTATTTTTGCTGATATCTCAGCAAAATATATGTTTGTTAGTTGAGATCTCACCAAAAATCTAATTTTTTAGCTGAGTCTCGGCAATTGTTTTACAGAATAAATTGCAGAACTACCCGGATGTTGGAACATCGGCAAAACGTATATACTGCTTTTAGGAACCGACTTCTCTTCGAAATATTCAAACTGATCCTACAATTAACCACTTAATTCGAGCAGATAAAATCACGTTTACTACCACTCGAACTTTGAAATGAAACATTATTTTGAGATTTTTTCTTCTAGAACCTCGAAAAAAGTAGCCAACATTTGTGCGTTTCACAAAAAAATAGAAATTAGTTGGTCCAGTTTTGTGAAATCGCTGGTAGAAAGTCACGCCAAAACTGCTTGACAAAGTGGTCAATTCTCTTTAAATTTAAAATAAGTCCATGGTGGCAACAGAATTTCAATTTTCAATCTGAAAAATCCGTGCCACGACATTTGGTCATCCATGCCAGGATGCCAAATGTACGCCGTTGAAAAAATATTAAATTTATAACTCAACTACTCACAAAAAGTATTATTAGATTCAACGATTTTTGATACATCCTTAAACGTTAATTATAGATTGGATCGCAGTAGGCCGCGCTTTAAAGCTGACGTGTTTTTCTTTTGCTGCGTATTTTTCGTCAGCGAATTAAACAATGTTTGTTTTAAATTTGTTAATTTGCGTGCTGAAATTTAGTTTCAAGTGTTCATAAAGTTATCATTTAGTAATATATCGTGTTTTGTGAATGAATCGGTTGACCTTGAGTGAATCGGTTGACCTTAAATCTAACCTCCAAAATCTACGACGCAGCTTCAGTTCCATTGTTCGGGAGCCCGGTTCTCCGAGTTCGGATGGCACACTTTCGGCGTGTAGTTCTATCGAGATATTCGTCACCGTGAGCGAGTTTGAAACCAGTCCGGTTGGTGAATTAGCCCGGGAACGTGCTGATAATGTGTTCGTCACAAGTTTTGGTGGTGATTCGGTGGCCGATGTTGCTGGGAATCAGCAAGTTTCCCGCTTGCAAAAGTGCTCGGCTGCTGGTCTATCGCCGGTGTCGAAGATTGCGAGCAATTGAAAGATGATTCGCTGGATACGCCCAAGACTGGACGGGTGGTAGCCAGTGGCCTCGAACGGTTCTTAGGGAAAGCACTAGACGCGAAACTCCTCTAAGATGACCATGGCAATGCAAGAAAATGTATGTTCGTTGAAGGAAATATTACGACAAAGTCACCTTTGTCGTCAATCACGAAATGAGATGCAAATCGAAGAGAAAAAACAAAACTACGGAACCCATGGATTGTAAGATAAAATTAACATGGTGAAACCAGTCCAAATACTTAAGTGTGTGTGTCTATAACACTTATATTCAATTGATAGAGCAATACATACATGCGGAGATTATTGTACATAAGTGAAAGTAACCTCGGAATAAGCGTGACTCTCCAGACATTCTGAAATGGGTTGCTGGATCTGCAATAGAGCTATCACCTTCTAACTCCCGGAAAAAAGCTGTCACAAAGACCATAAATGTGAAACTGTGAAAATAATTCTGAAATGTGTGAAATATGAGATTTTTGGAAATACTAGAATTACGAAAATTTAAATGTCCATCCTGAATCATGGAAAGTAGCAGTATGCGAAAATATCTGTTCCGGAATTAAGAGATGAACTAGCCTCAGGCTAAAAATCTCTAAAATAAAGACAAAAAAAAAAAAAAAAAAAAAAAAAAAAAATGTTCCGGAATTTTGAAATGTTTTATTGGAAACGTAATCATAAACCTCAGTTTAATATTCTTAATAGGTAGCTGCAGCATTTCGAAAAAAAAATTATATATGATTATTTTCAAATTTTCCACTAAACCAGATCTCTAACTTTTTTTGTTATTCCGAAACTTTCATTGAAACTGATCTTAGAAAGCTACGGTTGTTTTTAACTCTTGAAGTTGAGGAATTAGAAAGAATTTGAGACTGTCATGGATATTTCAGGTTTTCCGCAGAACTAACTCACTGATTTCCAGCGTCTATTTGATCTTGAACTTCTATTTATTCTATATTTATATCACTATCCCAAATTAAATCTAATACCAATCTTGGAATTCTAGGGTCAGCCTCATAACATGGTTATTTTTACGGATTTTCCGGAAGACCAGCTTGTGGAGTTCACGGTAATGCTTCAATTTCTAACAAAAAAGTAAACACCAGTTAGTCTAAGAACTGATAATCTCTGAGAATGGATATGTTTTGTGTAAGTAGAATTGTTTGGAACCCAACAAACAATTTGAGTGAATTAACAGCTGAACAAGCCGTCTTTAGCTGAATAAATTTGTTTGCCTGAATAAGTGATTATAAACATATAAAGGCCCTAACCACTTTTCATGTTGATCTTGATCTTCTATTTATTCTATATTCATAACAATATAGCAAATTAATATAATACCACAATTAAAAATGTTTTCGAACCAATCTTGGAGCTCTTGGGTCAGCCTCATAACATTTTTACGGATTTTTCGGAAGACCAGCTTCCCTAGTAGCACGCTTGTCACAAATCGGTTGTGGCAACTTCTATACAACTTATATCAGTCATAAACAAGTTTCTGCAACTTATTGTGATGGAAATGTGCTACTAGGGTTGAGGACTTCACTGCAATGCTTCAATTTTCTAACAAAAAAGTAAACACCAGTAATCTCTGAGAATGGAAATGTTTTGTGTGAGTAGAATTGTTAGGAAGCTCCAAGGGAACCGTCAACCTCGATAATTCCAGATCCTAAGAAGCTTTGATGCTAACAAAACTTTAAGGTCAGAGGTCTGGGTACTGCTGGAACACTCTGAAGGATTTCAGAAATTTAATATGGTAGACAGAGCGTAGAATGAAATCCTAATTACTATTTAATACTCAACTCTGTCTGTTACAGTGTGGTTTCTGGAGCTCTACACAGTTCGAAAATGTAGTGTAAATTCTTGTTCAATATGATGCACATAAATGGAGCGCCACATATCATATACGTTTACATTATATATGATGTTAAGTTCTGACACATTTCATGCAATGTAGCAAATACTGTATACAAAAGCCCATCTTTGTAAACAACATTGTTTGCAAGTTGATCTGTTGCGTGAAGTGAAATGCAAGTCTACGTGAATGAATGTTTACATCACAATTAAAATTCAAAATTTTTATCTGTGCAATTCAAACATCTTTGAAGAATTTACTCACAATAAACAGTAGTTAAAAATGACGAATACCTTTAAGTTCCTCCGATTTATAAGCTCCTCTATAATCCCGGGATTTTTCAAAGCTTCAGGAGTTTTCGAAAAGCAATATATTAGTTGATCTTTCATTCACCTCTCACTATTCATAGAACTTAGAACTTAGAGTTTTAATTTGTGAAGCAATTTATCATTTTTAAATTAACTGGCGTCACCCGAAAAGCAACGTCGTGACTTGATTTTGCGCAAGCACCTGGAAAATCCTTGACTCTCTCATCGGGACATCGGGAAACAACTCGGAATCGTGCAGTCAACGGTGAGTCATGTGATTAAACGTTACTACGAAACTCTACGCATAGAATGGAAGGAGAAATGCGGTCAGAATGGACAAAACAAATTGAGGACATGACCATCATTCAGAACTCGTCCTTAGGGTCCTTTAGGCGAATCCTGGTGTTCGAAGCACACACAGAAAGCTGTTTTGGGTTCAAGTTATGCGCCTTGGAATATAAAAAATACATTTTTCTTAAAAAAATAATTCTCAATCTTAGAGGCCCCAAGTTACAAGTTCGTGGCGTGAGCTTCCAACACCAGGACTCGCCTGCAGGACTCTAAGGACGAGTTCTGAATGATGGTCATGTCCTCAATTTGTTTTGACGGTGAATAATTTCGATATTACTGAGCACAAATTGTTTAGAAATATATTTTAACGGATTTGCTTGGAGGATAACTAATCGTACTAAAAATCCGGTACAGATTTGAGCTTGATCGGATTCTTATGCTCCTCAATGTAGGGTACCTGTATAACAGTCTTAGAGGATGGAATGGGAGGATAACTAATCGTTCTAAACCTTTAGTACAAATTCCTTGGAGGATGGAACTTGGAGGATAACAAAACTGCGCTCTTGGAGCGGTCATTCGTGACTTGTCCGGGGGTGAAATTTGACTCGTGACTTTAGCGTGAGCGGCATGGATGCTAACCACACGCCGAGGTCACCCCCTGTACCTGCATGAATTTGAGTTTTGACATAACAGCATTCTCTTGATCAAGGCAACCTCTGAGTATCGAAGTCAAAATTTGTTTTTCTTCATTCGTGACTGGATGTTCATTAAAACAATGATTATTTTTATTTGTCACAAATATAGCGCTCAAGAACGTGGTGTGTTGGTTTTTATACACAGATCGATGGCAATTTATTGCCTCATGCTAAATTGATGTTAATATTTAGGTTTTAGGCTCTGGGGTCGACTATATTCAAAATAATCATTTTTCTCAAAATGAATTTGATTATTTTGCGTTTGAGAATCGCTTCTAATTTCGACAATTTTGGGTTTGGTTAATCAAGTACTGGTGAATATCAACAAACGTGTATTCGTTGATGAATAATGAACTCATTTGTTCATTTCGCTCTTACGTAACAGTGAAGATTTTTAAAACAAACGCAATTAATCTACACTGGGTTGAAGCGCTACTCCTTGTTTGTGATCAGGAGTACACTTGAAGATGATCACAATGTACTTGGCATGTATGGCTTAAGATCGCGTGTAGCCCTCATCTATCCACATAAAAGGGTTCGAACTTTTATTTGCTTGTATACATTTTTAAAAACGTGTTTTTATTACTATTTATGACAGTTGACTTTACAACACTATTTAAATTAAACTAATTAATGTTATCTACACTTTACTCCAGGAATTCAACGAACATATTTTAGTCATCATTTTCTGTATATTCAAGATATTGGCATCAAAAAACATTTCTTAAATTTTGGCCCAATGTCACCCCGTCTTACGGTAATCCTATTTCTACAAAGAAATGATTTGAATTTTGAATTTTCACAATCTTCGGAACATTGGAATAGTAATAGTGCTAATTTGATAGTTAAAAACATAATGATAGCAAAGCTTTCATTTACTTTGATAAGCATTCCACAAAGTTCATGCCACAACGCATGTAACAACCATATTAAATCTCACAAGTAGTACCCTGTGGAAAATTTAGCATTGGCATTCACTTAAGAATGGTCCTGAAATAATACTCAGAATTGTTCTCAAGTTCCCAAGGATCTCTTCTCGGAATTCCCTTGAATTTGAAACTCTCCTGAGATTAAATTTTATTTTTATAAAAAAAATCTCATTATGCTTTCTACCTATCCTCAGAATATTGCCTTTTAATTCGCTTAAGATTTTTTTATGAACTCTCATCAGAAGACCAATGAAGTCTCCTTTTTATGTTTCCTTGAATTGTTTTCCGTCGATCTTGTTTTCCGTACTGAGTACCAATGCTACTGACGCCAGGGAAGCAGCTCCCACACCTGGACTCTACCTATAGACCCATCAGCTCATGAACTTCCGAAGGAAGGCGTGTTATGCCGCAGAAAATCCCGACGGCTCCAACTGGGATTGAACGCAGGCCTTTTGGAGTGAGAGGCAGTTACGCTTACCACAGCACCACCTGCGCCGCTGACTTATCATTAAAATACGCCAGGATTTCTAATCTAATCAGATTCGTAGATTGTACAAGTTTCAGTGTCTGTCTAAACCTTAGTATTTTGAAAATATTCCTAATATCCTAAAAATAAAATAAAGATTTAAGTACCGCAATGTACTGAAATCCGGCCACTTAGTCCAAACATTCGAATACATTTAAAAGTTTATTTTCATTGCCTTGCACTCTCATCGTGCATAATAATCACACATGTTTATTATGTAATAATTTTCAGATAAAAAAAAGAGTTTTTGAGAAAAATTTACTTAAAATTTTTAAGACTTTTTGTTTCAGTGAAGTATTTTTTATTTTTATTTTAATATAACAGCACATCCAATTTTCTACAAATCATACTTTGGATACATTTTTGTAGGATTTATAAATTATGAGATATAATTTTTTGTAGAAAATATTGGAAAAATAAGTTCGGCCCTTTTAAAATGGTGGTCTTGATTTTTTTTTTAATAAAATGAACATGCAAAGTTTCTTAAGTAGAAGATGTCTTAAAACCCACAATGATTCATTGAAATCCGAGAGGGTGCTGCCAACCCCATAGTCAAGTTGGCGTGAAATTCGACAGATGCTTAATTTGGGCGAACAAAAACAGCAATTGACATACTCAGACAAAGTGTTAACTATTAAATACATATATCCACAATAATAACCGAGATTTTGTATTCCAACCCGACAATTATCCGTACCAAGACTAACAGATTATCAGTCACTAACTAGAGAAACTTAGCCACCGACGGCTGTAAACGGTTTCCTTCATGCGAATCAAGTTAGTTGTAAGACGGTCATTTATCAACTCCGTTCATCAGTTTACGCTTTCAAAACTTCCTCAATTTTGGCTCGATAATTTCTTCCGATCAGCAACACCTAATCCCAAACATGAACGAAGAAAATCGACCTTGATAAAGCGCCACTGGTCTCCGGCAGCCTTTGGTCGCAACTTTTCAAGCCCTTTTTCCGCCACATTCGTACCGGTTTCACGCGGCAATTTGGAAGACGATGACGATAACGAAACCCACCCGGCCCACGAGCACGGACCCACTGTGACTAATGGAAAATGATGCCCGGTACACAGAAAGGACTGCCCAGTGGTGAATCCCTGGATCAGATCAAAGATGAACTGGCAAAATTACTTGGAGTTGTGCCACTCCAAGTAATCAAAATGAAAATGAAATCCCGTCCTGGCGATTCGCGCAACGGGATTTCTAATGATTTTTATTTAGTTCACTTCAAGTCTAGTGAACTAAACAACCTTAAGGCCTTAGAAAAAGCTAGCCTTATGCTCCATGTCCGAGTGAAGTGGGAACACTTCAGGAAGACTGGAGGAAATTTTCAAAACCTCACTCAGTGCCGTAAGTGCCAGGGATGGGGTCACGGAACTAAAAATTGCTACATGCCAGCTAAATGCATGAATTGTGGTGATTCCTCTCACGCAAAGGACGACTGTCCTGTGAAGGAAGATCCTAAGAAATTTAAATGTTCAAATTGTGGTGAAAACCACAAATCCAATTTTTGGGAATGTAAGACTCGCAAAGCGATCCTACAATCTCGTTCTAACCGACAGGTAGGAAACGCTCCACGTTTCCGACCAGGTATAAATTCCTCTGCTGTTAACAACGGTCAGCGAGGAACAAATTCTACATTCGTACCCGTAGGTACAAATATCACCCCTGCTTCAAATGTTTCATCTGTACCTACTCCCCTCGCTGCTAACAATGTTCAGCGAGTTAATGGAGCTACCTATGCTGCTATTGCAGCGGGTAGAAATCAAAATACTAACCAACGTTCTAACGGAAATTTTGACAATTTTGACTTAGGAAGCATTACTGCTCCTAAAATGGAATTTTTACAGAATTCATTAATTGACATGATTTCTGATATGCTTAAATCTAACTCCATATTTGATGCTATTCAAACTGGAGTAAAATTTGCTAATAATATTGTCATGACTTTAAAATTCAGTAATGGATTTTAAAGCATTAAACATTTTAAATTGGAATGCTCGATCTCTTAAAGATAATGAAGACGAGCTATTTAATTTTTTGAGAGTTCATAACGTGCATATTGCCGTTATAACTGAAACGTTCCTTAAACCTGACCATAAGGTTAAGAAGGACGCAAATTACTTGATTTATAGAAATGATCGTCTTGATGGACCCTGTGGTGGCGTTGCCATCATTATTCATAGACGAATCAAGCATAAAATTCTTTCTTCATTTGAAACCAAAGTTTTTGAAACTTTGGGAGTTTCTGTTGAAACAAAATTTGGACAACTTACGTTTATAGCTGCCTATTTGCCATTCCAATGCGTAGGCCAGCAAAAGAATTTTCTCAAGGGTGACCTCCAGAAACTTACCCGTCATAGGTCTAAATTCTTCATTATTGGTGATTTTAATGCAAAACACCGCTCATGGAATAATGCTCAAAGCAATTCCAATGGTAATATTCTGTTTGATGATTGTTCTGCAGGTTATTACACTATTCAATATCCAAACAGCCCAACATGCTTTTCTTCTGCAAGGAATCCCTCCACTATTGATTTGGTCTTAACTGATTCATGTCAACTTTGTAACCAATTGGTTACCCATGCTGACTTCGGTTCTGATCACCTTCCAGTAACTTTTGAAATATCCCAAGAAATAATTTGTAATCCCAACAGCTCTACTTTCAATTACCATAGAGCTGATTGGGAGCAGTATCGAACATTTATGGAATATAACTTCGATCCAAACATTCCTTTGCAAACCAAAGATGAAATTAATTATGCTCTTGAATCTCTGACTACTTCTATAGTTGAAGCAAGAGCTGCCTCAGTACCAAAATGCGAGGTTAAATTCGATTCAATTATAATAGACGATGATCTTCAGCTCTTGATCCGTCTTAAAAATGTCCGTAGGAGACAATTTCAAAGAACACGCGATCCTGCCATGAAAGTTATCTGGCGGGATTTGCAAAAAACAAATTAAAAAGCGATTCTCTGCCCTGAGGAACAAAACTTTTGAAAATAATGTTTCTAAATTAGACCCGAGTTCCAAACCCTTTTGGAAACTCACAAAAATTTTGAAAAAACCTCAAAAGCCAATTCCAGCGCTTAAAGAAGGTGGTAAAATTTTGATCACAAATTTGGAAAAAGCTCAGAAACTTGCTAAGCAATTCGAGAGTTCCCATAATTTCAGTTTGGGTCTTACTAGTCCTATTGAGAATCAGGTTGCTCGGGATTTTCGGAATATTTTCTCTCGGGAAAATATTTTTGATGATTCCTGGGGGACTGATTTGGACGAAGTAAGGTCTATAACTAAAAAGTTTCAAAATATGAAAGCTCCAGGTGATGATGGAATTTTCTATATCCTCATCAAAAAACTCCCAGAGAGTACCTTGTCTTTCCTGGTAAAATTATTTAACAGATGTTTCCATTTGGCATACTTTCCTGATAAATGGAAAAATGCAAAAGTTGTTCCAATTTTGAAGCCGGATAAAAATCCAGCTGAAGCTTCTAGCTACCGTCCAATAAGTTTGCTTTCTTCAATAAGTAAACTTTTTGAAAAAATAATTTTGAATAGAATGATGCTTCACATCAATACGAACTCAATTTTTGCAGATGAGCAGTTTGGATTTCGCCATGGGCATTCAACTACTCATCAACTCTTAAGAGTTACCAATTTAATTCGTTCAAACAAATCTGAAGGCCACTCAACTGGAGTTGCTCTTCTAGACATAGAAAAAGCATTCGACAGTGTTTGGCATGAAGGTTTGATTGCTAAATTGAAAAAGTTTAATTTTCCACTTTACATTATGAAATTAGTTCAAAATTATTTAACTGACAGAACTCTGCAGGTAAATTATCAAAATTCCAAATCTAATCGATTACCTGTTAGAGCAGGAGTTCCTCAGGGTAGCATTCTTGGGCCTATATTGTATAACATTTTCACTTCGGACCTCCCTGATTTGCCTCAGGGTTGCCACAAATCTTTGTTCGCTGATGACACAGGCATTTCCGCTAAAGGAAGAAGTCTTCGTGTTATTTGCAGCAGACTTCAGAAAAGTTTAGATATTTTCTCTTCTTATTTACAAAAATGGAAGATTTCTCCCAACGCTTCCAAAACTCAACTTATAATATTTCCACATAAGCCCAGGGCTTCCTTTTTGAAACCTAGTAGTAGTCACATAGTCACTATGAACGGAGTTCCAATTTCCTGGTCAAACCAAGTGAAATATCTTGGATTAATACTTGACCATAAATTAACTTTTAAAGATCACATTGAGGGCATTCAAGCCAAATGTAACAAATATATAAAATGTTTGTATCCTCTTATAAACAGGAAATCCAAACTTTGCCTGACGAATAAACTTCTAATATTTAAACAAGTTTTTAGACCGGCCATGCTTTACGCTGTGCCAATATGGTCTAGTTGTTGCACTACCAGGAAAAAAGCACTTCAAAGGATTCAGAACAAAATTCTGAAGATGATTTTGAAGTTGCCTCCCTGGTACAGTACTACCGAAGTACATAGAATTTCGAATGTTGAGACTTTAGCACAAATGTCCAACAAAATAATTAATAATTTCCGGCAAAAATCGTTACAATCCTCAATTGCAACGATTAATTCCCTTTATACTTAGATAAGATTTAGTTTTAGTTATTTAGTTTTAAGCTATCAATTGTTATACTGACATGCAGGTTTAAAAAACCTGTTTAAAATACTGAATTGCCAAGACAGGAACAATGTAAAAACACTAAGATATATATCATAACAATTAAGGCTGGTAAGTTACTGTAGTAACTGGAGCACCTAGGTTAAAAATGAAATGTAATTTATTTTAAATTTGGAACAAATAAAGAGTTAAAAAAAAAAAAAAAAAAAAAATGCCCGGTACACAAAATAACCTGCAAAATTATGGTCGAAAAACGGAGAAAAAAGGCTGCGAAAAATTAAAGCACAAAAAATCCGAAATGAAAGCAATAAATAATAACCTCTTGTGTTATTTTTCACGGCTCCACGAAGTATTCCATTATCTCGGCACTCCATGGTTGCAGTATAATCGTAATCGTACGTGTTCATCTTGGCCGCTGCAATACCACCACACACATTTAGGGCTGTTTTTATCCTCTGATAATAGTGCTCCACTCCTCCTTCCCTCTATCACTCTTTCTCTTCTTTGCTCCTCCTTTCGTCGTTCTTTAATTTACTGCATCACTTCGAAGTACTTCTCTCCTTCTCTCACTCTCTCTCTCTTTCTCGATCTCCCTTGACATTCACTTGATCAAATTTCTTCCCTTGGCAGACGAAGCAATTTTTCCGCCGTAATGCACTTGACTTTCATTCGTGTAAATTGTTGTTAAATTTAATAGCTCGACAGAAACACCTCGCCGCGCGCGACCGAGATAAATCATGACATTTTTTTCCCCGCACAGGCCCGGATTGCACGCGATAAAAATCCCGATTATGTTACAAATGAACGGAACGCCGAGAAAAAAAAAATCGCACACTCGAACCAATTTGAACGTAAACACCAAACAGCGGAAGAAAAAAACTTATCAAATTTTCATAAATTTACATATTATTTTCATATTTGTCACTGATAGCGCGCGAGTGCGTGTGAGAGCGCATCGTAGTCGGCGCGTAGATCCACCGTGGATGATAATCACAATTTTTTTCGCCACCCCTGGCTACTGCGTCCGTCTGTGACTATGGCGATGGTGGGTTGATTGGCGACGGCAGCGACTACTGCGATGGACAATTTGTCAAATCGAAACCAAAGCAGGAAATTATATGAAAAGAAACAAAAAAAAAAAAACAGTGGGAATCAGAAAATCAATATTTTAAAGTGCTGATGTTCAAGCAGGAGTGGATTTGATAAGCTTGTTAGTTTTCCAAGCCTGGACATGTGTCTATTTTAAGAGTGGAAAAAAGTTTCAAACATTTCCTGGAATTGTGTCTGCTGCCGTCGTCATTCCTGGCAGTGACAGACTGAAGAGGAGAAAGAGGAAGAAGAGTGTGTGTGTGACTCAGTTGTTGTCGGAATGTGGTCCCTCAAGCGCCGGGATCCAGGTAGTTGCCTGCCGACCTAAATCTTATCAATTTTTACGACTTTTCCCTTCGACCTAAACATCCCAATCCCGTCCCTGGCATTGTCCCTTCGGGTAGGACGACGTTTATCTCTTCTCGGCTTCTTACGAACATGAACGGAAGAATCCCTCCCGGGTACAACGAACCGAAGGGAAAATCGATAAATTAATGAAACCGGCCTTGGTGTCGGAATTCCTCAAGATTAAACGTGAATTGCCCTGGGGGTGTGAGTCATCACATGCACCCGTAGAAATTACCTTCGATGTGATTTTCAATCAATTTCAATCTCGTTTGGCAACCAGCGTAGAGCGAAACTCCCCGAGGGGGACAATGACCGCAACTTGACATATCGGCCCATATCTCACGGTAGGCGCTGGAAAATCGCACAGGTGACCACCGCGTCGCTTCGCTACCAGAACAGCCAGCAATATCTACTGAGATGCCAACGATGGATAGAGGCGGAAAAGCAGGGAACGAAACAGCGGAGCAGGACTCTAATCCTTATCGATTTTCAATCAATTTCGTACCAACGACGACGGCGACGACGACGGGAGAATGTCTTGCGGTTCTCCGAGGGTTTCTCCTAACCTTCGCTTCGTTAGCCAAAACTAAATAAAAAAAAATGTTTCTCTTCCCTCGTTGTGTGGGGTTAATTATTGACTTTTTCCTCCGAAAAAAAAAAATCTAAGATCCCATCAGATTGAATCGCTTCCGAAAAAAAAAGAACCATCAAGACAACTGTTTTTATCCTTGTTCGAGCTAAATAATAAATAAGAAACCACCGAAATCGTTGCTCCGTGGCTAAAAATAGCCTCCTTAAAGAACGACTTCGGAATAGCGTGAGAATCCTTTTCCCCACACAAATCTTTGCCTCTGCATGGCCTATACTGTGTGCACGGTGTCCTTTTGGCAGCCGCACCGATCAACTCCCGTTCTGTTGTATTGGTAGAAAATTTCGGCGATGGCAAAAATGGGCGAAAACGGCGGCGCCTCCGATTATGTATGGGTACGACGACGTCGGTGGCGAATTTATGCTTCGGGAGCACCAACACAAGCATGCCATGCGATTTCGGAGAGCGAAAACTGGCAAGGATAACACGCATCCTGTGCCAGCCTACTGAGCTGCGTGTCTCTCTGTGTTGGTGCGAGGCAAATTCTCACGGAAAGATGTCGCCACCGGTATTGCTGGTGGTGGCATACAACAGGAGGAAATCGCGATTCCTTGCTTCTTTCGTTCATGTGCTTGGTCGACTTGGCCCAGTTTTTCGGGGCGAGGAGGTTTATTTATCGATTTATTGTTTTGCTTTTTCGCGTGTGAGCCCGATGGCTTCGCCTGCTCTGTTTCTCGTTCTCGTTGTGTGTGCACTTTTAATAGAGAGATAGGACTCCACTGTGCACGGTGTGCTCGTTCTCTTGAGGTGGTGGTGGGGGTGGGCAGGGGAAGCAAAATAAACGAGATCAAGTGCGGGAATAAGTTTTGAATGCAGTCTCTCGGTCCTTTGGGAAGCAGCGCGCATTCGGGCTAAATTATTGCATTGTGCGGTCGGTCTTTCTTGGTGTGTCCTTTTTTGGATAGCTCCGAGTTTGGATGCATGTTCGTGAAAATACAGTCTCCCCACGAATAGGGAATATGTTTATTTATGCGAGGATGCGGAAGAATTGATACCGGGCATGGGACTTGCTAGTTCGGTTCGGAAATTTCCCCATTCGAAGCACCTTCATTTACGCTAACCTTTGCCCTCGCCAGAAACAGTAAACAACTTTTTTTTTTCTCTCTCCCATTCCTTGCGAAGGGTTGACAGACTCTATTGATTCCCAAATCCCTGCACCAATCTTCCATTTTCCGGACCAAATAAATTACCGTATTTATTTTGCTGTCATCCCTTCGTCGGCATTCTCCCTCTGTCCACCCTTTTATATTTATTAGTACTCTCATTCACTTTTGTCATACTATTTGCATCATTTATCCTGCTCTTTCCTTTTTCACTTCCTTTTCAGACGTTGTTGCCCACACGGTTTCGTTCGTGCGATCGATCCGCTTGCACCGAAAACATGATGTTTCCATTCAATATTGATGATGATGTCAATGTTTATTTATCTTTCTCGTTAATACTTCATTCGAGCGTTCGCGTCTCCCACGCTCGAGAGCTCGTTGCGGCTCTAGGCAGGTTTAGGTTGAACTTGAACACCGCATGGATCGCTTCGGAAGTGCTAAGTGGATGGAGGTTTGTCCCATTGCATTTGTGAAAATTGTTTTTTATTTTTCTGACCCAGTGAGGACGCGCGGGGCCATGATCTTGAATGATTTCCTTGTCAATATGGGTTGTATGGTATCGCTTCATTTGATCATGATCATTTTTAGCGTATGTTTCAAAGTTGAAATAGGACAGTTTTTGCAAGAGTGTACTTGTAAAGGTTGGATGCAGGGTGGCTATAAAAAAAAATGTTTTTCGGAATTATAAATTCATTAGATCTTATAATGCTCATTAGTACTTGTAATTTACAAGAAGAGGTTTTAAAGTATGTGTTTAACACATACAACCTGCCAATGTTGGTTTCAGAGCGCCACAATCAGCGATTTTACTACTCGTGAGCGATCACTCTGAGTGAACGCTCACGAATCATAAAATCGCTGATTGCGACGCTCTGAAAGTGAAAATGACAGGCTTTATGTGACCAATACATACTTTAGAACCTTTTCTTGTAAATAATAAGTACTAATTAGCATCATAACATCGAATGAATTCATTGTTACGAAAAACAACTTTTTATAGCAAGTAAGTAGAAGCAACCCTGGTTGGATGTAAATTGTCTGGAGAGAGCAGTCGATGGACTGTATGAAATTTTTATCAAATTAATTGGATTTCATATCAGAGTTCTCGAGGAACTCTTTTTTAATCTTGTTTTTCATTTTCTGAGTTATTTTCAGAATTCCGTCTTAAGTTTTCAAAATTCTTCCGGAATTTTCCATAAAATGTCGTTATTATTTGTCTCTGTAGGAATTGTCCATGACACATGGATGGTGTGTGAGTTTGAACTTCCATGAAATCAAACTCAAAACTACTGCTTAATAACCTCTCCTTGACTCTGTCGCAAATGTAACATTCTCCTCAAGATTCCATGAAAAGTGAATCAACTTAAGATATAGATTCCTTTCAAATTCTTATCACGATTCTTCATAAATTTATCTCAGAACTCCTAAGAAGTTCTTGTCAGGTGCTTTGGTACTCTTGTAAGAATTTATTTGGAGTTGTGGAGTTGTGGATATTTTTTTTTAAATTATACACTGAATTTTCTTTGAGTTCTTCTCAGAGATTCTCTGAAATTCTCTCGGACATTTCCGCAGAATTGCCTTATGATTCCACTTTTAAATTACCCCAGTAATTTCCTTACAAAGCTTTTCATTTTTTTCAGAATTAAAGAGTGTATTCGATAAAAATGGCGCATCGAAAATCTTCTGTAACTTTTGAACCGTATGAGTAAAACACCTGAAAATTTGCGCAAATCTTATTCATAGTCTTCATTCCTTTATTTAACGTCGGTCTCTGTTCCGCAATCTAGTGCCAATCACCGACGGACATCGATAGCCATCCATTGACCACAATCGAATGTGCAGGAAGGCAGCTTCCACACCTGCGTAGGATATTGCACCCAGTCAACACACATGGGCCGGGACCAACGGCTTTACTTCTCTTCCGAAGGAAGACGTAAGCAGAGATTTTTATGCCTCAGAAAAGTTCCACCGACCTGGGCTGGGATTGAACCCAGACCCATTGGGGTGAGAAAACAGTCACGTTTACCACAACACCACTGACACCGGCTAATCTTATTCATAGTCTATTGTTGACATCTGTCAAGTTTCATAGTTATTCATACAGTAGTTCCAGTCATGTCGTCGAAACAAGAAATTGTCCGTGAAAAATTGTTTTGCACTCACAATCAAAATCCAGAGGCGTCCCACCGATGGATCGCTAAAAAGTTTGAAATTGCAAATACAACTGTGTCTCGTGTGATAAGTACCTTCAAGGTGCGTCTGATTGCCCGAAAGAAGGGAGTGATCTTAAAAGTGGTCCAATGGACAGTAAAATGTCCAGGAAAGTGGTGCAACAGCAGGGCTGGTAGCAATCACTGCTGTTAAAAATAGTGATTTTAGTGACAATTTTGATGAAATAAGTGACCAAATAGTGACTTATAGTTGTAAAAATAGTGACTAAAAAGTGACCTTAAAGTAAATTTTAATGAAAACTGAGGAACTTTAGAGGAAAATTCCAAGGGCATTCTGAGCATAATTTCATAAAGTTTGTGGGAGGAAACGAATTCGGAGCATAAGTCCTTGGATTTTTTTTTAAAAATACTATAGGAGGATTACAATTAAATCTGAGAATAACTCCAGGACATCTTCACAGGAATTCAGAAAATGAATTCAGGAGAGTTTGCCAAACAAATTATGAGAAGAAATAGAAGTAATTTATGAGGAGAAATGCCAATTAATTCTTAGGAGATTTTCAATGTGAGTAGAATTCCAAGGGAAGGAGTGAGATTGAAAAGAAAATCTGAAATGAATTCAATGAATATAAGAAGAATCATTGTGGAGAATTCCAAGGAAAACTAAAAGAAAATTGAATTCGGAGGATAGCTTCACCAAAATTTTGAGGAACATTTCAATGGAAATCTCCGTAGAATATGAAATGGACTATTTTGAGGTTTTCAGAACTACTTGAAAGTTCCCAATTTTTTCCTGAAGTTAATGAAACTGCCTTGAAATTCTTTTGTAGTTTGAGAAACTAGCCTCACAATACTTCTCATCAAATTCTTAAACTTCCCTGAACTTTTTAGGACTTCCTAAAGTTTCCTAAATTTTTTCAATGATCATGGATCTCCTCTAAACGATTAACAATTTGCTGAAGTTCGCTAAACGTCTTTAAAATTTATGTGACTTCTCTAATGTTAACGGAACTGCTCTGAGGTTCTTTGTTCTTTTCTGAAATTTCAAAACGTCTCTAAAGTTTTAGCAGTTCTCATGAATCTTGTTGTATTGCGCTGAATTTAAATGAACCGCCCTAAAATGTTTCAGCTTCAGTGAGCTTCTGAACGTAAGCGAAGACCTCAATTAACTTTTTAACGTCTATGAAGTTATCTGAAAATCTGGGAACTGCTTTAACTTCCCACTAATTTTTTGAAACTAAAAGAACTGGCCTCCCCAATGTTCATAAAAAATCCTGAAGCTCGCGGATCTCTCCTTATGATCCATAGTTAAAGTTCTCTAAATGTTTGTGAAGACCACAGTCCTTCTGTGAAGTTTTCGAAGTTTTTCTAAATTTCTGAAACTTTTGTGCTACCGCAATTTTCATGGAATTAGAACGAAATAATTAATATAGTTCTATGATTTTCATTGAAGTTCTCAAGATTTTTTTGTAGTTCACTTCCCTTAAATTATCGACACTTATTTAAAACTTCTTCAATAGTCTAGACTTTCCTGGTGGTATTTAAACTGCCTAAACGATTATTGAATTTCCTTAAAGTTCTCTAGACTGCCCTGAATTTTCAGTATTTTTTTAAGAACCCGCAACTTTACTGAAATTCAATTATTTGCCTTGAAGTTTCGACAATTTCCCTCAAGTATTATGACCATTATATACGGTCCCTAGTTACCTGAAGTTCTCTTAATTTGTTTAATAATCCGGCAATTTGTTTGATATATATTCATAATTCCCTAAGTTTCTCGCAACTTCTATAAGGTTTTTACAATTTACTTGAAATTTTTTGAACAGCCCTTTGATTCTATAATCTGTCTTGATGTTCTCGAAGCTTCACTAAAACTTTCAATTCTATTGAAGATCTCGGTTCTGCTGCTCGGATATAAATGGAATTCCCGTTAACACCTTTAAATTTCCCTGAAATTCTCTGAACTTCTGTGACGTTTCTGAAACATTTCTGAAGTTTTCATAAATTCTCTGAAGGACTCTGTACTTCCCTGAAATTCTCGGAACATCTTAAGGGTTCTCGATTTTTTTTTTCAGCGTATCATGGAACTGTCCTGATTTTTTTTTAAATTTACGATTATAGATATTCAAATTGCTCCAAAAGTCCGGACTAAAGCTACGGAAACTGCTCTTAAGGTCTGAAATTCCCAAAAAAAAAAAATCTCTAGATCTAGCTTTTCTGAGGTACTTAGAACTTCTTAAAAAAATGCACAATACCCCTCATGTTTTCTATATGTCTCAAGTTCGCTGTGAAGTTCTCTGAAATTCTAGGAACTTCATAAAAGTTCCCGAAAATTTTCGGATGCTTAAAGAACCGCTTTGAGGTTGGATGACGAATCTTACGTCAAGGCCGACTTCCGACAGCTTCCTGGGCAAGAATATTTCGTTGGCAAGTCTAAGTTCGATGTTCCGGAGGATGTTCGAAAGAAGAAATTTACGAAATTTGCAAAGATGTTCCTGATCTGACAGGCGATTTGCGGATATGGTTAAATAAGCGCTCCCTTCATGACTTCCGGAACAATCAACGGTGCGATTTACAAGGAAGGAAGCACAAAGGATCAACTCTGTTTTGGCCTGATCTAGCATCCTGCCACTACGCTCGAAACGTGTTGGAGTGGTACCGAGCCAACGGAGTCAATTTTTCTGTCAAAAGATATGAACCCACCAAATTCACCGGAACTTCGCCCAATTGAAAAGTTCTGAGCAATTATGAAGACGGAACTTTGCAAACATCCCTAAACTTTTAAAACAGAGCTGGTTGTACCGGTTGTACAAAATTTGATGGGTGGATTGAAAAGGAAGGTACGGGTATTCGAGATTTGTCTCCTCAGAATTTCTTAAGAATATTTTCCAGAATTTCCCAGGGGTTCTCTTGGAAGTAACCTTTGGTTATGCCAATTCTCCCTGAAATTTCATTTTAATTTTATCCTGTAAATTCATCCAAGTTCAAGACAGTTTCCAGTTTTTTTTCAAGCTCATGTTCTACAATGTATTACTAAAAATCTTCTCTTTCCAAAATTCAACCAGCATAGCAGCCTTTGGATAATTTTAATGATTCTGTACACAGTTCGAAAAAGTAGTGTAAATTTCTGTTCAATATGATGCACATTAAAGGAGCGTCACATCTCATCTAAGTTTACATTATATGTAATCGTGTAAAGTTCTAAGACATTTCATGAATTGTTGCAAATATTGTATACAAAAGCCCATATTTCAGTGCTAACATTTGAAAACGGCACAAAAGCCATTTGTAAACAAATGGTTTGTGGGCCCTTTACTCACTACTTGAAGTACACCCACGCGACACAACAGCAACATCGGGTAGGGGAAATTTTCCCCTTCCTGACGATGCTGTTGGTTTGCGTGGGCGTTCTTCGGGTAGCGAGTAAAGGGTCCACAAACCATTTGTTTACAAATGGCTTTTGCGCCGTTTTCAAATGTTAGCACTGATTTGTAAACAACATTGCTTACAAGTTGCTCGTTTGCGTGAAATGAATTAAAAGTTTACGTGAATAAATGTTTACATCACAATTATAATTCTGAAATTTTTGCTGTGTAACTTGTAAAACTTCTTAAGTCTTGGTGAGGCCTTGGAAATCTTTCGAGATATCCAACTTCATAATATTGTCTTAATTTTAGAGTTCATAAAATCTGATACAGTTTTATTGAAACCTTATTTTAATTATTCGTGATCTATTTTTTTTTTCAAGATCTAAGAAAATACATTTGTTAGTGATGCACAGTTCGAAAAAAGTAGTGTAAATTTCTGTTCAGTATGATGCACACAAATGGAGCGTCACATATCATAAAAGTTTTCATTATATATCATGTAAAGTTCTGCGACATTTCATGCAATGTAGCAAATATTGTGAGTAATAGTTTACGTGAATGAATCACTACTAAAAAATGTCCGTTTTCATCATCTCGTTACTACGGTGCTAAGCGTGGCTCACACTTTACGTAGAAACTTGCAATTTGGCCAGGGATATGCCTTCAGTTGATCACCAATGGACTAGATAGAAGGTAGCGGTCTTGGACAAAGTTGTTCAGATAAATAAGACATCAGTATGGAATAAACTCACCAGGTGACGATAGTGTGCAATTTGACATCTTATTGCTTGCTTTAACTCGACAGCACGACTAAAGAGGAGTTTGCTGTCCTCAATATAGTTGTTCTGAAGACCTATCGTATAGTGGGCATATCAGTCACGCCAACTGAGAAAATGAAGAGCGTATCTTACAAACTTCCGTTGAACGGGTTTAGTTCTACCCGATACAGTTGGCGTGTAGAGGACACCATTACCATTATGGTGTGTTAATGATGATGATGATGGTCCCACCTCTTACCCCTACAAAGGTTTGAGCTGGACGATTCATCTTTAAGATTATTAAATATGACTTTTTACCCAGGTTAGCAAACAAAATCGAACTGGTTACAGTTACAGATATAAATTCCCTATAGAGTTTACAGTTGCTTCACAGCGATATAAATATGGAAAAGCTCAGGCATCCCTCTCTTAGTTCGCCTTTTGGTCCACCTAAAAAAAAAAGAAGATGTAAATCAATGTCACAATCTCGAAGGCATTGGATTGTTTATTAAATAAAATGGGAGCACTGCCGGACAGCTGTCATTGAAGTTTGACTGCGTATTTCAGAAAAATTCTCTAACTGTATATACTAGAGGAATTCAGACCAGCAATTCACTTCTCGGTTCACATTTAAATTCGAAATGTAGCTACTACGCAAATGGAGTGTACTACGAACCAGAATGCATGAACAATTTGGATGGATTGGATCATGCAGTGGTGGCGGTTGTATACGGAAAACTCAATGGCGAAGATTACTGGCTAATCAAGAACTCCTGGTCCAACGATGGATATGCTTTGATGGCGGTGAAGGGTAACAACTGTTTCCTTACCACCGATGCAACGTATGTAAATTTGAAGTAAGGTTTCTGTTTAAATTAGAATTAATTAAAAGAGTAGTTTTATTTTCGGATATGTGTCATCTTATACGAGATGAAATAAATGGTTTTCGATTTTTGTAAAATAAAATAAAAATTGTAAGTGAATTGCGTTGAGTGGATGCAATAAAAAATCCGTGTGATTGTGCCGTGAAAAGTAGTTCGGTATTATTCAAGTGAGTTTTGTATGGTAGATGACCAATTGACCGAGTGCTGGTGATTTGCTGCTGAAACTTTTGACGGCACAATCACACGGAATTGTTGCTTTCACTCAACCTAATTAACATACAACATACTCTAATTCTCCCGGAACTCCAACCCGATGGCAAAACCGAACGTCTTAGGTTGGATCCTCCTTATTGGAATAATCCATTCCGACGTCGAAAACCTCCGAGAGCTTCTTTCCCGGAATCTTCACCCAGTTCCTCTTCCAGATTGAGCAGAAAGGTGTAGTGCTTCTGAATCGTTTCCGTAGGATTGACCATCAACGTTCAGACGACATTGGCGCAGTAGGACTTGTAACGCGCACCAAGAGCGCAGATGATCGATCCGAAGTGCAGATAGTTCTTGTCGCTGAATGTACTGAACTTCAAGCTGTAATTGCCACCCGATTGGATAATCGCTGGGTGGCACATGTCCTAGTTGGTATCGAACCTTTTGTCCGTCAGAGACTGCTCGACACCCTCCGACAGTTTGGCATGTTTTACTTTCTTATCAGCATCGATAATCTCCATGATGTGATCCTTGAGGTACTTGTTGAATACTTCTACCGTCACCAGGCAGGTCTTCTTGATGGTGATAACCTCGAAGTCCTCCTTACAGCACATAATGTACCCGATTGGAACGCTGATGTTCACCCTGTTGAAGCTCTTGTCCTTGATGAAGGCTCGCCACGATTCACATAATTCACCCGGGAAGTTCTCCTTGGAGAAGACGTTCAACGTTTTGCCAGCCTTGGATCTCTTGATCACCTCCACCAGCTTTTAAAAATTGACCATGTCTTTGTCGTTCTTATTCCAAACCAGCAGCTTAACCGACGGAATGCTGGTCAGCAAAAACATGGACTATTTGCACAGCACCGTAATCGTATCGGTCTGCTCGTATCCCAGCAGCCAGTTCTGCAGCGAGGTGGATTTGCTGTAATGGTTTTCTCGTCTACGAATCATCATGGGAAAACTCTGGTTCCTTCCGGTTGGCGTAAAGGCGTTTTATTCGTCGGTAGAAGGATCGAGATGTCCCACTAAGAAGTGGAAATGACACTGATGAAGACTGCACATTTGTAGTCGAAATACGTATCTGTCATGGATATCAAAATTAATTAAGTGGAATTAAATGGAAGATAACCTTTTTTGCTGTTTTACATAATATTAGTATTTTACAAAAAATCGCAGCTTGCTCTATGACTATCACTGCCGGTACAGTGAGAAACATGTTGACCCAAGATTGGTGTGCGGAGTGCCCTACCCTTTGGCTTGTTTGCGTTTTGCCAAATTGAAAAAAAAAAAAATCATCGAACTAGTCACATTTAAAACTGGAGATCGAAGTAGGCTGCACGGGAAAACTGACGAGTTTTGTTTTTGCTGCTGCTTTCGATCTGCTTCATTCAATTTTACCTAGTGTTTCGTGGAAAGGAATTTAGTTCGAAATGGAATTTTTTTAAGCTTTATCGATGCGGGTGCAGCACAATGGGCTGAAAGTGGATTTTCCGGTGATTTCAATCGGAAGTGCCATACCCAACGAAACTCCCACTGACGGGTTGTGTGTGCTGCTAATTTGTGAATGTGTGAACGAGGAGACTGAGCTGGTTGAAACGGAGTCCAACGAGCCCAACGATCTTCGAAGAAACATCGACGGAATGTTGAGGCCCAACGAAGGAGAAGACCCGTAAGAAGATCTGAAGAGTAGAAACGTGCTTCAAACAACAGGTTATGATGAGATTGGTCCAAATTAGGTTTAATATTCATATGTAGACAACCAGCCTATGATTTAACTAATTGCATATCATTCAGATGTAAATGTTTGAAACCAATTTAGATAGGGTTACGGAATGGTATCGTTACTGATGGCTTCCAAATTTATTTACATTTCCGTATGTACCGTAAGATTTGATAAAGAGAAACCAATCGTTGAGATATTCACCCATATTCTTGTTTTCGTTCGAACCGTATTTTCCATACAAAAAAAAAACTTTTTTTGTATGGAAAATACGGTTTGAACGAAAACAAGAATATGGGTGATTTTCAAAAGTCTAACACTGCTTCTTGACGCCAAACTCGGCCTACGGATTCTAAATTCGGCCTAACGCATTTAAACGCCATTCAAACTCCAATGAATTCACTTCGGCCTATCGGATAAAGATAAAAATTGATTCGGTCGGAGAGCTTCTTTTGTTTTTGGGAATAATGGATGCAAACCTTCATATCACGCGTTCTCATTGTTTTCGTTCGATAGCTTATTAACTAAAGTATCGTACCAAACGCATAATTGACTTGTTAACTCTGAAATCATGGATTTGTTTGAAGTTTTCTACTCGATAGGCCCAAAATGGGTGATTAGGCCGAAGTAGTCCTCTACCCTATTCATGTTATATGAAGATTTTTTTAGGTGGACCTTATTGTATAGGAAGGCGACCTTAGAATGCACGCGTATGAGCAGTAGACTGATGCGAAATTTGAAATTTTCGCTCCACTGTGCTCAAATTGTTCCAAATTGGATCCTGATTAGCCTCCCAAAATTTGAACTTATTTAGTACGAAACTGACTTGGCACAAACCATTTGAAGTTTATTTAGAAATTACTATGAGAAAACCAAAATTTTGGTTCATATCTATCTAAAAAATCACCAGTTTACTCTGCTTAAGAAAATGATAGCTGCGCTTGATGAAAATGTTCTCAGCTACAACTTTGTTCAAGACCACTTTGCGATTAAATGTTAGGAACATAAGTTTTTAATGATTCCAGTTACTGATGTCTTATGATTATGCTCAATCAACTGTTCAGCAGGCAACATTGGTGTTTCTGGGGCGTAGAATAGAGGACAAAAATCATGGCTACTATGTCACACTGCAGAATACCCTAGAAGCACGCTTGTCACAAATCAATTGTAGAAACTTATATACGACTTATTTCAGTCATAAACAAGTTGCTGTAAATTATTGTGATGAAAGTGTGCTACTCGGGTACAGAGTTCCCCACAAAATGGCTGCTGGATCATGCCATATGATTGTCAATCTGTTAAACAATTAATAAATATTTAGTTTGACGCTGGGCTGAAAAACGATCTTCTGCAAAGTTGTAGCTGAGAAAATTTCCTATAAGATTAACCATAAAAAAATATAACAGTGCAATATGGAAAAAGGCTAGAAGACAGCGAACAAAAAGTTTGGGTTTCTCATAGTAGTTTCCATATAAACTTCAAATGGTTTGTGCCAAGTCAGTTTCTTACCAAATAAGTTTAAATTTTGGGAGGCTAATCAGGATCCAATTTGGAACCGTTTGAGTACTGTGGAGCGAACATTTCAAAATTTGCATCACTCTAATGAGCAGTCATCCCAAGCAGGGATCTACATTTTCGAAGCTCTAAAATGAACTCGAGTTTTGTTTCTCTCATACAAACGTGTTCAACGCTTCATTTCTATAACGCCTAGCTAGACTATCAGCAAGAAATGATAATGAAAAAGAAGCACGCTTAGAAGGAAACGCTGGCTGTGGATCTTCTCGTCGTTGCTTTGCTCATCGCTTTCAATGTATGTAACGTCGATTTGCTAGTTAAACGAAACCTCATTATGGCTTTCAATCCCCTTTCACGAACACTCTATCACCGCTCTTTCAATTTGTTTAAAATGCGTTATGTCCCGTTTTCGTTAATTTTTTTTTTTTAGATAAATAGGGGAAATGACGGCTTCGGCATGCCAGACTATTTTCGGCAACCCAAATTGAAACACTATTTTCACTGGATTTTCTTACGAAAACACTTCGCTGAATGCATGCAAACGATTCTTTATGCTTTCAGCTTCAATTTGACTATATTTTTACCACTGAGAAAAAGGAATCTAGCAAGATTTTCTTGAAATGAAACACACGCACTATAAATTGTAGCTGATTTCGAGTTGCCGATAATAGAACAGCAGATTTACATGCAGTTCAAATGGAACGGTTGCCGAAGAAAAACTGGTTGCCGACAATACTCGCTCTCACTAGAGAAGATTGGAGCTTTGTAAAAGCGTTTCAAAACAGTTTTTTACCATTCTTTCGACTGAAATTGTTAGAGCAGCTGGCAGCACAAGATTGTAAACAAACCAATACTGCATATGTGTGCGTTCCTAAGAGAAAAAGGCTATAGAAAGAACGTCACTGCTTAGGTTGCCGAGAATACGTAAATTCCCCTATGTGGATGGAAGATAAATTAAACATATTACGTGTAATATTCAAGTGTTTTCACGTCAGAAATGCTTTAAATATGTTATTTCATTTGCCGTCATATACGTCATGAAACCTCTGTTGATGTGTTTCGTGAAAGAGAAAACTATCAAAGTCGAGCGCTCTTTCGCTCATCTGTTTCACCGAAGCTTGAAAGAAAGACCAATGGAGCGACGGGAGAAAGAGAGACAAGCGATTGAACATTTGTTTGTGCACGCCGACTGAGGTTCTAGAATGCTGCGAAGCTGTTCGACTTTAAGGTTCAATTTACTTTGTTGCATTTTCGAAAAATTCAAATGCGGTTTTTTTCGACGCATCATTTCAGATTGCAAAAAGCTCGCGTCATTTTGGGTAAAATAGCAAAAAGAAAAGAATGACGCGAGCTTTTTGCAATCTGAAATGATGCGCCGAAAAAAAAACTGCATTTGAATTTTTCGAAAATGCATCAAAGTAAATTGAACCTTAACAGAAAAAGAAAGCCAGCAGTCTCTTTGTCGTATCGATTTGGTCAATTGAAGCTGATATTGTGACGCCCTGATCCCAAGTAACATTGCAAGTTTAATAGAAGTTTTAAAGCATTCAACAAGTCTAAATCATGGCCTACGAACCCTCATAAAATCAAAATTGTTACTTGAGATGGGTCGTTGACTTGAAGCTATCAGTTCATGTCTTCATAGGCTTGCTGCTATATTTTGCAATCATGATATTCATATTGAAAACTAATATGATTTTATTTTATTTTATGCGTACAAGTCATATAACCTTCCGGTGTAAAAATTAATGAATAATTTCACTCCAAAAGGACACTTTATAAGACAACTGTGAACAAGGGATATGCAAGACGGACCACACATATATGTTTAAGTGATATTTCACTACGTATTCCCCGACTTTACATGACCTAACACTTCAAGATAAATGAGCCTCCTTTTGAGCACCTGCTATTTCATAGAAACTCGCCTTTGTTACTTGAGGAAGTATATTATATTTCAGATTACTAATAGGCATACTTGGAATACACATTTTCGGTCACGAGCTGCTCATTTGCGAATAAATTTGCCCACAGTAGACGAAACATAGGTCTTTTTGAAGCAGTCAATAGAATATAGTTCAAGCTTGTTATAGATACGTAAAAATAGCAGGTTTTAGTTCTAGTGATCAGTTGTATTTGTTTTTGCGTTGCCAAAATGAAGTGAGAAATGCTTGCTACACATCTCGTACTTTTAGTTTAAAAATTCAATCGTGTTGATTCATAAGTTAATATTTAACTACTCTTGGCATGTCTTTAGTAAACTATGATCCTACTTTATTAATTATTTCAAAGAAAACCTAATTTCAACATCTGAGTGAAAAGCTGTTAAAAAATGAGCAATTGGTCTGTAAAACTCTGTATGCCAAGCATGCTAATAGGTACACCCATCCGGGAAATGTAGGCTTCTATTATAGATTTGGATGAAAAGTAAGTAGAATTTTCAATATTTCGCAACATGTACAGATCCTGTAATGTCAAGATGAAATACTTCTTCTTCTTCTATGTATTTCAAGCTCTTTGTTGATCGCACATAAGCTTATTGCGTGTTCTTAGCACTTCCACAGTTATTAATTGAGAGCTTTCGATGCCTGGACCATGTTTGCATTAGTATAATTGTGTGGCAAGTCCCAGGGAAGTTGAGACATTTTCCAACCCAAAAAATTCCTAGACCGGACCGGGAATTGAACCCAGCCAGCTCCAGCGTGGTGTTGCTTTTTAGCTGCGCCTTTACAGACTGAGCTAAAGGGAGGCCCCAACTAGTGATGGCTAAAATTCACGTTAATACAAAAAAAAATGGTTCTGTTATGTGGGCGTAGGAAGATGTTTTAAAATAATTTTGTTATTTTTATGTCAGCTTATTTTTTGAATGAAGTTTGTTTACCAAAATGCATTGTGTCATGCATGCATGTGCATTGTAAAAACTTGCTTCAACGCTGCAGTCCATTGCAAGAACTGCCATTACATTTTTGGTATGAACATATGCAGAGGATGTAATAAAGCCAACCTTACATTGTATGTAAGAGACATTTGTTTTGCGTTTAAAAACTGATAAACAACAGAAGATAGTTTAGTAAAAAATCGGAATATTTATATAAGTGTGAAACAGTTAGTGAAATTGATTACGTATACTTTCGTAATGATGCAATCACATTGTTTTGGTCATGAATAATATCATTCTTTTGGTGGCTTTCCATGCAATATCACTTCGACTGGATTGGTAGTTCTATTTAAAATTGACAATATCAACCTTTATGAGAAATAAGTGTCGCAATACTTTTGAAACACATCTTGAAAAATATGACAGATAATCAATTATCGTTTCGTGGAATATTTCACAACTCTAAGAGCATACAATGTTATCAATATGGTAGCCATACTCAAATTGATCAAATACTATTGCTTTGCAAAAAGAAACAATCACTGAAGCCCAGATTAAATCAACATCGCATATAAGAATGACATAATTATTTTTTTTCTATGGTTTTGTTTTCTGTCGATCTTGTTTTTTTCCGTGCTGAGCACCAATGTTACCGACGCCAGGAAGGCAGCTCCCACACCTGGACCCTACCTATCGACCCATCAACTCATGGACCGGGTACCAATGGCTTTACTTCCGTTCCGAAGGAAGGCGTGATCAGAGATGTTATGCCTTAGAACATCCCGGCGGCACCGGCTGGGATTGAACCCAGGTCTGCTGGGGTGAGAGGTAATCACGTAATCACACCACCGGCGCTGCTAATGACATATTTCGCATTATATTTAAATGAAATCGTATAGAATGCAAATTTCCGAGTTATATGCTATGAATCATTTATCCATGGTGCTGTATTACAATACTATTGTAAGACCATCGAATTACAAATTGAATCGGATGTGATGTCAAATCAACTCGTTTAAAAATAGATTAAAAATGTTCGCTCATATGGCGTTTTCTTTTGTACTTTTCTTGAATTTAGAACTTTCTTAACTTTTGTACGTATTGACCATTTTTGTGCATTGATTTGTTCGATTTAATTGCCTGTTTTATATATCAGTGTGCTGCTGGTAAGGATTTGACGGTTAAAATAAAGGTTGAGCACAAATATATCCGGCCACATTCAGCCAAATTTTTCAAAATTTCACAATGTTGTCAGGATAAGCTCATTTGTTTACATCATGGCTTCACCAGAGAGCACGTCGCGATTCAATCTTGCACGCTCGAAATGAAAATCCCGGTCTTTCCGCTCCTGGCAGTCTTCGATCAAATTCATGGGCAGGAATTTTACACCTCGGTTGACCGAAAAAGTGCTCCGAAAGAATGTAAAATCAAAAAAAGAAGTTGAAATTCCCCAAAAAGTTCCTTGAACCAGCAAATTTACCAAGAGGAGTGCCTACGGAAGTGTGACTACTGTCTTTTCTGGAGCAACTTGAGGTGGATTACCTATTCTGGCCGGACTTAGCAAACTGCCACTACTCAAATTCCACCAAATAGTGGTACAGCAAAAATGGCGTCACAGTGGTTTCCAAGGAGATGAATCCGGTCAATACTCTGGAACTGAGGCCAATTGAGGAATACTGGTAAATTGTGAAGCAAATACTGAAGCAAAGGAATGGAGCTGGAGAATTTCAAGCGTAAATGGAATTTGGCAGCCAAACAAGTGGGAACAGGGCTCGTGCAAAAGTCTATGGGCCGTGTACGAAAAAAAGTACGAGCAATAGCCAATGGTAAGAAAGAAGACCGGAACAATGGTCTTACAATAATTATGCTACTAATGATAGCTGTTACATTGAACTATGATTTTCGTGTCCGGATTTTTTCGTGTTCAACCTTTATGTATAGGTTCCCCTTAAACATTCCACCTAATTTCCCTTTTGGCTGATGTACGGCAAGTATAAATCTCGGAAACCCTATATTAACCTAAAACTGCAAAAACGACAATAACGGGCATGACCGATTCTAATCATGGTCTCCATCAGTAGTCCATTATTTAACGTAATTAATATTTCATTATTGGTTGAAACTATTGGTACAAATTAACATGCAATTTGTATAAAAAGTATATTCCAACTTTAAACCACAAAATTCTCATATTGCCAATGCTAGAACTGAAAAGTATCGAGCTCCATCTGCCAGCACAGGTGGCCTTGGCTCAGCCCTCATTCCAGTCCCAATCTCCCCACCATCACCTACTTTGATTGCGCTGGTGGTTGCTCGGTTAGAATCGTCACATGTGCACCACGTTCATATTCAACGACCCTTTGGTGAACCTTCCTTTCTCCTACCAGTAATGATTGGCACGTAGTCCGGAACTCGTTTAAAGATACGACCGCCAGCCCTCCTGGCACTGTCCGTCCTAGGAACGATGCGAGTAAAAAAAAACTTTTGTCCATCCACCCATCGCTTATCGTCTCACACTGCCCACCGACATCATCAAACTTTTTTTTCCCCTGACACGACTTCCTCTGCCGGCTTTCTTCCAGCCAGCCAACAGCGGCAGACCGTCAGTGTCGTCCGATTTCTTCCCGTGCAGCAGCAGCTCAAGAACGGGAGCGAGCTTCCTGAGGCTAACCACATATTTCCTTGTGGAAAAGCAGCCCCCGGCTCGCTACCAAGCAAAAGCACAAGGCAAGGAAAACTTCAACTCTTTAGGAAAGAATTTTCTTGTTTTTAACTTTACCCCCGCACGGTCCCTCTTTTCCATCTTTCTCCTTCGGCTGCAGGGTGGGGACAAGCGTCCGATTCGCTTGTCAAAAAGCGAATCCAAGTAAGCTATGCGGTGGGTGAGAGTTTTCCATTTTATTATTTTTTTTTTCTCTGTATTTTGGTGAAATAGTTTCGAATTTTTCCATCTATTTTATTTACTGGGCCCGGACCGCCGATGGATTTTTGCTGACTACGCGATGGACTTTCCCAACTCCCAGCAATATTTGTTTTTTACGGGAAGAAAGGAAGTTCGTGGGCTGGTGGAATGTGTTTGGTGGACAATTTTGCTTCCGATTTCGAAAGTTTCCTGGAAACGGAATCAAGCGCTCATTCGTTCATAATTTATTTCGACAATTATTCGCTGAATTTGTCATTTTTTTTCAGGGTGCTTTGTTTACACGCCCCCACAGTAGGTAGGCACAGGAAAGAGAATAAGAGATTTTTTTAATCTTGGCTGTCGGCGCAGGGCAAATGTTTGTCTTACTCTTTTGTTGTCGATTTGTGACTTTTTTTTTCAAGAGTCCCTAAAATATGGAATGGTAAAGCGCAGATTGAAAAGGAAGAGAAAGCAAGCCTTGGAAAATTGGGTACCCAATGCGAATAAATTATTAAGCAAAGTGGACACAAGGCGCATGGAGGCCTTTGTTTGGTTTTCACGAACTGGGAATTAATTGCTTTATTTTTTTATTTTTGCAATGCACAGCACCCGTAATGAAGATTACTGTTAATAGAAAAGGAGGTTTCTCAGGTTTGCTGCGTTACTTGGATGACTTTTAAATTTGTTGGGTTCAGTTTTAGATTTTTGTGGCACTTCTTAGAACTTTAATTTAGTCGATATTAATTTTTGGGTTGTTTTTAAGCAACATCCGGACTTATTATAAACATAATATAAATTAAATGCTGAAAAGTATATACGTCGATATCAACCAGCTTAGGGCGCAATTTTCTTTGATGAATTTCTGAAAAATCCAAAAGCAATCCAAGCTCGCGACATTTTGTGTAAAATAGCAGAAGGAATAGAATGACGTGAGCTTTTGTAATATTAAATTTTGAATTTATCGAAAATGCTTCAAAGTAAGTTGAACCTTAATGTTTTCCCGTCTACATTACGTACATATGTTCAAGGGTCAAGGGTAAACATATGTGAAAACTGAATTTCATTTGTTTTGGGTCGTAATTGACTACTTTGGAATAGAATATATAAGAGATGGATTTCAATTAAACTTGAATCCAATTTGCATCAAAAAGTTTAATGAACCAACAAGGTAAACAAAATTGTCATTAGTCACTCCCCCGGATAGATATGAACACATTTATTTATTTTATTGTTACCCCAACTGGGGAGTTTGGTAAAATAGATGATCAACCCGATTCGTACCTTCCTCAAAGTTGACCTTTGCTCGCTTTCTACTCTCTATTTACAATTTTTGCACCCCCGTACTCTAACGGAACTATCAACTCAACTCAACCGTCTTCTCCTCATCGATTGTAATGATCACTTTAAGTCTGATTTTTAACGAAAAGTATCTCCAACTATATATTGTTATAATTTTTGCATTAGTTACAGCAAATATTGTAAACAAAATTAAAAAAAAAACAAAACAAAATTGCGTTTTTCTTGGTAAACCTGTACTAATGTTTAAACCACGTTGATATTTCATTTAATTTTATTACCATTCGTTTCAATTTTTAAATCGATGTTGGTCGTACAGAAAACTATCGAGAGGTGCTTAGATGATAGGTTTTCTTTGAAATGTTTAAAAAATTCTACTGCCTTAAGATTCATAATATTTTTTTTTTGTTTATCAATTTCAAATATCAGAACCTAAATATCGCTTTATAGCTTAAGGGAAAAGTTACCAACTCGAAAAATTTCGATTTTGTTAATGTTGGAAATTTTATAAAAATCAAAACGTGCTAGATTTTTTTTTCAGTCGGTAAGCTTCCTCTTAATTTAATAATTATTTTGTTTTCTAAGCAACAGGATATGTTTTGAGTGGTCTTCAATTTGAAAAAAATGTATTAATTATTCAGGATTACTTGTTTTTTTTTAATTATTCAGGATTACTTGTTTTCAAACTTATTTTTTTAAGAAAGTTCATAGTGTATTCCTCTGAAAAAAAAAATACTCCTAAGCACTATTTGATGTATCAAACGATGTCAGTTTATTAGCATCATCATTTTAATTGGATCGCATTTTCCTGAGGCATTCATCTCATTGTAAAATTTCATTATTTACCACTAAAGTTGTGCTACATTGTTAAAAACATGCGAATCACTTAAATACTACGAACCTAAAAGCCGTAGCATCTGTCGCAAAACCTGAATTGTATTCGCACTACCGAATGGCTTCCATTTACTGAAGCCGTTCTACCAATTCACTCAAAATTCGATTAAACGTTCGCTTTATCAGCCCCCGGTGCGGAGTAAATTGAGCTCAAATGAGCACAGCATTTCCCCAGCATAACTGATTCAGAGCATGGCAGCCCAGTCTACCATCTGGACCACATTCATTAAATCATTTTCGAAACACCACTTATGTTGCCCGTAACCTACGGATCTGTGTTGGGAATTCTGCCGAAGTATTTCAAAAACCCCGAATCAAATTACTTCCTCGTAGGTGAATTTCATATTCAGATCCAACCACAACATCCTCCTTCGGGCAGCAAATTACCCTCGACAATACCGGTCGCCATCGAACTAGATTGGCAGATAGGTACACAATTCAATTCAAATTAAACCATGTCTACGGGCAAACCGTTCCTCTGCAAATCTGTGCCAGAAGAGCGAGAAAAAAACCCAGATGTCATGACATTGTCAAATTCAGCCGAAATCACTTGAATTATTCACCGAAGAACGTTAACAAGTTCATTCCAGGCCACCACACCGCCAGTCTGAGTATGCCTGAGCGAAAGCAATCGCAGCAACGCTCGATTCCAAGTAATACGACATAGTAGGCAAACCATCTGGTTCGCTTCTCTGTGGAAACGACATCCACACAGCCTGCTGCACCACCCTCCTGCTACTTTGCTTCATGCAAAAACCTCATCCAAAACCAACAATCAAGGAAGGCGAGACTTTAAGACACAATTTGTTAGTATATTGTAAACAGAATTATAGATATTGGTCAAACACTCACTTTCTGATTAGGCTTGCACATTAATCCTCGCTAAGATGAGGCGCGCACATACAGACACAATTCATTCCTCCAGCCCGGTTGCTCCTGCTGCTACTGCTACTCTTAAAGTTTCTCCTACTTTTGTACTTTTTCCGTGCTGTTTTATTTTTTTTTTCGGAATTTACCTCACAGTTCAGAACACTCGGTGCGGGTGCTGATAACACGTACGCTCTTACTCTTCTTCGTTCTTCGCCTTTTTAGGGTTTTGCCAATTTTCACAAATCTCACAAGTTTTTCCCTGCTTCTTCACGATGGGGGCGCGCTATCATTTTCTTCGGTTTTCGCCCTTATCTACACAGCCCCATCACACGCCCGGGAGATCCTTTGCATCTCCGTTCTCCTCACCGTCGTCAGTAGCCGCCTGAGGGAGCACTAATCACTTATCGCGTATCGATCACACTCGGAATTCACCGAAGCAGAGAGTACACCTCAGTTGACATTAAATAATCATTGCCTAGGCCCACTTGGATTCATCTCGTTCGTTCGGTTTGGCACTGCTCCTCAGCACTCACTCTGCTCACGAACTTTCTGCCTTCCTTCGCTTTTCTTCACGCCAAGGAGGCACAATTTTCATTGATTTTCGGGCTGTTTTGCTCCTGGCACACTGTGTTTTTCATTATAACACACAAACTCACACTTTTCTGGCTCCTAGGAGCCTCCGCCTGAGTGCGCTGGTATGTTCTTTTCTTCGCCCTCCTCCGTACACTTTATGAATGAACACCAGTGCAGGCTGGGAAACTCTACGCGGAAAAGCACTAGGAACACAAGGATGGTAGCGCAACAAACCGAATCAGAATCAAAACGTACGCGAACGCGAACCGCGGATTGCCGAGGAAAAAAACAGAGACTTAATGCTGCTGTTTTGTGCTCATGATTTCTATGCTGCTGCTGCTAGTTCTTTCATTGGGCGGCACAAAACAAGAAACGACATAAAACACACACGAGCCTCACACACGATTACGGAGCAGTCGAGACTTTTGCCTTCCACACTCGGGAAGTGTACGATGCAAACTAAATAAAGCACGAAGCGAGTGAAAATAAACAGCGAAAGGAGACGTTCGCCTTAAGATTTTCGATCGGCTTGAGAACGCGAGAGGCGACACGACGAGAGCATATTTTCGCCCACTTCTCACCCAAACATAGCAGGCTATGCTGCTGCACAGAGCTATGTAGCTGGGCGCCCTATCAGGCGAAACGTTCTCTTTTGCAGTGGGTGATAAAATAACGAACTCTCCCGCATTGATTGCTGAGAGCGTTCTAGGCAAGAGCGAGAGAAAGAGAGCACAAGTGAGTCATTCGTATTTTCGCCCGCAGCGTTCGGCTCGCTCTCGGCCCACATTCGGCTACCGCAGCTGAACGGTGAAAATTCTCTCACGCCGCCGCTGGGAAATCAATTTTCTAATAAAACACACATTTATGTTCGATTGAGATTTTTCCTTCTGCAGCATTTTACGAAAAATTGCAAATCGTCGGCGAGCTGTGATTGATATTTTTTGCATCAACATACAAGAGTTTTATTCAGAAAAATCAGTGGAACAGTAGTTTCCATCGCTCCGAAATCGCTCAAATTGTGTCAAATTTTATCCTACATTTTCCAAATCCCCAAGTTGCCTTTGGTTCGTCCTTTCTTTCCTCAACCTCCTTTCTCCCTGCCAACCGCTCCCGTCTTACTCATTTTTCACCAGAATCGAGTCTTCCTGTGTCGAGGCGAAAATTCCTTCATGCGAGCGATTCATTTTCATGAAAATCTGCCATTCTCAGTCGAAGAAGCCAGGAAAAATATTGCCACTCACACACAGAAAAAAAGCGACGCACATTCACTCCTACACAGTTCCACACAGACACGCAGAAGACAGACTGTGCTGAGAGCGGATTGTGAAAAATCCCTCTAATCGTAGCATCCCGACGGTGACGACGAGTACGCTTTTGACTCCCTCGACTTGTCCCGTGTTTCTTTGTGTGTGTGACCCACACACACACATACACGTGCACGTAATGACTCTATGCGATGAGAAAACTCTGCGGGGCGATTTTCCTATTGTCCGTTCCATTCCGTCCTGAACCGTCTCCACGTCTAGGCAAGGGAGGAAAAGCGAAAATCCTCAAGTGTTAACTGCACAAATCTCTCTTTGCTTCTCTCCTCGACGTGGCCGTCTTGGTCGGTTGTCTTTGCTATACCTAAAATTGCCCAAGGAGGCATCAAAGGAGCTCGTTGAAAAAAAAAAGAATCTACCTACCGACTACTTGGATCGCGCGACTGAAGCGGCAGCAGCAGAGAGGCTTAGAGATCTTTTCCGAGTCAAAAGGTAAACCCAGTAGTCGGTTGATGATGATGCTGATGCTGATGCCGGCGATGATGATGATGATGATGGTGATGATGTCCTGTGTCCTGCTCCCGGTGGTGGCGCGAGGGATGGGAGGAATTTTTCTTTATATATTTTTTTTTTGGCGAATGGGAGAAGAACGGAAAGAGGAAGTAGCCCCCGGAGGTGTTTTACAGACTAAGCCAACCATAGACAGACGGTGAGTGAACTGCGAGGACGAGGAAGATGTGCGCTCGGTTGCGGGAAAGTTTTATTTTGATATCATTCTCGTCCTATCACTGACTCGGGCTCCGTTCGCTCGCTGTTGGGGATGGACGGTTCTCAAATCGACCGAGAGGAATTTTTGAATTTTTTATTTGTGGATTAAAAATTAACTTTGACTACTGGTTTTACTAGCTCGTTTTGTGTTATTGTTCTCGAAATTACAGCTTATTGGCCGTGGCTTGATGGGCAGGGTGATTGGAGGGTATCCTGTATTTAACATTTGCAACACCGATCAATTAGCTTTTGGAATTGATATTCTGGTGAATGAAATGGATGTTGCATTTTAACAGTGATGGTTGAAATTGGTATTTCAGTTTAAGAATGCTATATGGATGTTGTGATCAATTATTGAATATATTGAATAGCCACTAACATTATAAATATGTATGGTTTTGTAAGCGATTGAACAATAAATCGTATGCTGAGATGTTTTGCGAAGATTTGGTACTAAACTAATAAGATTGCGGTTCAATTACCGAGAGACTATATTTTTTTAATTCCGTAGGTTAAAAAAAATCAATGTTTGCTTTGGTTCTGCAACTCAAGCTTTAAGCTAAGACTGTGTTCCAATTGATGAATTTTCACCTAAAAAATGACCGACAAGGAATCAATATTGACACACACCTACTCGAAAATCAGTCGATCAGCAACAATAGAGCGAACAGAACAATTAATTTTGCCATGTTAATTTTAAGTGAAGTTTCACCAAATGACACAAAAACACACTTAAAAAAATTTCATGTAAATTTAGGTGCTCTGAGTCTTACATATGGGTCATTACAAGTGGGTACAGAATTTAAAAAAAGTTGTGGTCGATGGCACCGATTTGAGCCAAACTTGGCCAAAACGCTTATTTTGGCATTCTGAACAAACACTTTTTTTTATTTTGCTCTTAAGTGTCTTGATCCTTCTGGGCTACAACCCTGGTTTTTCGAGATTTTTAAAAATTTCAACTTTCAGAAGAGATTTCTCCTCAACCAAATATGCTATTCGTGAATTTGAAGGTTTTTTTAATGTAAGTTCAAACAGGTTTACACACATTCTGTTTTTGTTATAGTAACTACAATATCAAAATTGTTAAAAAATTACCTATTTTCACCATGGGCGGAATTTTTCAATTCTTAATTATTATTATTTAACTTTATTAATGAGGCTTTCAGTCTTGGGCTGGTTCGCCTCCAGGTAACTTCAATTCTTAATATATTTTTGCACAAATTTTCACCACACTTTGGAAAACTCTTCTACTAGATGTAGTTTTTGAGATATGACCAGATGAGTGAGTGGTAGCTTTAAGCTTTTCTTGTGGAAAATCAATGCTATTTTTTTTTCTTGAATTCCTTCATGCCGATGGCACAATAATATTGTTATGTTATTTTTAACCCTGTCTATGATTTTTTTTCTAAGCATCTGAGTGAAAAAAAAAAATGCGAAGCTTCCAGTAAAATCTCAAGTCAAACCCTGAAGTTTAAAATTCTCTGAACATCTTCGAAGTGCCTTGAACTTATAAAAAAATCCCAACACTTCTACCAAATTTTTTCAAAGTTCTTTGAGCTTCGACAAAGTTCTCTGATTTTCTATTAAAATCGCTGCACTTCTAAAAAGTTCTCTGATTTTTTAGAATTTAGTTGATTTTCGCGAAGTTCTTTGAAGTCCTAGTAAAGTTTCCTGACTGTCCACGGAATTTGTTAATGAAGGTCAATTAAACTTTTATGAAGTACCCTGAAGTTTAATTTTTTTTATAAGTTTCTTAAAATGAAACAAAGTGTTCTAAACTGCATCGAAGATTCTCAATCTTGTACAAGGTTCCCAGTTCTACAAGGTTTTCCAAGAATGTTTACAAAGCACTCTGAATTTGAATTACAAAGCACTCTGAGCCTACCCAAATAAAAGAACTAGATAAAAAATAAAAAATAAAATCTGTGAAGCTCTATGAAGATCCCGGAATTAATATAAAATTTTCTCTCAGTTGAACAAAATCCTTGAAGTTTTAAAAAGTCTAATGAACTGTTAGAAAAATCTCTGAGCTTCATTGAAGCTACCCTTCTACAAAATTCAGATATATCTGAAGAATGGTAGGATAGTTCTTACCCATACAATTGACTCTCGGTCCGGATCCTATGGTCACCCTGACTATTTCTTTTGGACTTCTGTAGAGGTTCATCCCCCAGAAGGCATAAGGACAAAGAGAGTCTCGTCAATAATACAATCTCTTATTATGATTGGGGACAATTTCGCTGGAAAATAACACTGACAAAAAATCCCTTTCTCCCTTACTTTGAAGTAAACAAAGAAGTCAACCTTGGCAACGATTAGCAAAGTATCAGCACAAAACAGTGATGCCGTTTTATATTATATTTGGTGTCATACTTGCCATCGTGGGCCATGACGTGCCGATCAGTGTGCCACAATGTGTTTCGACACAGTGTGCAGAGTTGATTACCCCTTGATGGCGTAACTAAATGCTTGTT
Source organism: Ochlerotatus camptorhynchus (assembly GCF_037179485.1). Taxonomy (NCBI): domain Eukaryota; kingdom Metazoa; phylum Arthropoda; class Insecta; order Diptera; family Culicidae; genus Ochlerotatus; species Ochlerotatus camptorhynchus. The sequence continues at coordinate 1,455,624 of NW_027040929.1, forward strand.
AGCAAAGCGGTGGCTTCCCGGAAGATAAGATCTTGAAATTTCTCCAAAGCTCTCGGAGCTTATCTCAAGCTCTTGGAACTTCGCGAAAGTGTTATGAGCTTTGCTTGATTAAGTGATGCGAACTGTGCTGAAATATAAGACACTTTACTGATATTTTTGAAACTTCGTTGAAATTTTTTGAATTTCACTGAAATTTTCGGAGCTTATTTTAAGCTGTTCATGCTTCGATGAAGCTTCGCAAAATTTATTGAAACTTTACTGAACATATTTGAACATTGAAGAAGATTTTCGAAATTTTTGTTAAGCTATAAGAACTTTGATGATGTTTCTGAAACATTGCTAAAATTTTTGAAATTTTTCTGATGTGTTTGGATCTTTGCAGACATGTTTGATTCTTTGCTGAAGTTTTTGGAACTTTGCTGACGCTCTTGAATCATAGCTGAATTTTTTTGGTGCTAACCACAAGTGTTTGAACGTCTCCAAAATACTCGGTTTATCTCTGAATTTCTCCGAGCTTATCTCAAGTTCTTAGATCTACGCTGTTTTGAATTTTGCTGAAATTTAAGGATCTTCGCTGATTTTTTTTTTAGGCTTTGGTGAAGTTTCCGAAACTTTGGAGCTTTTTCTCAACTCTTCAGATTTCGCTTAAGCTCTTGAACCTTCACTGAATTTAGAGGATCTTTGCTTAACATATTTAAACTTTGGTGACAATATACGAACTTGGCTAAACTGTTGCTAACAACTCTGAAATTTTTGTAACTTCGGAAGTTTTTGGAACTTTGATGTCATTTTGGAACTTTGTTGACGATTTTGGGATTTCGCTTAATTTTTTGAACTTTCCTTGAAGATTCGAGCTTATCATGGGAATTCAAACACTATGATTATTTCAGCTGAACAGCTGAACATTCGGTAAACAGCTCGGCGTTTTTCACAGTTTTCCTGTAATTTTTCACAGAATATCAGTGAAAAATTACACGAAAGCTGAAGCATCATCGGAAACAGTGAACGATCAGCTTATGAGATTTCGACAAAATTTCTCAGAAATCTGTGAAATAATCTTAGCGTGTATTCAACGTTGTTGGAACTTTTCCAAGATTTTCGGAGAAGATTCTAGAACTTCTGTGAAATTTCAAAAGTTAAGTGCAGAACCTAGTGGCGCCGGTGGTGTAGAGGTAAGCGTAATTACCTCTCACCCCAGCAGACCTGGGTTCAATCCCAGTCGGTGCCGCCGGGATGTTCGTAAGGGAAGTAAAGCCGTTGGTCCTCGGTTCATGAGTTGATGGGTCGATAGGCAGGGTCCAGGTGTGGGAGCTGCCTCCCTGGCGTCGGTAGCATTGGTGCTCAGCACGGAAAACAAGATCGACGGAAAACAAATCAAGGAAAAAAAGTTGCAAAACCGTCAGCAAAGTTCCAAAAGTTTGTACAAAGTGTCAAAAACTGGATAGAAGTTTCAAACTTTTGAGCTAAGATCTAAAAACGTAATCACAGTTTCAACAATTTTAGCAAAGTTTATATATCTTCAGCAAAAAGCCCCGCTTTTCTCCGATTCGCAACATTCGGAAGATCCTCTTGGGTTGTAAAGCGCAGATATTTCTCACTAAAGCTGCTATCAACTGTTTGGCAGAATCCCCTAAGACATACAAAGTACTTACATTGGCAACTTGGTATCAACAACCGGTGTGAATGCGAGTCGCTAAATAAAATAGCAGCGCTAGGTGTTATCATAAAAGACCCATCTTGAAACGTACTGGTAGGCTTGGTCTAAGCGCACACTATGATTAGATGCTCTAGTTTTTGGCCGCACTATACAGTCATGAAATAATGCAAAAAATCAACAAAATTCTGTATATTTTGGATAAATATCACGAAACAAACTGTCCGATTGTTAGCCGTTTGGCATTGGAAGATACAGTATTTGGAAATCAAATGAATGCTTCTGACTTGAGGAATTATGAATTGAAATATTGCATTCTAACTCAATAGATGTATCTCTACTGAAATTCAGGCACTCAAAGCCACATGTACCCATTATAACTTGTCATTAGCTACAATTCCCTTGTGGATCAAACACTACTAGGGCCAAAACTTGCTCACCTATCCTAGTTTAAACGGAATCCCTGAAACCCTGAACCCTGAGTCCCGGGATGTCCTCCAACCCGGGAAACAACAACAAGGATAAAGATTAAGTGTCAGAGGGACTCGAAGAGAAGATGCTAGGATGATCGGAGGGGCCAAAATAACAGTGGAGAGAAGGATAGCGGAAAACAAGCCGAGAAATAGCAGTTAATGTTCAAGTATCAGAACTGCATCTGCACATTTACAGCCTTTTTGTTTTTTTTCTCTCAGATATTTACAGACTTTTGTAATCAAGTGAAAATTTGGTTACACTGTTTTCCATCTTTAATTAAATTACACGTGCGATGCATTTTGCAACACGCATTAGAAATTCGCACGTTTTCAAATCCACCACACGAACGAGCTGTCACTGTTATAGAGATTAGTGACGTTTAACTAGAAATACTCAGAGGGAGAGATAGGCGGAGAAAACAAAATACCATTCGGCAGCAAGGATTTGTACCAAAATTATCTTGCAACCCTTGCTAGAAGCTAGCATTTCACATGACTTTTATTTTTGATTTGATTTACGTGCAAAATAATAATTGATTGCATCTCAATATATTGCACATTTCTTGGTGCCACTAATTAACCAACAAAGATCAATTAATCGATAGAGTTAGAATATTGTTTTTGATTCCAAAAACTAGTTGAATTTGAGAAGCACACGAAACATAAAGGTGATTGAATTTCTGTTCGATTGCAATACTCTCAAATTTATTCTAGTGAGAATAAGAAATCCTCGGAAAAATTCTATTGGGAATGTTCGATTGGCTCAGATTTAGACAGTTCATTTGGCTCAAACCATTCGCTCCGCCCATCTCTCCCTCTGAGTATTTCTAGTTTAACGTACGCACACTAGCGGGTGGATCGGTGTGTAAAGTTGTTTATTATTTTACTGCAGTTTTAGTGATGAACAAAGCACCAATTTTCGCCGTTTTGTACCTGAATAAGAGTCGTAAAAATGTTGAAATAATCGAGAAAAATTAAAGGGAACCCGAGAGGAAACCCCATAACGAACTTTTTCAAAAGATCAGGTAAGCTATAAGCTAAGGAAAATCAAAATAAATAATTGCACTAATCATTATGCAGAGATTCATGTGATTTGAGGTATCGCACGATGCATTTTGGCGCATGTAAGTATCTGTCCACTTCCCGGGGACCCATCTGAAAGAGGCCATTGGGTCTGAATATGTCCACCATTAATCTTATAGTAAAATTCGAATGTGATTTAGGTGTCGCATGATGAGTTTTTGAATATCAATCTTTTACGAATTCCCTAGTGGAATCTTGTATTCACATTTTTGTTCATATCTTCGGAACCATAATTGCGATCGGGAAAAACATCAATAGCGATCTATTGGGATCTCAAACCTATCTTCTAGAATTTGTTCCACTCAAATTGGTCCAGCCATCTCTGCGAAAATTGAGTGAGTTACACTCATATGAACATACAGAAACATTTCCGATCCCGTTGAGATGAGTGTATTGCTATATGCCATTCGATTCTCCGGTTCTTGGAACGAAATTGTGTTTTTCAAGTGATATCAAGCCTTTCGGTACCATTTGATGTACGAGAAAGGCAAAAAGGTTGGTATCAGCAAATTATGTTAAAGTTAGCCAAGTTTTTCTTTCCCAGGTGTGTAATTATTTTGCAAAATATAATAAATATGTTGCTTGATATATCTTATTTTAAAACTGTATTTATAAAATCGTTACAACAGTGTTAGTGATTAGCACCAATTCATCATACTTGGCTTCGTTGTACAGTACTCTCTATTTCTCGATGATCTTTATATCGATAGTCCTTCCTATCTGAATTGTTTTAGCAACCCTGATCAGTGCTGCAAAATCTCTACTCAATTGAGCTAACAGTCACAGTCAAGGTAAACCATGTCAATTGTCAATGACAATGCTGTCAGTGACGAATATGTGTAGATTTTTCATTAACTGTGGAGCCGTTAAAGTAAACAAGCATCTACGTCCTGAACTACTTGGATACCAAATATGTGTCACAGAATGCACGAAATTACACTTTTTGGTGAATCTTTATCATTGACGAAAAAATTAATGAGATTTTGACGAAGGTTTTGAGGATCAAGTCTGTCAGTGACTAAGTGAAGTCTGTCAATGCCAGTGACAAATCTCAACACTGACCGTGATCCTGATTCATCAACACTTTTTGAGCACGAAGTGTTTAGAATCGTATAAATAAGCTTATAAATTGCTCTTTTGATTGTCGAATTCTCCATATTAAGGCGGTGGAAAGTTGAATGGATCACTAAGATGTACTCGTTCCCGCGCTGCTGGCATGCAAAAGGACCAGTGCTAAGTAACTAACGGATTTTCACACTACATGGCATATACGATCGACTCAAATTTAAGTTTTAATTACTCAAGCTCTAGAAAACGTAATATACTACACGCTATGTCTCATGGCACTTTTTTGCAACATTCATGTACCTCAGATTTTTCTTCACATGATGTTAGTGTTTATCATAACAATCAAATCTGTGATGGTTTTAAAATATTTCATCTCGGGTTTTTTGTGAAAACGTGTTTTGAAGTTTACAGAGCCGATTATGAAGACGTATATGGACTATGAATTGAAAAATAATGCAGTTAAATAAGGTTCAAAAGTTGATTGAATTAATCCAAATGGCATTAAAGAAGTTCTCTTTATAACTAAGATCCATATTGATTATGAAGACTGTGGTGATCTATAATCTGAGTCTTTATATATACTGCATGCATTATACTAGTGTTCTCTCTATGGGGAGAATATAGCTACCATCCAATGGGCCACTCGTCATTCCATTGTACGGACTGCGCTACATTGGACGTACATACTCGGCATCACAACGACTTTGCGCAAAATCATTTTATATGTGTTGGTAGCACAACATGTCATTTAATTTCTCTTCCCTCATAGGAGTAAAAGAGAAAAAAACGATCAGCACATTCCGTGACAGCCACGTAATCATAGTAGGCATTGATTTTCGTCCTGTTTCGAGTGTTTTTTTAACGATGTATCGTGTAGAAAATTTTGTAGAAGAAAAATTAGATAGTTCGCTTGATGTGCTTCGAAAAAGCGACACTGTAAAAAAAAATCATGCCACTTTAGTAGCGAATAGTTCGTTGAAAGATTTTTACCGGAGTTCAATAAAGGATATGGCAGGTATCCGAAAGTTTTGTGTCCCGTAATTTTTAGGTGGCGAAGGTGGCAATTGTCACCAAAACATCCTGAGGGGTGAAGAATTTGCTTGGATTTTTAAAAATAAATAGAGATGTTTGACTCAACAGCGAGATAGAAAATAAATTCTGACAACCATGACGAATTTGTTTGAAAATCGTCTATCTGATAATGTCGATAATAAAGAAATGAAACTCACATGATATTAGCTACTCTTGCTCAGTGAATTTTGGTTGCCCTCACTTTAAATCACTACAGAATTGCAATGAAGCAGTTCCCATATTTTGTGTAAGGAAACTTTCAGGAAGGTTCAGTGACTTTCTAGTAAATTCTGCGAACTATACGGAACTGTAATGAATTTAAGGAAAGTTCTGCAAACTTTAAAGAAGTTCCTCGAAAGAAGTAGAGAAATTCAACAACTTTCAGAGACGTTCATTGAACTTCAAGGAAGCTCTACAAACTTCAGGAAAAATCTTCAAACTGGTAAGATGTGCTTCGATCTTCAGAGGAGAAGTTATATAAACTTCAGGAAAATTCTGCGAACTTCAGGGACGTTTTGTGAACTTCAGGGGAGTTCAATGTCTTCCTGGTAAGTTCAATCAATTTCAAGAGAGTTCTGTGAACTATAGCAACATTATATGAATTTCAATGATGCTCTATAAAAAGTTCTTTAAACGTAAGGAAAATTTTGCAAACTTTAGGATGGTCTGTGAACTACAGGGAACATTTAATAACATAAGGAAAGTACTGTGAACTTTAAGAAATATCTGAGAATTCCAGGAAAAAAAATGGCAAACTCAGAGACGTTCAAAAATCATCAGGAACGTGTGAAGAATGTCATCGAAGTTCAACTAAATCAAGGAAAAACTTATGAACAGGTATTTGAATTTGAATGTAACTTCTATAAGCTGTCTCATTGGTGGAACAACTCCCACTCCATGTCTTAGAAAACAGATATAATAGAGAGAATTTTATGCTTCCCTTGGGAAAAGGATCCAGGGCATGAGCTAATCAATCAATGTTTTTCAATACAACTTTTGACTGCTTTAATTCCTTTTTGAATCATGTTCAGCTGAATTTGTTCCGATCCGTAACAGTTTTGTATCGTCAATAATTCATATACGCCTTCAAAAACGGCTAAGTTACTTCAAAATACTTTTTCTCAAAAATCTCAAGATGAACTATTTTAAAACCCTCACAGATTTGATTGTTAGGATCAATACTAACTTCCTGTGAAGAAAAAACTGAGGTACATGAAGGTTGCAAAAAAGTGCCTTCATACATAGCGTGTACTAGTAGACTGAGTAAAATTTTCTGAGCTTCATAAATCTTTTCGAATATGACAAAAAATCTACTCATTCAAGAAGTATACACTCAAATAATAAATCACATATCCAATGGAAAATATTCCTTCGAATTTCACATAACGTTCATGTGATATCATAATTGAGAATTGAACCACAAAATCACATAAACCTTATATGTCAAATGAAATTTAAGTGATTTATCATATAGAACTCATGTGATCACATGAATGTTATGTGAAATTCAGATAGATATCATTGGTTTTGTAATGTAATGTGCATTCCCAATCGAAACTACATGAAAACTTTTTTCCGTGCACTAATTTCATATGTACATCGAGATGTTGCTCATATTAGAAAACAAATGCCTCTAAAATCTCGTAAAGTTTTACTCAGTCCATGAGATAACTACGTTTTCAAGTATATGAGCAGTGTTAGCAAAATCATCAATCAAGTAATATTGTTCCGCTCTCATACACTCTCAATATCACGCGTGATATTGGAACAAAATATCATGCTTGATATTGATTCTACAAGCTCCTTTGCTTTTGCGAGACTATTCACAAGGTGCAAAAATCAAGCGGAGAGTTGACTAGTTCCGTTGCACATCGGTTTCTTAGAAAGAGAAAAAAATATAGTTTGCTATTTCTTTTTAATCTTCACCGATGGCAGACGCGAAGGGACTGCTGCAAGCCGTCATGGAAGTTTCGGTCGCATTCGGGTGTAAAGCAAAAATTATCAAACTCAATCTTACCACAGTTTGGTGAGATTTGCAGTTGGTGAGTTTTGTTAGCATGAAATTCAGAGCTGCAATATCACAGCTTGCAAATCAATCGCAGATGTTTGTTCGTTGATTGTTGTCTGCGAAAATCAAGCATGATCTTGGGCATTGGTGAGATATGATTTTTTGATATTTTTCCAACACTGAATATGCGTGAACTAACCGGGAGTCGTGTAATCGTAATTTATCTTTTTAATGAATTGATTTTAACGTATATAAGTGGATGCATTCCCAACTCAAATTAGGTTCAATTCGTTAAAAGCAGGTCTGTTTTGCTCGAGCATGACTTTTCTGACATTTAAAATTTTGCATATATTTCATAACCGCTTGCCGTTACTGACCATCCAGTATTATGTTTCTCGAATGTCGTCTGCCATTTTGTCATGATAAAGACAATTTTGATTCTCTGGATAAAGCAATTGCCAATGCCACCATTATCCCTTCTATTCTAACAAACAGAAAAAAAATACTTTCGAAAGGCTTGTATCAAACAACAAAGCTTCAAACTCTAGACGCAGGTCAAATTTTAGGCTAATCCACACCATAATAAATGCCTCCTACCAAATTCAACTTTTTCACAAAACTATTCCATTTCAACCCTCCAAAGAACTACTGTCCCAATTATCAAAAACCCCACTCACATCCCATCCCAAATCCGAGCCCTTGCAAACATTACCTCAATTAGGTAGCCCGATGTTAAATTATTACCGGCAAAAACCAACCACCACTCGAATTAACATTTTCCTTTTCTCGGGCGAAATCGTGGGCGGGGAGATGCCAGGACAACGACAACGTGAAACGAAAGAACCTTAAAAAAAAACCCGAAGCGAAAGCAAGAAAAATACTTTCTTCAATATAAGCACAATAAAATCCAACTTCAAATGGCAACCCCAGGTCTATAAAATGCAGGTTCGTTCGGGTACCTGTTCGACTACTCCCAGCAGCTGCCGTCAGCCAGTAGTGGGAACCGTTGGAGCGTTTCACACATGGATCGTTATTTTACTTTTCACTCTCTTTTCTCGAATTCCATCGGTCCCCAACCTCCGCCTCCCTTCCACTGACTGTCAGAGGGTTGTACAATTCCATTCGAATCCCCCTCGACACCATCCCCCACCCTATTCGAGCATGTCGTCGTTGACGTACCAAAACGGGAAAAGGACTCCCGCATCCCTCGGAATCGGGATCACTTCGTCCTTTGGTGCAGAAGCTGCAGAACACACGTTTTTCGCCGGTCGTCGTCTCCGTTTGATGGCTTCCACCTGCCATCCGGAGACTTTTGAGGGGGGCTAGGCAGGTATTTTTGCGTCCTTTTCCGTCTCTTTTAAATACGTTTGAATTTAGGTTTAATCTTATTGTGGATTTTTCCTCACCAACCCCTCTCCTAAGGGTGGTTTAAATTCAAGTTATTGCGTGAATAACTGCAGTGAAAAGGAGCAATTCTCGCTGAAACCAGGCGTTTTTCGAAGTTCTTAAATGTTGGATGATTATAATGCATGACTCTTGCATATGATTGCATACCATTCGAAAAGGAAACGTCATATTTGATTTTCTTAAAGAAACAAGTTTTTCATAAGCTTAACTCCCACCAAATCAGAAACTAAGCACGCCATTTGAAAGTTAGATTTTTTCCTATAATATGCTTATTAAATTAATATGGAACTAGAAGAAAAAGTAATGCAATTTGTGATGATTCGATTTATATTCTTCTATTTTCTTACAAAAAAACGAAATGCTCCATCATAATTTGATATGTATCTTATAAGAAACAGTCTCAGCTTTCTATGTTTCTTAAACTACTCGAGTCCCTATTTAACGAGGGCTCCATCGATTCAACAATCTGTAGAACGAATATTCAATGTTCATAACTAGATCAATATCATCAAACAAGTTCGGAAGAAATGGTTTTTAAGCACCTCGTACAAGAAGTGGCCGGTTTCAGCGAGAATTGCTCAAGGGAGAAAAAAAAAAAAACTGAATTTTCTTCGTTCGCTGTCGCCGGTAACCGATCATAATTCGGCAAGGGAAAAAAGCAACGCATTAATATGTGAGAAAATTCGATTATATTTAGCATATGTAGCATAGAAGCATAGCAGGCTGCCAGGGCACATGGCAGCGAAAGAAAGCAATCCAAGGAACCATATGAAAGGTACTTTTCGGAGCTCGACATAGAAAACCAGTCTACTATGACTTTTCGTCGTTTCGTTGCTTGCAGACGTTCTCACTGGAGGTAAAAGAATTCCGACAAAGTAGAGTCAGTGGGTCGAATGATTCCTACCCTTTTCGTCGGAGCCCAAATGTTCACTTTTATTCGTTCAATTTGCTGTGAATTGAACGACGGTGGATGGAAACGTTTGTTGGTCCTGGGTTGGTGGTTTGTGATTTCTTTTTTTCGCTGTATTGAAAATTGTACAGGTAGGTAGCAATGTAAGCACAAACGAGACAATGTGTGTTTGGAAAAACGTACAACATTCCTAGAAGTGGATATGTTTTGAAAGAATTTACCTTCGTTGGACAGCGTGGTCGGACGCAAAAGCCACCCAAGATGGGTTTTTTTATTTGAATGTGACATTAAAGAAAAAAGATTTTCCAAGAAATCTCGCATGCTTCTTGCCGCAATCGAATTTTGAGCTTGATACAAAGAATTATCGACAATATTCCCCTTAGCGTTACCGAGCAAAGTGGATTTCCCATACCGGGAACGAAAATCTATCTCATTTGGCCCAAATGTTCCGATAATAGCCATGCGATAAGACAAATTTAAGCATTTCGTGTAGGTTCAATCGGGAGGACAGCAGAAATCCACCCAAGAAAAGGTTCCTATTTGTCCTAGGTTTTTTTTTCTGTCCGGCGACCACCATCATCAACGTTGGTAGTGGTGAAGGTGGCTTTTCTCGAAATGGTCTACTGCTCTGCGACGACACACCGGCGATAACGAGATGTGTAACTCTTGTCTCGAAACGACGAGAACGACGACAAATAGCAACATCAACTTCTGGCTGGAAGATAGGAATCGGAAATCGAAATCAAACGCACACACATGTGCAGACAGACGCACGAAATGATGGCATGGAATTGGCAGAAAAGTCCCCAGGACAGGTGTGATTTGGATGTTGTGCGGATATGCCTTTTATCGTTGGTGGTCCTTTTTCAAATCGTGCGGAATTTCGTTTAGTAGGGTATGGTGTGGGGTTTCTGGAGCTGGGAAAATTGGAAGATTTTCCAAGCTTGACTTCAGATGAAATGGAGGACAAGCAAGAGCTTAGGATTTTGACCTGATTTTGGATTTTGTTGTCATTTCATGGACGGTGATGCTTGGTGGGAAACTTATTGGTGCAATTCTTGGGGGCTTGTAAAGGCAACGGCTTTTTCGCATACTTTGTAAGGTTTCGAATTGTTATGTAATGCCTTGAGCCAGTATTTATAGAAACAGAGTTTGGAGACATTGATCCTTCTTATTATGTATACTGAAAATGCGGGATACAATTTGAGTTTTGCATCATGCTTTACTCAGAAAATAATGTGGAGCCTCCCTTAGCTCAGCCGGTACAGCAAGACCATACTGGAGACGACTGGGTTAGATTCCCGGTCCGGTCTTGGAATTTTTCGGGTCGAAAAATTTCTCGACTTCTCTGGGTGGTATGCTTGTACTTGTCACACAATAACACTAAGTTGAGAGCCGGTGAAAAGGCTCATTAAAGTCTTAATAAAGCCAACTAAGAAGAAGATCATGCTGTATTAAATACGCATTGGATTCAAAGCATTCCTATGGACCTGGAAGTGTGCTTGCAGCTTCATTAATTATTTAATATCAACTGAGAACATTCGGTGCTTATTGCATGCTAAAGTGATTTCGAGATAGGTGTGAATAACCAGCAAGAAAGCTTCTAACTCCTGGGCCAAATCTACTTTCAATTACCAATTACTGCAGAATTCCTGCATAATACCACTGCCGGACAGTGAGAATCGGCGATAGAAGTGGAAAGTGACCATTACGATATATCTAGGAATACCTGTTTGATTCAGGCTGTATCTCCAAAGCACAAGTAAAAGATTGTCCGTAACGCTACTCCTCTTCGTTTGATGTTTTTTGGAGAGAATAGTGAGTGAAAAACGAATACGGGTAAAGTAGTGTAGGACAAATGAGAAAAGAGATGGTGGAGAAGAGAAGTGAGGAGTGAAAAAGGAGTAAGTGAGCATTTTGATGTGAGAAGAGAGTAGAAAGATGTATAATGTTAGAAAAGAAAAAAAGCGATAAATTAATGAATAAGATGAGCATTTCCTCATTCCAGCAAAAACTTTTCATACTGAAAAAAATCATAATGAAATATTTAATATATTTTTTGATAAATCATTGCACGAAAAGTTCACTTCCAATCGAAACAATATTTGAGACAAAGTTTTTAGAAATAATTATGCTTTCCCAGTAAAAAATAACCTTGTATTTTTTTTAAATTTCTCTATTTTAAATTTTTAAACAGGGGAAATGGATGAAATTCAGCAATCGACTAAATTTTCAATAGCGATCAAACAAATCCATTAGTATAGTCTCAATGACACGTTCATCTAGATAAAATTGATAAATAGCAGATTTTTAGCGATGGGCCCAATCTTAGATCCATAGGCCAACATTAGAGCCATTTCCCCAATCCTTTAGATTTTCAAAACACGGCTCCTTTGCCATTAGTTTACTTGTGTTCTGCAATTAAAAGCCTTAAAGTCAGTTAAATATATTTTCCAGATTGTCTGCATAGTTGTTAAGCTTTGGGCGTGACCGATTTGCAATTACTTAAATTTGTGGAAAGATGGTCTAGTCAAAAAATTTTACGGTTTTTTTTTTTGAAAAAGTTTATTATTTTTATGAAATTTTCCATTTGGGCAGTGTTGCCTTGGTAGGCATCGTTAAACTTCAGAATGGGTGAAGAGAGAAAATCAATCAATTCCAATCATTTCAAGCAATAATTAAGAATTCACTTGGGCAAGTACATAGAGAGATCTAAATTGATTGGTGAGCGTTTTAGTAGAATAATGTTATGCCTTATTAAGATGTTTTTCCTTTTAACTATACTACACTTTCACTTTTTCTAATTCACTTTCACTATTTGCTTTCACTACCACTTAAAAGAAGGTAAGAGGTTGTATCCAAGACACGACCGTAGATTTGACGCAGAGTTACGAGAGGTAGTTTTGAAGTCACAGTAAAAGTATAGTATATAACGGGTATTCAATAAAAAATCAGAATTTTTTTCAGTCATATAGCTAGTAAAAAAAAAATTCTTTTCAACGAATTCAGTGTTGTTTATTAAAAACATGATGTTTATTCTTCAAAAAAAAACGTCAATGAATATTGGAGATGGGACCCTACGACACAACTTAGTCGCGATGCTCTCACAAGAGCGCTGGACGGCACTGAAATCATTTTCATTTTTTTATTGAACACCCGTTATTGTATTAAATTGATTTCTTAACTCGTTATCAGCGAAAAAGTTCGATAGGTTGAAATTCGGAAGCAATTTGAGAGTTCTAATCGTGAGGTGTTTTTTCGATGTCCATGTAGTACAAGCCAATCCTTGACGTTATGTCTTGGATTCAAGCCCTCACTTTTTAGTAAACTCTCTTATCAGCCATATGTGGTCCTGAAAAGGACCGATGGAAAAAAGAAGCTTGTAAGCTAGATTAGAACAATGCTGTAGAAATGATAGCGGTGCGGAAATGAAATATGGATTAGAGAAAACACATAAATCACAGAATCTGAGCCTACCCTACGGTACATACATACGTTTATGCTTTTTGATGCAAATTTTAAACAGAAGAGAATTAGGCAAGATTTTTTTGGAATAATTCTCTTAATAGGAGGGGCTTAAAATTTACATCAAAAGGCATAAAGATTGGTACGGTCTGGCATGCTCAGTGCTTGGTATCAATATTCGGCGACTGTGTTAGGGAAACCACTTTTCCCATCACGGTAACTCCTCGTTTTCTGATGTCAATTACGCATTTTCGTGCACAAAACGCACGGAGTTTTTGATTTATTCAATAGATAATAAAAGAAAAAAAACGAAAATTGATTCGAGCAACTTCTTGCTAACATTTTTTCAATCGCAAGTTATTCGCGATCAATCATATAAATTTGAGATTTTTATGCTTTCTCCAGCGTCCTGGAGAAAACCATACGAAGTGTTTCTGGTTAATTGGCATGGTCATGTGGTATTCGGTCTTTGCGAGAATGCATCCATACTTGACGCATTTGACCACAAACGTTTGGTTGCTGGGTAAATTATCAAAGAGCTTTGGGAGTGATGTGGCTGGCAGCAAGGCGAGCGAACGTTCAATGAAAATTAACTCTTGAACAACACTAATTTATGGTGGTCCTGAAAAGAACCGTTTTGTCGTGATGGTTGAGTAACAGCCTTGATAGCTAGCTGCTTGCGGGTAGCGGTGATTGAATGAACAGCGTTCGGTGAGACTGGATGGAATTCAATTTTGAAGTCTGTGTTAGGGAAAGCACTTTTCGCAGGCAATTGGTGACAATTTTATGATCATAGCAACACTTGCACATTCGTTCAATTTTCAATAGTGACATTTAAAAAAATGATAAATCCTTTATTTTAACAGATTCTTAGAAAAATGTCCTATCGATTTACGTATTAGGAATTAAAATCCATCATCTCTGGATCAAAATCAGACCACATTCATGCCGCAACCGAGTTTGGTTTTTGAAACTGCACCCCCAATGTTGCCTTAAAAACACATGGTATGTTAGATTCAAGCAAATGGGAACTGACATCCGATTGATGACCTTGACAAGTGTCCAAAAAATTCTCTTTATCAAATTTATGGTACAGTGTTCACTCGGCTGTCGGCAAAAGCAGGCCACTCTCGATGCGTGCCACGCGATCGTCTGTTTTCTCGTCAGCAACCATTGTGTGGTCCTCCTCATTGTTCGTCATCAGTAGTTCTTTCGGTCGATGCGTCGTCGACTTTGGAAAGCAACCGTTTCGTGATGAGTGTGTGAGTGTTGACAACGTTTTGCGTCCATTGCTGCAATGGAAGCGCTTTGCCTCACGATGGCGTAACTGCCATACAATGACACCACTGGAAGCGGCTGCAGTTCTGATGGAGGAGGCTTTTTGGATAGCGGAAGATAAACTGTTTATTGTGTTATACCTTTTGACTATAGTTTTAATATGTAATGTATAGTGACCAAGAATCCTCGGCTCTGTAAAATTAATTCGGTTGAGCCTTATCAAATAAATTAATGAACAAAAAAAAAATTATGATGGTCCTGAAAAGGACCGTTTTGTCGTAATCGTTGAGTAATGCTGAGCTATTAGGGTGTTCAACATGTATATCTTGTTTTGAACGAGGGTGACGCGCTTGGCATAGATGGCCCACAGCGACTCAAGAAGATGGGTCCCGAGATCAATAGCGGTGAGGCTTCTTCCTCCTTCTTCGGTTAATGGACGCTCATGTCGGCTGCAGCTCGCTGCTTGTGGGCAGCCTTTTGTTGTGTACAATGTTCAACGTCACACGCCGAAAGCACTGCTGCACCTGCTGTCAACCGACCACACTCCACCACACATGGTGATTGAATTAGCACCGTTGAGGGAGACAGGATCGAATTCGATGTTGAAATCTGTGTTAGGGAATGCGCTGTTTGCAGGAAATCGGTGATAATTTTGATCACTATTGTAACAGTTGAACATTTGTGTAATTTTCAGTTCTGACCTGTTGAAAATTAATAAAGTGTACAATTTAGCAGATTCGTAGCAAAATTTATAATCGATTGGCTTGTGTAGAATTAACATCCATCCGCTATTGAAATAGATATGTGTGGTCAAAACCAGACCACTTTTCGTAATGCGGTCAATTTTGGTTTTTTGAAATTGCACCCCCAATATGTTGTTGAAAGACGTAATCCTACATCAAAACTATAACAGATATGTATTTCGTTAACTTCTTGCAAACTTCTTCTTCTATGAGTCTATGACTATACACTGAAGAAGTTTTCAAGTAATAAATGAAATACGAATCTGTTATATATTTTTTTTAAAGTGATAGTGAAAGTTAAAAGTGAAGTGAAAGTAAAAGTGATACAATAGTAGTAGAGAGAGTAAATATCTACCTTCTACTTAATATAGAGAGTAAATATCTACCTTCTTTGAAACTTTTACTCTAAAATCTACTTGTTAATTAACTGTAAAGTCAATAAAATAGTTCATTTCCATAGACTTTACTTTCAACCTTACTACCAAGAGAGTATGCTACTTTGTCTCTCACACAATTCTCTCTCTAACGAGCACAACCTTTCGACATGTCATTTATTTTGATGACACACGAATTGTGATTTCCCTCTCACAGACTTCAGATTAGAGTACCTGGCACTGAAAAAGTTGTTGGTACCCTTATTTATGCACTTAGATTAACATCCGAAGTCCCTCCTTTTTTACATACTCGATACAAAAGAAACGTTCATAAAAACGGCGGGGAATCCTTTGAGGGACTTATAAAAAAAATGTTTGTGCCGAGTATGCGAAAAATGAGGGACTTCGGATGTTAATATATGTGCATAAATAAGGGTGATCGTGCACGGGCAGAACTTAGCTACGTTGTGTGATTAATAGATGCCAAACCAAACCAAACCACGAGTAAAAATATTGATCAGTCGGCACCGCCGGCATGTTCTGAGCCACAACATCTCTGATCACGTCTTTCTTCGGAAGGGAAATAAAGCCGTTGGTCCCCGATTCATAGGTGAGGTACAGGTGTGGGAGCAGCCTCCCTGGCATTGGTAGCATTGGTGCTCAGCACGGAAAACAAGATCGACGGAAAACAAATTACGGAAAAAAAAATTAAAACTGCACATATACCACTTTGGATAAAGCAAAAATCCTATGACATAACAAATTTGTATGAGATCTATCTTGATTTAACGGCCTTACACGAGCATTTGTCTGCTCTGAACTTGGTGACCTTTGAAGCACTTCCAAAATTATAAATTGAGAGATTTCTATGCCAACCAATATGTGACTTTGGGGTTATTTTGAGAGTCAAAGTGACTTTTGTTGCTAGTAAAGAGAGAAAAGTCCCGCCTGTGAAATCAAATGAAGAGTCACTTCACCACGGCGTAACTTTTCTCACTTCACTTGTGACAAAAGTTACTTTGACTCTCGGGATAACCTTTGTATAATGATGTAGATTTTCTAGACATGACCACATCCGGCTTGGTAATATCGATCCTTATCCGACGAAACCATCTGAGACCCCAAGCTCGCATGGTTTATGACGATATCAAGTAGTGCATAACATGACTGATCCTTGAATTATGATGCACAAACATTCAATAATTTAAGATGCTAATTTCGAATAACAGACGAGAGTGCTAATTTTTATACAATAGATGAGGAGATGAAAGTATAGAGTTGATAGATCCGTTAGAGTACGGCAGTGTGAAATTTTATATATAGAGAGTAGAAAGTGAGCAAGGACAACTTTTTATGAATGAAGGTACAAATCGGTTTGATCATTTCTCTTTACCAAACTCTCCCGTTGGAGAGGGATGGTGAGAGGTATCCCAACCCCCCAACCCACCACCACTGGCAAAAAGATATGATCACCAACACGCTCATGTTCCGACGATGTGTTTGAAACAGTTCTATCGATTTTTACCGCACTCAAGTTGTTATCTGAAGGAAGGCATCCAGTCGTAGGTTTGGAAATTGCAGCTATTGTTACCTCTACCACGGTATGTGCTCCTGTGATCGTCGACTTGACGATCTCGCGTGGACTCGAATAGGGTAGATGCTGCTACTGTACCTTTCGACCTAACGGTACTATCACCTATTCTAACGGAACTATCAACTCTATACTTTCATCTCCTTATCTATCGTATAAAAATTGCCACTCTCCTTTGGTTTGTTTTTTCCGTCGATCTTGTTTTCCGTGCTGAGCACCAATGCTACCGACGTGCCAGGAAGGCAGCTCCTACACCTGGACCCTACCTATCGACCCATCAACTCATGAACCGGGGACCAACGGCTTTACTTCCCATCCGAAGGAAGGCGTGATCAGAGATGCTATGCCTCAGAACATCCCGGCGGCGCCGACTGAGATTGAACCCAGCCCTTCTGGGGTGAGAGGTAATCACGCTTACCACTACACCACCGGCGCCGTTAAAATTGCCACTCTCGTCTGTTATTCAAAATTAGCATCTTCAACTATGTAAATCGTTGACTTCACCCAGAAGTAATATAAAAGAAATAATTAAAAGTATTCAATAAGTGGAAAAATGGCGTATGTATCACTTTGGCTTTCAGCGGTTCATTTCATAAGTGAACGAACGTAAGATACTAAATATCGAGAAATAGCTTACTAATGCACAAATAGAATCATTAGACTAAAATTACATCTTCAAATTTAAATAACTCTATTAGGTTTTTGTATTAACTTCAGGTTTTTGTAATAACTTCAGGTTTTCCAAAAAGAACCTTATTTTTCAATAATATTGATTTGGTAGGATCAATGTTTCTATAAGCTATACGGAGCCAAAGGGAAAAAACGAACCTTGTCTATGCATGTTTTTTATTTCTTTCCATTAAAATCAACCCTCATCCTTAACGTTTGATTGAGGATTGAGGATTTGACTGATTGGGATGGTTTGGTTGCAAAAAGTGAGAGTGAAAAATGGGTCATACCCTCAAAAGGTTGAAGAATTTTAGGATGAAGAATCGGATCATGTACTAGCCTAGTATACTTAGACTAATTTCAAGGAGTTAATTTTATGATCCTCACACTACTAGTTTTCTGTATAAATAAGCTTCAAACAGGTTCATCATGGATTGCAAGATTTGAAAATTTCTCGAAGTAGGTCTCAAACAATCATAGATAGAGTTTTGCTTTCCAAAGGAATGTACACCCAACCAAGAAATGTAAGACACTATCACAAATTTACATGAAAAGTTTGCAGAATTTGAAATGTTTCGTGACATAAGCAGATTCTGTAGTGTGGTCGCCGGAATGCTTTCAAAATAATTTTATAATTTTTATGTCAGCCTATTTTTCGAACAATGTTTGTGTCCCCAAATGCATTGTGTCTAGAAAATCATGTCGTAGAGGATTTATACAAAAATATGTATGCATTCCAGACAAACTTTCTTGTACGCTGCAGGTCATTTGTTATATGAAACATATGCAGAAGGTGTAATAAATCCAACCTTACATTGGATGCAAGGCTAGCTAGAGCGTTGACTGTTTTTGAAACGTATATTTTGTAAATATTAGAACTGTGTTATTAGATTGATTTACAGTTCATCACATTCATATAATGGAATTTATATTTTATTTGAATGTGGATATAGGAGAAATGGATGTAATGTCGGCCTAAATGCCCCTAATTTGGGCCCATACATAAATTCAACAATCGAGGATCGAAGTAGGCCGTGCTGCGAAAAAGACGTGTTTTTGTTACGCTGCGTCGTTTTAGTTCTAGTGCAAATGTTATAAGTTTACAATTTCATTTTAAAAAGTGTTAATTCGAAAGTACAGAAGTGATGTTGAAAAGTGCATTCAGTGAAAATTTCCAAATTCCTATCCGTTGCACGTGGTGCTGACTGTTCTAAACTACGCGTAGCTACGCTCAGCTAAGTTTATTTATCTTTTCGTTCCTCTGTCCTCGATAGGAAATATCCATCTAATTCAAGAAGATCATTTCAAAACTTACTAAATACGCGTCAAGCAATTTTTCCACAAGTTCTAGTACATTATCAATGGTGTATATTTGCATCGATAATGTATTGGAGCGGGGCTTATCATGTGTGAAGATAGCTTCGGAATGCTTGCATTCTTGAAATGGGCTAGCTGGGCACCTTCTAATTCCCTGGATCAAGCAAGATTTTATCCATTTATTTATTTTATTTTTGCCAGACAGTGGGAGTTAGGCCAAAGGCGAATCTTCATTCTAATCTACGATTCCACATAGTATCAATAACCTTTAACACATCAGAATGAATTGTGCATATGTTTAGGATCAACAAACATTTTCAGGTGCAAAGGAGCAACAGGATCGAGCTGATAACGTTTCTTAATTCCAAAATCTGAAAACTGTTTTGAATAATATGTTAAGGTAATGGGCAGCAACAACGGACAGATAAACTACTCACAGCTTCTATTTATTGAATGCTTGTTATAGATTGCCAGCAACGCCGGCTGGGCGTATCCTATGGCTTACCCTCCCTACTAACAAAAATCAACCCTTCCCGTGACACTTATGAGGGGTCGTAGAGTTCTCTGCATCTCTCTTACGTAAGTATTGGACTAACATTCCTCCGCTTTCCCCACCAGATGCAAGGACGTGGCCAGGACAGCTCTGGTCTGTTGGAGGGAGACACATCCTTTATCTAAGAGGTAGTAATTAATCACAAATTACTATCTAACAGCAACGGATGAAGGTGGGTCTCCTTCTTAACAACAGTTTGGAGCTCGTACCACCTACGACATTATGCAACCTGGTTTATGCTATGCTTATGCTATGCTATACATAAATTCAACAATTGACTAAATTTTCAATAGTGACCACAAATATCCATTACTACCGTCCCAATGACGCGTGCATTTAGATTAAATTGATAAATAGCAGATTTTTAGCTATAGGCCCAATCTTAGATCCATAGGCCAACATTAGAGCCATGTCCCCTCTATTAATAAAAAAAAAAACCGTCTTGAAATCGAAACTTACCGAAGCCAGTGTCACCTTATTATACCCAGAAACAAATTATTCCGATTCCGTCCCACAAACTAGAGCATATCTCCTTCAGCCACAATTTCGGAAACAAGCACACGCCCACTACTGCCACCAGTTGTTCCGTTGAATATGAAAATAATGTGATTCCTAATTCATGAATTGCACCCGCCACACCGTTGCCCTATATTTCGAGCCCAGCTTGTCCCAGTGTCCCCGAGCCCCACGAGGAGCTTAACAAAGCGCGCTGCACCGCGCCCCGCTTGAACGGGCTCACGTAAATTTCGGAACGCACATCCGTGTGGCATCCATTTAAGAGATTACCTTTTTCCCCTGGCAAAGCTATAATTTTTGTCTGGGACCAACCAGGGAAAAAGCTCAAACCGAGTGGGAGGATAGTTTCCCGTTGCTGCTATTCCGGAGCATCGCACCAGAAAACGTCGGAGTTAGTCGAGGAACACCTTTTTCCGCTTCCTAATCACGTTTTTCGTGTTTAGCCTCCTCGTCTCGGAAGTGCGAGTGTTGTGGCGATGGTCTTGAGAACGTGTGGTTTGTGATGCCTGCTTTGTGCAATGGGAAAAGCTCACCGAAATAAAAGCCAACTGTACCAACCTGGAACGAGAAGAGAATGGAAAGAAACACGTTTTGAATAACCTCATTTTCATCATCATCCTGCTGGATGTTTCTTGCGTTATCGTATTGGGGTCTAGGCCTGCTAGGATATTGTTCGATGAAGGGGAATCATATGTGAGTGCTAGCATTGGCAGTGGTCGAAGGTGGCGGCGTCTGCGGTGGTTGCTTAGAAGCGTAAAAGCCAAAAGTGTTTGCCAGAATTCTAACGGGCCGAGGTGAATCGAATGAAAGCGAATGTCGGAAAATGAAAGCTTTTTTTCGACTCCATGCTCGAATAAAATTTCCCAGGGGAGAGGGTGGGGCGGAAGGCAGAGGAAGAGCAAGAAAATGATTGTTGATGGGGAACGAGGAAACACGTTGCGTGCTGCTGAAAGGTTCTTCTCCAAGATTTTTGCTCTCTCTAGATGTACGCATTGATTGGATTGATAGAAGGTAGCGCGTCAGCGATCGGGGTTTGCAGAGTGGGTAACCTCTGGGGCTTTCCCCACGTGCGTGTGAGTGAGTTTAATGTGGGGGGAGGGGGTCGTTGGGTGCAAGATTTTTGATATTGTGTGTCGAGAATGTGTGTATTTTTAGGCTGGGGAAGGTGTTCGTGTGAGAAATGTGAGGCGTTTGCACGTTGCTTTTGGGGTGGGAGAAAGGAAGGAAGCGGACAAGAATCACGTGGGGAGCTTTTTCGATGAAGATTAAATCAGCGAAATTGCTGATTGATAAAAACGTTTTATGGTTGCGAAAATGGAGGTGAAAATTGATTGATTTTGCGCAATTGCTGGATTTTGAACTAATTTTTGAAGGGCCTTTGAAGTTGGATAATGCTGTTATAGAATTAAATTCTATTCAGTTTATGTGTAGTAGCCTTTGTATGCAATTTGGAGGATCAAATGCGTGCATGATATGGAGGCTCTGAGCTTATACATTAGGCTGCCAATGAAATGTATGAGAAAAAAGTGGCCATCGATTTTTACAAGCCGACGATTCACAAAATGTTCATCGCGTAGAAAAAAGCCCCTTTGCAAAATTTGGGCCCTATTGGACATGATTTGAGATAGAGCAAAATCGTCAAAGATTGAACTTTTTTTTTTTAAATGATTGTCAGATTAACGCTCTTGGGTCAATCGTGACTTGTTTGAGGGTGAGATTTGAACTCGTTACTTTTGGGTGAGAGGTATTGAATTTTTTTCTTCTAAAAATCAATTAGATATTTCGGAAATGCATGAAAAGGTGAGATCCAGTGCTAACTTGAAACATTTATTTTACAATAACTTCCTGGGTCTGAGTGAAATTTTGGAAATCGAAAAAAAAATTCTGTAATGCCAAAAAGCTTAAAAATGTATGAATCGTCAAGATCTAGTGAAACTTCGTTTTTTTTAAAATATTTTCGTAACCACCTTGCATCATGGGAGAATATCCGAGAGATGTGATTTGAATTGATGAACAGTTTGAGATCTTCAATATAAAAGAACTACAAAATAGGCTACAAAATGGTGAGTGACAATCTGGAAGGAGAGATATACCTAGCACCGGTCCTCACAAGTTCCTACCTCACGCCTCCACGAGTCATATGATCACAAAAGACTGCCAGCTGAAACATGGACACTGCTGGTTGGCGTAGCCTGGGCAATGTTATCAATCTGACAATAGCAGAGTGAGGAGGTGCGACGCGAACACTGGTGCGGTAACCATAGCACGGTGATAGAGGAAATGCTTCGCCAACCCGAGCGTCTGTTCACCATGGAGGTGCGGCTCAAACAGCGTCTGACTGGCATCCAGCGGCTGAATAAGAAATGCACTTCCCCGGAAACTACACCTACAGATGGCAGCCCCATCACGGCGGATAAGAGACCTTAGGCCAACCACCTACTGTCTCTGAAACCTGTTAAAGAGAGGATAATCGTTGCCAGATTTAGAACACGGGTTCGTAACCTTACCATAATCCAATGTTATGCGCCAACCGATGCTGCCGAGCTACAGGAAAAGGAGAACTTTTACTGGCGACTTCAATGCGAAGATCGGCTCCGACAACACGGACTATGAGCGTGTCATGGGACGCCATGGTCTCGGCGAAATGAGCGAGAACGATGAGCTGTTTGCAGAATTTTGTGGCAATAACGACATGGTGATCAGGGGCTCGCTCTTCCCCCATCGGCCAGTGCACAAAGTCACGTGGGTTTCCCGTGATGGACATACCGAAAATCAGATCGACCACATCTGCATTAGCCGAAAAGGGAGACGGAATCTTCTTGATGTCCGGAATAAACGCAGCGCCGACATCGCGTCTGACCATCACCTTCTAATCGGTGAAATCCGCCTACGCAAGGCGCGGATCAAGCGACGGGAGGAGAGACTCGGGCGGTGGTTCAACACACGCCAACTTGAAGATCCAGCGGTAAAAAGGTCTTTTGTTGAAGAACTTGAGACTCGAGCTGCGTACGTTCCAGAAGGTGGCAGCGTAGAAGAACAATGGACGGCCATCAAGAATGCCTTTATAGAAACAAGCGAGAATAACTTGGGTGAGATGAAACCTGGCGGAAGATTGAGGAGCGTAGAGAAGCAAAAGTCGCGATAGAGCGGATGAGAACCAGAGGAGCCAAGAACGAAGCCCGTCAACGGTACTCGGCTCTAGAGAAGGAAGTCAAGCGCTCTTGCAGACGGGCCAAGCGAGCGTGGGTGAACTCCCTGGCCGACGAAGGGGAGAAAGCCGCCAAAACTGGCGATCTACGCCTCCTCTACGATATCTCACGACGCCTGAGTGGAGCAAGGATGAACCCGACGATGCCAGTGAAGGACACCACTGGACAATTGCGTACCGACCCCACTGACCAGCTGAAAAGCTGGTTTGAGCCCTTCGAACAACTTCTTCAATTTTCGACGGCCAACCAGCCATCAACATCTCGGCATGATCCGCCTAGGGTGCGGCGCATCACTAGCGTCAATTCCGAGGCCCCATCACTGCAGGAGATTGAAGCAGCTATCCGAAGCATGAAATCCAACAAGGCTCCAGGGGTCGATGGCATATCAGCAGAGATGCTCAAAGCTGACCCCATGCTATCCGCACAAATGTTGCATCAACTATTCTGTAATATCTGGGACATCGCGACTTTTCCGGCCGACTGGATGCAGGGCATCTTAGTGAAGGTCCCAAAGAAGGGGGATCTGACTGTGTGCGACAATTGGCGAGGCATCATGTTACTGTGTATTGTTCTCAAAGTTCTGTGCAAAGTTATCCTGAATCGGATACAGGAGAAGATCGACGCGACTCTCCGACGGCAGCAGGCAGGATTCCGTGCCAGAAGATCTTGTGTGGACCCTATTGTCACACTCCGCATCATCCTGGAGCAGGTCAATGAATTCCAAGGGTCCCTTTATTTGGTATTCATTGACTACGAAAAAGCTTTCGACCGTCTCAATCACGAGAATCTGTGGGGCGCCCTGAGACGCAAAGGAGTCCCGGATAAAATCGTCAACCTCATGGAAGCGCAGTATGAGGCTTTCACGTGCAGAGCTCTGCATAACGGAGCCTTGTCCGACCCTATCCGGGTAGTCGCTGGTGTGAGACAAGGATGTTTACTATCACCGCTACTGTTTCTCATCGTAATCGACGAGATCATGGTAGGTGCAATTGACCGTGTACCGAACCGTGGGCTGCTTTGGCAGCCTATCACCATGGAGCATCTCAACGACTTCGATTTGGCTGATGATGTTGCTCTACTAGCACAACGGCGCTCTGATATGCAGAGTAAGCTCAATGACCTAGCCGAACGCTCCTCTGCGGTGGGTCTCACCATCAACGTCAACAAGACCAAATCGTTGGATATCAACACGGGCAGCCCTTCCAACTTTACGGTAGCGGGGCAAGCAGTGGAGAAGGTCGAAAGTTTCCAATATCTTGGCAGCCAAATAGCGTCGGACGGCGGGACCAAGAGCGACATAGGTGCACGAATCAAGAAGGCTAGGGCTGCCTTTGCGAGTTTACGAAACGTATGGAGATCCAACCAGATAAGTCAACGCACCAAAATCCGAATTTTCAACTCGAACGTGAAATCTGTGTTGTTATACGCCAGCGAGACGTGGTGTGTATCAAGGGAGAACATTCAAAAGCTGCAGGTCTTCATCAACCGATGCCTGCGGTATATAATTCGTGCCTGGTGGCCTCACAACTGGATCTCAAATGCCGAGCTCCATCGTCCATGTCATCAGAAGCCGATAGCAACAGAAATTCGAGATCGAAAGTGGAGGTGGGTCACACACTTCGACGGCCACACACTTCGAGAACCTGAAGTCTTGAAAAAATATCCAGACGAACATACTACGGCAAACATACTTTTGCATATAGAAACTTCTTCAATAATCTTCTTCAGAAGCTTCTTCTGGATGCTTCTTGTAGAATAATTAGAAGCTTCTTTTAGATGATTATTCTAAAAGTTTATTATAGAAGCTTCTTCTAGACTCTTGCCCATCGCTCCATTCTTCTGACTAAAAAATAAAAGACTGAACAGTAAATCTGAGTAGCTACGCAGTAATGGAGCAATTTTCCAAGGTTTATGGATCAAAACTTAAAAAAATAATGACCACAACATGAAAAATGTTGATCTTATTTATGGATCATTGCTATATATTTTAGTGCGCAAACTTGATTTTCTATGGATCAATTTCGTTAGTTTCTGGTTCTTGTTTTTCTGTAGCCATAACTTTCGGAGGATTTAAAGTGTATTAGTATTAGCATTGGGCGATCTTGAGGCAAGAATCGATCTTAGTGAATTTATTCATTTTTTTTTTGAAAATTATCGATTCATCGATATAATCAATTATTTTGAATCGATCTTTTGAATCGATTCATTTTTCACAATGGCACAACACTGTTTCAAATATAACGGATCATAGAAAAGTTGGTGCAGATTAACGCCAAGTTCAGTCTAAAGTTGATGTTACGTTACATAAGCTATCTTGTTATGACATTTCACAATTAAAGGCCCAAGCGCAATTACAGCGAAACGGCAGCGGCACCGGAAAAGTCCGATCTGAGTTAACCTACTAGTCGGATTTAAAACTAATTAGAACCAAATCGACTTCGGTTAGGCATCTTGATGTCATTTGTGACAACTGTCAAACTTTCCGTTTCCGTTCCGCTTCCCCTCACATTGCGTTTGGGCCTTAGTAGCATATGCGATTGTACAAATCGTGGGTGGCTGTTTAATGGTCAACTAATACGTTTTGCAGTAAATATCGTATGTTGACGCAGAAAATATCACTTGGGATTTGTGATTTTCCCCACACAAACATAAAATCTACAAAACAAGCATCGCATTATACACCTGGCCACATCCTTACAATCGCAGGGGACGGGAGGGAAAGTTAATTCAACATCTACTTAAGAAGGTGCAGGGAACCCATACTACCTTCATAGGTGTCACAGGACGGAAAGAGTTGTGTTAGTGGGAGGGTGAATGATTTGGAAGCTCTATTTGTCAATATAGAGCATAGCATAGCATAGCATAGCATATGCGATTGTACAAATCGTGGGTGGCTATATAATGGTCAACTAATACGTTTTGCAGAAAATATCGAGTGTTGACGCAGAAAATATCACTTGGGATTAGTGATTTTCCCCACACGAAAATAAAATCTACAATACAAGCATCGCATTATACACCTGGCCACATCCTTACAATCGCAGGGGAAGGGAGGGAAAGTTAATCCAACATCTACTTAAGAAGGTGCAGGGAACCCATACTACCTCCATAGGTGTCACAGGAAGGAAAGAGTTGAGTTAGTGGGAGGGTGAATGATTTGGCAACTCTATTCGTCAATATAGAGCATTTGATAAATCAGTGACAAAAAATAAAATATAAATAGATAAAATGGAAAGATCTCACCCGATTGGCCTAGAGACTTTGCAGCGTCATGTTTTCAGAAATGCTTTATTTAATTTTCCTTGAACCACCGCAATCACTGATAACGCTCTTCTAGCTCGTACGTACAAAAGAACGCACTCCACGCAGCACATTGCGTTTGGGCCTTAGTATTCATTTAGTCTGATGATTGATATCATTTAGAAATAAATTGTGTAGTACGTACGCAGTAAAAGTTGTGAGTTTAACGTACATACATGATGAGAATATAGTTACTTACTATTTTGATTTCATTTGTGAGTGGAGCGCACGTGCAAAATGGTCAAAATTAAAGATGCGGGAAAGAGCACCGGCTGGGGTTCCGGAAATCTACCGGATCGTCTCTTAGAGGGAACCAACGCCGTACCGTTAGGAAATTCCCTTTTGAAAACGTCGCTCATGCTTAAAAAAGCTTAGTCGGGCAAACTTAAAAGAAACGACTAATCCGAGAGTGGCGTATAAACCATTGTGTTTGCAACGTCTCACTTAGAGCATTCGACGAACGGTTACAGATGGTCCGAGTGTAAGAGTTGGTAAGTACGGAAAGTACTTGATTAAGATTAGTAATTCAGTATATAGAGATTCGCGGAAGCGGCCATCTTGAGCCAATCGAGCAGCGAGAACCGTCAAAATGTGAGCCAAACGAGCATTCTGATTAGAAAACATTGAGACAATTTCTTATTGAGCTTAATAGAATTAAATTCGGGAGGTAATAAAATCAAACAAAACGTTCATAAATAAAAAATAAAAAAACATTTAAAGCAGTAAGATGCGTATGTTAACGTGAGAGATTTTTAAGCATAATTAATATTAATATAATAAATTGTGGATGGATAAATTTTATAGAATTCTGATGAATGTGAATGTGACAGATACGCGTATTTCGTCTACTCGACTGAAGAAAAACATCGCATTTTACCGAAGATATATTAATTCTGGTACATTTTCACGTAGGAGCTAGGTAAACTTAAATTTAATTTCCTGTAGAACATTAAAAAATCACGTTGCCAAATTGTCTGATAATATTTCCGCGAGTCTCTGTATATAGGATATCCCAAACTCGATAACTCGACCGAGAGGGATCCCAAGAAAGCTAATTGAGCCATGCGTTTTGCATTGAGCCGATATCGATTCTGAATGGTTTCACCAGTTTAGAAGAATAGCCTCTCTAACGGAACACTTGTTACAATTTTTCATAAATAGTCTCGAGCCCCATGGGATATTCACTACGGATTTTCTCCCATGCTTGAAAAGGATCGACAGAACATGGGAAAACAGGCTGATGCAAGAAATTTTTCAATTCTGCCGATATGCCTCCGTGGTGATCCAGTTCTGACATAGCACAGAACTGATGAACCTGAAATATGTCATTTGAAGTTTATGTAATGTTTGTAGGGTAGAGAACTACTTCGGCCTAATCGCCCATTTTGGGCTTATCGAGCAGAAAACTTCAAATAAATCCATAATTTCAGAGCTAACAAGTCAATTATGCGGTTGGTAGGATACTTTAGTTAATAAGCTACCGAACGAAGTCAATGAAAACGCGTGATATGAAGGTTTGCACCCATTATTCCCAAAAACAAAAGAAGCGCTCCAAGCGAATCATGTTTTATCTTCATCCGATAGGCCGAAGTGAATTCATTGGCGTTTCTATTGCGTTTCAATGCGTTAGGCCGAGTTTGGAAGCCGTAGGCCGAGTTTGGCGTCAAGAAGCAGTGTTAGACTTTTGACAATATCTCAACGATTGATTTCTCTTTATCAAATCTTACGGTACCTACGGAAAGGTAAATAAATTTGAAAGCCATCAGTAACATTCCGTTTGGTGCTGAACAGCGCTAGATTAAGAAAGACTAAGTGCGGGTTGTGCTTAATAGGCCGGAAATGGGGTAGTTAACCCTATATAGGAGAAATGGATGTTATGTCGACCTAAAGGCTCCTAATTTGGGCCCATGCATAAATTCAGTTATCGACTAAATTTTCAATAGCGACCAAGAATATCAATTAGTACAGTCCCAATGACGCGTTCATCTAGATAAAATTGATAAATAGCAGATTTTAAGCGATGGGCCCAATCTTAGGTCCATATGCCAGTTCCCCTATGTAGATTAATAACTTTACCATTTCGTCATAAAAATGCCTCCGGTTGGTTTTGGAGGGGGGAAAGATGTGGGCATATCAAGAGCAAATTTTCATTTTGCCGAAAGTAACATTCGCACCGATCCGAGAAAAATAAAGTTTTGTTTTGATGGCCGAAAAGTTAACCGAATCCTAATTTAACTGCGCGAGCGTGAGCTAAAGACTAAAGGTATAGGTCAATATTAAATTGCAAATGCAAATGCACTGACATTTTTTTGTGGATCGAAACAGAAATCGAATGAAAAGGATCGCTCCAGTCGATTTTTGTCGTGTTTGAGGTCGATTCAAAAAATCGATTAATTGAACCAAAATAATCGATCTTTTATGTTTCGATCCAAGATCGTCCATTTCTAATTAGTATGCTCAAAGTAGCCCTTATGCAACCATTGGCTTACATCATTTAATGACAAGATCGGTAGAATCCACAAACAGCCTTGTCTTTAAGTTAACGATGCAATGTTTAATGCAACACATATCCGGCCCCAGTACAGTTAGTATGATTGAAGATCGTCTATACTTTTAACAACCTGAATCCAAACATTAAAACACTCTACTTTAAAATCATCGCCATCAAGTACCTTTCCCCGTGGGAAGCTTTTGTTTCTTTGTTTTTCCAATCTGTACGACAAGATTCATTCGAAGAATTCCTTGAAAACCGAAACAGAAACCCAACGAACCAGAGAAGCCGGCAGAATCACAAATCAGCTTTTCTGCTTGAATCAGTTTTGCTCTCCAATGAACAGCTGAGCAAGACCACGTCATCGTCATCATCATCATCACTGCAGCAGTAGGCTTTGTCGTCATCATCGTAGACGTGCCAATTTTAGAAAGCTGCGCCAACTTGGATCCACGAAAAACAGCTGATAAGGTCGAGTGGGAGCAGCAATTTTTCGTTCGCACTTTTTTATTTATTTTACCAAATAAAGGAAACGTACGAATGTTGGGTCAAGAAAGGTGCAAATTTTGGTGTAATACCTCCCTCCTGGAACGTGGGAGTGCGATTGGAGGTTGATTGATGGCTGAACCTAGGCAAAAACTTGATCGCACCGCAGAGCAAAACCATTGGGTGGGATGTCGGAGAAAGAGAGGGTGTAATTGTGTAGAGTAATGGAAGTTTGGGTGAAAAATTAAAGCTGATTTATTTTGCGCCTTCTCCCGTAAGGCACTGCGGGGGTGTGGAGGTGTTTTTGCGTTTACGATTGGTAGGTACTGCTGTGTGTTCACAACAATGTTTTACCGTACTTGTGGACAGCTGATTGATGGCTGAAAAAGGTGTATGCATTGCTAAAATTTAGGCGAACATCAAGACGCAACTTTGGTTTAGGAAATTGATTTTTCTGAACATAATATTTCCAGGGGAAATTCCACATACACATATAAAGACATAACCGGCGCAAAGCAGCTCTCGTCGAGTAAAAGGGTTTCCTTCGAGGGTGCTTTATAAATGTGTTATTTTTGTTTTAGAATTTGATGAACACATTTTCAACTTTCTAGCTCGCTGTTATGGACAATGGGAAAAAGGGAAACTGTTTTCAGCAAGCCGGTCCCCGTCCGTCGGTGGAGGCTGCAAAAGGGGTAAATTTTCACCCGTTTATTGTTTTCGTTTCGATTTTTGGCCTCCACTGACAGAAACCCTCGGCACAGCCTACTCCGATGTTGTTGATGATGATGGCGATAGGGTCTGCCATTTTGCTGCCGTCGACGGAAAAAAGGATCCTAATACGATTGGCTGCCAATCTCGTTCCTCCTCAGTAGTTTTTCCTCCCTTATCCCACTCACAAAGACCAAAGAAGCACTGATTTTTATTTGATTCATTTAAATGTTAAACTCGATTTCCTGCCAGCACATACCACCCACAGACTGGCTAACTGACTGGCTGACTGACTGCTCAAAAACACGCACGTTTCTAATATAGGCACAATATATTTTGTGAACGAACAGATACACACGCTCCGTTTTCGGGTCTTATCGATTTATTTTCCGGAAAATCCTCCACTGTAAGCAGAAAAAAAATGTAAGTGAAAAAGAGATGAGATTAGGCTAAACTGCTGATTAAACTGATTGAGCAGAGCGAGATTGGGATAATTTTTCTTCCAAAACCCCGCGCGGTCCCGCCTCCAAGCAGGGTGAAAATAATGCGAACCGATCGGAAGTCTGATTTTTCGATCGGTTAACTTTTGGCTTTTATCCGTGAGGGGTTGGTCGGTAGGCTCCAGCTGTGAGGCTGTGCGTGACCTTGAGACGTTTGTTGGCTTGCTTTGATCATAAGAGGAGAATCTCACGCATTTGGAAAGGACTAATGGTCACCCGTCAGCAGTGCTCGGGCAGGGCATGTGCTTTGTGGTACTGTCAGTCGGATATTCTGACAATTATTGTCGGCTTGTCATTCTGATTGTATTCTGAGGTGAAGAGTAGACACATTTTATCATTTTGTACAAATCCAATAACTGGAACGATTTGAAAGTGAAGGATTCAGACTCGTGGAAAATTTTCTTTGGAGAAAAAGATTTCCTGTAGTCAGGATTAGATCCTAAACTAGTTCAAGTTTATAATCCAGAGCATATTATTAGCTAAACTATTTTGCATTTCTAACTGTACTCCTTAAAAAGTGCTTAATAATTGATAAAATTGCGGTTTTACGTAAAATCGTGTTGGTGTCTTCAGCGAACTTATTGCTTGGTTCATGAGGAATAAGTGCGTGGAAGACACCAAGACGATACAACTTAAAAGTGCACTATTATTAGTTATTCCGAACTTTTGAGGAGTACAGTTAGAAATGCAAAATACAATAAGAATCCCGGAAAATTCTCTAATTATCTCATTTAAGGAACCACGAGCTTTTGATAGTTTTATGATCTGATGAATATATATGGTACAACTGATTGTAGTTGTCAGATCTTATTTTAAAGTAGGAAGATTGTACAATTCTTTTTTTTTTATAATTCGTTTATTTTTCCAGGCTCATTTGCTGTAGCTTTGCGGAGCCGATATTCATTGTTTAGATTACAAAATTACTTAAAACTAACGTAAGTAAAGTGGGGGCCGGTTACTCGCGGCTATCTCGAGGTTAGGGGTAACAATTTGTAACTAATGGATGGCAGGGTAGGGATTGTGAACACAAGGTTTGGAGAGCAATGTGCTCTTGATCTCGAACTAAGCGACACTCTGATGAAAAAGAAAAACATGGGGGTACACCGATGGGCAGCTAACAACTTGGGAGAACACAAGATGACAATAACTACTAAATCCTCAGATCTATCCGTTTTAAAAACACATAAATTAAATTCAAATAGTCGAGATCTCAGCTCACCAAGACATCTCTAACGGGTATCGCGGGTTGTTTTCCTCGGGCCCTGAGTTATGTGGATAACTCAGATCTGGCAACACGGTGTAAGGTACATGACCAAACAACATGCTCAATATCGTGATAACCACTGCCACACGCACATAAATTGCTGCCTGAGAGCCCAATTCGATAGAAGTGTGAGTCCAACGAGCAGTGATTGGACATAAGCCTTGATATGACGCGTATAAAGTCGCGGCTCATGTCCAACCCTTTGAACCATGATTTGTACGACACCTGTGGGAGAATAGAATGTAACCATCTTCCCAATTCACCATCATTCCATTTTTGTTGCCAACTGATGAAGACTTGCTGACGAGCAATGGAGAAAAAATCATTGAAGGCGATTTGTCGCTCAAAAATATCGCCTTCCAACCTTAGCCAACGAGTCCGCTTTCTCATTACCCGGAATTGAGCAATGAGATAGGAGCAGTAAGATAAATCACTCAGTTTAGATCGTATTTCAGGCAGGAAATACGAGGAGTGCTTCATCGGCCTCATTGAACGAATAGCCTCCAATGAGCTAAGGCTATCCGTAAAAATGAATAAATGGTCAGAAGGTAGTCAGGCAATTCGCTCTACTGCGTAAAATATAGCTGCGCAACGTATACGGAGCATGGTTTCTGCAGTTTATAGGAGGCGTTATGAAATTGATTAAATACACCAAATCCAGTGGAAGCATTTATGGTTGACCCATCTGTGAAAAATCTTTTATCGTTACTTACATAGTGGTACTTGATTGCAAAAATTGAGAGAACAACCATCGACCGATGGTGATCTGGTATTTCATGGATTTCTTGCATCATGGTCAGATCAAAATTTACAGAGGAACTATAGAAGGCTTGAAAGCAATCACGATTGGAGAGTAATGGAGAAAGACCAACCTTCATCGTCATGTACTCGTAATAGAGACTCATGAATCTTGTTTGAGGATTTATATCGAGCAGCTTCTCAAAGTTTTCAATTACCATTGGGTTCATTACTTCACAACGGATAAGAAACCGGAAGGACAGTTCCGCGAAACGATCTGTCAGTGGGAGAACACCTGCGAGTATGTACTTCGAGGCTCATTGTATGCGTCGAGTGCATACAGCCTAGCACAATACGAAGGCAACGGTAGTGAATCCGTTGCAGCTTAAGGATGTGTGTTTTTGCTGCGGATTTGAAGCAAAAACTGCCGTACTCTAAAACCGAAAGTTCCGGGTGGGCTCCCCACCAAGTTCCGGTAATTGTACGAAGAAAATTATTCCTTTGCTGGCATTTTTGTTTTAGATACGCAATATGTTTTCCTCATGTGCATTTGGAATCGAACCAGACACCTAATACTTATGGAAATCACGCAGAAGAACCTGGAGGTCTCACTGTGAAAACATACAAAAAGTACTCTCTAAGGACCATTCAAATGGTCTTGGAAATTTAAAGAAAACAAATGGTAATTTTACTATTAATACAAAAGAAACCCTTGAAATAATGATGAAAACTCATTTCCCAGGATCAAATTTGGTGTCGAGTGATAATGTAGTAGGTACAGAAGAAAATTGTAAGTCATCCGGGACTACGACTGTAAATTCAGCCGTACTTAATACCATCTTCACACGAACTAAGGTTGAGTGGTCAGTGAACTCCTTCGAGTCATTCAAATCTCCTGGAAAAGATGGTATCTTTCCTGCATTTCTTCAGAAAAGTGGAGAAGTACTACTTGATTCCTTAACTTATATTTTTAAAGCTAGTTTAGTGCTTGGTCATTAGAGTGATGCAAATTTTGAAATTTTCGCTCCACAATACTTAAACGATTCCAAATCAGATCCTGACTAACCTCTCAAAATTTGAACCCATTTGGTGAGAAACTGAGATGGCACAAACCATTTGAAATTTGTATGGGAATTACTATGGTAAAACCAAGATTTTTGTTGATGTCTATCTAATAATTCACCATATTAGTCTGCTTCAAAAAATTTCAACTGTGCTTGTAGGAAATTTTTCCAGCTACAACTTTGCTGAAGATCACATTTTGAATAAATGCAAGAATCGAAAGTTATCAATGGTTCAATGCGCTGATGTTTTATGATCATGCTCAATCAACTGCTCAGCAGGCAACATTGGTGTTTCTGGGGCGTTGAATAGGACACAAAAATCATGGCTACTATGTCACACTGCAAAATACAGTGTTGCCTACAGAGCAGCTGCTTGGTCATGTCATAAGTTTACCAACCTCTTAAATAATTAATAACTTTTTCCTGTCTCGTTTTACATAGAAACGATCTTGAGCAAAGTTGTAGCTGAGAAAATTGTTTATAAGAATGGCTATCGAACTCAAGCTCAATATGGAAAAAGACTAGAAGGCAATGAATAAAAAGTTGAGATTTCCCATAGTAATTTACATGTAAACTTCAAATGGCTTGTGCGAAGTCTGTTTCTAACCAAAAGAGTTGTAACTTTGGTAGGCTAAACAGGTACCGATTTGAAACCATTTAAGCACTGTGGAGCGAAAAAGTCAAATTTTGCATCAGTCTATTGGTCATATACCTAAAATATGGACCCACGTTCGTGTTGTCTTTATTCCTAAAGCAAGCAAAAGAGACAAAACAAATCCAAAATCGTTCAGACCAATAAGTCTTACATCTACCATGCTTAAAATCATGGAAAAGATAATAGACGAGTATATAAGGTCTCAATTTGCTTATCAATCAAACAAATCTACAGTCACAGCTTTACATAAACTGGTTACAAAAGTAGAAAATACTCTTGACAAAAAAAAAATTGCTCTCGTAGCATTTCTCGATGTAGAGGGCGCCTTTGATAAACATCAAAGGAAAAAAAGGAACGTTGATCCTTGCATTATTATTTGGATTATGAAAATGCTGAATAATAGAAAAGTATCAGCTGACTTGGGAGAATCATCAATAACAATAAAGACCACCAGGGGGTGTCCTCAAGGAGGTGTCTTGTCACTCTTATTATGGTCACTTGTTGTTGATGATCTTCTCAATAAACTAGTGGACGAAGGCTTCGAAGTTATCGGGTTTGCTGATAACGTGGTCATAGTACTTTCTTCTTCTTATTCGCATTTCAAGCTTATTGATTAGCGCATATTAGTTTATTGCGTGCTCTCAACTTAGTGTTCTAAATGCACTTCAACAGTTGTTAATTGAGAGCTTTCGATGCCAATACAATGCTTGAATTTGTATATTGTGTGGCAAGCACAATGATACTCTATGCCCAGGTCATAGGTTCGTGGAAAATTTGATCACATCATCACAGATAGAATGCAATCTACATTGCACTGCGCATTTCAGTTCTGCCAAAATGAAGGGTTGCCGGCACCGGTGGTGTAGTGGTAAGCGTGACTGCTTTCTAACACCCCGATGGGTCTGGGTTCAATCCCAGCCGAGGTCGGTGGGATTTTTCTGAGGCATAAAAATCTCTGGTCACGTCTTCCTTCGGAAGGGAAGTAAAGCCGTTGGTCCCGGCCCATGTGTGTTGAATGGGTGCGATATCCTACGCAGGTGTGGAAGCTGCCTTCCTGCACATTCGATTGCCGTCAATGGATGGCAATCGATGTCCGTCGGTGATTGGCACTAGATTGCGGAACAGAGACCGACGTTAAATAAAGGAAAGAAAAATGAAGGGTTAAATATAAACCCATCAGTTTTGGTCCCGTTCACTCGCAGAAGACAAGTAACACTCAAAAGTTTGTCAATTAATGGATCTATTATAAAATACTCGTCAAACGTAAATTATCTGGGAGTCATTCTAGATGATAAACATAATTGGAACTTACACTAAGAGCAGGTAATAATAAAAGTCAGAAATGCTCTCTGGATTAGTAAAAAAAAAACATTTGGGAAAAAATGGGGATTTAATCCTAAAATGATTCATTGGATCTACACGGTTATTGTAAAACCTAGAACAGTATTCCCTTCATTGGTTTGGTGGCCTAAAACAAAGCAAAACGTGACCCAGAAAAAGCTAGAACAATTTCAACGTTTGGCCTGCATGGCCATAACAGGAGCAATGCACAGCACACCATCAAAGGCCATGGAGGCAGCTCTCAATATTCTCCCACTGCATCAATACGTGCAAATGGAAGCTGGAAAGAGTGCACTAAGGCTACGCAGAACAAACGTCTATCTTG
The DNA here is from genome assembly GCF_037179485.1 of Ochlerotatus camptorhynchus. Taxonomy (NCBI): domain Eukaryota; kingdom Metazoa; phylum Arthropoda; class Insecta; order Diptera; family Culicidae; genus Ochlerotatus; species Ochlerotatus camptorhynchus. Next base: position 1,491,885 of record NW_027040929.1, read on the forward strand.
AAGGCAATCTTTCAGGGCACCTTAGTATACTGAAAGATTTTCTCATTAATCCATTAGTAGTAATGAACGAAGACTGGATGAAAAAAAGGTTAAACCTAGATATACCGTATAAAGTAGTTAATGCTAACCGCGAAACATGGGAATTAGGAGAGCCAATAATTCCACCAGGATCAATAATTTTCTATACCGATGGTTCAAAACTAAATGATAACACTGGAGCTGGGATCACAGGCCCGGGATTTAACGTTTCAATACCAATGGGACAACTGTTTTTCTTGCAGAAAATTACGCTATATTAGTTTGTGCATATATTTGTCGAAAAAGGAATTATCCCCTCCCCATGGACATGGAGGTTGACGGTACTGAAACAAAGGGTTATGTTTAATTTCTTTACATTTGCAACGATGATGATTTCCTATAGTGACACATATCACCTTATTAATGCTTCAGTATACCTCAAACGATTAATTCTTGGTTGTTAATAGAACTTCCTTGATGAAATCGGCTGCTTCATGCAGACTGAGCAATTCTGATTATAGTATCAGATTTGTTCTGTATACAGAGGAACTGGGAGGGCTTATTAGAAACTTCTCACCAATAAAGTAATGATCTTCTAGTAAATTTTGCGTATCATTTTATTAAAATTTTATTTTATTTTAGCATATTATTTTTGTTACAGCCAATTGGCATTAGTATACGATACAAAAGATTTAATATTACTTGCTCGTTTTTGCGTAAAATAATCAATATTTATTTTACTTGTAATTACCTATGAAAGTTTTTTTCAAGTTTTTTTTTGTGATCTGAAAATTTACCCAGTTTGGTTAGAAGTTTCGAAGCTAACGCATGTCCACAGACCTAATAGAAAGATAGGCAGAAAAAGTGTATCATGAAGAATGGTTGCATGCAGGGTTGCTTCTACTCACTTGCTATAGATGAGTGATTTTCGGAGTTTTGAATTCGTTAGATGTTGTAATGGAGATTTGTGCTGTTGGATGCGGGAGAAGATTGGAGGGCGGGTGTTTGACGCATAGAGCCTGTCAATTTCGCTTTCAGAGTGTCGCAGTCAGCGGTTTTATGATTCGTGAGCGCTCGCGATTCGTAGAATCGTTGATTGTGACTGCAAGTGGATTTGACGGGTTTTGTGTGTCGGACGCTTGCTTTTTGGCCTCTTCTTGTGTCTAATATGTGCAGAGTATCATTATAACGTCTAATGGTTTTGAGATTCCTGGTGGCGTGAAATATATTTGTGAGAATATCTTTTTGAGATTTTAGCAGTCACGTTTTGTTTGTAGTTTATATTTTATTTATTTCATTTAATTATCGTAAATATTAGTTATTCAATAATAGATAGTTCATGCATATATTCGTACTTTGACGCGAAGCGCTGTGGATTATAAGATGCTCGATGATCCTCGAGGGATCGATTTTGCTTACTGAGCAGAAAATCATGGATTTAACCCCAAGCTCTTCCACAGCACAATAAATCGTCCACCATTTGTATATTTGATATTGAACATTAACCTCGGAAACTATTTGCATATCAAGCGAAAACGTAGTCCAGTATTGTCGCGAAGCGTTATGGTTCTGAGATGCTCGATGACCCTGGAGGGATCGTTTTTGCTTACTGAGCAGAAAATCATGGGTTTAATCCCAAGCTCTCCGTCATGACTCTTAAAATTCATTATCACTAAACAAAATTAATATGTTCTTTCGATAGCCGGCTATCGAGAGATTAAATAAACAACAAATAAACAATACATACTTTTGGTTGCATCGCCAACTTGAGGTGAATCCTAACCAAATACCCTACCCAACCCTCCAACTCCGTAGCACTTATGAGGGTGTCGCTAAGTCGGTGGCCTCTCGTTAAGTAAGTACTACATCAACATTTCCTTCCCTATCCCTAGTTATGGTAAAGATGGGCGTGGCCGGGAATAGCGACAGTCATGCTTCTGTTACTCTTGTTTAGATTGGAACCAATGTTTACTCCTCAGCATTATTCCTGAAAGTAGTCTAACTGAGAATTTCAGAAGAGACGTGAGTGTCGCTAGTATCCAATCTACGAAGTATATCATAACAACGCTAACGCTAACGCTAACGCTAACGTTATTTGTCGAAAAAGGAATTATCGACACACGCAAATCTGCATATTTTCAGATAGCCAGGCAGCATTGAAAGCACTACAATCTTTCACATGCCAATCAAAACTGATGTGGGAATGCATAATACTTCTGAAGCAACTGTCAGTCAAAAACCAGGTTTATCTGTACTGGCCATTGCGGAATCGAAGGAAACGAAAAAGCCGATTTACTCGCTAGATAAGGCTCAAGTGTCTTCGGCTCCGCAAAGCAGAGCAAATGAGCCTGGAAATAAGTGAATTATTAAAAAAAAGGCCCAAGTGTCCAATTTATAGAACCAGAACCTTTCTGTGGGTATCTAAATGTGTAATACAAATGGTAATGAAAAATGGGAAGACAATATGATACAGTCACATTGGGCTGCTAAGAATACTTCAAGGCAATCCAAATTGTTTATTACTCCAAACAAAGGAATTACGGAAAAAAATACTAAATTTAAATAAAAAATCACTAAACATACTTATTGTCCCGTTAGATATCATTTGGAAAAGATAAATCGGAGTCAAACACATATCTGTAGGTTTTGTGACTGTGAGACAGAGACCTCTCAATATTTGCTCTGCGAATGTTCGGCACTATTCGTGCGCAGAAGACAATATTTCAACAAAAGCATACTAAGTCCTTCTGAGATTTGGTTAAGAAAATCCCAAAATGGTGATTGAATTCATTCTAAGAATCATACCAGATTGGGGTACTCCGCATTATCAGGCAACAACGGCAGTTACCCTAAATGGTAACTCGTCGTCCTGAACAGATGCAATACTAAACAGGGGTATACCAAAATAGATCAGCTTAATGGTCGCAGTGGTTCAAATCCCATCAAAAAAAGAAAAAAAAAAATATTATAAAAAATACCTATTAGCTGAACCTGTAACTGTGCAGGATGATTCTTCCTAGAAAAAAACAACCAACTCAGTTTTCTCCGGAGAGAATTCAATACCCAGCTTCATAGCCCAAGTAGACAAATTGTCTAAGGTATCTTACAATGGTCCTAGCAGGTCCGGTGCACTTGGCCCTATAACAGCCACAACCCCGTCATCTGCAAGCTGCCTTAGCGAACAATTTTCATCAAGACAACCATCAATGTCTTTTACATAAAAACTATAAAGAAGGGGGCTTAAACATGAGACCTGGCGGAGACCCATGTAACTAATTCGTGAAGTTGTCGAGTTTCCATGAGAAAAGCTCATATATTTCTCAGACAACAAGTTGCTCAAATAGTTGTTCATAATTGGTGAAAGCCCACTATCGTGGAGTTCATCCGAAACGACATCGATACAAAGTTGTACAATTCTTAATAAAACCTTCCTTTATTTTGCCCCTTTGAAATTTCTATTCCTTGCTTCTAAAAAACAAAATTTCCTAACTAGGCCTAATAGCAAACCAACTTACATTCGTTATCTTCTACCTGCGTCATTTTGAATGAGCATTATTTTCGGTATTCATAAATTAAAGCCGCATCACTTATAATGGCTATACATTACGTACTTTAGCACACGTTCCCACCGCTGATCCTTGATGGTGTGCAGAATTTTTAATGCCTCGCACACACGTGCCTTCCAAAATCGGTGACATAAATTAGGTGCCGTCCTGTTCCCCAGCACGCTGAATAAGAAATCAAAAACTCCCTAACTCATTCATGGAAAGTCGAAACAAGCGGAAAGGAAAACATTATTCCTATTCAGTGGAAGCCAGTTGTTCTCCAAAAAACTTCAATAAGCACACGCCTGCTTCTCGTTAGAAAACATAAACTTCTCGAAGCAACATAATCATCATCGTTGTCCTCGTCGTCAACATCCAAGTCGGCTGCGGCATCGTAAGCTCTCGCATCGTGGCTTGCTGCGATACAAATGGCATCACATTCCTCGGAAGCGTAAAAGTTAAAGTTTCACCCGTCGTGACTTTCGCCCAACCATCCCCCCCTCCTCCCCTACAGTCTCCCTCTTCCTTAGCACACCGCGAAATTTGGCACAACAGCAGCAAATGCGAGCTTTTCCAGTATGCGGAATACATTCCAACCTCCGAAAAACTTAATACAAACAACAAACTCCCACCCACAGACAACGACCGGCAAATGACCTTCCCCACTAGGCGTTTACTTTGCTCTACTTCCCCTCTACAGATCAACCCACACACGGATGCAGATTCGGTGGCACTGTTTTCGTTTCCTATTCTTTTTTTTTTGCAAAACAGAAACAGATTCTAAGCATTTCCAGCTTCGAAGAAACTAAAACACAAACGCAAAAGCAACCCATCTCGACGAAATAAAAGTTTTCAAATCAGAATTAGGCTGCATGTCTCTTGGTTTTCTCTTTTTTTTTGGCGATGCTATTTTTCCCCATTCATTGCCCCAACAACGACTTGGTTGACTTTTATCAACTGAAGGAAAAACTTTTCTCCGGCGACATCTGCTAAAAACTTGCTAAAATGGAAATTTGTTCGAGTTTGACTTGTTAGCGGGAATGCGTAGTTTTCATTTTTTTTTTCTCCCATCCAAATCGGTTCACCAAGGCATCTTCTGTTTACTTTGTTAGATCGTAGCAACCATCGACACTATGTACATGTTCACAAAATATATTTCACGCCGTCAATTCCAGCGCTTGCTGGGAGTGTAAAAGTTGCACCTTTCCGAAGGTTGCTCGCTGGCCAAGGTTGTTTGCGCTCTTGGCACCCCGTAACGATTCTAATCATTCGACCAAGCAAACCCCAAAGCCCTTCCTCAAACCGCTGATTCGAATTTCTAAATCCTTGTAAAGGAATTGCATGGTACAATTTCCGCACTTTGGCACTCTGACTGACAGCCACGGCACGGCACATTCCAGTAACGCTGCAGAAGCACACCGACCCCCAAAATCCTCCATTGTCCGTTGTGTGTTCGGGTGTTGTGGCTGTTGTTAGGCAACTTTCCGCACATGCTTCCTTTCTATGCCCGGAATGGCGTCTAGAACACAGAACATAAATCGATCAGTTTTAATTGATCCCCGGTGCAACGTTTGAATTGCTCAAGTGAAGGCAATAAAATGATTTTCGCTCGACTGCTTCTGCTCGTCTGACTTTGAAAGAGGCGCTTTCTCTCGCAGTTTGTTTGGAAAAGTTGCAAGGAAAACGGCACGTTGGTGCCGTAAAACAATATCCTTGAAAAGTGGTGGAAATTTGCCTGCGATTAGTGAGGGAAGGGCATTTCTCCAATCAGCGAGGAAGAGCGTGGCGCTAACCTAACAAGATCCAACCTGGGCAACGGCAGCCACAATAGCAGCAGTGTAGTAGGCGTTGGATAAGTGTGACTTCGTAGCACTCGTTTTCACGCCACCGCCGCCTACTACGTGAGCTATGTGAGGGAGTGGATGATGGATTAGCGCCTAGAATGGAACACAGTAGGCCGATTGGATGAGGATTGTTAGTCACTCACTCAGTTAGTCAGTCAAGTCAAGCCAGACGTGCTGGGGAAACCGAGGTGGCAAATTGGAATTGGGCCACGCCAGTGTTTACGAAACTATCGGATCGTAGTTTTGAAAACGGAGCGTTATCTGTGACTGCGAACGATTTTGTGGGTAAATAGAAGCGATTAGGAGATGATGCGGTTCGTCATGAGTTGCTTTGCTTCTTCGGCCAGCGGTGCTGGAGCTTATCTCAGCTTCTGGGAATTGATTTGAGTGTTTGTTTGATTTATGTTAATGGACGTTGATAATGACATTGAATTTGGTTTGTTTCCTGAACAGTGAGCTGTGCAGTGCAATTGGGAGGGATGAATTTGATCTGGAAATTGAAGTAAGCTTTGATTTGTTCTCTTAGGTCTGTTGGAAAAAAAATTTGACAGTATTGTGTATTTTTTTTTCCTATCATTTGTTTTCCGTCGATCTTGCTTTCCGTACTGAGCACTAATGCTACCGACGCCAGGGACCCTACCTATCGACCCATCATCTCATGAACCGGGGACCAACGGCTTTACTTCCCTTCCGAAGGAAGGCGTGATTAGAGATTTTATGCCGCTGAACATCCCGGTGGCGCCGACTGGGATTGAACCCAGGCCTGCTGGGGTGAGAGGTAATCACACTTACTACTTCGGCGCCGCTAGACCGTATTGTGTAACAAACGTCTTTCGTTTTTGCGCCAGTACGATATATCGTTCTGTGAAAGCGCGTGTTCAATGACTGATCCCGACTAGTCCTTCTCAAGGCAGGTCAGGTAACAATTACCAAAATTAAGGCGAATGCAACCACCCAATCTCGATTACTTTTTCGAAGGGACGTAACAGCTTTTGAAACAATACATTTGATCGCCGATTTAGCGTAACTGGTAGCTCACCCACGCATACTAATACTACCATCAGATAGGGGTGCTGATAGTGGTGTCATAATGCGTGGGCGAGCTACCAGTAACGAAAAATCGACGATCAGATGCATTGTTTTCAAAAGCTGCTACGTCCCTTCGAAAATTAATCGAGAAATCTTCAAAGCGAGTCGACAAAGCAGTCGACAAGAAAGCGTAAAGCAAGCAGTAATATTGGTTTTGTCCTAACCCTAAGGCTCTAAGCGTCAATGTTTTTTTAAATGGCCAATAGATTTGGTCTAACCTGCACAGCTCGAAAAAGTAGTTTACATTTCTGTTCAATATATATTATTTAATGCACATTAATGGAGTGTCACTTATCATATAAGTGTTGCAAATATTGTTTACAAAATGTCATCTTTATGAACAACATGGCTTACAAGTTGCTCGTTTGCGTGAAATGAAATCCAAGTTGATATGAATGAATGTTTACATCACAATTAAAATTCAGATTTTTTGCTCTGTGGTCTTTATAGTTGCAGTTACCAATACCAGATGTAGATGCTGTCGCTCAGTGTAAAACGTGGGTCTAGTTCGAGTTGGTTGCCGCCATGGAACTACTCTGATAGAGAACTATTGATAGAGCTCAATCAAAAACCTTGCCTAACGAGTACATTTAGGAACACATACTTAATCGACTCCAATCATTGCTGGCAGTGAACGATTGAGAGTTTTCCGAAAAGTCGCATGAATTTGGTGAACTGTAGCACGAGTGGAAGAGATTGGTGGTAGCCGAAACGTTAAGGATTCATGGGTTTCTTTGATTAAAAACACTCGCCATTCGTACTGTGGAGGCTCCACTAAATGAGCTAGATTCGCCTCCACAGTCAAAGGTAAAAGAGTATCACTGTGGATACTACTAAGTCCTTCTACCGGACCTCCTATGTGCAGAAAAGTGATTGACAAAGGAGATTCAAATATCACCTCGCACAGGCCATCCATTGGATCAGAAATACCCAAGAAGGATTGTTCTTAGGAGCAAACCAAATATTTTTTGTCGAAGCACTTCTTGCTTGAAAGCCATCTCGATAACCACTCGACAGATTGTGACGAAATTTTGCGCATGTAAACATCACACTCTAAACTAGTTTTACTCAAAATTTCATCAATTTTTACCCATGTAATAAAAAGTTATAAGCGGTGCCGGTGGTGTAGTGGTAAGCGTGATTACCTCTCACCACAGCAGGCCTAGGTTCAATCCCAGTCGGCGCCACCGGGATGTTTTGAGGCATAACATCTTTGATCACGGCTTCCTTCGGCAGTAAAGCCGTTGGTCCCGGTTCATGAGTTGATGGCTCGATAGGTAGGGTCCAAGTGTGGGAGCTACGTCGCTGGCGTCGGTAGCATTGGTGCTAAGCACGGAAAACAAGATCGACGCAAAACAAACCAAGGAAAAAATAAAATAAAAAGTTATACACAAAAGAAAGTGTGGCATTTTTCTCGAGTACAATCTTTACTCAAATTTCTCAAAATTTCCTTGTTTTACAACATTTTTTTTATAATCCATTTATTTGTCAAGGCTCAAATGCATTAGCTTTGCGGAGCCGAATATTTTTTACATGATTGTGTTTACATACCGGTGATTTTTACAGAGTGAATATTATTTCTTACAACTAATGTTAGTAGAACGGGGCCCGATTACTCGCGGCTTACTCAAGATTAGATATTACATTTATTGATCATTTGGAGGGAGGACAAGGGAAAGCATTTTGAACTAATTTAAAACTTAAACGTAAAGGATGACTAAAACACAAAACATTAAACACATACATCAACAGCTTTAAGAAAGTCGTAAATAAGCTTCATAAAGTAGATATCACGGCAAGCCAAGACGTCTCTAATTGGCTTAAAGGGTTGTTTTCCTCGGACCCTAAGGGAATCACACAGAACGGATCTCGCCTCATGATGCAAGGAGCAGGACCAAACAACATTCTCGATGTCGTGATAACCGTTTCCACAGGTGCACAAGTTGCTGTCGGCGAGCGTTATACGGAAGAGGTGGGCGTTTAACGAACATGAGCCTGGACATTACACGAATAAAATCACGACTCATATCCAACCCTTTGAACTAGGGTTTGATCGACACCTGTGGGACAATAGAATGTAGCTATTTTCCCAGATCACCATCATTCCACTTTTGTTGCCAGTTGGCGAGGACTTGCTGACGAGAAATCGTGGAAAATTCGTGGTAGGCGATTTGTCGCTCGTAAATATCGCCTTCCATAGCGCCCACCTTGGCCAGCGAGTTCGCTTTCTCATTGCCCGGGATAGGTGATGACATGCGAGCTGTTTGATAAAGCACTCAATGACGATTGTATTTCCTGGAGGAAATACGCCGAGTGCTTCATCGGCCTCATTGAACGCATAGTCTCCAGGGAGCCTAGGCTATCCGTAAAAATTAAATAATGGTCAGGTGGAAGTGAGGCAATACGCTCTAACGTGTACGATATAGCTGCTGGTTCAGTAACGTATACCGAACACGGCTTTTGAAGCTTGTATGAGGCGCTATGTAGATCGTGGAATACTCCAAAACCAGTGGACGCATTTATCACCGACCCATCTGTGAAAAATCTCTTCTCGGTGGGGACGTGGCGGTATTTGTTCGCAAAAATAGTTGACACAATCAGAATCTGCTGCCTCATTGTGAGATCGAATCTCACGGAAGAACAACTGAAATGATGGGAGACAGCGCGATTGGGGTCGAACGAGGGGGGGCCAATGTCCAGAGTCATGTACTCGTAGTACAAGCTCATGAATCGTGTTTGAGGATTCCGCTCTAGCAGTTTCTCAAAGTTTTCGATCACCAGCGGGTTCATGACTTCACAGCGGATGAGGAACCGGAACGATAAATCCACAAAACGATTTGTTAAGGGGAGGACGCCCGCAAGAACATCAAGACTCATGGTATGCGTCGATTGCATACAACCTAGCGCGATTCGAATGCAACGATATTGAATCCTTTGGAGCTTCAATATGTGCGATTGAAAGCAAAAGCTACCGTACTTCAAAATCGAGAGAATAGTGGTCTTGTAGAGTCTTATCAGATCTTACGGATGGGCTATTCTACAACATTGTTTCAGACGTCATTTCGATCACAAGTGACGTTTTTGTGCTACAATTTATTGAAAAATGCCTATGACGCCATTTTGAAAAAGTTTCAAGAACAACATGTGAAAAGGGTATGCAAGTTTTTTGTAAACAATCCTTCTTATGCCCTGTTCTCGCTACCCATATGACACCCGCGCAAACCATCAACATCAAAAGATAGGGAAAACTTGTTCGTTAAACAGTTATGTGATTTTTCACAGTTTTCCTGTAGTTTGTCACAGATATTCGGTGATAAATCACCGAACTGTTTACCGAACTTTCAACTGTTTCGGGTAAAAACTCCAAAAAGGTGTGTAAAGCTTGAATTACCAAAAACACAATTTAATTTTTTTATATTTTAAATTTAACGTTTATAGAAAATGCTATCTTCTGTACAATTACAAGTTGGATTTACAAAATTTTCAAAAATCATAAAACAACAACTTTCGGTAAAATCTATGAACTTATTTTATATATTTTTTATATTGAATGTTTGCACAGAAAATGGTTTTTAGGGTCTAAAAATGAGTTTAATTGTCAGATTCCACAAAAACTAGTTTGATCAAAATATCCAAAAATTAGTCTAAAATTTGTAATTTTTTGATATTTATTATTTTCAAGCACCCAACTTGAAAATGTCTCTAAAGATAAGCTAGTTAAAGAAAAATTATAACAGGATGGAAGGGTAATTTTTTGCTACACTGGTATTCAGCGTTGCCAGTATTCCAGATTTATCTGGATTTTCCAGATTTTTAGTCATCTTGCCAGATACACAGACAGACCACGTATATTTCCAGATTTTTTAAATATGTTCCAGATTTTCCCAGTTTTTTTTTAAATATCACTGCAATTGATTTAAACTCTAATAAAAAATAAAAAGCCAAACTTGCTGCTTTAATTATTTAAGGCCATCAACGTTGGACATTACTGGAATTTTAAGGTAATTCTGAAAATAGTTCACAGTTAAGTGTGAGGCGAATTCTTTGTGAAACCAAAGGAGAATTTCAAGCTACTTCTGAGTAGAATTACATCCATCTTTGTGGGCTCCGGGGTGGTGTGGCGTCACCCATCATTTAGTCGTATTGTGAGTGCCACGAAGTGAGGGTTCAATTCCCGCTCCAGCCAGTGCAAATTTTGGCAACCTGAAAATTTGCCTACTGGTCTAATGGGTGTGGTGTGTTGTCCGTTGTCTAGTGTTAAATATTCAGTCTGTGCAACCTCTTGTTGAAGACGGTGTCAATTGTCTTGTCAACTCTGATGACAATTGCATGGAGATTTTGTCAATAAAGGAAATATAATCCGGAAGAGAAATCATAGAAAATTCTTATGATAAAACTTAAGGAGTATGCTGATACGAATCGTGAGAATAATTTCAAAGGAATTCTTTCCAATGTTTCTATGCAAAACTATTTTGGCAAAGTACTTGTGTACTTAGGTAATACTGAAAAGGATTTCAAAACAATTCTGACCTTACCTACAAAGCAGTTCAAAGGGAATTATCGGATAAGTCTGAGAACAGTGTGACGGTCATTCTGAAGAGTGTACCAAGAAAATTGTTAAGGATATTTTAGGAATTGCATATAGAAAAATGGACTCAAATTTGAGCCAATTCTTGACAGTTTGAGGGAGTTGTGCAATTGGAGAGTGATTTATAAGAGATTACAAGAGGTAATGCTATGAACTCTTAGAATGTTACTGGAAAAGTTTAGATATTTGCAAGATTATTTTAGGAGAATATATAAAAGAAATATGATAGAATTCTAGGATGATTCAAATTGAACTAAACAAAAAGAGGCGAAGATATCATGTGAAGAGTTCCAAGTAAATTCAGACTAACAACAAAATTCATGATCTGAGACGCAAGAAAAATATAAATTCCGGAATTTAGAATCATTGAAAGATCCTGATACTTCAAAAATGAAGCTATCAGACTTACATTTTAGTAATATAATAAAATTATTCTTTGGCATAAAATTATTCGTAATGGTCATGCAAATAGTGGAGTTACCCGTAGTTTAGGTAAACTGTGTGTGAGTTCCACGATGTTAGGCTTTGATTCCCACTTCAGCCCGGTGAATTTTTCTTCAAAATAAAATTGCATACTGATTTGCTAGGTGTTGTGTGTTGTATGATGTCAAGAATTAAACTGTAAATCTGATCAACCTCAGAGTAATATTAGAATTATTTATAACTAATAAAATCTTCAAATTCTTCTACTGCATCAAATAGTAAGGACTACATCGACTGTTCGTTCAAAATTTTTAAAAAAACAACAGTTTAAAAAACAATTCTAATCATATTTTCTGCTGTTTTTTACCCACATTTAACTCAATTTTTGAAATACTGCGTAATAGATATTTGAACTTTTTGGGCACACCGTGTCAACACTTTTCATTTTTGGATGATTTTAGCAATGCTTACAAGTTATTTGCTTTATATAATTTATTTAAACATGTAATTTATAACCATTGTAGTACTTTAAATAAATTCCAGATGATCATACACGGGAGATTGGCACATCATTTTGATTTCAATAGCATTATGTTAAAAAGAGGATTTTTTGGAGCATTCCAGATTTTTCCATATTTTATATTTTACCTGGTCCAGATTTTTCTGAAAATGACCTGGCAATGCTGCTGGTATTAAACTTTTGTTTTTGATTTTTATTTAGGGTAAGAACATTTTTAACGTATATATTTTTCCTGAAAAGTATTATTTTTTCCTACAGCTCTGTCTCAGACACAGTTGGATTGCAAGTGACGTGTTCGAGTTATGATTTGATGACAAAAATCAAATACGCCATTTTGATGTTGTTTTGCCAGATTCAAAATGGCCATAACAAATAATTATGCAAAGTTTTATGCAAATCGGAGAGCTCGCATCAGCTTGATTCGTCATTTGGCGTGAAACTGCTCTTGATCAAGATAAACTAAACACATTTTTATCTCAGTAGAGTGAAGATCATGACAAATTGTCGATTCATTATAAATTTCAAAATCTCAAAAGAATGCTGAATTCCGGCCATGACCAATTACTTTACTGAAAGGAAATCGTTGTTGGAGAATATATCACGCATGGTTTCTCATGTGTTTTGTGGAATGGGCTCAATAAACAATGTCTTCAAGTAACCAAAAAGCCTACTTATTGTCCTTTTTGCATTATAAGGCTGCTATTAGACTGATATAAAATTCAGAAGTCCTAAATCAGCCTTCCAATACAAATAGGTCAATAAGCGGGCTTGATAGTTGCTTGGGTCGCTCAGAATTTGTAATGTGAATTGAAGGTCACTAAATATATATTTAGAGACAGAAAAATCATAGAAGATGTGATATCTTTAACATAAGACGGCATTCAAATTAGAGCTAATTTTCCCCAACATACTTTAACAATCCACAAATTGTTTTTTTTATTTTTCTTAGCGATTATTTATAGCGCAGATGTCTATTTTGGTCTGAAATATGCAATATTGCACTCCACTTTAAACAAACCATCACAACATTCGATTCTCAAAATCGTAGCAACCTACAGCACCGTCGCCATCATCGGCGTCCAGAGTCGTGACACACATCTTTCAGCCTACTTAGACGCAGCTTATCGGTAAAACCGATAATGCATTCCTTCAACAACCGCCATTTGCTGTGTCTGCTTAATCTTATTTTGACAAACACAACTGCCTGCCTACTATGTTTATGCTCATCCAGTAAGTCAACCGTAAAGATTAGCTGAAGAGACCACCTCCATCGAATCGAGCGCAAAACCACTCAACTACTTAACCGCCACCGCAGGCCGATGCCACTTTTGACGACGACGACGACGACGATTGAACCATCATGCATGTGCTCACTCGAAACCGAACTTGAGCAGAGCCGAAAATCGGCCTAATGCGTTTTGATATATTGACATTTGATAATGTTTTTCTCGTTCGCTTTTTGAGCTCCTAGTCACCACATCAGTGTGTTTATCTTCAAGTTCGGTAAAAACCAATAAAACGTGACTTTTTTTCCTAGCAGTGCACGCACTCGATGCCGTTTTCTACGTCACGGTTCACTGCAGGTCTCTCTCTTCGGTGGAGATATGGTAAATCGCTTTTAGGCACTTTTTTTTTCCCGAAAAACAAAAATCCCAACATATGGTTCTCGTCCGCATCCGTCCATCCCAATGCACAAGGACGCTCAATCAGTGAACAGGGGAAGGTAGTGGAACTGCGGGAATGAATCATTTTAGGTTCGTTAACAACTTATTCGACTCTGTTGGTACACACATCTATCCGCTCTGCGTTCGCTATGTGCCTAAATGTAGAAGTGCCGAGTGCTAAAAAGCGACAAAAGTTTGAGTATTTGCCTTTCGAACCGACAGCGATGATGATTTATCAATGTTCTCCAGTCAGTCCAGGCAGGATGGACAGACATACCAGTTCTCAAGAGACCTCTCGATCGCTCGTATGTGCAATCCAATCGTATGGCATGAGCAAAGCAAAGAGGGAGCAAGAAAGTCAAAATATTAGTTTTCCTTTTGACCTATAGCTCGATTTGGACGTGCATACATATAGTTCTATCATCCCATATTGGGCTATATGGGATCGAGCAATGCAGCAGCACATGTTAAAGTGCTGACTATCTCTGGCTGAAAATTGTTTATCTTCTTTCGTGCTCGTTGTCGTTTGTGTGTGTTTTACTGCCCACGGATTAACGAGGTCTTCTATTTTTATTTTTTGCTGGGTCTCTTTTCCTGAATGTTATTTTGTTTTCCTCCACAATTTACCGATTATTTTACCGAGTGCGATTGTAAGCTTTTAGTCTGATTGTATTTTTATATGATATGGCAATAAGTGTAATAATAGTTCATAAATGTAAGAACATCCTACTGATGCTTACGTTTAACATTTAGGCAAATTTCAGTGATCATCCGGAATTCGGAAAGTCAGCCATTTCACGACCGCAGAAACCTGAAATCTGTAATCTGAATTGAGTACACTTCATAAGCACAAGGGGCAATATACTTAACATGATTGAAAACAACCAATAGATCCTGGAAGCATTTCACGTTGACACTTAATTATTGCCAGTACTCTCCAGCATGGCTAACCGCAAACTTCTTACCCAAACAAGGGAACCAATAGCCTTCCCCGTTCTGCACCCAACAATCTTTTTCCTTATTCCGCTCCATTCCGTTCCATTTCACTTCAAGAACCGATGAAGCAATATAAGAAAAGTTACACAGCCTCCGGGCTAATTAATTCAGATTATTTCGCCATGTTTCGTTTGGTCCGCTTGCTTTGTTCCCGCTGGCAGTTCGGTTCGACAACTTCTGTGTCGTCGCTGACTCCCTCCCGTCCAGCCTCCTTGGTTCTTGCCATGCTCGGTGGGTTCTGTATTTGGCTGTGGCATTGAATTCGATCTGCTCTGAAACAATAATTGCAATTATTTTGCCGGTTCTCCTCCACCACACGCATCCAAGTATGCCACTCCTCCGACCGGTTGCTAAGATGCTGCGTGTTCCTTCGATACCGACGGGCAAAGCATGAATGCATTCTCGCAGTGCATCGCAGGGATGCGCTTTTTCGGCACGGTTTGTGTTGTACACGAAATTCCGGAATTCTATTCCAAAGACGGTGAAGGTGGTGGCGTTTCGCTGTGCAGCATCGACAAAAAACACACTCACATTTCGCGAATCGGATTGCCCCGCAATGGTGATGTTCGTTCTTATATTTCTCTGTCTCCCATGCATGCATGCCCGATTGTTTCTTATGAATAAATTAATGTTTCTTGGTTCCTTGTTCCGTCGCGTCGGCAAGGAATGGGAGGAAAACAGAGGTGCACCAGGAAAATAAAAACCACTTAAAAAAATTTCACGCCCACTTTTTTTCTCCAGTCTCCCTTGGAGCGTCAAATAGTTGGTCGGTATGGTATTGGCATTAATAACAACAACTACAACAACGACTATATACTAATAATAGCAACAAAACGGCAGAGAGCCTCTGGAACAAGGTGGTGATCGAAGGCGGGCCCGCGAGAAAGGAAATACAAATTGTTTCTTAGCTGAGAGTGTTGTTGTTTTTGCTTCGGTTGGCATTAAAGAATGGAACTATTGAGCACGTAACTTATGCCTCTTATGCTTTGCGTTCGAGCGCCGAAGAGATGGAATTGCTACATGAACGACGACGGCGACGTGGCGTTAAAGGCCAACTCCGAGCGCGCGGGACACAATTATACTACTGCTGGCGACTGGCCATAGGAATATTGTTTAATGCTTCGGAACATTACTGCACTGAGCATAAAACAGGTTCAAGGTTGTAAAGTTCAAACAACATGGCTCGTTTATTGAAAGGTAGTGATTTTTGTTTTGCTATTATCAAACACTATGTTGTTGTTTTGCATGGAGAGGCAGTTGGATGTTTTGTTTGCTGTACATTTAACGGTAATGAATAACCATTACCTTCTTGGTTAGTGACCTTTGAAATTGTTTGGCGAATTATTGGCCAACGCTAATGGTTCGGTAACGGTTTGTTTTGATTGGAAAGTTGTTGGAGGAAATTGCTGGATGCGGGATGGAAGTAGAAATTTCAATCCCCTAATCCATCAATGTATGAGCTAGGTAAAAAAGTGTGCGTTTGATTAGTATTGTCGCATTAATGGCACTTCACTCAGTTTCAAAATAATCTGGTTAGCCCGTGCCAGCTCCATGCTATATTTAAAGCCGACTTGAATGTGCCTATAATTTTATTACGTAAGATGATAGTTTGCGATCTCTGATATCAACATCATTTAAAATATTTCATCGGTGAAAATATGGGTTTTGAATTGTGTTTTGTTTATTTTACTTAGTAAGGCCGGAACAAATATCAAGTTTTTCTTTTGTCACCCCCCCCCCCCACCCCTTCAAAATTTTGGAATATCACCAAGGGGGAAATAAAATAAAACTTTCAGTGTATATTTATTTTTCGCAAATTCATTTGGGTATGGATACTCGCTTTGCTAGATTTTATTATGTTGTTGTTGTTGTTGTTGTATCACCTTGTTCTTTTAAAGAATTTTCACATAAATTGTTACTTGACCAGTACGGCATGACAGGTCCTTGAAATCGGATCAGCCGGTTTCAGTTATTGAAAACGGATTTTATCGAACATCATTCCTGATCTTGTTTGGCAACTCACTAGGTAAGCCACCTTCAATCTGCTCGATCCCTCTTGTTCGTTGCGCACATCTTCGTCTTGTCCCAGTCGGATCACTACAAAGAACCATTTTCAGTGGTTCGTTATCCGACATTATTACGATGTGCCCAGCCCACCGTAGTCGCCAGATTTTTGCATTCGATCTACATTTCTTAACTTACAAACCTTCTGCAATGATACTTAATGATTCACTTCTTTTCTACAGTGATTCAACAATTTCCGAGCTAAATCCAATCTTTTCAAAATTGGTTTAAAATTTTTAGAAGTGAGACCAAATCAGAAACGATTCAGGAAATTCCTAACTGAGGTGACACTTTTCAAAGCAGATTCAAAACTGAGTCTGAACTTTTTTGAAGTGAGTTCAAACTTTCGAATAATTCATCAATATTTTTCTAACTGAGTCTAAACTTTTCTGTTATGTTATTCAAGCCTTTTTAAAGTTGTCAAAACTTTCCTGAAGTGATTCAACATATTCCAAATCCAATCTTGAATGAATTGGTTTCGCATTTTCTGAAGTGAGGCAACATTAGCTGATTAATCCTTTTCCTAAATGAATCCAAGGTTTCCTGCATTGATTCTACTTTTTCCGAACTGAAACCAAACTAGTTGTTAACTGCTTTGGCGTTTGGCAAGGACACAATCTTACAATCTTTTCCGAAGTGAACCGACAATTTTTTGAGCTTAAATTTTCCAAATGGTGTCCAACCTTTTCTGAAGTGGTTCAAAACCTTCCTTGGGGAGTCCAAAATGTTCTGTTGAGTGATTGAATTATATTGAATGTTAGTCTTAGCTTTCCTGAAGTGATTTAACTAGCTTTTAACGTAGATTCCGCTCCCTTAGATCCCTTCCTCGTTTTCGTGAGATTCACATCCTTTGAAAATTAGGGTGAGATTTTAAAGAATGGACCTTCGTGTGTTCATAACTGATGGTAGATTTTTTTTTTTAAAGCAAGCACAATTGTTGAGAAAACTGGGTTTACATCCACAAAAGTACGTATTTTTATAGAAATTTGGGTTTCTTGATCAGCCACGTTGGATATTGGCTCCGTCCTTTGAAAAACAAGCTTGGATGTTATGGAATAGATCTTTGTGAGTTCATACGTGATGGTAGATTTTTTTAAACCTAGGTTGGATTTCGGTTCAATTTTTTGCAATTTTTGCTTGGATTTTATAGAATGGAACTTGCTGAATACGGGAAGGATGAACCTGGTTAATATTCACAAAAGAAAGTATTTACTTAAATTATTTTTTTTTGTTTTCCGAACTGAATTTTGGCTTCCATCTTTGCAAAATATGCTTTTTTTTTAATAGAATTTGCTGAATCCATACGTGAGGGTTGAATTTCTTCAATTTTTGGGAATACCGAGTTTAAATTCACAAAAGTACGTATTTTCATAACAACTTTGATTTTCTTTTCTGCCAAGTTTAATTTCGGCTCCTATATTTGAAAATAGACTTGAATTTTATAGAATGGACTTTGCTGAATCCATACGTGATGGTAAATTTTATGAAGCATGCACAATTTTTTAGATAACTGGGTTTGAATTCTCAAAAGTACGTATTTTTATAGAAATTTGGGTTTCTTGTTCAGCCAAGTTGAATTTCGGCTCCTTCCTTTGAAAAATAGGAATGGATTTTACCGAATTGCTGCATCCATCCGTATTTTCATAGAAATTTTGTTTTGCGGTTCTGCCAAATTGCATTTAGGCTCATATCTTTTAAAAATAGGCTTGTGTTTTTTAGAATGGACCTTGCTGTATCCATACGTGAAGGTTGAACCGGGTTTGTAATTCGAAAAGGTTTTTTTTTTGTTTTCCTTTTCTGCTAGTTGGATTTTGATACTGTCCTTTGAAAGTTATGCTTAGATTTTATAGAACTGACCTTGCTGAATTCATATGTGATGATTATTTTTTTAAGCACACCCAAAGCCAGGTTTCAATTGATAAAACTACGTATTTTTGTTAAAATTTGGTTTTTATGTTCAGCCAAGATGGATTTTGGCTTCTTTATTTGAATATTACGCTTGGATTTTGCTGAATAGACCTTCCTGAATCCATACGTCTAGTTAGATTTTTTAAAGCACGAACAATTGTTGAGAAAACTGAGTTATATTTGGATAGGGAAAAAGTATCGAAAACAGAACGTTTTTTTTCATAAGAACTGTTACGTTTGTGGTATTCCGCTTGATGGTTTATCCGGAATTTATCAATACCCAAAAATCAATTGCTTTGATCATATTCATCTACATTTTTACCAATGTTCTTCCTTGAAAGGATACAAAAACTTATGCGTGCAATGTCTTGTTGATACCTCGAGTGTTACACATAATAAAGTCAACGTTTGTGGCATTAGTATCAAAAATCACGGCTTCAAAGAAGTATAAGGCTAAGCGGAGGCTCAGAAAAGATGTTAGCGTATATTACGGTTTAGATATAATGTAAAACGAATTTTAAATGTTTTATTTTTTTTTGGTTTATTTTTTATCCCCCCCCCCCTCGATTGGTGCGAGCATCGAGTGACAAAAGAAAAACTTGTGATTTGTTCCGGCCTAATGGATTTTTTTCAAACACTATTGGAACAAGATATTAAAGTTCTAAAGGGTCTAGCGATGAACCAGCCGATGGCTGAAAGTCTCTTTAATAAAGAAAGATAAGATAAGTTCTAAAGGCAATACATTTTTTCTATGATTCTCAGGAAAGTTTGCGTGTTCAAAATTTTAATCTTCGTCATTATTGCCAAAAGTTAGACAACTAAAAATTAAATAATCGACCTTTTTTCGGTTTTGGCTTATATTTAAGTTCACAAGCAAAGTCTTAGATGTGCCTAACTGGTGTTTATCTCATTCCTGTTGTCATGGTTACGAAATTGAAGATTTGTCAGATTCTTAATTATCATAGTAGGGGTATGTTTCAGTTGAAAAATCAAAATCAAAATACCTAGTCACGAGGAGAATCGTGCGCGTTCAGTGCTTTGAAAAGGAAAAAAAAAGAAAAGCCCATTAGTCAAACCTTGTAGTCAGCAAAAGTTTAACGAGATTACAGTGAAAACAATCTGATTTATTTAAAAATAATGTGTGTATGTTGTTATCTTTCCGTGTACATATGTTCAAAGGGTAATTTTCTGATAATTATCTGTTAATCATTTTAATCTAATATTTTTTTTTGAAGGAAATCTCTTCAAACAAAAAATTGGCGTAGGTGGATGTCAAGGATTATTTAAAATATTAATTAAATTTATCGTCAAATAACTGACCTTAAAGATTCAGGAGTGCGATTGTTCTTGCACTTGCCCTTTGACGTACCCGAAAATTATTATTTCGTTTCGAAAATCTGGACACATCTACATCATTGTACCCGTTATGATACAATGCACAGTGGTCCAGAATGCAGATTTAGCTGGAAGGATATGTTTTGAGCCTGAAATTGAAACTTTAGCCTAAAAGTCTCTTCTTCAAAGTTGTTCCTTATAGTTAGGCCCTCATTTTGATGACAATGAATTCAAGGGTGGCTCTAATTATCATTGAAATCCAAAATCTAACTTTTTTGTTTGAAGAAATTAAAGTTCTTCGGCAAAGTTATAGCTGAGCAAGGGGTAGGTCACTCCGCACACCAATCTTGGGTCATCTTTTTTGTCAGTGTGCCGCAGATGTGCCGATCATAGAGCAAGCTGCGATTGTTTGTAAAATATCCATCCCGGCAACCCGGTATTTCAAGGCATCGATAAATCGGATTGAGGATGACGCGGGAAGTGGCGGGTGTGCGAAATTTTAGTGTTTTGTGTTCATAGGATTATAAAAGTCCTGTGTTTTATGGTTTTATAATGCCCTCAAAGGCAGACCAGAAACCTAGCCTTTCGTGATGTAAAAAGCAACAGTCAGCAGCCGGAAAAAAATTGGAACCGGTGGGAACATTGTTGGAGACCGACTTTAGAGGATGATGAATAGACTTCTGTAGTTTGTTTTGTGTTAGTTGGAGTATTTTGTGAATTAAGGGTATTAATGGGGTCTGATTAACTGCCTCTATCTCTTGAGCCCACTATAGAACCTACAGTTCTTCTGGTATTAGAGGATGTTCCTGAATATACAGTCAAACAGCACGTAATGTTGTGAACAACTTGAACGACAGTTGTCCAGCAGTGCTCCCATTTTCTTTACAACAATCCAATGCATACGAGATTGTGCCGAAGTTGTTCCAATGGATGTGACTAAGCTGTGCCGAATCTAATTTTGGCACAATGTGCTGAATGACTTACCCCTTGTAGCTGACCTAATTTCAAGCAACTTTGTTAAAACAAATTTTGTATCCCATGAATTGACCAATTTAGAGCATTTTTCCAGCTGCATTCTGGACCAATGTGCAATGGTACTGCTGAACCTTGCGAATTTTAAGTCCTATTCTCAATTTGCTGCATACGATTATGAAAAATAATATAAGCTTTGAAATAAAACTGGGTTTATTGAAACCGATTGACATTTCACTTAGTAATCGACTATAACACAATTTTAGGCACGAAAAACTTCCTTATTTTTTGCCTCAAACTAAGTGCACAACCACCTAAGCATTCGATTTCTAGTCAAAAAAGTTAACTTTTGATGTTTAAATACCCTATCATATCCAGCGGCATTTTGAGATATTGAATTACTATAAATGACTTTTTTTGGTGGGGGTGGGGCATCGTTTTAAACACTCTTCCGAAAAAAATCGTTCTACCTACGAGTGGAATAAAAATTAATCAACATTTTGTAAGAGAAGATGTAAACTTTAAAGGAGGAACCCTGTGAATGGAATTAGTTTGATTCCAAATGCTTGCAGTTATGCGAAATTTTATTTTTTTTTTTCAACTACGGTTGAACTTTTGCCCCTTATCTTGCCTTACCAATCAGGCTAGGGCCTTGTTGTCCTCTGCTGTCCGAAGAAGTCGTCCCACTCTACTCGATCCATGGTCACACGTCGTCAGCCTCGTAGTCTGAGTAGAGTTCGCAGGTCGCTTGCTACTTGGTCGATCCACCTTGCCCGCTGCGCCCCTCTTCTTTTTGTTCCTATTGGGTCGCTTTCGAGAACCATTTTGATTGGGTCGTCGTCCGGCATTCTTACGACGTGCCCAGCCCACCGTAGGCACCCAATTTTTGCAATGTGGACGATGGATGGTTCTCCCTGCAGCTGGTGCAATTCATGGTTCATTCGCCTCCTCCACGTTCCATCGATCTGCACTATACCTTAGTTGGTACGCATCACCTTCCGTTCGAAAACACCACGAGCATAGTCAAGGTATCGTGGCCGTAGAGGACCACCGGTCTAATCAGCGTCTTGTAGATAGTCAACTTCGTGCGGCGGTCAATTTTATTCGACCGGAGCGTCCTCCGGTGTATTTAGAGTGTTTTTTATGCAGCTGGCCGTGATGCCAGTTTGAGGTTTATAATCATAGGGGTCTCATAGCCTAGTCAGCAAAGGCACGGTATTACCAAGCCGGAGGCGGCGGGTTCGATTCCCGGTCCGGTCGAGGGAATCTTTCGGGTTGGAAATTTTCTCGACTTCCCTGGGCATAGAGTATCATTGTGTTTGCCACACAATATACAAATTCATGCATTGGTAATTGGCATCGAAAGCTCTCAATTGATAACTGTGGAAGTGCATTTAGAACACTAAGTTGAGAGCACGCAATAAGCTAATATGCGCTAAGCAATAAGCTTAAAAATGCGAAAAAAAGAAGAAGATCGTCAATTATCGTTTCGTATCTGGTAAAATGTGCACGTATACAACAAAAATCTCACCAATGCCCAAGATCACGCTTGATACTCGTAGACAAAAATCATCAAACAAGCAATTGCAAGTGATATTACAAGTCATGATGTCATAGCTACGAATATCAAGCTAACAAAACTCACCAGCTACAATTCTAACCAAACCATGGTGAGTTTGAGTTTCATGATTATTGCTCTACATTCGACCGCGACCCGAAACTACCATAACGGCTGGCAACAGTAGCTTCGTGTCTGCCATCGATGAAGATTTAAAAGAGATAGCAAACTTTACTTTCTCTTTCTAAGAAAACGATGTGCAACGGAATCATTTTTGAGTCCAGTCAACTCTCAGCATGATTTTTGCACGTTGTGAATAGTCTCGCAATATCAAAGGAGTACCGGTAGACGATGACATTCCTCATTGCTACATCCCGCACCACGCTGTCTTCAAGGAGTCGAGTACAACAACGAAGGTCAGGGTCGTATTCGACGCGTCGTGCAAGACGTCGTCGGGATATTCACTGAACGACACGTTATTGGTTGGTCCAGTCGTTCAGGAAGATCTTTAAGCACTGGTGCTGAGGTTTCGCATTCGCTTCGTTGTTATGGCTGCCGACGTGGAGAAAATGTATCGCCAAATGCTTCAATTCGCCAGCGACCGAAGATTCCTACGAATCCGCTTCAGGAAGAGCCCCACCGATCCGATTTCCACCTACGAACTGCAGACAGTCACCTACGGTACTGCGTCTGCTCCGTTCTTGGCCACGAGGACTCTGCAACAAATCGCTTTAGATAATGGAGACCAATTTCCAGCTGCTGTAGAAGCGGTGATCCACGGTTTCTACGTTGACGATTTTCTGTCTGGTGCCGACGATGTAGAATCTGTCATCCAGCTTCGCAAGCAGGTAACAGAGATGCTCAGTGCTGCTGGATTTCCAATCAAGAAGTGGGCATCAAATATTCCTGAGGTTCTCCAGGACGTTCCACCGGAAGATTTGGCACTCAACCCTCTACACGACCTACAAGATGAGCCAGCAGTTTCAACTTTCGGTCTCGTCTGGGAACCATCGAACGACGTACTTCGGTTCAAGGTCCAGCTACCACTTCCCGCTGCGATCCTGATGAAGCGTAAGGTGATGTCTTACATCGCTCAAATCTTCGACCCGCTTGGTCTCGTGGGTCCTACGATCGTTGTTGCCAAACTTTTCATGCAGCGTTTATGGGCCTTGAAGCAGAATGGTGAAGATTGCGAATGGGATACTGCACTTCCCCACAATCTGCAAGAAGAATGGAAAGATTTTCATGCTACTCTCCATTTACTGAGTGAAGTTCGTGTTCCACGATTCGTCTCGCTGCCTAACGCTATAAGCATTCAGCTTCACTTCTTCGCCAACGCCTCCAAGGGAGCGTATGGGACCTGCTGTTACGTGCGGGCCGAAACTAGTGACGGTGTTTCGATTCAACTTCTGATGGCCAAATCCAAAGTTGCGCCATTATCCAGTCGTCATTCGATAGCCCGGTTAGAACTCTGCGCTGCACGATTATCGACGCATCTCTACAAGAAAGTGAATGCTGCCCTGAAGATATCTGCCACTGCTTTCTTCTGGACGGATGGATGAAAAATAATAAATTCTGAGCCGTCGGACGATACCAGTACATGAGGTTTTGAAAGTGTCCATATTGAGCCCTACCGGAACCGGTTTCGGATGTGATCAGATCCACCTTTTGGTCCATGGCATGACGTTCATGTACTTGTGGATGAAAAGTCTTAAATTTTGAGCCGTCGGACGGTATCAGTACATAATAATTTGGAAGTGTCCTTTTTGAGCTCTACCGGAACCCGTTGACCTTGCGGTTCATGACATGAGGTCTATTTACTTTTGAATGAAAAAATCATAAATTTTAAGCCTTCGGACAATACCAGTACATGAGGTTTTGGAAGAGTCCTTTTGTGCCCCACCGGAACCAGTACCAGGTAGCCTAAATGGCCAAGAAATTCTGGGCAGGGTGCCATTCTAGGGACTTTGACCGTTTATTTGAGGTCAATAGATCAAGAATCGGTTCAAAAATTTATTCTTTGGGTCTTTTTTGACTCGCTAACTTTTTTATAATGAAGGACCGCGCATTTCGTAGTTGCTCCTCCGAGACTGACCTAATGCACAAAGAACCACATAAAAGATGGTGCATGGGATAAGCTTTCCATCTTCAATGTACAAGAATTCTAATTCAATCTATTTAAAGATCAGTCACCATGCCGGGCACGTCCTCGCGGTCTTTTGGGGTTGGACAGGGTGATTAGTCGATGACCGCTGTTACTAGAGACCGAATACATCTCTACGGATTAAACGGAAAGAACAGGTTGTGTTAATGAGGTGGGTTACTTTTAGATCAGAATTCTCTGTGGTAAGTGATGCGATCGGTTAAAACAGAATTTGTTTGCATTAAAATCTAGTGGGGATAGAATAAGGCAATGTGAGAAAATGCAAGGAAGAGGACGACCTTCTACTCAGTAATCAGAAACGGTAATAAACTGGAGAAAAATAAGCCTACTATGATGATACAGAATCTGCAAATCTTAAATTTTGTAGTCATGGCAATAGCAATGACATAAACCACAGTTATACACACCTGAGACCTTGCATTTGAACTTAAGCCAACAAACAACTTTTTGCCATGATGACATAAAAAAATGTTTAAACGCTTATTTTTTTCAGAGGGAAAACTTTCTTTCATTAGATTTCCAATGTATTGTTATAATATTTTCAGAAAAATCAAAATTTATTTTTAAGCTAAGTAAAAAGATGGAAACAATGGAAAAAATTAAATTTTCACCGATGAAATATTTTAAACTACACACATTTTGTATGTTTGGGACCTCTACTTATGATCCTACGGAATTAAAATTTGGGTACATTCTCGGTTTATAAAAGTTGCTGTCAAAAATAGTGTTCCATCATTCTGTCCTTAACCATAATAATTCTTATATCATTATAAACTATTCTTAAGTCAAATCTCACGATACATTCTCTTCAAATTTTCAAACGTTGGTTATTCTACTAGCTATTTTTCATCATGAAAGTCTTCTTTCAAAAATTTGGAAATCATTGACATTCGTTTTTTTTTTTATAAAGCTGATAATACAATTCTTTGGGATAAAGCAAAATTCATTCAGACGAATTTTTTTTAATATTGGAAGATTTTTAAACATCTATGATTAATCATTGATGATGTATAACAAACATAGGATTCGAAAAACTAATTGGCCTTCCAAAGAAATGAACTGCAAAAAAGTTATGAAAATGAATAAAGTCCTTTTCAATTAAATATTTTTGATTGAAAACAATATCATGAAGTCGACACTCAATCGAATAATGTATTTTGGATATTCTGAACGTTCAAAAATGGTTGAAAAGCTATCGTTAAAACTTTAGTAAGGGATGAAAAAAGCCTTTAAAAATTTAAATTTTGCAAGCATGTATCGCAAGCACTTATCGCAAGCATTTATTGAAGAATAGAATTAATGCATAGTATGCAGGTAAACATTATAATAATCATTGTATGTAGTTTACACTGGCTTGACGAAATGAATAAATAAAAAAATAAATTTTAATTTAGGATTTAACGTATGCACGTCAATCTAAGTAGCGTCACGCACACATATGACGTGTTTGTTAGTTTAAATATATCTGCTGCTTGCTTTTCTATCAACCAAGTAACATTGCAAGTTTTATGGAGGTTTTAAAGCATGCTTAAAGTCTAAATCATGGTCTACAGAACCCTTATGAAACCGAAATTGTTACTTGGGATCCCAATCGACAAAATTGTTCAAAACTGTTTACAACGCTCCAAACTTCTCAAGTAAGTGTGAGTATTGTTGGCAGTCTCGTTTACTTCGGTAACCTTTACATTTGAACTGGGTGTTAACCAGCTGTTCTGTTATCGGCAACTCGAAATCAGACGCATTTTGTAGTGCGTGTATTTTATTTAAAGAAAAATCTGGCATAACAGGATTGCTCAGTGTTAGAAATGTAATCCGATTAAAGCTGAACGACTAAGGAATCGTTTGAATACATTCAACAAATTGTATGATGGGAAAATACAGGGAAATTAACGTTTAAATATTAGTTGCCGAAAACAGTCGATGGATGCAGAAGCTGACATTTACCCTAATTGCTTTCTATAAAACATATATTTATTATAAAATAGTACTGAAAATTTTAATTTCCCAATAAAATTTAATAAAAGCTTATAGGTACAAACTGAAAAAAATTTCAATTAATCATCCACTGTGCAAAAGCAAGTGAGAAAAAAAAATTGATTTAAAAGCTCTTGATCAGGTTTTTTGCCACAAAGTAATCAGAGTAGATCCTTTTTTGGGATGTGGGTAGAAATTTGCAATTAGCTGTGTTAATGCAACATTGAAGTGGTTTTACCCTTGTGTGCTGTAGGAATTAGGGTGGTTCAAAATATCGATTGCATTTTTTATTAAATAGACTGATGCAACATTTATAAAATCTCAATAATAAAATAGTTAAAAAAAATGATGCAAAATTTTAAATTTTCGCTCCAAAGTACTCGGGCATGCCGATAAAATTAAAATATCCGTTCCAAAATCGATCAACACGAGAGCAAAGCTTCCCCCGTTTCCCTCAAACCCGTCTAACTCACGTTTGAGAAGCCCTCGAGTGTCCATGTAAGGGCACACTTACTTACTGTTAATGTTTTCTTTTGATGCTTTAGCTTGCTTCCAAATACATACATATGGTCGCTTTAACCGAGCTCATGACCTCTTCCTACACTCACACACAACCCGAACCGTTCGAAGCCGATCCATCCCGAGAAGCGTGACCGCTCTTCCCTAATAAATTCCATCTCTTGAAGGCACTTCACTTATTTTTTATTGCTCCTACACATTCATAAATCGAAGTGCGTCTTGCTTCAAGCGCTTTACTTTTGTTTTCTCTTCTATCAGCGATTATTATTTTAAGAAATTATCATACTTAATGGTTTTATGTGCAATATGCTGTTCCAGAAAAATACGAGGAAAATTTTCAGATAAACAACCCTAGCTCAAAAATGCGTCAGACAAGTAGGCTCTGACTAACTTCAACCGGGGGAGAGTGGGGTTGGCTAGAACTTCCAAATTGATGCTCACTCGGTCCCAACAAAGTCTTCGTTGTCTGCCATATAGCGGAGCAGGAGTGGGAGAGCTGTTTGTTTTAAACGAGTTTCAGCGCTACCAAATTCGGAACTCGGCTCTGTTGAGATGCGTGAGAGATGGAGAAACATTTCTTTATGATTGAATTTCAGTTCTTGTTATTACTGAACAAGCGGGATGCTGCGAATGATGATCTGCGTTGAAAGAGGCTCTAAGAACAACTTTTTTTAACGGAGTTTCGCCTGCTCGAATCGTTTTCCGAAGTGAATAGCTTTTAGAAACCATTAGGAACATCACACGGTTCTCTGTCTCTCTCTCTCTGGTTTACGCGCACGCGGTTGTTGAAATTTTTGATGGCTTGTTGAAGGGGTAGTTGAAGTGGTTCTGAAGTGATTTCAGGCTGCTCTCACTCCGATGATCCACAAGTATTTATAAATAGTAGCACTCGGGACACTGGGGGCTAGAACAGAGGAAGAAAAGCTGATGCAGAAGAGTCTCCCATCATCATCGTGTTGATTCGGTGCGGGAGATAAAATTATAACAAGTGCTTCTAGGGATTTGTTCTTTCGAGGATCCTTGAGCTGTCTGTACACCGGCTTGGAGCAATGTCAAAAAGCATTACCGAAACTGGTCGTAACTTCTGCCCAAACGATTACTGCTTCTGTTCGATAGTAATCTCAAGCTGACGACTGTGGCACGATTAGAATCAAGATTTGTTTGACCTCGGCTCTTCACGACAAACCGTTAGAGCTTCAAGATCGTGAAGACCGGATGAACTCAGATTCTACAAACAGTCAAATCTTGCAACCCAAACAACGCATGGCCACCTTGGATCGCTTGATGCCCGATTGCAGCACTCTTTTCTCGCTTCCTTTGGTTGCAAATTTATTGAACACCTCCGGGAATGTCGTTCCGCTAATGAAATCAAATTCGTGCCGCGAAATGTCACCCCATAAAAAGTGAAACCGCCGCCAATGCGCTCGGTTTTGTCTCCACTTCTCTGTGGACTTCACCTTCACCTGAGAATTGCTCACGGTTTGCTCAGAAGCAAGTAGCGTAGCGCAGCAGTTCGTTCTCCACCTTACTCCCTGCAGGAAATCAAGTAAAAAGAACCATCACCGAATTCGCCACCGTATTTTATCCCTCCACCCCTCCCCGCTGCTCTTCTCCCCCTCCCGCTGCGTCAATGAGTTTAGCTCGCGCGCGCGGAATAAAATAAAAATCAAAACAGAGACAGTAAAAAATGTAACAAATTTGTTTGTTTATGCAATCTCGTTCTGTTCGCCGAGTGGTTCGCCATTTACTGCGAATCTCCAGCCAACTCCAGCAGCCTGAGCGGATGATGCGATGGTATTATTGCACGAAGTTCCAAGCGGGAAGAGAAATCGATTTCTTTCCACCTACCTTCCTACTTGTGTGATGTGTATGCCTTTTATACGATTGTTAGTGGCTGCCTGGCTGTGGCTTCTTGATTTAGCCTGAATGGTTTATTTTATTTTCAGAAGAGATGTTCTGGCCAGTGTCGTCCGTCGTCTGTTGTCGTTGACCGTTGCCGGCACGACACTGTCTACACTGGCCATATATGCATGCATGCATCGGAACAGAAATTCGAACTGTGAATCGCGATTTTATGCATTCATGGGACGCGCGCGCGTCCGGAAAATCACTCGCAGCCGAGCAAGTCGATGCTCAGGCCCTTGAAGAGCAGCAGCTCGCGGTTTGCCACAGAACATTTTTCAACTAATTAAAACAAGATTCCTCGTTGCTGCTGCTGCTGCTGCTGCTGCTGCACTTCTTCTGCTTTCGTGATCTGCATTGGTGCAGGCGGGCATATGAGAAGACGACAGTCAGTTGTGGCAGTGCATGTGAGGAGAAGCCATTGCATTGCCCACAGTATACCATGTTGATTTTGAACGATTGATTTGTGTGGTTCAAATGCGTCAAACTTTTGGGCTATGAAGGGGAAAAGGGAAAGTAGTGGTAGAACATCTATTCGAGCGTTATTCCCAACAGTTAAGGTCACCCACCATCTGGTTAATATGTTCCTTCTTTTGCAGCATTTTTGTCCTGCTTTTTAATCCTTTCATATGTTGATGTAAAATTTTCATAAAAAATGCAAAATTTGATTTTTTTTTTTCTCACTAGTACATGAACGGTTCCAAATTGGGACCTTATTAACCTCCCAACATTTGAACATGTTCGGTATGAAACTGGCTGTGCACAAACCATTTGAAGCTTGTATGGAGCATTTCCAGCCCAAAACGCAAACCGGTTGGTCATGAGTGTTTCCGTTTTGAATGAAACATTTCTCACGTGTTCGCTGCTACTAATGGTTGCATTTTTCATTTAAATATGATTTTTTCCTCCAGAGTAACTTTTGAAAAGGGCGTATAAAAAAATGGATTATTTTTTTTTCAAAAAACCATAACTTGAAAACTATTGATCTGATCAAAATGGCATATGAGAAGAAGTTTTAGGTAGTTAAATTATCTTTGCGGAAAAAAATACACTGAAAGAAAAACTTAGTAAATTAGTATTTCAAAAACGTAAAACGATGATTATCTCAAAACACCCCCCCTCGATCTTTATAATTTTTTTTTTCAAGAAAACTGTAAAAATGCCCTAATATTTGGTGAAGAATGTATACTGGTAACTTTCTTAAAAAAAAATTTATAATTTTTGAAATTTTTGTTGATTTATACAAGTTGAAGAAATTGCATATTTTTTAGTAAAATAGTAATTTATTTGGATTCTACGCGTAATTTTCAAAAACATTGCATATATAAATTTTTTTCCTAAGTCCAGCCGTTCTCAAGTTAATGCAATTTAAAAAAATATAATTATAATAATTTTCTACATTTTGGGCCATTTTCAAATGTTAGTCGTGATGTCCAGCAACGAGATGTTTTTTCATGAATATATATTAAAAAACAGACAATTCATTCTCAAATATGGTAGCTGTCAGACTTACCCGTTTCTATTTAGACGCAGCGTTGGGTTCGTGGATCTTTCGAAAGTGTATCGGAAAGCCGCTTGTTCAATATTTTTAAGAGCTCCTTCACCGCACTGTGCCTTATGTAGGGATCGTATAACTGTAGTTCCTCCAAGAGTTTCATATTGTCGATCGTCTCATCTTCATCGTGTTCAGAAGCACTGAAGGGGTTTTCATTTCATATATCTGAATAGATTTGTTTTTTATAATGACAAAAAAATTCAGAGTATTTTTTGTTGTAGCAGTATATTTCTTATCTGTGAATCTTAGGCCTCTGATAAAGATGATAGTTGTAATGAAGCTTTAATGAAGGTCTAAGACTGCTTCAAGTTTTATATCGGTCATAAAAAGTGTACCATAAAACATAATTGTATGTTTTGTTTTGGTTTTATTCTTCAGTTATAAGTAGTGATGCAGAACCACCTTACAGCTACCGTTAAAACTATGAAGTCTGAGTAGTCATAAAACAGTTTTATAGACGACTTGACGGCCTGATTTTATGACAAACACACAAAACCGTAATACAACCACAGGCTGGAAGGGGTGCTATGATAAAACAATGATAAAATAAGAATAAATCTTCCAAGCATTTAGATTGTTACTTGGGTTCATTTGTGTTTTTCATGGCTTTTAAGTAACTTTTTTGTTGTCTTATCAAGCAGCACTTCAAGCATAGCATCTGAACTCAAATCCTGCAAGATAAATCCTAGAATTGGATTAAAAATTCCAAGAAAAACTCAAAATAAAATGAAAAAGTGCGTCTTACCCCGGGGGTGCGTTATGTACTGTTCTCCCCTACCCAACATGCTCGAGGACAACTTGACAGCTCCAGTATATTGCCATTGTACCCCGACAATTTGATGCTGTTGGTTCTGTCAAACTCGCAAATTTCAGAAGTGTTATCTGAAAAGAGCGAATGCGGAAGTAATGAACAGTAAACAAAATTAAGTTTTAAAATTCATCTAATTGTCGCGCGCTCACCAAACCGCACACGTGATGCGACATAGGAACTCCAGTGATTCCAGTTAAAAATTTCACTTTGATTCTCAGTAGTATGCACAATACAGTTTCAGTTTATGAAACTTTTTTGCTTGTGTACCGTATGCATTTGAGCAGTACAGATCCAAAACATAAACATATGATTTGTAAAACGAAAATGTATGATTGTCATCGGATTATTTGGAACAAATGATAATTGAACAAGGATACTTTCGGTGTTTGTACTATCCAGCTTTCCATGCTCGGTAATGGCGGCCTGTTTGTATGAACAAATGTAAAATTCACTGTGCTTATTGACACAAATTGGAGGGTGTATGTTGTTTCATTTTCTTCTGTTCCTAAGACAGGGAAAGGGATTGGTCAAAATCCGAACCTCCAGATAGCACAGTGAAGGATACATTTATTCATACAAACAGGCCGCCATTACCGAGCATGGAAAGCTGGATTGCTATTATCGTCTATGATAAACAAAATGGTTTTGCAGAGAGAAAGAGTGTACTAACTATATGCAGCTAGTACTGCAAAATGTACAATTTGAGGTACTAGCATAAAAGACAACGTTAGTACTACCAACCTTTTTAAATTGGCTCACTACTTGACTAGTCTATTGGTCCCAAGTACATCTATAAGCGTACCCCATTCTAGA
Source organism: Ochlerotatus camptorhynchus (assembly GCF_037179485.1). Classification (NCBI taxonomy): domain Eukaryota; kingdom Metazoa; phylum Arthropoda; class Insecta; order Diptera; family Culicidae; genus Ochlerotatus; species Ochlerotatus camptorhynchus. The sequence continues at coordinate 1,524,147 of NW_027040929.1, forward strand.
CGAAATTCTAGTACTACACTATGTTTGTTTTGATTCGCTATGGTCTTAGCGTTACCTATATGGTACAACGGTGTACTTTGTACGTATGTCGAAGGCCTTAAATGCATTTAAGCTAGATATGTGATATATTATTCAATTTGACTAAATTTTAAATACCTTGCTATCATTACTCACGTGCAAAAATCATCAGAGCTTAATTTTTGCTAATATTCTAGAAAATTCTGATTAACAATCATTTTCACTTACCTATATGATCACTAACTTTTTCAGAGTTCTTCATGGTAGGTATTTGTGTTGTCATTATCACTATGCCCATAACTGTGTAACTAAATAATAAAGCATACAAATTTATGGACTCATCTGTTTCTTGAGGCTTCAAGTTTAGTGGGAATAACGTTAATGATACGGACGGGTGTAACAAAAGATAATCTCTTTAATTTATTCGTTTTAGAAACTCACTATGAATATTTTTGTCAGCCCATTATTTGATTTAGTTCATTTAATTTTATGTATTTCTTCAATTTTAAATGGATCTACTCTCCGCGAAATATAATCAATTTTGTAAGTTTTTTGTGGATAGAATTCTTAATGCTTCCATAGTTTTTGGCCTATTCCTCAAGCTGGAGTTTTAAATAAAAATCGATGCACAATTTTATCAAGATATTGCGATGATTGTTTATTGCATCCTGCTTAAGAATAAGTCCCGATAGTTAAAAAAAAATTGTTGCAGCCGTTCGTAATATCTTCCAACGTTGAAATATTTGTGGTGATAAATGAGTAATTTCTGATGTCTTACATGTCAGAAGAATACACAATAACACAAGAATAGATGAACACAGAAAAGTAAACTTTTGTTTATTCATATGACAAGCCTTTATCGCACCACTGTGTTTGGATTATTTCATTTCACCACGAACATAATAAATTCGCTCTTATCATATAGCATTCTTGCTTGTTGTTTGACATCCACAGATGGAGAGACAAAAATTTGGATTCCCATAGAGAAATGCCATTGCGGCGGTGAAGGACAATCCCTTTGTTTATGTTGTGTGGCGCCATCTACTATTTGCAAATGGGTACGTGCAACTAAGGTTATCTGTCACCTTGCCGGGGACTTGATTCAAGTAAACCAGCTTATAGTTTATTCTGGCTCTTGTCAAACTGTGGTTTTTCGTGTAAATCAACTCGCTAAATCATTTCAGTATCATCATCCCAAGTAACACACATGTTCTATAACAGTTTATATAACATTTTTACAACTGTTTTTGGTTGTATAGAAGCATACTCAACATAATTTGATGAAGATGTGTTGCTTGTGATTCGATTATTAAGGCTAGATTGATGCAATTTGGATCTAACGAAATAAGTGAACCTCCCATTTAACCATCCGTTGCTCGCGTTGTTGTACTTTGTACAACACATATGAGTTTTCCATTGCCATTTGGTTGCTGAGTTACGAATTGATCTGAAGCCAACGTGTATTCCTCAAAAAAAAAACTTGTTTTGAACTAGTCAAACTACACTTTGAATACAGTAAACCCCCAAAAAATGCGAATAATAGGAAAAATGTAAATGGAAACCGCGTTAACGGTGTTCAAACTATGTCAATCTATCCAGCAGGCCACTTTTCACAATGTTGATAAAATTATGTTTTTCGTAGTATACCAAAAGCGTACCATAGCGTACCTTCAAGGATTTTGAACGTACCTCGCAAATTCTTTGTTTTAGAGTGTCCTGCTGAATGGACAGGTTATTTTCCGAAAATCTTCATTAAACCTTCCAAAACCTTCACCAATGTAGTGTATCAATTGCGTACCTTTTGAATATGAGATTCATTTTTAACGTACCTCAAAATTTACCATACTTACTTATGTAAAACTCCTTAAAATACATCATTTGTAAAATATGACTTTGGATTTGGAAAACTACAAATTTTCTAAAATAATCACAGAACTTCAATTTTTCTTAGAAAATCATCCATCCCATCCATATAAACATGAGTTGCCTTGAGGTACGTTCAACCTGTACCCATACAGATTCATAATGTTTGTTTAAAGATATTTAAAAATGCCATCTCCAATGTTTGTTGGTTATCTACTTTCAGGGGTAAACAGAATGTTTAGCTGGATGTAGGTATTCAAGGGTTTTTCGATATACACGTTTTTGGTCATTAAGCAGCGTATAATACACTTAAGTAATATTGGGCTAAATTTTTTTCAGGAATCCAAATCCGAAGTCAGATTTAACATATAATGTTTTTAAAGGGATTTCAATATAAGTAAGTATGGTAAGTTCTAAAATCTCATATTCAAAGGTACGCAATTGATACACTACATTGGTGAAGGTTTTGGAAGGTTTAATGAAGATTTTCGAAAAATCACGTCTATTCAGCAGGACACTCTAAAACAAGAAATTTGCGAGATACGTTCAAAATCCTTGAAGGTACGTTATGGTACGCTGTTGGCACACTACGAAAAACATAATTTTATCAACTTTGTGAAAAGTGGCCTGCTGGATAACTGGTTACAACATGGAATATCTGCAGATCTTGACCAGATAGATGTCATAGACTGCGTACGGCGAAGTTGTTCAGTAGATCATAACCTTTTCGCTAGTGGACAGTAGTTCAGAATATTCTAACTACTTGACACTAGTATACATGTGAAATTCTCGCATATTCATTAACCCAGATTACTGTCTTGGACAAACTTGCGGTCAAGACTTTTTGGCGGATGGACAATATTTCAGAATTTTATCACCACGCTGCGCTAGTATGGATCATTCCAGCTCAAGTGTATACACCACCTGTGGTCGATGTCACCGATTTGAACCAAACTTTGCTTATTTTGGTATTCTGAACAAATGGCTTTTTAGGATTTGCTCCAAATGTCTTGATCGTCTGGTCTACAACCCTGGATTATCGAGATATTTAGAAATTTTATCTTTAAGAAGAGAGTACTCCGCGACCAAGCAAGCTATTTTTGATCTTGGCACACCATTTTGCAGGTATTTTAATGTAGATTTTTAATGATACTTTTTTTTGTTGCAGTAGCAACGGTAAATTGACTGATTATACTAGTTTACAAATAAAAGTAAAAAAAAAATGAACTCCAATGTTTGACTTATGATTTTTATGTTAAATCGTGCGCTGAATCTAAAAATGTAGTCAGAAAAAACTCAGTAGAATAAATTTCTAGATACAGCTTAAAAAAATGAAATTTCACATAAAAAAGTTTGTTTACTTAAACACAAATATATCCGGTTGTAATGACGCAAAATTAAAAGTGAGAAAATTTTATTTCAATTCGCTGAAAATAATTTGTCAGTGATATTGGTGGTCTTGTTGTTAATTAAAAGTTTGTTTAATGTTTTGCATATTTCCAAGAAAAGCGGATTTCAGCAAAGTTTTCAAGCAAGGTAAATACAAATGTTTGTAGCGGTTTTGCCAACAGTATCACTAATCTCACCGAAAAAAAAGTATCCATTTGATCGAAAGCAAATTTTCTCATTATTAATTTGGCTTTAACCGAAGACTACAAATCAAGAAGACTGGCAACTGTTCCCTTCTCCCATACAATTGTCAAACGTCACTGATAACAGCGCCTCTGTCAATTAAAGGTGGAACTTTGAAGCACAAGTGTTAGTGAGACTGCTCATAAACAGTGACTGTGTGTGTGAACTAATGTCACCGAAACGAATAATCATAACACGGTACTCGTTGTTGTTTTTGTTTTGCTCTACAAAATTTCACGGCAATTTGTATCTTAATCCCAGCAACCTGGTGGTTTTCCAACTCCAAACCGAAAAACTTGTCATGGTGGATCAAGTAGAGGATTTAAACTCGGATAGATACCTAGCGAAAATACCTTTTACGTGTGAACGAGGAACCGATTTTTTTTTTATTTTGCCTGTTGGAAGCAATTAATTACAAGGAATTGGCAGCTTCCACCACCATTGAGTGACCTACTATCATTCGGAAGCTGCTGAAAATTCAAGGATTCAAAAAGAAGAAAGATCCGGTACCTACATCACGATCCAACGGAAGGCGTAGCAGGATCTAATGTTGGAAAAAATGAAAATGAAAGGATGGAGGACTACAATCCCAAACGGTACCAATTGATAAAGAATATATTTCCATTTGAGATGTTTTCAGAACATGAAATCACCGGATAGTGATCGTCTGTATGCTTTAACAATTCTTGGAACCGACCGACCCCTTCCAGAGAATGATAACACCAGTGTCGGATTGGCCAGTGACATTCAAATGGTCAGCGAGTACTGCGCCAAGTTGCCGAGCGTCACAACTTAAATAACCACCGACAAACCGACGTGAAACTTAAACTTAACTCTTGATCGAGAATTCATAACGGTGGATTCAAATGTGCAGCGATCCCAGCTGTCAAAACCATAGAAATTTGTTATCTAGATAAAAAAATAATTTGCCCGGAATAGATTAGACACGAAACAACGCATACATTTTGTATATCTAGAAAACTATAAGCACTACAAAAATAGTTTCATCGCCATTGGCTGGTAGCAAACTGATATTTACTAGAGGTGAGCAAAACAGCTCATCTGACTGAGTTTGTAAAACCCATCCAGCTCACTAAAAGGAGTCGATTCTTTTGAACAGCTCTTCAGCTCACATTGAAATTATAAAAATTATGACACAATTCAAAAATTATTCAAAATCGAAAAATTTATTAGTGGTTTTAGTGCTTAAAACTGCATCAAATCGTAAAAGTAGTCTATACCAATAAATCCGTACCTTACAACATGGCTTTCCAATGAAAAACGCTACTAACGCAACAACTGATCAACCATCGCGTAAACCAAAATGCGCGCAAAATGTGCCAACAACATAGCTTTAAAACATAAAATGTATGCGAGAGATATGAGATATGACGCCTTATATCAAGCTATGCATGATATGATTGACGCCTTTTATCAAGCTATGCACCCCAGTCTACATTCAAATTTTATTTCTGATGTTAATTCTCCAGCAGAATTTCTCTCACTATTCTCGGAATCAGCTCCAGATCATCGGCTCAGATCCGGATCCGGAGTTGAATCGTGAAGGATCGAAAGAGAGAAAAAAGATCCGAAGAGCTGGACGGGTCGAGAGCTAGACGGGTCCAAGAGTTATCATCCTTAAGGTTCAATTTACTTTGATGCGTTTTCGAATAATTCAAATTTCAGTTTTATTCGACGCATCATTTAAGATTGCAAAAAGCTTGCGTCATTTTGCGTATAATAGCAACAAGAAGAGAATGACGAGAGCTTTTTGAAATCTTAAATGATGCGTCAAATAAAACTGCATTTGAATTTTTCGAAAGTGCAATAAAGTAAATTGAACCTTAACAGCTCCCAGTGAATCATTCGAGCCGATGATTCGGATCCGGAGCTGAGCTGATAAAGGTGTATTCAGATATAAGCGATATTTCACGCGCGGAGAGAGATTTTGCAAAGGTACGAGAGGGAGAAAAGTACTAGTTGTCTCTCTCATTCCAACGCAAATTTTGCTCCGCTCCGTTAATGTACGCTTAGATCTGAATACACCTTAAGCTGGAGAGCTGCAATTCGCTTTTTGGTTATTTGCTTTTGTGCGGATCTTCCGCTCCCCCAGAGAATGATGGGAGAAGAGGTGAGAGCACATATGCTGGAGGAATAACATCAGCAATAAGAGCCGGGTACATAAATAAATTGGATAATACCAAATTAAGATCGTGTAGCACATGTACATATTTCTCTCTCTCTCCCAAACAGCCGCTTGGAAGTTTACCGTTGGTGCTGTCGATCAGTACGCACATGTTGTATTACGCGCGCGACTTGGTTTACGCGGTGACTGCTCAATGCGTAAGTGGAGTAATGAGTCATTTTTTGAAAAGTTCCGCTATGAGTGATGGATTGAATGGTTTAGGCTTGTGATATCAGTGAGCTGATAAGCTGCTGTTCCTCAAAAATGAACCGCGGGTCATCAGTTCACTTTAGAGAATCGGGTCTATAGAACAGCTCGGGAGCGGATCGCCCATCTCTAATATTTACGTAAAAGTGAGTTATACCAAAGTCCGGTCGAATTAGTATGGAGCCATCGGTTCCTTGCTGTGCTTAATTATATTAACGTCCTTTTGAACTGATCCCCTGGTGGAGGAGATTATAGAACATTCGGTAAACAGTGGGGACTGAAACCGAAAATAATCCATTGAATTTACTAGGTAATTGTGAAACACAGGGTTACTTATGGTGCGTTGGTATGGTGGCCAAAAACAAAAGAGAGTGTTGCTCAGAGAAGGTTAGAAAAACTTCAAAGGTTAGCAAACTCTCTCAATAACAGGTGCAATGAGAAGTACACCATCGAAGGCATTGGATGCTTTGCTTTATATGCTTCCATTGCATCAATTTGTACAATTACAAGCCGAAAAGAGTTATTTAAGGATTACAAGGTCAGGGAAACTCTTTGAAGGAGACCTTAGAAGTCATCTTAGGATTTTAAAAACTGTTAGTATCAACTCTCAAGTAAGGAACAACGAAGACTGGATAGAGAAAAGATACCATTTCAATCGGCTTTTTCAAGTATTTGACCCTGTGCGTAATTCATGACAATTTGGTGGTCCAATTCTTCGTACAGGATCGATTGCTTTTTATACAGATGGTGCAAGATTGAACAATCAAGTGAGAGCAGGAGCAACTGGCCCAGGGATAGAAATATCAGTTCCTATGGGCAGATGGCCAACTGTGTTCCAAGCTGAAATCCAAGCAATTTTAGAGTGTTCTATTATATGTTTGCGTAGAAACTATAAGAGTTCAAATATATGCATAATGTTCGACAGTCAAGCTGCTCTAAATGCTTTAAAATCGGTGACATGTACATCAAAACTTGTCCGGGAGTGTGTTCAATCACTTTAAAAATTGTCTTGTCATAATCAAGTCAACTTATATTGGGTTCCTGGTCATTGCGGGATTGACGGAAATGAAAGAGCTGATGCACTAGTAATATTCGGATCTTCTCATAGGTTCATAGCACCAGAGCCCTTTTGTGGTTTATCGGCTGCATCTCTTATAATGGAGCTAAAAGCGTGAGGATCTTCAAAAGTGGAGAAAAACTGGAAAAACACTTCCATTTCTTGGCAGTCGAAGCGATTCATTAATCCAAACATTTCTGTGACTTACAAAATCCTGGAACTTTCTAAGAAAGACCTTAGCATATATACCGGTCTTATAACAAATCATTGTCCGAACCGTTATCACTTAAAACTGATTGGAAAACTTCAAGATGATGTATGTCGCTTCTGTGGCATAGAAAAGGAAGACTCGGAACATTTTCTATGCCACTGTTCGGTAATTTTCTTCAACAATAGATAGAACTCTTTGAAATTTTGCAGAACAACTCCTAGTACGGCAGTGCACTTTATTCGAAGTGTAATGCCTTATTTAAATATTTAATTTATTTATGTTATGACCAACAGGTAAAATATGCACCCCAATGACAGTATATACTTATTTACTAGACAAATTAACATAAAATACTCTTGAAATTGCACTTATTTCTAAAACGGGAAACATTGAAGTCAAATACATTGTATCATCTGTTAAAGATGCGACACATCCTCTGCATGGGCTCATTCTATCCGTGGTTGGTTCGTGAAAGGCGGTTGTTCAGGAAAGCATGCAATCGTAGATTACGGCGGCGGGTATTGATGTCGATACTACTCAGCAGTGTAGAACAGTCAATGTTTCCCTGAAAAAAGATCACCGACGAAGCTCGCCATTGCTACGTTACGTCTCGCATCCAAAAGCTCTAAGTTGATAAGCATACAACGGTTTTCATAGCTAGGCAGATTTCTAGGTCCAGCGAAAATGCCTTAAAGCACACCAGATGAACTTCCGTTGAAAACCTTCAATACGCATGGTTTCATTTTGGTAGTATGGAGACCACACGATCGTCGAATTCTCCAAAATAGGAAGCTTTGGATACTACGTATGCAACATGATCCTTGAAGCTGAGCTTGGAGTCAGTCAGTATTCCCAGATCTTTGATAGTCGATTCACGTTTCAAAGTTATGCCCGTCAGGGTGTAGCCATGATGAAGAAGCGAACGCTTGCGACCAAAGGAAATTACAGAGCATTTCGAGGCATTCAGTGACATGCGATTAATACGACACCACTCAGCGAAGACTTCCTATTGCTGCTGTAAGAAAATGGAATCACTAGGTTCTTTTATCACGAAGTAGAGTTTCAAGTCGTCCGCATACGATAGTTTAAGGCATTTCAGGATGGTATTGGCATCGTTCATGTACAACACTGTACCTTGGGGAACGCCGGATGTCACGGGGAAGGATGAAGAAACAAAGTCTCCAATCTTGACAAACATGTTTCGACCAGTCAGGTAGGAGTTGAGCCAAGTAAGCAGGCCATCGTGAACACCTATCCTGTCGTATTTAGTCAACGCAATGTCATGGTTCATTTTGTCCAATGCTGCGGAGAGGTCTGTGTAAATGGCATCTACTTGATGGTCACGTTCTACTTCATGAATGATGAACGAAGTGAACGTAACTAAATTGGTCGTCGTGGAACGCTTAGGCATGAACCCATGCTGATCCGTCGAGATACAGTGTGCAAAACTTTGAACCAATTTTTCGAATATAATCAACTCAAAAAGTTTGGAGGTAGCTCTTAACGAAGCTATTCCACGGTAGTTTGAAACAGTCCTTTTGCAGCCTTTCTTGCGGATTGGGAACACGAAAGACTCTTTCCAACAAGCTGGGAAAACCCCAGACATCAAGGTGAGATTGAAAACGTTGACTAGAGGTGTCGCGAGAGCAGTCAGGCAGCGTTTGAGGACTAACGACGGTACGCCATCTGAACAGGAGCCCGCTGAAGTTTTTAGCTGCTTCCCGGATGAAATAGCCATTGCCTTGCTGGGATAATGCTATTAGTCAAACAATGGCAATCACTCCTAATAAAAGTGATATGGCATCTTGATAAAGCTGGAACAAATGGGGTATATATCACTGTTTGGCCAGGATACGACTAGGCCCTACGTTGTGGTTTTACAGTATGATGGAAATCGGCAAGGCGAAGACTTTTCCAGAGTATAATTAAAACACTGCAATTATTTACAACTAAAAACAACCATACAAAAGGTAAACAATAACAAATGCATACAAAACACTATGATACAAACAATGTGGATCGCATCGCTACCATCGTTCCGGGGGGCTTTTACTGGTAACGCTTTATATATTCAAATGCCATAGAGCCTGGCACCGATGGTGCGATCCAACAATCACATAAGATCAGAAAAATGATCGCAGTGGTAAAAACACCCGACAAGGATTAAAAACGTAAAGTTAGTACCATCCCTCGAAGAGTGCGGTTGGTGACTAGTTTAGGGTTGACCACAACATGTAACATGTTATTTATTTTTTTCCAAAGACAGTAACTTACTAGTTGGTCAGTATCTTGAGATATTTTATATGCGAAATTTTAGAACTACTGTTCATCAGCCTAAAGGTCTTCATCTCCATAATAGCTTTGCCGAAGACAGTAACTTTCTATCTTGTCAGGATATCGAGATATTTTAGATGCGAGAATTCCACGTGTATACAAACGCGGCGTAGTGAGAAAATTTTGAACTATTGTGCACCAAGCAATACACTTTGACCTCTTGAACAACTTTGTCGAAAACAGTAAATTTCTACCTCTTCAGGATCTTGAGCTATAGGATGTGCTAGCGCCACGTGGTAAGAAAAATCTGAACTACTGTCCACCAGCTAAAAGTCTAGATGGACCTCCACTCCTCCAATTTGCTAAAACTCCACTAAGTAATGAACCAGCCCACGGCTGAAAATCAATTTAATAAAATTTAAAACCAAAAGAAGATATTTAAAATTCAAGACCTGCATAAAGCAACTGCAACGGTCCTATCAAATGGCTAGAGAACCCATATTTTCCCAACCAAAAAACACGAAATCATCATAAAAAAATTGGATACAGTACAGTATAGATGATGACGCAAGGTTTTCTAAATGTTTAAAAAGTTGCAAAAACATATTCAACCAACAGTCAACAACGCAGTCAAATGAAAGAACTTTCAAGTCCACATCACTATCCGAAAAAAGGAAAAACAGATGCCTTATATGTATCTCAATGGTTCCGAGTATCATTTTGAAGAGCCTTTTCCCAAAAAGACACATGCATTCCACTGTCGTTGTCGTCGTCGTCGTCGTCGTTGACTCTTTTGCGAGCCGTCACTCGTCAATGCTGTCAGTGGGAGTCTCTGCAGTCTGTCGTCCGCCAGTCAATCAGCGTGGCAACCGCAGCAAGCCAACCAATTTCCACAGGATGACGTTCAAGTCTGTGATGATGCGTCGAAGTCGATCCTACTAAAATAGTAGGCTGGGGCACCGCGCTCAATGGTCGCTGCCCGAGAATGATGCGGAAAGGGGGGCAAATGGAGAAGTGTGTGTTTTACCCGATTTGTTCATTTTCGAGGAGATTGAGAATGTTTGTACGTTTTTTATTTATCGGTTGAAAAAGACGCAAAAAAGGAGAACAATTCGGTAATTGTGCAAAAGTGCTATACATCACCATAGAGAGAGGACTGTTACATCATTTTGGCAGTTCCTTCTCTGACCTATACGGAGGCGGATAAAATCGGGGTGCACGAAAAAAACCACTGCCGAGAGGAAGAGGAGGAAAACAAACGAATATCTTACGCTTGGGTTGCTTGGTTTCGAGCAAGGCAGCCGTGCATTAGAGTTAAATTGAAAAGTTTGAAAAATTGGTTTCGTTGTGTTTTTGCTGGGTAGGGATCACCTAAAAGTGTTGTTGATGTTGGAAGTTGTAATTTGCTGCAGAACCATTTCTGAAAAGTAAACAGTGTTCATCGTTTTCGGTTTGATGCAGAGCAAATAATTGCACGAAAGCCATTCAAGTCAGCCCCATTTTCAATGATTTCCATCTCCTAGAATTGGTTTGTTTTAAGAAGCATAACTCATCTCTCGAGGATGATGAGAAAAACATTTTCCAAACGAAGCATGAAAATAATGCACCACCAGCAGTAGCAGGCAGCAACCACCACGAACGTGCACTTATCAACGTGTGTGGCTTCTTCGGTCGTGTTCCATTCCCATTCTCATCCGGAGCTGCTGCTGCAGAAGTGCAGTAGGAACATATCTACCAGTAGCAAGCTCAAGAGTGTCTTTATCCAAAAATCAACATCCATCTTCTTATTTTCCATCCAAAGAGATCACACAAGCACATCCCGCGTCCCGTCTGGCAGCGTTCCCAGCCCAGCCTTTCGCGTTTACCCCTTTGAATGCAACTGCGGTAGCTCATTGGAAAAATGACTCTTTGCAGCATAATGATGCACACTTTGGTAATGGGAGAAACGTAGTTGGTACGTGGAGAAAATTCAAGAATTCTACGTTTTCTTTACAATATTTAAATTTATAAATTAAATGCGCTCCTTGTAGTTACACCAGCAATTTTTTTTAACTGTCTTGGAATTCTAAGATTTCCCTTGTGTTGCATATACTTCGAATTTTCATGGCAAATGCATTCTAAAGCCCAGCAATATCACAGCAACCGAAGAGCCACCGTAGCCAAGTAGTCGCTCACGGATCACCTCGGGAGCTCCGTTGCTCGCTTTTCCCACAATCCTTCCATCCAACCATTCATCCATCCGTCCTTCTCATCCACCGCAGCTGTCAAAAGTCTTATCTCGAGTAGGTACGCGAGCAGCAACAGCCAAAAAGCGAGCTGATATTCATCTTGTAAAACAAACTTCTTCATATGCCATTCTCCGCCTCACAGACACAGTAAGTCACAGGCAGTGGTTATGAGATATGGGAATTTCCGTGCTCGCGCCTGGCGAGTCAGAAGCGAGAATCGAGATCGTAATCAACATCTCTCACTTTTGTTGTTGTTCTTGTAGCAAACCATATCGACCAAACCACGACACATAATCTCATGAAAGAGGCGAATGTGAGACTGAAGTGATCAATTTTGTGAAATTCCAGACTATTATTGCAGCTTCCTCGATCGAACCTTGACTTGGTGGAAGACCGGCAGTCGGCGGCCAAACGACCATGAGGGGCAATTATCGATTTTTGCAGGTCCAGCTATCCTGCTGAGCGCGCGCAGGTTGGGAGTAATCATTGGCCGGTTTTGAAGTATTACGCCACCGTGAGGCCGCTGGTGATGAACCGACATACTGCTGAGAAGGGGAAGAAGGTCACTTCGATGGTGGTCGGTTGTTTGCGGAAAATATTGAATTTAGATCGACAAAAGATCAATTAAGATCAGGTGACTGGTTCGTTTGAATTTCAGTTTGGTCAGTTCAGTTTGGAACCCAGTTTATTGGTTCTGTTGTCTTGTGAATTTTAGTTAAAACGGCCTCTTTTCTGATTTTTATCTCTCAATCTATGAAATATACACGAAAATTATGTTGGAACGAAACTTATAAAACAATATGAGGAACATTATGCCGTACACTACACATTTTTATATCATATGAATGGAAAATTCGTAGAACAAATACTTTAAAATTCTTCACTTTTTAAGATATCTTCGAGCATGAAACTAAGTCAAACTTCAATAAAATCACTTCGAATAGTCAACCTTTGGTTACAAAGTTGATACATAACACATTAAACTTTGCTATGAATGTTGTTACAGCAGCTTTCGTTGTTTCAGTCTCGAGATACAAATATTGTAAGCCGTAAATTACCTTAAAAACATAAAATTAACTTGAAGCACCTCTAAATCATCACCGATTTTGCTGAAAATTTGCACAGAAGTTCAAATTAACATGACGAACAGTAATCACGGTTGACCCGTTACATTCCGAACATTTCGTTTAAAATGAACAGGTCTAATAAACATCCATCTTGAATATTAATGAGACATAATTGGAATTACGGTTATGTTAATTATCAAAAGATTAAAACACAGCAAATAGACATAACACATTGACTATTTCTCACTGTAAAACATCGTCGCTAAAAAATAACCGCCATCTATTGAGTACACTGTAGTGAGCACTACGCTGAACATATGGCACTAGTGTGTAAGCGTCAAACGCAAGGGAATTGACTATGCGCGCCATAGGTGGCGGTACTACCAACTACGATACTTTTAAATGGTCCGTTAAATGCTTGTTCGATGAACAACTTGCAAGTGTTATGTCTGTTTGTCTGTGATTAAAGTGTAATGTGTGGATGGGCTGTCAAAATCGAATCATTATTGTTCCGCAAAGTTGTAGCTCAGTTAATTTAAAGCAACTTTGTTAAAAAGCCGTTATTGTATCTCTTTGATGGACTGGTTTTGAGCTATTTCCCTCAATTAATTTAGGGTGTCTCGAAAAAAAAGAAGATTTTTCGCTTTTAAAAGTCTAGAATTCGCACTTTTTGCCGTGCAGAACTTGTCGATATATTTTGCTGATTAAGAGTTATTGACGTTTTTCTTAAGAGGAGTCAAATTTAAAATATCTTTTCACAACATTTGAAAGGGCGTTTAATATCAATCAAATAGAGATACGTTATTTTTTTTTCAATTCTATAGAATCCATTTGATTTTGTTAATTTTTATACACATAATAGGTAAAACTACTTTATTAAAAGAGATAAAGGCGAGACTTTTATAACATAACATGCGTCTCATAAAGTCTTAAAAGTCTCTCAAATTTGATTTAAACGAGATAGTGCTAAACAAACTACATTCTAAGGTGCACCCTAGTGGCACCAGTGGTGTAGTGGTAAGCGTGACTGCTCCATAGGGCCTGGGTTCAATCCCAATCGGCGTCGTCGGGATTTTCTGAGGCATAACACTTCTGACTACGCCGGAAGTAAAGCCGTTTGTCCCGGTCCATAAGTTGATGCTCCAGGTGTGGGAGCTGTCTCCCTGGCGTCCGTAGCATTGGTACTCAGTATTGAAAACCAAACATTTCTGAAAAGTTGCTCTAAAATGAGAACGTTAAGAGATGGAAAAATGTCTTATGAGCAAAGTTGCTTAGAACTGAATGAGCTACAATTTTGTTGAGGAACATAGGTCTCCATTTAAAAAAAAAAAACTTAGTCAATTTGAGGACTACCCTAATGTAGACAAGAACGAAAACAACGGATTTTATACGCACAAAATCTTTACTTAAGAATCCAAACGTCTGAACATTAAATCAAAATAATTAAAACAGCAAAAAAGGTTTATCTTCCATTCAATTCCACTTAAATAATTAATTTTGGTATCAATGACAGATACGTATTTCAACTACAATGTGCAGTCGTTACCAGTGTCATTCCCACTAAAGAACTTGTCACTTGTATGAACACTTCATTTGATTCAAATGAAGTTATAAAAATAGTATCAAATTTAATGATATAATGTAAAATAATATACGTCCTCTCAATGGCCATTAACATACAGGGTGTCCACAAATAAATTGCATCACTTAGAAGCACTCGCCAAAAATAAGTATCTCAACCGATTGTCATAACATTTTCAGGGTTTTTTTTTCTCTATTCCTTCACTAGATCCGAATGCCCGAACGTTCTTCTTAATTCCAGCCATAAGGTTTTGCACAATGGTTTACACGACATTTTCTTCTACTTTCAACCTTGATTTCAATATTTCCTGTTCCGTAGTGACAAGTTTAGGATGCTTACGGAGTTCGTGCTTCATTATAGCCCAGTATCTTTCGATCGGCCACAACTCCGGTGTGTTTGGGGGATTGAGATCCTTCGGCACGAAATTGACCCCGTTCGTCTTTCACCACTTCAGAACGTCCTTAGAGTAGTGACAAGAGGCTAGATCCGGCCAAAACATTGTAGGAATGTTGTATGATTTGAGAAACTGCAGCAGTCGATTCTTCAGGTACTCATTCATCTAGACTTGGCCATATACGGTTGTAGTTGTTACGAAAGGCTTACTCCGTTTTTCGCAAGAACAAATCGACACGAATTTCGAGATCGAAGTAGGTCGCGCTGGAAAGTTGACACGTTTTTTATTTTGCTGCTGATTTTCATTTGAGCAAACTTCCGATTGTTCAATTGTTCAAAATCTCATGGACGGGATCGAAATAGATCAGACCATGGCGGATGATATTTGAAAAAGAAAAACGGAAGATCCAGGAGCGATGTTTGTTGGGAGCTGTCTTAGCTGATGGGCAACGAAGATCCCAAGATGATCACGATGGTGTGAATCCTTCTTCTTCTTCTTCTTATTCGCATTTCAAGCTTATTGCTTAGCGCATATTAGCTTATTGCGTGCTCTCAATTTAGTGTTATAAATGCACTTCAACCGTTATTAATTGAGCTTTCGATGCCAATACCAATGCATGAATTTGTATATTGTGTGGCAAGCACAAAGATACTCAATGCCCAGGGAAGTCGAGAAAATTTCCAACCCGATAGATTCCCTCGACCGGACCGGGAATCGAACCCGCCGCCTCCGGCTTGGTAATACCGTGCCTTTACTGACTAGGCTATGAGGCCCCACAGCAGGTGAATCCAGCAGGCTTATAGTGATACCGAGAGATGCCGGACTGTTGCATTTGATGCATCTTTATCTGAGGGCTGGCAACGAGTAACGGTTTTCCTTAATCAAGATCCAAGAAACTTTTCTGAACTATATTCGGGAGCTTCAATAATTATTCGGGTGAGATCCTTCCTTTTTATTTATTTAGTTCGTCAAATTATGTCTCATATAAATTTAACTAATACAGTACTAAGAAAACAAATTGAGGAACTCGGCTAGCTTACTCTGAACACAGTCTGACTAAGAATTTCAAAAGAGACGTGAGTGTCACTACTATCTGAAGAATACCGTAGCAACGCTGACGCTAACGCTAATGTGTGGATCGGAATTACATATGAAATCCTTTTCAAGAGCAGTTGTTGTCGACGTCGGTAAGATCGCCGCTGGGATCGGAATCTAGTGACAGCAAGTTGAACGGGAACTTGCTCGTAATTTTCTCTGATTTAAGGAGCTCGTTGGCCTTGTGGCGACCAATTTTGCTTACTGAGCAGAAAATCATGCGTTCGAAAATTTTAGGCTTAATTTTATCTGTCATTGTTTTTTTCATCGCTTTTTAGCCCGAAACAATGTGCCACTCGATAACACAGTTCTAGAAAAGAACTTTAGTGCAAAGCAAGTGGAAGTGGTCGGGTAAAAGGCATTTCAAAGTGTTTTTATCATCATCCTTTTCGTCAGAACTGTTATTAGGCGATTGGCAAGTTGGCCCAATGATTTTGATTGGATTGGAGGCGGATTATGCAAGATCTTGAACTCGAGTTTCTTTGAAGATCCGATGGAATTGTTGAGCTAGAACTAGGAGATGCAACAGTTTTCCAAGTTTTTACTTCACGGGCAAACCATCGTTCATTTGATGAGTTCGTTCCTGTTTATATATTCACCTGTTTCGGTTTCTACAACTTTGTCTTAGTTATCATTTCGAAGAGCCGCTTTTGTGCTGTATTTTGACGAGAAATCAAATGTTGAGTGCGCTATTGTCAAAGGTTGGGAACGAGTGGGTATGGCCAAGTTGCAACATAGATTTGCCAATTGGTTCATTCGGCAAGAGAGTCGTCCTAGTGTTTTTTTTCTGGTTTTAGATGTTTGATGTTTTGTACCTTAAATTTCCATTTTTGTAATTATGATTTGCCTGAAGAATTTGTCGCAAATACCCGGAAAAGTCTTGGAAGTGCCAGTAGTGCATCAGGGCAGTAAGAGTACAAAATTAATGAAACTTGCTGAGATCTTCCCTTTATTTTCATATATATGGTTTTAAATTTATAATATATTTTCGTTCTATTGCTTTCTACTGAAATCTAGCTCTCACCTGTTTGTGTTCAGCGTTGGAAAATTGTGCGAGGTTTTATGAAGCACACAAAAGGAAAAGTTTGCGAGTCATTGTGACATTTTAGCGAACTTTTTCTGTAGATTGATTAGAGACCCGTTTTTTTCAGTTTTTACGCAAGGGAAGATTTTTTTCAGAGAGCGAGTAATGGCGGTATAACCATAAGCCATATGGGGCTAAGACAAGAGCTAGTACTCATGTCCTAACCACTCGAGAAAAATGGAGCACCATTTAACTTTTTTAGATTAGATGCTCCCAAAGATCAATCATTTATAACAACGGAACGTACGGTACGAGATGTCCACGTTTCATCCAGCCCACCGACCTCGGCTGGGATTGAACCCAGACCCATTGGGGTGAGAAAGCAGTCACGCTTACTACAAAACCACCGGCGCCGCCGCTTGCAGAATACGGAGCCGGTAGGAGGTAGAATGCAAGTTCTGTTCACCGTAGGATTGGGCGATCTTCAGAGAAAGATCGATCATGACGGATCGATCTTATAAATTAAATGTAATGCGTAATATTATGGCAAGAAGCAATGAGCACAAAAGGGAGGTGGTGCAAATCTACAAATTTTGCTGTATTCGTAAATATCGGAAAGGCAAATAGTGACGTCGTTGTTATCTAGCTAATAACATAGGGAGCGATGCTGATGTTGACGTTATGTTCGTTACATTTACCACGTTTTTTCAATGTAGGGGAATTTACGTATTCTCGGCAACCTAAGCAGCTACCTTCTTTCTATAGCCTTTTTCTCTATGGAACGCACACATATGCAGTATTGGTTTGTTTACAATCTTTTGCTGCCAGCTGCTCTAACAATTTCAGTCGAAAGAATTGTCAAAAACTGTTTTGAAACGCTTTTACAAAGCTCCAATCTTCTCTAGTGAGAGCGAGTATTGTCGGCAACGAGTTTTTCTTCGGCAACCGTTCCATTTGAACTGCATGTAAATCTGCTGTTCTATTATCGGCAACTCGAAATCAGCTACAATTTGTAGTGCGTGTGTTTCATTTCAAGAAAACCTTGTTAGATTGCTTTTTCTCAGTGGTAAAAATATAGTCAAATTGAAGCTGAAAGCATAAAGAATCGTTTGTATGCATTCAGCGAAGTGTTTTCGTAAGAAAATCCAGTGAAAATAGTGTTTCAATTTGGGTTGCCGAAAATAGTCTGTCATGCCGAAGCCGTCATTTCCCCTACATACAATCAAAAAATTTAGCACCTATTTTTTTTTGATGATAAACAGATCTAAAGAGAAGATCGATTTTTTCTATCTTTTCGTGAACAAAGAATCGATCCGAAAAATCGGAAATCGGCCTGAAAAAGATCGATCTTTCTAAGTCCACCGACCGCTAGTGGGGTTTTTACATCTGTGCTGGTGTGCTGGTGCTTGTAAACGTAAACTGTACTTATAAATAGTTAGCATAATGTAAACAGGGCGTCCGCAAATACAAGCATGAGATTTCAGGAACAACTGAAATTTGTGCTTTTTGGTTGAGCTAGTGAACCAGCATATATGTAAACACTCCATATATCGTGATTATGATTCAATCAGTTTAGCATTTAAAAACAATCAGCTCAATTAGTGAATAGAGTTCCTAGAAATATCAGTGGGTGGACGGCAACTCCAACTTACTCTTCGGAAGTTGGTGATTTGAGTATTTTTAATAATCCTGGTAGGTAATCTCTAGAGCTCATAAGATTCATAAGATTGTGTTGTGATTTTTAAACAAAAGAAATTGAAATGAATTTCATAGATTTATCTTATGAAAAATAATGTTGACAACAATAATGAAGGGAGACACGACTGGAATCGAACCATGGACCTTGGCATTGGCAGCTCTACTTTTGCTCAATAAAACAGATGAAATTATCCTTAATAAGTAAAAGCTTTTCCGATGATATATGGTATAATTACACTTCAAAATGGTGCAAAGCGGTGCATACTAAGGAGCATTTTCAAATGCTTAATGTACAGTTTTCTCTATTTTATTTTTTTTACTTTAAATATTTTTTTTTTACTTTAAATATTTACTGAGCATTTTAAGATTTTTAACGTATTTTGATCAATCATTTAAGGAGCAACCCGATCTATTTTAAGGAGATTTTTTACTTATTAAGGAACATCCTCCTTGTTTAATGATTCATCTACCTTTTTACCCGTTGGCATTATGTGACCAGTGCTTTGACCACTCATCTATCAGCGCTTGTTAAATGAAAGATGCTATAGGCGTACAGTGAATCACATAGGTGAAGACTCATTTTTTCCTTGTTTCAAGGTCATCCTCGGTGGACAAAGCCGATTCTTTTCACTATCAACAAGGCATAATTTAACAAGAACTAAGATGTGTTGCTTTGATTACTGGAAAATCCTGTTCCCCTAGTTTGAAGTAGTCAGGACCAAGAATCTTACAAGGTGATCTACCCACGTTACGGGACTTGAGAATACTTAGAACTATGTGAAATATATTACAAATTTGCTACACATGAAACATTCGAAACTTTTTATAGGTGTGTAATATCATTAAATTCGTAAGTCAGGATCCAACTCAGGACCATTGCAAATATCGTTCAAATTGTTACGACCCAGCAAAAAACTGAAGAACACGTGTACACTGATAGGACGCCAATTCATGTCCAACGACCATTAACCGAATGTTCTCATTCGGTGTGTCCCTGCGCAACGACTGGCCAGTCAAATCGTCCATATTGTCTCTGTCGCTGCTGCCGTGCCACTCACATCCGAAAGTACTTAGAAACGTTAAAAGGGTGGACGCCAATCTCAAGAGGTACGGTCCGTCCCCTTGACTTCTTGATGCTTTCTTTTACACCTTCCTTCTACCAGAGAGCAATGCAATGTGTCCCGTTCCCGTGCGCCCCATCCGCAAGGAGGCGAAAGGACAAACCCAACACAAGTCAAGCATTCTTCAACGTTCACCTCATTTGGCTCAGCTTTATAAATTAAAGATTATCCTTATTATGGCGTTCTACTCTTTATTCATATTTGCTTGCTCGCCATCATCATCATCATCATCATCATGATCGGGTCTTCTTTTCCACCTACTACGAATTGGAAGGCATGATTTGCACTGCTAGAAAAGTAGGCCGTTCTGCCTTGAAATCGATTGTTTTCAAGAGATTTGAAACTTTTCACAGTGCCTACTTCGCGTTGGTCAGCGGGCGACTGGCTTCTTCATCGGGGCTCGTGGTAGTGGCACATCCTTTGTCAGGCACCTGAACAAACAAACAGAGCAAAACAAATAAACGACGACGACATTACGGAATCAGCGCGCCGCCAGTGCCAGTGGAGCCTTTTGCCTTTCGTGCCACGGCGATCAGATCAATAGCTTTCAGTGAGTACCTTTTTGGCTTGGTTTCTTCCTTTGCAGCTTTTCAGTGTTCTTTAATCCTATGAACCTTCTCGGTTTGTCACCGCGCTTGAAGACTATGGTCGCTTATTTCCAGTCCGATTACTTTCATTAAGTTTTATTTTTATGCTCAAATATCACACAATCTACTGTACGGGTCGTCTCCACAGCGAAGAGCAGAGGTTAAAAACAATGACCAAGAATTTACGGCGATCGTGTCGCGGCAACTTTTTAGCCACTTAGTCACACATTTGGACGGTTCGGTTTCCGACAGCAGGATTGCATGTTGAGATTGGAGCGCAAAGTAGGCTGAATTTGTACCCATTGGAACGCCATCATGTTTGCTAATTTATCATGGTTTCCTGAGTGAATGGTAAGGGATTACAGTTTTATGGGAGTTTTGGTGACTCCAACTGAAATTTAATAGATGTTTTTTTTCTCTCCCTCAAGTCGGTTAAAAAAGAAACAAGGAATCGAAAGAAAAGGAGATTGGACCTTTTCTGAGTCGCAGTGATCCTGAATGCTACAACCGATAGAAGCAAGAATTTACCAGACACACAAAAGGAGCGCGCAATGCAAACATAATCAATCGTAAAAAGCTTATGTTTGGCTTTGAATCGACGAATGCTACGGGTTTTTGCTCGGCGTCGTCGTCGTCGTCGAGCAGGAACAAAACCGGGATCTTCACTTTCTTCTACGGTGTGGTGCGGAGGGGTGTGGGATGAATTCGAAGAAGCAAAAGTGCTCTCTCAAGCGTAGGTCTTTTGATTGAATTGAATGCAGATTGCGTTCGCTTTATTTACAGGTTTCCACACAGGCTTGCTTGCTTGCGTTTGCTCTTACTGAGTCAATTCGATTCCGGGGAACTTGAGGAAGTGCAAGCATACTCTCCACGCTGCTCTGTGGCCATCTGAAGGGCCACAAGGAATCAGGTAAACATCGTGTAGATAGAACCAACCGGGCTCTGACTGTGCAAATGCAGCGCTGCATCAGGTAGCAAGTGGTGGTTCATTATGTGTGTTTGCCACCACCATATCCTTCAATGAACGCTGGGGCTCTGTGGCTACTTGTGCCAGTCTGAGAAGGTGGTCCATTATCCAATTGCACGAGATGAGAGGATTCCGGACTGGAAGCGAAGGAATATCCCGCCTGAATTGATAATGTGGGAATTTGATGAATTGGGTTAGCCTTCGTACATGTCGACTGGATGAACGATGATGTGGGCAGCTTCCTTGTGATAGTAATTGAATCACACGTTTAGCCGGGAGAGTCAGTCTTGCGCAGTGTTTGAATGGGTTGATTTAATGATGAAACATTTTTCAAGTAGTTGTGAAATTTTATTTCACAGATGACGGAGCATAGCTGATATTTTTGCTTTACAAACAGCACTGTGTGTTATTCCCGTACTTTCTGCTGCAACTTCCCGAGCAAGAATTGGTAACTAACCGATAATATATGAATATATTTATTAAGGATGATACATTATTTTGGAATGTTTTCGGTTTAAAACCTTGTTTGGCTATTAGTGAGTTATCGAAGTATTTAGCACAATTTCAAACAAATACCAAAATGCTAAATCGTGCTCTTGCAGTTTTCTGAGAATAACTGCTAAAAGATTTATTGGATTTTCAGGAGGATAAGTTTAGAGGCCAGTTTAGAGGCGTTTAAAAATTTGCATAAGCCTTATAATAAACAAAGACATTTGTCATTTCTCTTTATTTCAGAGGCGTCGCGTGCCTCATTTGTTTGCCTGTGCACCAAACTTTGTTCGCTATAGTTTACCACCACATATTAGTTTTTGTTTTATTTTTCAATGCTCCATGAATTTGAGGGACATATTCTCAATTACTATATTAATCACTACCTAACGTAACATTTGAAGGGCCTATTATCTTGTGTAGGAAATTGGAAGTAGAAAGAATTGCAAAACTTAAACAATTCTCGTTTTTTATCACAAGGCTAACTCTTTCGACAGAAGTGCAATGAAGAATATCCGCCAAACACTTCTGAAAAAAAAAATTGATACAAGACAGTGTCAAAATCTAGAGATAATTCATGAAGTTCCCTGGGTAGCAAACTTGAATCAATCAACTCTTTATTCATCAGAACAACACTATCAGAATGAACCAGGGGAAGCTCATAAGTTTTGACAGGCGCACCGGCGCAACCATCGGTAATTGAGAGATTTACAACTGACAAGAGAGTGAGAGCGAGCTTTGCGCTCTCTTTCTCCATTACTCTCTCTGCCTGCAATCACATATCCAAGTGCACATCGGGAAATGCACGCTTTAAACACCCATAAACACCCCACAAATGTTCTTCTAATTTAAACCCACACATTCAAACCGGTCTGCAAGTATGATACACGTCCAAAGCGTACCAGACTGCTATATCCGTGTTGCTCCCGTTCGACGCGTGACTGCTAAAAGTTTCAATTACAACTAGTGGTGCAAACCGCCATGTATTGTGGTATGTTTCAAGAGGTGATAGAAGGTCTGCTTGGCTTACATCAGGTATTTGAACATTCACAAACTTGCCTCCCGCCACCCACCCAAAAATGCTCGCTTTTAGGTGCACTACTTAAGGAGTTTTGCCATGGTAGAGATATCAACATGCTTAGATATCAATGCATTAGGGATTAGGCAGATCATCCGAACTGAATTTAATCTTTTTTTAAGCAAACCAAGGTCGAAGATTTAATTGAGTCACACTATAAAATAGTGTATTCATGGTCACTTGTGATCTGGAGTAAAGAATTGCAGCTATAATGTGACCATAAAATCTATAAAAAATCTGAACGCATTTTTTCTAAATTATTTACACCTGTGTCGTCCACAGGTTGCACATGTGGACGCGACGCCACTGCTATTTTTTACTGGTGATCCATGAAATACTAGCATCACACTTAATGTCGAAGAAAGTTAACATTCGTGAGATGCCATGTCAGAGTTTATTAGTTATGGCATAATGTCATGAACTAAATTATATTTTTTCGAACAAAAATTCGCCCCTCTCTATTTTTAATCGTGTGTTCTCAAATTGCAACCAAATTTAATGCAACTTTTTTTTTTAAATCACGAAAGTAAAATATGGTGGAACTAAAAATGTTGTACCAATCCTGCATAAGGACAATATTGAATAACTGAAAATTACGTAAAATCCGAAATGAATGTAATATTTATAACTATTTACGTCACCATAACTATTGCCATTATATGAAATCAATTACAGAAATACTGAAATATCAAATATGATTCAATTTAAACTCTGTTTTATCTCTCATGAACAAAAATAGAAACACAAAATGCTTTTTTTGAACCAGAGATACTCGCATTGTGTTGCAAATTGTTTTCTTTCCTTTCACAAATTAGTATAGGAGTACTCACTCACATATGATGAACGATTCTATTGCCTTGATAATCATGAAGATTGTCTTACCTGAAAAGAGAAATTGAATAGCAAAGTTAATAAGGGGTGGCATTTAGTTATTTAATAAATTAAAATACTCAATATACTATATTACTACTAAAATAATAGTTGACGATGCTAATTTCAAATAACAGACTAAAGTGGTAATATTTATACGATAGATGAGGAGATGAAAGTATAGAATTGATAGTTCCGTTTAGAGTACGGCAATGTAAAAATTGCATATAGAAGTAGAAAGCGAGCTAGACAACTTTGAGGAAGGTACAAATCAGTTTTATCATCTCTCTTTACCAAACTCCCCCTTTGGAGGGGGATGGTGAGGGGTGTGTCCCCTGCCACCACTGGCAAAAGTTTTACCGATTTTTACCGCACTCCAGTTGTTATCTGAAGGAAGGCATACAGTAGACTGATGCAAAATTTGACTTTTTCGCTCCACAGTGCTTAAATGGTTTCAAATCGGGTCCTGATTAGCCTCCCAAAGTTACAACTCATTCTGTTAGAAACAGACTTCGCACAAGCCATGTTTACATGTAAATTACTATGGGGAATCTCAACTTTTTGTTCATTGCCTTCTAGTCTTTTTCCATATTGAGCTGCGAAACAGTTCGATAGTCATTCTTATAAAAAAATTTTTCAACTACAACTTTGATGAACATCGTTTCCATGTAAAACGAGACAGTTATTAATTATTCAAGAGATTGGTAAACTTATGACACGATCAAGCAGCTGCTCTGTAGGCAACACTATATTTCACAGTGTGACATAGTAGCCATGATTTTTGTGTCCTATTCAACGCCCCAGAAACACAAATGTTGCCTGCTCAGCAGTTGATTGAGCATGATCATAAGACATCAGCGCATTGAACCATTGAAAACATTCGATCCTTGCATTTAATCAAAAAAAGGTCTTGAGCAAAGTTGTAGCTGGAAAAATTTCCTACAAGAACAGTTGAAAGCTTTTGAAGCAAACCGATATGGTGAATTATTTGATAGACATGAACAAAAATCTTGGTTTTACCATAGTAATTCCCATACAAACTTCAAATAGTTTGTGCCATCTCAGTTTCTCACCAAATCGTTTAAAATTTTGAGAGGTTAGTCAGGATCTGATTTGGTATCGTTTAAGTAGTGTGGAGTGAAAATTTCAAATTTTGCATCACTCTAGCATACAGTCGTAGGCATTGAAATTGCAGCTATTGTTACCTCTACCACGGTATGTGCTCCTGTCATCGTCGACTTGACGATCTCGAGGGGACACGGGTAGGGTAGGTGCTGCTGGTGGTGGGGGGACAACCCTCACCATCCCTCTCCAAAGGGGGAGTTTGGTAAAGAGAGATGATCAAACCAATTGGTACCTTACTAAAAAGTTGTCTAGCTCGCTTTCTACTTCTATATGCAATTTACACACACTGAAAATGTATTTTCGTTATTTATCTGAAAACCGTTTCGTAAAAATGAATATCGTACATACAACACATCTTTCATAAATGGTACGAAACAATCGTTTTTCCTGTCATCTGGCGCAATGTCAATATTACGCCTAATTCGTATAATATACAAATACATCTTCGTACAATCAAATCAACAACTGCGCTTATTGTCTCCTAAAGTGCTGATTGTGTGTTGGAGATGGAATAGTTTTTTTGATCGGTTTGACCAATACATGCAAGCTACCACAATAAATCTTCGCGGTGGTTGTATGTTAGAGAAAAAAAAATACATGCAAGCAGCAGAAAAAGCAGGAGAAATCGAAGTACCGCTCCATGAGTGCTTATTGTTTGCCTTTAGCTTTACCATTTCTCACAGCACAGATAGAGCGATGGATAAAGCACAGATCTGACGATGGCAAGGTTCATGAGTCGAGTCCGGTCTGAAGCCTATTTTTATTTTTTTGTCATATTTATTCCTTCCAATGATGAAGTTATTTTTACCCATCCTCACTAACACACTCCACATTTTTCGGTTTCCACAACCAACACTTGTGAACCGCTGGTTGGGTGTAGCCATAGCGAGTATGGCAGTTCTAACGAAACTAGCTTCATACAATGTACAAATCCATTTCGTTGCAGAAAACAACGAATAAATTCGTAGAAAAAACGAGCGATTTCGTTGTATAAACGAAATTTTATTTTCAGTGCACTGCCGTACTCTTAACGGAACTATCAATTATATACTTTCATCTCCTCATGGAAGCTACTGCGTTGTTTTTGGATTAACTGTTATTACACAGAGAACCAACAGATCCCGAGCAGGATAAAATAGTGTATGACCTAATTCTGCTTATCAACTGATTAGTGTATTAAACTTATACACCTAATTCTACTCCTGATACCAGATGATGTGGTGTTGATCAGCCTAACATTAGAGGTAAAATACCAAAGAATAATATAATAATAGGGAGAGGTCTCTCCTTTCTTAAGAGATGGAAAAAATATCTCTGGGATGTTGAGTTTCTACCGTATGCGTGATCATGTTTGCACCATCGTACAAATAAGGTTCCCGTTTCCCCTATACATACAATGCCTTGGTTTTCTTTGCAAGCACGTAACCTATAGCTCATACCGTAGTAGGCTGTGTATAAAAGAAAATGATTTAATTAGTTTGACAGTTGCACCATGACGAAGTGGCAGCGTATTCGTGATTTGTCCCACGCGCAAATGTCGCAAAAAGATATTTCAATAGCCGTGGGAGTGTCCCGGTGGACCGTCAAAAGGGTTTTAGACCGAGAAAAGAAAGGACAACTATCCGCGAAGGTGGCCACAGGTCGTCCGAGGTCAGCTCGGGTTTCGAGGGTTATCGCTGTTATCAAAAGGAAGATTCGGGTGAATCCAGTGCGTTCAATAAGGAAAATGACAAAGGAACACGGGATCAGTGACTTTACGGCACGGAAGATCGTAAAGGAAGATTGCGGGGTGAAATCGAGGGCACTGACGATGCAAGACAATATTGAACTTCCTTAAGCGAAAAAATCCGGTAATCCTGTTCACCGACGAGAGCATGTTTACCGTCGATCCCGTATGAAATTCCAGAACCGACCGCTATATAAGTTCTTTTCCGGTAAAAGACGTGGCCGACGAGCACAAGAACGTGTATCTGACCAAGCATCCTCCTAGCGTTATGGTGTTTGGATTGGTGGCTTCCGATGGCAAAAAAAAAATGGACCCGGTGTTCATTCCAGAAGGTGACAAGGTTAACACGGAGGTCTACATCTGGATTTTAAGTAAGTATGTTCTTCCGTGGATCAAAGAACAGTACGGTCCGAAGCCAAATGTTGTATTTCAACAAGATGGGGCTCCGTGCCACACCTCGAACCGCACTCAGAAGTGGTTGCAGGAACATCTTCCGTTCTGGGCGAAGGATATGTGGCCGCCATCCAGCCCCGACCTTAATCCACTGGATTACTCAATATAGCGCGTCATGAAGGCCAAGGCCTGTTCTAAACGCCACCCGAGTACAGCAAGCTTCAGACAAACATTGACCCGTACCTGGAGAGAAATTGATCCAGACTACATTATTAGAACCTGGCGTGCATTCCGGAAGCGTGTGGAGGCCGTAATTGCAGCAAGTGGAACTCGATCGATGATTAACATAGTTTAAGACTCTGAGAAACATCCCCCCTTTGAATAAATAAAAAAACTCGAAAACGAATTTTTTGAGATTTTTTTTAAATTTTGACATTGCTCAATGGTGCAAACATTATCACGCATACGGCAGCAGGGTTCGTTTTGGTAACCGATACGCTGAATTGAAGGGATGCGTTCTGGTTAAGATAGAAAGTGATGCGACCTGATTCTATAATTTGAAGGAGCCTGGGATTGAACTCACTCCCTCAGCTGTATAAGCAAAAAAAAAATCACCTTAAGGCTATCAAGAGCCTTATATCACAAACACTCGTCTTGTGGCCGAGTTGTTGTTACTATCATTCAAACCCCGTGACAACGAAGGCGACAGTACTTACGTAAAACACAACGAGCAAACATTGTTAATCTGGTCAGTATACATAAACGGTCACCATTAAGTCATAGAGCTCCTCACGTTATAATACACCACTTATGGTCGAGATACCATTCAACGACGACAACAACTGTCACGTATAAGGAAGCATCAGTAGAACATTGGCCATTATAATTGTTTTATGGTTTCCGATTAAGATCGAGAACACGTCCTTTTTCTAACGCATCAGTAGTAGCCCCATTATATCAACTTAAATAGATATTTTCTACGATTTGATGTCATTGTAGACACTTTTATTTAAATAAACTGAAATTGAAATTCTTATAAATTTAGCTGTAATATCAGTCAGCACCATGGTAGTGAATTTGGCATTTGTCTCTCAAGAATTCCTGAGTGGGCGGAAACATTGTTTAAATTTCACATAGTTTTTTTTTGACTTAGGACTACGTCCTTGTGGATTATACTTTGGGATGTGTTGGGTGAAAGCTCGTATTAGAGCACCTAGGAAGCTTCTCCAACGAAAAGATCAAACCGGAACGAAAACCACTTCAGAACATTCATGTTCTGGTTGAACGGTTCATTGATTCCATAAGATTAAAGTGCCATTTTCGCTGATAGGCGCTAAAAATGACGCATCTTTCATAGAAATAAAAAGAGCAAGAAATCTGCAAAAGTGTGAAATGGTAAATATTTACCGCCAAGAACTATATTCTCAGCATCAAGCGCAAAAGCAACCATTCTTTTGCTTGAACTGATGAACTGGGGCTGGTTTGCTGTTTGTTTGGATCTGGGCAAGTCAAGCGCAAAAACCGCAAAATATGATACGCCGCAGAGAAGTAACAGTCACTTCGAACTCTGCCAAGGGGAGAGTTTTGATGGTGACATGATTGAATTAAGTCTGGTTTAAGTTTGCGCAAAGTTTTTACCCTTTGCAATGGCTTCGTTTGTGGTGAGGATTTTTGGCTTTGCCTTGTATTTAATCGTGTTACTTGACACCGCGGCATGGGAATTTGTCGAGGAATTCCATTCGAAAGTGACAAAATTCTGCTACACGCGAAACATGAGGCAACAATTCGGCTAATCTCCCAGAAGACTCATGAGCCCCGAGCCGGGCTGACATTATAAAAACACAAAACTCAACATCTGACAAGTTGTACCTGAAAGAGGCGGTAACGACCGAAGTTCAGGAGACGACCCATTGTGTACTCAGGCTCAGGCAAAACGACTTTAGGCTCAGCCCACCATTATTGGTTCGCGTTCTTGTGGGCTACAGGCTGTCAGTCGTACACGTGAAATACTTTTGGAACATTCGGCGTGCAAACCATAAATCATACGACGATGGCGGCAGAGACCAGGCGTCGCGTCGTCGTTTTGCCTCATTAGCATCCCATTTAAGTCGCTGCGGTCGGAGGAGAACGATTTGTGCTCCGTAATTGCGCTGGCCAGCCTTCTTTCTATCACTCAGCTTCGTTGGACAAAAAGTAATCTCACAATGTTCTGCGATCGTCGTCGTATGTCGTCCCGGCCTGCGTCAGTCAGTCAGTCAGTCAATCATTGGCTCATATTGGCGTAACGGGGCTTTCGCGAGACTGTAAAAATGATTGACTCCGAAACGGAGGTTATTGTGTTTGATGTTTGTTAAAAGAATTAAGTCTTCAAGTCGGCTCTACCGGCGAATGGGGACCGGAGTCGAAGGTCAAAAGTGCAATGCAAGCGGTGATTGGAAGATTGTGAATTTTAAATGTTAGGAGCGTCTCCCTTTTCCTTGGCAGAACGAGCCTTGAAGCATTTCCAAATTTGGGAACAAGACGAGCAGTTGAACTTTCAAATTTTCTAGCAAATCATAAATCGCTACAAATAAATAACAAATGTACACACAGCATTCAAGCATCTTTCCCATTTCCGTTCAGCTGTTAGCGGCGTGTCTTTAATGAACTCATCGACGATGATGACTAATTTGTTTTGCTTATTAGCTCTGTCCATTTCTCGGAAATAATTGCCAGGAGGAGTTTGGTTGCCATCCGGAATAGATATTTCACTGTAATAAATTATCTTTTCAGAATTTCTACACCTCTGCGGTGTTGGTCCATAAGAGGCTAACTGTGCTTTGATCACTATATGACTCATTCACTAACACCGATTGGTCAATATAATCGACGAAGCTCGCAAATTGCTGGATACGATGTCAAGTACCCGTAGCCAGGAAGTGATACTGAAACTGTTACAGCAAACTTAGCTTCATCTGAACGCCTACAAGATTCAGCATTTTCCAGGTTCTCCACCAAAAATACCCTAAAAAAGCAACGAATGGATTACGAAGTGGCACTGGCACAGTAAAGGCTTGAGGGGGTTTTGGGTTAACCTCCCCCTTTTAATATGAACAGAATGTGAATCAAGTTGAGCATTTTTTTGTTATTGACCACTTTTCGTTCAATCCATTTGTATGAAAATATTGATGAACATTTTTTTTTCAATATTCCTCCGACGAACATTTTTTGTAGTACATAGTATCAAAATTCAAGATGGCCGGTTTTAGAGGCCTTATAGATGAGCCATTTTCGTGCTTCAGGCTGCTGCAAATAATATTTTTATTTTATGTTCAACATCACTACAATAGGTCGACGGGAGGGAAGATAAAAAAATTGTAACGAAGTGAAAATTAACATCTAATTTAATGACAAAGTAATAATTTAATACTTTAACTATTTTTTTATATTACTTCTGCGTGAAGTCAACGATTCACATAGTTGAAGATGTTAATTTCAAATAACAGACTAGAGTGGTAATTTTTATACGATAGAAAAGGAGATGAAAGTATAGAATTGATAGTTCCGTTAGAGTACGGCAGTGTGAAATTATATATATATAGAGAGTAGAAAGCGAGCAAGGACAACTTTTTATGAATGAAGGTACAAATCGGTTTGATCATCTCTCTATACCAAACTCCCCGTTGGAGAGGGATGGTGAGGGGTATCTCCCCCCACCACCACTGGCAAAAAGAGATCATCACCGACACGCTAATGTACCCTTTTTTTTACTTTAAATGATCTATATTTCTTGAATTTGTGTGGTTTACATGTATAACTTATCAAGTGACACAGATGCGTCTTTTCAACTTTAGTTCCTGTGAAATTTCAATTATTATTAATTACAGTTCCTAGTCCTATCAGGCCTGTTTAGAGAATGACCACCTTAGTGGGATTGGTTTGTTTGAAAATTTGAAAAAGGAGACTACTTATAACTACTATTTACAACTACAACTACAACTACCATTTTTGCAAATTTAGTCTTAATTTCGTTAATTTTGGAATCTATTTTGGCAATGCCTGCCTCTTCATGTAAAGTTGTTATTCTAGTGTCGAAAGGACGATCAAGAACCATCCTCAGCACTCTATTCTGAGCTAACTGAATTTTGTTCCTGTGAGTCTGTGCACATGATTCCCACACCGGAGCAGCGTAGAGGATCGCAGGTGCTATGATTTGTTTGTAGACGGCCAGTTTGTTCACCCTTGAGAGGCGGGATCTGCGGCAAATCAGCGGATGCAGACTCCTAACCAAGGCGGAACACTTGACTACGGTTTTCTCCACATACGAGCGGAATAGGAGCTTTTCGTCAAACAACATCCCGAGATAGGTTACTTCGGCGGACCACTCAACCCTTGTGCCATCCATGATTACAGTACAAGAGGGAGCCGGTTTTAGTTTGGGTGATTGTCGATGGAGGAACATGATTGTTTGTGTTTTGGAAGCATTGATTTTGATTTTCCACGTGGTGGCATAATCAGCAAAGGCGTTAAGGCATCGTTGAAGTTTGTTCGTTATTTCGCGAGGCATCCTTCCTTTGACGGCTATTGCGGTATCATCTGCGAACAGGAAAAACACGCAACCGTCACCGAGGGGAGGAATGTCGGAAGTGTAAATGCTGTAAAGCAAGGGGCCCAGCAGACTACCTTGCGGGACTCCTGCTGGGATAGAAAACGTGTCTGATAGACAACCATTCAACGATACCTTTAACGACCTTTGCTGGAGGTAGCTACGGGTGATTTTAACCAGATGTAATGGAAAGTTGAAGTTACAGAGCTTGTATACAAGCCCATTGTGCCAGACATTATCAAACGCTTTCTCAACGTCTAACAAGGCCATGGCTGTGGACTTGGATACAGCTTTGTTACTTCGGATGTTATTCATCACCCGCACTAGCTGGTGATTGGTGGAGTGCCCCTTTCCGAACCCAAACTGTTCCGGAAGGAGAATGTTATTTTCTCGACAAACTTGAGCAAACGATTGAGAATGAGTTTCTCGAACAATTTGCTCAGCGCTGAAAGGAGGCTGATTGGTCTGTAGCTTGAAGACAATGTTGGATCCTTACCGGGTTTGCGGATTGGTATGATTTTTGCTACTTTCCAGATGCTTGGAAAGTAGTGCAGTTCCAAACATCTGTTGACGATAGCGGTTAGGAGAGACTGCACTTTCATGCTGAGTCTCTTCAAGATCAAGTTGAATATACCGTCAAATCCGGGGGCCTTCATGTTTTTGGTGCACTTCAGCGCTGAGCAAATCTGTTCCACTGTGATTCTATCCTCCGGAGGGATGGCACAAAGGGAGGAATCAAGGTTGAGTACGCATTGCTCAACCTGAACTTCGAGCGGACTTTGGATGTTGGAGCCAAGCAAGTGCGATTTGGCAATATGCTCACCAATGGCATTTGCTTTCTCATGAGGGGTGATTATGAGCCGATCGTCATCATTTTCATCTTTTAGTGGCGGAATGGGTTTAGGGTGCGTCTTTAAGACCTTGGCAACTTTCCAGAATGGTCTGGAGCGGTCGCCCAGATTCTGGACAAGCCGCCCGAAACTTTCGTTCCGGAGTGAGACCATTCTGGAAGCAATCTCCTTGTTCAGATCGGCCATTTCACGTTTCATCGCTTGATCTCCAGTCCTCTGAAACTGGCGTCTACGAACATTTCTCAGGCGAATTAAGAGTTGGGTGTGGGAATCAATAGCAATAAACTTACCCTTCACAGGAACTCGTCGGACGCACGCCTCGTCAGCCACGGTTATGGCTTGGTGGAGTCCCTCCAACGCTCGGTCGATGTCCTCCACGGTGTCAAGCGGCGTGTTGTCGATGATGTGCCTGCCTACCACGCGTCCAAACTGGGCCCAGTTTACGCGATGGTAGCCCTTGCGCAGGCTTGAAGCAGGAGCCACGTTGCAGCCCAGCTCAGACACCACCGGTTGGTGGTCGGAACTGAGTTCGTTCAAGGCTACCAGCTTGGACAAGCCGATATTTGTCAGGAACAGGTCTAGCGTCGATGGGTTGCCCGCCGGTGAGATAAATGTTGGCTCATCCGAAAACCAAACGGAGTACAGCCCATGCTGTGAGTGGTCAAACAGCAGACGACCGTTCTGTTTCTGCCTGTAGTTAAGCCAGGCCTCATGGCGAGCGTTTAGATCTCCTCATACTACGAAGCGGGAACCGTTACGGGTGATGGTGGAAAGGTCCTTCTTGAATTTAGCCGCTAGTCCACTGTCGAGGGCAGTAGACGGCGATGAACTGGACGTATCCAGCCGACGACTCCACCTCCACACCAAGGGCCTCGATGATAGAGGTGCGGATATGGGACAGAGTGTGGTATTTTATTCCTTTCTTGATGACGACCGCAACACCACCCCCCCTGGAGCTGGTGCGATCAAGCCGAATAATGTTGTGGTCAGGCAACCAGAAGCTGTCGCCGGACTTTAGATGGGTCTCGGTTAGAAGGCCCACGTCGATGCTGTGCTTGCGGAGGAAGTCGGCAAGCTCATTCTCTTTTGCTCTTACAGACCAAGCATTCCAGGTGACGATACTTAGCGGTTTAGACGCCATACTGGATGATGAACTTACCGAGCACTTGGATCTGTTCGGGCTTATTGCGGCACTTACGAAGAGCACCGGACATGTTGACGAAGATTTCCATCAGTTCATCCGCTGAGAACAGATCGGGGTTGTTGTTTTGCGCTGTTGGTTGTCTCCAGAATCCAGGGGGGGGGATGGAGAGCTTTGGCCAGCAGAATCACCGGAAGTTGCTTGAGCGGAATGCACCCGCGAATTCACTTGCCTTTGCTGAGGAGCACGAAGGGGCGGGAAATCCTCCGTCCGAAATGCCGGGACTTTGTCCTTCTTGCGTCCTGGTTGGTTGTTAGTTGCCGCCTGTTTTCGGATGCGTTTAAAGTCCTCGCGTTTGGAGCACTGTCTGTCGGAACCTTGATGAGCACCACCACAGTTGGCGCATTTTAACGCCACGGCTCCATCCGCAGGGCAGTTGGAAGTGGCGTGTTCTTGAGCGCAGTTGCTACAGCGTGGCTTAATGTTGCAGTTGCGAGTGCCGTGTCCAAAGTTCAGACATCGTTGGCACTGGGTCACATCGCGATGGCCTCCACGGTATGGCTCCCATCGTTCGATTATGGAGTAGATTGAGCGGATAGCCTGCAGCGCATTCAGCGTCACCGTTCCCTTCTGGAAGTGCACCAGGAAAAGACAATCCGGGTACGTCTTCACGTTTTCGTCTCGCCTCGTCATCCGAAAGACAGCGATTGGGGCCAGCTTGTACCGGTCCTTGAGTTCTTCTTCGATCGCCTTGGGATCAACATCCGGAAGACCCCTGATGACTACCTTGAAGGGCTTTTCACCGGGGATGTCGTGCGTGAAGTATTCCGCATTGGAATCCTTCAGGAATTTGAGTGCGATTTCATATTCCGCTTTCGTCCGGAGCATCACCTTAGTGCCGATCCTGCTGATCTTGTACTCAGCTGCGATGCCCAGCGATGCGAAATCGCCAATGAGCGTCTTGAGAGGCACTACCTTCACCACCAGTGGAGGAAGCTTGACTTTCGCCGCACTCGGGCCGGCAGAATTCTCGGTTTCGACGGCGTCGCCAAAATCACCGATGTCGCTGGCGTTCGTCGCGGTAACATCGTCGCGTCCGCTCGTACCATCGGACTGTCCTTGGTTCTTCTTCCTCTTTTTCGTCCGCTTCACCGGGACTGGGTTGGTATTTCCAACATCGGTGGGCAGAGTAGCGTACCTATTTGAGGTAGGTACCGAGCTACACTCACCACGGGATATACTACAATAGATCAATTTACTGGTCGCAGTAGTGTTAGGTCCCGAACAGAGAAAAAAAATACCCTCACCACTGTTCTTCTTCTCCGCTTGGTCACGAAGCCGGCTCCGAGAGCGCTGTCTTCCCATCACGCGATGCGACCGACACTACTGACGACGCGACGTGCAGTATATCTGCGAACGTTTGTAACAAACTATAGATTTATTGAACAACTCGACAAAGCGAGCAAAGACCGAACTGAACTGCTTGACGTTCAAGCAGAGAATGCTTATGTACCCTGGTACCAATGAGATTTATATAAGGTCTAGACCAAAGAGCTTATTGGAGTTATTGCAATGTGCAAATGTTTAGCGGTGTTCGTAATGATTGCAATATTTATCTTTTTACACAAAACAGCTATTGGTAATCACTCCACTGCGTCCTAGCAAGAAGTACGGTCGACTTAGTTCGCGCTCCGCTATTTTGGAAGTTTTCTCGCTATTCGCTTGATTTAAATTATCAGTTTTTTCTCGCTTAGAGTTCCCAGCTAAATAATTAACTAAAAGTGAGTTTTTTTCTGAGAAGAAAGTGTGTTTTCGGCATCATCGGAAGGAAAATAGTTTTTGCGATTGCCAATTCGCCAACCATTTTGCGCACCATCGGTGCGTGGTAACGCATACCTGCACACGGATCATCGTCATCGAGTGTCAGCATCTGCCTCCGCATTTACACCGCTCATCTATCATCGTGTGTTCAGCTGAGTGCCGACCCTCACATAAGCACACACCAACGAAGACCGCCCGTACACGCGGATCGAAGATCATCCACGCTGCGCGTCGCTCCGCTGCTGCTGTTTAAACGCTCGGTGGTAGTAGTATAGGATTATCAGATAAGTTTTTATTCTTGTTTCTCTCTTTCGCCCACCAGTTAAATTTTAAGTTTGTGTTCTGTGTTTGTAGTTTTTTTTTTGTGTATTGTGTCCGAGTGATTATCGTTTCAGTGGTAGAGCGGTTTAAGAGATGAACTAGCCTCAGGCTAAAAATCTCTAAAATAAAGACAAAAAAAAAAAAAAAGTGGTAGAGCGTTTTTCGCTCCCACTAGTACGGCAAAATGGACATTTTGTCGCAAGACGAAATGGACGTTTTGTCAGAAGATGACACCACTGTGCCACGCGATGGCAAGAAGGGTCGAAAACGTACATCATCTCAGAAGAAAGATGATGTCATCCCTGATTCATCGTCTCAGTCTGGCAAAGGACAGGCTCAGATAAACCCCCGATCGCGAGCCTATCCAGATGACTCGACTGGCCCATGGGTTGTCTACTTTCAGCCCAGAAACAAACCTTTGAATGTAATGCAAATTACTAATGATCTGACGATACTCGGCCGTGACTGAAATCACGAAGGTTAGGCACAATAAACTTCGTGTCTCCGTCTCTAACCTTAAGCAGGCTAACGAGATTGCTGCCTCCCAGCTCTTCACGCTCGAGTACAGAGTTTACATCCCAGCTCGTGATGTGGAGATCGAAGGTGTGGTCACCGAAGCGAGTCTGACCCCCGAGATCTTGGAGAAGCAGGCGGTTGGCCGTTTCAAGAACCGTTTGCTTCCCCCGGTGAAGATACTGGATGTCCAAAAACTGGGCTCAGTATCTGTCAGCGAGGGTAAAAAGAGTTTTACCCCCACAGACTCGTTCCGTGTGACCTTTTCTGGTTCAGCCCTTCCTCACTACATCGAGCTGGGAAAACTTCGACTACCTGTGCGTTTGTTCGTTCCCCGGGTCATGAACTGCCAAAACTGTAAGCAGTTGGGACATACGGCCTCCCACTGTGGCAGCAAGGCACGCTGTTCCAAATGCGGGGAGAAGCACGAGGATGGCGCCTGCACAGTCACTGCACCAAAATGCGTGTACTGTAAGGGAACTCCTCATGGTCTCTCGTCATGCCCGGTGTACAAACAACGCGGGGAGAAATTACAACGCTCACTCAAGGAACGTTCCCGGCAGTCTTTTGCGGAAATGCTTAAGACGGCCACGCCATCGACCAACGACAAAAATCCATTCTCTCTTTTGTCAGATGACGAGACTGACTCTGACTTGGCTGAGGAGGGAACTTCTTTCTGTTTTTCAGCACGGAAACGAAAACGCATCCGTTCGCGGAAAGTTGAGAATGAAGAACCCCAAATCAGCTTGCCCAAATCAAGGAGTGGTGGAAAAAAGGAAGTTTCTACTCCTCCTGGATTCAGAAGAACTGACTATATCCAGGATTTTCCACCTCTCCCGGGGACATCCAAAACCCCTGATGTCCCATTTTTAAGAACAGAAGCCCCTTCATCATCTGGGTTGTTCTCATTTGATAAAATTGTGGACGATATCCTCAAGTACCTGAATATTTCTGATTCTCTCAAAAGCATTGTTCTGGCAATGCTTCCTACTGTGAAGACCCTCTTGAAGCAATTGACATTGAAGTGGCCCCTCATTGCAGCAATCATTTCCTTCGATGGATAATTTTCCAAACGAGGTCGGGGATTTGATCACTGTTCTACAGTGGAATTGTCGAAGTCTTATTCCTAAATTAGACTCTTTTAAGTTTTTAGTTCACAATAATGATTGTGATGTATTTGCTCTTTGTGAAACTTGGCTCTCTTCAGATATTGATCTTCCTTTTTATGATTTTAACATTATTCGACTGGATCGTGAGGATTCACGTGTAGGAGGGGTACTTTTGGGGATTAAAAAGTGCCATTCCTTCTATAGAGTGAATCTTCCACAATTTACAGGTATTGAAGTTGTCGCATGTCAGGCTATTATTAAAGGTAAGAGCCTTTGTATTGCTTCTGTTTATATTCCTCGTAGAGCCGTTGTGAATCGAAAACAACTTTCAGATATATGTTCAGTACTTCCTGCTCCACGGTTGATTATGGGAGATTTGAATTCCCACGGTACAGGCTGGGGGGAACTGTATGATGACAACCGTTCTACTATGATATATGATCTCTGTGACAACTTCAATATGACAATTCTTAACAATGGAGAAGTAACACGTTTGGCTGGTCCATCCTCAAATGGAAGTAAATTAGACCTCACACTTTGCTCTAACTCATTATCGTTGGATTGCACGTGGAATGTGATCCAAGATCCCCACGGTAGTGATCACTTGCCGATCAAAATTTCGATTGCCAGTGGGTTCAATCCGTCGGAATCCGTTAACGTCGCGTACGACCTCACCCGTAATATCGATTGGACAACGTTCAAGACCGCGATAGAGGAAGCCGTGTCGTCGGTAGAAGGGCTTCCACCGTTCAAACTCGGCCGGTTCCTGGAACGTCTTTGCGTAGGAAACCTCGTGTATTTCGAAGCGTACTTGGCTCTTGAACGCGAACTCAAGAGCCTCATCAAAGCCAAGAAACGCGGATACTGGCGGCAATTCGTGGACGGATTATCGCGTGAAACGTCGATGAATACGCTTTGGAACGCGGCGCGAAGGATGCGTAACCGGTCTTCGAACAACGAGAGCGAGGAGTACTCAGATCGTTGGATTCTCAAGTTCGCGCGAAAAGTATGTCCTGATTCCGTGCCGGCACGGATGATTCCTCGCGAAACGACGAATTTGGTAGACGAGATCAGCCAGCCTTTTTCAATGCTGGAACTCTCACTCGCGCTCCTTTCGTGTGGCAATTCGGCTCCGGGGGCTGATAGAATCAAGTTCAACTTGTTGAAGAACCTCCCAGACGTCGCTAAGAGGCGCATGTTGAACTTGTTTTGTCAGTTCCTGGAGCTCAATATTGTTCCGAATGATTGGAGGCAAGTGAGAGTTATAGCCATTAAAAAGCCTGGAAAACCCGCTTCAGATCATAACTCGTATCGTCCCATCGCGATGTTATCGTGCATTCGAAAATTGTTGGAGAAAATGATCCTTTTTCGCTTGGACAAATGGGTTGAGACGAACCACCTACTCTCAGATACTCAATTTGGTTTCCGTAGGGGCAAGGGAACGAACGACTGTCTCGCGTTGCTTTCCACAGAAATTCAGTTGGCTTTTGCTAAAAAAGAGCAAATGGCTTCTGTGTTCTTGGATATTAAGGGGGCTTTTGATTCAGTATCGGTTGAAGTCCTTTCAGACAAACTCCACGCTTGTGGCCTTTCTCCATTAATTAATAACTTTTTGTACAATTTGCTGTCAGAGAAACATATGAGCTTTTCTCATGGAAACTCTACAGCTTCTCGATTTAGTTACATGGGTCTCCCCCAGGGCTCATGTTTAAGCCCCCTTTTGTATAATTTCTACGTCAGAGAAATTGATAATTGTCTAAGTGACAACTGCACGCTGAGACAACTTGCAGATGACGGAGTAGTGTCTATGACAGGGCCCAGAGAGGCTGACCTGCAAGGACCCTTACAGGATACCCTAGACAATTTGTCTACTTGGGCTATTCAGCTAGGTATCGAATTCTCCACGGAGAAAACTGAGTTGGTTGTTTTTTCTAGGAAGCATAGCCCAGCACAACCGAAGCTTCAACTTTTGGGTAGGCCGATCACTCATTCCATGTCTTTCAAATATCTTGGGGTCTGGTTCGATTCCAAATGCACCTGGAGATCCCACATTGAGTATCTGAGACGAAAATGCCAACAAAGGATCAATTTTCTTCGAACAATTACCGGAACGTGGTGGGGAGCCCATCCACAAGATCTTCTGACGTTGTACCGGACAACGATTTTATCGGTTTTAGAGTACGGTAGTTTTTGCTTCCAGTCGGCAGCTAAAACGCACATCATCAAGCTGGAACGGATCCAGTATCGTTGTCTTCGTATCGCGTTAGGATGCATGCACTCGACTCATACTATGAGTCTTGAAGTGCTGGCGGGCATGTTGTCACTCTCCTTCACAGCATAATCCTCATCGTGTATGCTTCTCCGACTTCGGCAATTCAGTTAGTTTTGATTTATCCATGACGCGGGAGATTCGTGGGATCCCAGAACATCATCGTTCTATGATTGTTCCGTCAATTTACGCTGCAAAGTTTGGCCAAGTTGATTCCGCAAGATCGTTCTTCACAGATGGATCACTAATAGAGTCGTCCGCTGGTTTTGGTATTTTTAACGAATTTCATAGCGCCTCTCGAATGCTTCAAGCTCCTTGTTCCGTATATGTTGCTGAGCTGGCGGCAATATACTATACGCTAGAAACGATCGCCTCACTTCCACCAGATCACTATTTTATTTTTACGGATAGTCTCAGTTCTGTCGAGGCTATTCGCTCCATGAGGCCGGTAAAGCACTCCTCGTATTTTCTCATGAAAATACGAGAGCTTTTAAGTGCTTTATCTTTAAGATCTTTTGTCATCACCTTTGCATGGGTCCCATCTCATTGCTCGATTCCGGGCAATGAGATGGCGGACTCACTTGCTAAGGTGGGCGCTATGGAAGGCGATATTTACGATCGACAAATCGCCTACGATGAATTTTTCTTCATTTATCGTCAACAGTCACTCGTCAGCTGGCAGAATAAGTGGAGTGAAGGGAGTTTGGGTCGATGGCTATATTCGATCATCCCTAAGGTGTCGAAGAGTCCTTGGTTCAAGGGGTTG
Organism: Ochlerotatus camptorhynchus; assembly: GCF_037179485.1. NCBI lineage: Eukaryota > Metazoa > Arthropoda > Insecta > Diptera > Culicidae > Ochlerotatus > Ochlerotatus camptorhynchus. Next base: position 1,564,414 of record NW_027040929.1, read on the forward strand.
GATGTGGGTCGAGACTTCATTCGTATGATGTCTCGCCTCATGTCCAATCACTATTCGTTAAACGCTCACTTGTTCCGTGTTGGGCTGAAGGACAGCAATCTCTGTGAATGTGGACAAGGTTACCAGGAGGCAGATCACATTATTTGGTCTTGTGCTGAGCATCGCGGAGTCAGATCTGAACTGTACGATTCCCTTCGGGCTCGAGGTAGACAACCTAATGTTCCAGTTCGGGATATTTTGGCTAGACGCGATCTGGAGTTTATGAAACTCATATATGTTTACTTCAAGAATATTAACATTAGATTGTAAGTTTTATTAACCTTGTGTTTAGTTTGTATTTTGTACGTGTGGGGTTTTTTTTATGTTTGTTTTCAAGATGAATAGAAATTAGTTCATGTTTTAGGATTAATTAAATATTTGTATCGTAAACCACATTTCAAACCTCCCTCTCCCTTTTCCCATCCAAAAAAAATTGTAAATCTCCACTTACCTCGAGACAACCGCGAGTATCCGGTCCAGCTCCTTTAACTTTAAATATAAGACATAAATAATGTATAACGAAAATGATAACTCGGCTCTGTAAAGTTTATTCGATTGAGCCTGTACAAATAAAGTAATTAATAAAAAAAAAGCTGTTGGTAATGACGTATTTCTATCTGTTTGCAGTATGTTCAGCAATGTTCACAATATTTTTTCTTCTAACACCAGCATGCTGCCTGTTGGCCCAGACCTTATATAAATGATATTGCCCTGGTACACTATTAATCGATGGTGCATTAGAAAAGACTATAATAATATTCCAACCCTTAGTCGATCCAACGACCTAGATTTTTTTTTCAGTTTTGGCATTCCAACTACGGTTTCTCAATCATCTCGCATCCTTTTGAGAAACTTTAAAGCTTCCGACTGGACCCACAAGCACGATTGGCACTCATAAAAGTCGCCATTCATTACCCGTTATCAAGCCGTCTCCCTCCCCCATTCTATTCGTACTTAATAGATCTAAAACAGATTCATTCATTATACCGCTTGAGTCTTGCCGTTCAGAACTCGACCAGGGTTCGCTTCCTCTTAGGTCATTTTCAATTCCCTGTACGCTCGCGCGCTGAATTCAGCTGCCTTTTTTCGTCGTTTGTTCTTCAATTTAGCCTGTATATAAAAAAAAGAAAAACTGCACACGAGAGTTGAACCACTTTACTGATAAGCTCGCAAATGGAATTTTTATATTCGCATACGACCGTACTCCCACCTCTCTCGCATTCGCACGGATACCCCGCGTCGCCTCAGTGGCATCCATCTCCCCATAATCAAAAGCCCAACTTTGCATTCTGATTTTGTTTTTCGCTCACACTGACTCGCGAATATTTATGTTCTCGAAATTGCTTGTACAAATTGTTGCCTGGTCGTGCGTCCGTTTGGCGGCACTCATGTTTCCTCTTGTTCCTTTCCGCGCCCCTCCTGGAGCGAGTAATTGCGCTCGGAACTTTGGCCGATTTTTTTTTCAAATGTGAATTTGGAGTTTAAAATGGCAAATTTAAATTGAAACAAAATCCGTTCCGGTTCAATCGTTCGATTGTTGTTCGGTTTCTAGTTCTACGCTATGGAAATGCTGTTGTTGTGCTGAATTGGTATTGGTGACTTGTTCAGTTAGTAAATTCTTTCAGATTTTTGTCAAGTGCTTCAAGAAGAACGGTTTTCAAAATTGAATTCGATGATTGCAGTCGCCGAAGTAGGCATTGAAAGCACAATCACTTATAATGCCCAACCTGTTCAACTCCCCATTCAAAGCCAGCCATAAAATGTATTCAATAATCGTTAAAATTCAGAAAACAAGTTCATCGAGTGGGAGATGAAATATAAAAAGAAAATCACAATCGAAAGGGAAGAGAGGAAATCGATACCCCTGCTTGTTTGGAATTAATGTACGACCATCAACAGAGAGTACACACGAAACTTTATCAGAATTTATGCAGCAATCGTAGTAGCTCATAACCGGCGAGAGAGCTCGTATACTTCGAAATGAGTTGTAATAGGTCATTAAAACTAATTATTTTCTTGTTTTTCCTGCTCTTTGCTACTGGATTCCAATATGGCCCCTAGGATCGAGCTCCTCGAGAAGCTCTGGGATGTTTATTTAATCATCTCACTCGGAACTTTTACATCGCCATGTCCATAACCAGAAGCTGCAATCAAACCGAAAATAGCATGTATAAAATAGAAATAATTCCGACTGAGAGACTGGCGACGGACTGGTGACATTTTGGCGTCAGATCATGTTCTCTATTAAATGTGATTAAAGCTGTAAAATTTTACACCGCACTCAAGCCAGCAGTAGCACGGGTTGTTTAAACAAAGTTGCGAGCGTTTGGATGTGATATTTTTATTCTATTGATCCTGGCAAAGCATGCCACTCACACAATGAGTAGTAATTTAAGCGGCAATATACAAACTCTTAAAATGAAGTCAACGATTTGCGTACACGCCTACTAATTGAAAGCGAACACATAAACGATGCACGAGAGTAGGTTGACATTTTGTAAACAAATATCAAAGCCTGCATTGATGGCAGCCATCTAAATGATTTTGAAATAATGACCAGTGATTTAGGGTAAGTCGAGCCGATTGAACAGAGTATTTGCTTCATCACGACCTTCAACAAATCACCCCAAGGGCACTAATTTCAGTTAGTACAACCTGCAGCCTTCCGAAGAAACACGCAAATTAACCTCATAAACCGCAACAGCAATTAGCTTTTTACACAGAATCCATAAACAACCTCAAAGTCCCGAAATTTTGCTCAGTCATCGTCGACAGGGTAAATCGTTTTGCACACAAATGAAGAACAAACAGGAAAGTTCTCAGCACCAGCTACAACAGTAGAACCACTTGCCACTTCCATTTTCCCCCGAAGCGATACAACAATTATCGATAGTTTAAAAACTGTTAAAGCAAATTTCCGACAATGCACTTTTGCGAAGCGCATTCGTACTCCCGTGGTGTATTTACTTAAGGCTGGGGCATACCTCGTCTCCACTTCCCTCCCACGTGGTTTTAAGGAGTACAAAAGCGATAACAAACTCTCCTTTCCTCCCTACTGTTGCTGCTGATTCAGTTGCAATAACAACAAAACTGTTCAGGATGGGGAAAAAAAAAGTTTGCACTCTTTTGCGATCCGCGATACAACAATAACAACAACAACAACGCCAAGCAGCGTGTATTTTTGCTGCTCAGTGTGGCTATATTCTTTTTGAAGTTTCGCTTGCTCCGGGTGCGATAAGCGAGCTCAGATAAAACCGGAGGAAATGCTATTTGCCATTGCACTTATCACACTTATTCCGCGCTTTGAGAAAAAAGAGCATTGTAGTAAGTAGTAGAGAGTCTTCATAGTCAAGCCAAGAACCGACGGTCTTCCGTTTCTAATCCACCATCATCTTCATCTTAATATTTTCCACATTGGGCTTCGCGCCTTCACGGGTGTGCTGCAAACTATTTGCAGAAATTATTATTTATACTTATCGTTGGCGCATTGTTGAATTGGGTTTGTTGTGACTTTTTTGGTCTTAAGATGCATGTGAGTATTCGATTCAGTGCACCTGCGCAAGCGAAAATATCATTAATGCTGAAAGCAGGCGATGGACCTGTTCTAAATCCATGGCATACTTGTTCGTGGATTGATATTTCTACGCAGGGGTCGGGTGTCCAAAATATGTTATAAACTGCGATTGTGTACCGATTAGTTTTCAAATTAACTGACTGACAATTATGGTTCAATCCCAGTCGGTGCCGTCTGGATTTGATGAGGCATCAAATCTCTGATCTCTGAAGGGAAGTAAAGCCGTTGGTCCCCGGTCCATGAATTGATAAGTCGATAGGTAGGGTCCAGGTGTGGGAGCTACCTCCCTGGCGTGGGTAACATTGGTACTCAGTACGGAAAATAAGATCAACGGAAAACAAACGATGGAGCCTCCCTTAGCTCAGTCGGTAAAGGCGTAGCTACAAAGCAAGACAATGCTGGAGGTGGCTGGGTTCAATTCCCAGTCCGGTCTAGGAATTTTTCGGGTTTAAAAATATTTCTCGACTTCCCTGGGCATAGAAGTACATATCATTGGACTTGCCACACAATTATACCAATGCAAAAATGGTACAGGCATCGAAAGCTCTCAATTAATAACTCAGGAAGTGCATCTAGAACACTAAGTTGAGAGCATGCAATAAGCTAATATGCGATATGCAATAAGCTTGAAATGCGAAGAAGAAGAAGAAGAAGAAGAAGAAGAAGAAGAAGAAGAAGAACAAATTAGGGGGAAAATTCATTTACAATTGCAATTACAATTATGTAGCTTATGAGCCGCCTTTTATGTCAATCTCAATGACTGTTTTATACTTTAAATCAAAGACGTTTGTTTGAAACATTGGTTTGGCATTATCGAAATTGATAAGCTACAAATACATAGATTGTTGTTGAGTGCCTTAAAGGCCTAACGGTAATGTGGACAGAAGTGGAGTGGCAACGGTAGTTTTAAAAGACAATTGACTCCTTGTTCAAACAGAGGTATTATACAACAGACAACACCCAGTAGATCAGTGAGAAATTTGCTTTTTACGAAATGTTCCACCAACTAGATTGGGCATCCAACCCTCACTCCGTGGCACTCGCAATACGCTTGAACGACGGATGACGCCCCTAACCACATTAATACAAAGTCTACATATTTGACAATTTGTCACTTTTCGGAGTGTTTTAAAATTTTCCAGTTCTTAAAATTCCTAAAATTTTGCAGGTCATGTTGTCGATCAATTATTTGTTTTTCGTTTTTATAGGGCTTCTGGATATCAAGAAATTTGTAGAGATTTCAAAGTTTTTGGGTGATTTGAGTCTCCTCAGAGTTCTAACAAACCTTGGAGTTCCCAGAAGTGCAACGTTTGGTAAAATCTTTATATTCGAGGAGTTCTACAGTTCTCGTAGGTCATACACGAAAACCAGAAATTTATTATTCAGATTATGATGTTAGTTGAACTTGCAGACGATGCAATGATTTTTTAGTTTTTTTGACGTAGGACTACGTCTTTGATTTCTTTATGAGGGTACACTTTGTGAAAACCGAAAATGGAACATGTAACAAAAAATGAAAGATTTTGAACGTTAATAACTCAGCTGCCCCTGGACTAATTTAAATAATTTTATCACCAATCGATCAGATATATTTCTACGCATCTGTTAAATTTAAGGCTTTATCATTTTTTATGTCACTATTGAAAATTGCACGAATGTGCAACTGTTGCTTTGATAATCAAAATTATCACTGATTGCCTGCGAAAAGCGATTTCCCTAACACCGATTTCAAAGTTAATTTCCATCCGGTCTCACCATTTATTCACCGCGTGGTGAGTGTCACCTTCATACTAAAGAGTATGAACATTGTGTAACGATAAGTTTAGAACCCTATAGGTTGAATTTATAGTTTGAATTAGTTTGCGCCTTTGATTAGTCTACAACTAAAAAATCTTCACGTTAATGCTACGTGAAAAAATCACGTAGCCTCTTTAACACCCCACTTCAATCATTTGCACGTGGCTCACGTCAATGTCAAATTAAATTTTACGTGATTTTCATGTTCGTTGATGCTAAGGGAATTTCACGTATAAAGTAAGTGAAAATCATATACACGTCCAATCTACGTGAATGCTGCAACGTTCATGATTATATAACGATAGTAAAATTGATAAATATATCATGTCATGTTCACTGTACCTGATGATGAATGTGACAACATTTTCACATCAAACTTCTATGTGCGGTTGTGTGATAGTGGTGTGCTTAATCAAAATTAGTTAACGTGGTTTACATGTATGAAAAAGTGAAACAATATGGCGTCATCGATTTTATTACTGGAACAAGTGATTCAGCATCAGTGTTGGAAAAATATCAAAAAATCAAATCTCAGAAATACTCAAGATCACGCTTGATTTTCCTTAGAAAAAAGTCAACAATCAAACATCTGCGATTGATTTTGCAAGCTGTGATATCGGAATATCAAACTAACAGAACTCACCAACTGCAAATCTTACCAAACTGTGGTGAGATTGAGTTTAATGATTTTTGCTTTACACCCGAATGGAACCAAAACTTCCATAACGGCTGGCAGCAGTCCCTTAGTGTCTGCCATCGATGAAGATTAAAAAGAGATAGCAAACTATACTTTCTCTTTCTTAGAAACCGATGTGGAACGGAATCATTTTGTGTCGAGTCAGCTCTCAGTTTGATTTGAGAGCGTATGAGAGCGGAAAAATATTATTTGATTGATGATTTTGCCAACACTGTTCAGCATACTGCAACTGTTTGAAGGTATTTTTTATATTTTTTGAAATCCATCATACACTGCTAATTAAAGTTATTTCGATCTCAGAGGCTGGATTACAAGATACAATTTACGGGGATTTTCCAAAGGACAATTTAGCCCGACTCGGCAGTAAACAGTGCAAACGGATATAACATCTGAATCGAGATCTGAATTGTCATGCTCAATTAAGTGTTGGAAAAGTGAAATGGTTACTATTAACGTTTCAATGACATAGGGGACATGGCTCTAATGTTGGCCTATGGATCTAAGATTGGGCCCATCGCTAAAAATCTGCTATTTATCAATTTTATCTAAATGCACGCGTCTAATGGATATTTTTGGTCGTTATTGAAAATTTAGTAGATTGCTTAATTCATGTATGGGCCCAAATTAGGGGCAGATAGGCTGACATTACATCAATTTCCCCTACTTGACGAATTAATAAAAAAAAAATGCTAACAATGTTTAAATATTCTTTTCTTGGAAAAAAATGGAAAAAAGTATTTGTTAGATCCGGTAAAGATCACTTCAAAATCACGTCATCATTACGTGCAAATCCATCCCAATTATAGTAGAAACCACGGAACGTAACCATAAGATGAATAGTATTTTCCAGTTAATATCATTTCAAAATCACATAAACATTACGTGGTAACCACTTCCAACTTAAGTCGAAATCACGTAATATTTACGTTACTGTTCACGTTGACCGCTGAATGGGAATATTTTTGGCCACCTGGTATTAACGTGAATGTTACGTGAAAAGTAGTATGGACGAAAGCTACCAATGTTTTCACGTAGATCGGACGTGCATATTTTTTGGAGTGTACAGATGAGATAAGAAACATTCTGCTTGACCCGTTTTTTTCTCATTTCCTTGGTGCAAAATTTGTTTCAATCTGATTATCACGGGAGTTGATATACTTCTTTATTAATAACCCACAATAAGGGCATAACCAAATTTGTTAGTCTAATAAAAATCAGGGTTCTTTGTGAACAAAGAACTATGGCTTGCCTCACTTTAAGTGGAATGTTCAGTTCATTAAGACGTATTTTCGGAAAATTTAAAATATCAGAAGAAGTGAGTTCTAGTGAAATTTTTTATAAAAGATTTGTGCCAAAGCAGTGTGGAAGAAGTAGAATCTATTGAAGTTGTGGAAGTGTAAATGTTCATTAGTTTAAATCTTATTTTGTAGATAGTTTATCGATAACTTTAGGAACTCAAATTATGATATCGCCATAACTATACAATAACTTTGTAATGCCATGAAATTAGCATTTTTAATATTAATTGCAACCTGTTGAATTCTAATTTGAATTTTATAGGTAGTACGCTAAAGTTAGTTTAGTAATACTCGCCGAAAGGGGTAAACCGTAAACTAAACCTTGTGAAAAGCACAGGTAAGAATTCACATTGTAAAAAAAGCGTCAGTATGTAAAGGCAACATATTTTCACGTCAATAGGAAGCCCATTAACGTGGGTGTCGGTGTCTCCCTTAGCTCAGTCGGTAAAGGCGCAGCTACAAAGCAAGACCATGCTGGAGGTGACTGGGTTCGATTCCCGGTCCGGTCTAGGAATTTTTCCGGTTGGAAAATTTCTCGACTCCCTGGGCATAGAGTATGATTGTACTTGCCACACAATTATACAAATGCAAAAATGGTAGCAGGCATCGAAAGCTCTCAATTAATAACTGTGGAAGTGCATCTAGAACATTAAGTTGAGAGCACGCAATAAGCTAATATGCCATAAGCAATAAGCTTGAAATGCGAAGAAGAAGAAGACGGTGTTGGCGTCTGGTTCGACGCAGGGATGGAAAATCATTTACATTCATTTCGTGCATTCATTTACATTCATTTGCCTCTAACTTTTTTGATCAACAGAATACCGTAAAATGATGTATGAAACTTTTGTAGCTTTTAATATTAACTACAACTTTTGTTAAGAACTCAAATCTCAATCTCTTATGCATGACTAGAACTAGAGCTGGCAGAAGATGTTACTGTTTTTTAGTGAATGCAGTTTACATTCACTCAAAAACAATGGTGGGCTCTTATCGCTCTGATTCATCATGCATAAGAGATACTGATTTGAGTTGTTTACAAAAACCTACAAAAGCTTGAAACGATATTTTACGGAATTCTGTTTATGAAAAAAGTTAGAAGCAAATTAATGTAAATGAATGCACGAAATGAATGTAAATGATTTTCCATCCCTGGTTCGAAGTCGGTGTTGGGAAAAGTGGGACCTTCTTCAACAGACTCTTGTTGGATGAGTCGACACGAGATGATCTTTCCGTGTACGGTGGGCAGCATACGTATCGAAAAGCCAGGACGGTAGTGGCTGAAATACGAACATTCCACGTTCGACCGGAGACAACTCCTGGAAATCGCTTACTACCCACTACCCCCCCCCCCCCACTCCTTTCCGCGGGTAAAGCAGGCGCATAAGAACGCCTATCAATGGTTGTTGGGTTCTGCCCTGACCGGTGATTTGCGACCTCTGTGCACCTGAACTCCGATTTTTACCTCCACGCGGTGCCCGGTGGGGTTGCTGGCGGTGATAAAGGGTGATACGGTCAAAATTTGGTCAAGGGAAAACGCGTGTAAATCGGTGTAATCGTTTATTAAAAAAATCAAATTAAATTTCTTTTTCAAGTTCAATTAGTATAAAATTCAGGAAAAATATTCAGTTAGGCTTCCGCTTTTCCAAATCCGAATTGCCGGGCCTTACGCTTGACCCCTGCCATCAGATTTTGTACAGCCACCTTGTCCACCTTCTTCGCCGCAGAAAGCCAGTTTGCTTTGAACTGCTGCTCGCCCTTAGCAGTTTTTTTGGTCTTCTTTAGGTTCCGCTTGACAATAGCCCAGTATTTCTCAATTGGGCGGAGCTCTGGCGTGTTGGGAGGGTTCTTGTCCTTGGGAACCACCTGCACGTTGTTGACGGCGTACCACTCCATGGCCTTTTTACCGTAATGGCAAGATGCCAAATCCGGCCAAAACAGTACGGAACAACCGTGTTTCTTCAGGAAAGGCAGCAGACGTTTATTCAAACACTCTTTCACGTAAATTTCTTGGTTGACAGTCCCGGAAGCTATGAAAATGCTGCTTTTCAAGCCACAGGTACAGATGGCTTGCCAAACCAGATATTTCTTTGCGAACTTTGACAGTTTCATGTGCTTGAAAACATCTGCTACCTTTCCCCTTCCTTTTGCCGTATAAAACTCCTGTCCCGGAAGCTGCTTGTAGTCGGCTTTGACGTAGGTTTCGTCGTCCATTATCACGCAGTCAAACTTCGTCAGCATCGTCGTGTACAGCCTCCGGGATCGCGCTTTGGCCGTCGTATTTTGTTTATCATCGCGATTTGGAGTCACTACCTTCTTGTAAGTCGATAGTCCGGCTCGTTTTTTGGCTCGATGCACGGTTGTAGACGATACACCCAGCTTATTTGCGGCATCTCGGAGAGAGAGGTTAAGGTTTCGCTTGAAACTACCGGCAACTCTCTTTGTCGTCTCAGCGGCTTCCGGTTTTCGATTTCCCCCCGATCCAGACTTCCTGGCTGTCGACAAACGTTCCCCAAACACTTTAATTACATTTGTAACGGTTGATTTGGCAACTTTTAGCGATTTTGCCAACTTTGCGTGCGAGTAGCTCGGATTTTCGCGATGCGCGAGCAAAATTTTGATACGCTGCTCTTCTTGCTTGGACGGCATTTTGACAACTGAAGAGTGAATTCCAAAATCAAAATAGGAGCAACATTCTACACACACACACCTTCAAAATGAGGGGTGTTCAGGTTTTTTAAATGCAAAATTGAAAGAAATACGTCAAGTTGATATTGACCAAATTTTGACCGTATCACCCTTTATTTGCCGTCAGTAATGCGAACAAGAACGGGGGATCATCGTTGTCACCAAAGCACTATTGTCAATACATCGGTAGTGCCCGTGATGACGATGACAGAGCAAAAAGGTTATAGCCAACTCTAAGTAGCCTGTGATTATCGCTACCTGGGGATGCTAACCGGCTGGGTCTGGTTACGACTTGGCCGTCCTGAATGAACTATCTCCACCATCTCAAGGTGGTTTGTTTAAAAGGACGTTAATAAATGGAAGCAACACCCTTCCGGAAAATTCCTAGCTCGAATTAGTCAGTTAAGCAGAGTAAATTCGAAGCTAGTTGAGATACCCATCATTCATCCTCGCTAAAGCGTTACGCTGTCGAGCTTCGAACACGTTTCCGATACAACGGGAACATCGTTACATGCAGGTAGGGGAGGATGGTATACAACGCACCCCCTGGGCAGAACGCACCAGTTGACTTTCATTTGTGTTTTTCAAGGCTTTTACGTAACTTTTTTGTAGTCTAATCAACCAGCACTTCTAGCATAGCATCTGAACTCAAAATCCTGCATGATAAATTCTAGAATTGGATTAAAAATTCCAAGAAAAACTAAAAATAAAATGAAAAAGTGCGTCTTACCCCGGGGGTGCGTTATGTACTGTTCTCCCCTACTCGACGGTCGCAATAAGAAAGGTAACGTTACCACGCAGGTTAGTGCACACCTGGTGTTAGGGTAAGAATTGTTGAATTCCCTGAAAAGATAATGAGCTCGAAGATAAATAGATCTAACTCTTTTAAGCTGAAATTCACTAGGACTTAATTATTTATCGGTCGTATTAAATCTTGTCTTTACCTAGAAAGGTTTTGTTATTACTTTCCACTAAGGGTAACTCAAGTAAGTCGGTTAACTTTTTAATTTACGTCGTGTTTGACTAGGTCCACGAATTGAATTTGAACAGGACTCAAGATTTCCGTACGTCGTAGAATTCGGTTTGGTAACCACAATAACTCGCCTTGAGAATCAGAGTTTCAGGTCAGGCATCCCTGAACCAAACATTCCTCAAACGACCTCCAAAACAGAGGGGCGCTTAAGTCGTTTGTAGGCTGACATAGGTTAAACCAAATTTCAACGGCAGGGACTAAGACAATGTAACGCTCAAATCGGAGTTCTTGAGTAAAAGCTAAGCTTTACAATTGTAGAACTACGCACACACTTACCACTATTATCTCCAATTCCCGTTCAGCAGAAAAAGCATTCAAAATCGAGTATGAGAGAAAATTAGCGCTTATTCGCTTTTAGTCTGTTCATGTTTCAAAGCATGGAGAGACCAGTGGAGAAAACACAGGTTTGATAATCTCAACGTTCAAGGTTAACCCGGCAACCTTTTGAATATTTTTTCAACATAATTCTAATAATAAGTTTTTTTAAGTTCCGAACGTTGTCCGAGTTCCAGTATTATCGAGAGTATCGGAATTTCAAAAAATCATCCGAATCTTTAAGAATCATCGATATTCTAAGAACATCCACAACATAGAGGAATTTGTTTCAAGTACTTCCGAAACGGTAGGAACTCTCAGAACTTCTAGAATTCTTAAAATTTCAATATCTCTTGGAACATTTGATATATTTATTACGCTAGATAGATACTTTCAGACTTATCTAAAAAAATGAATATAATATTCCAGGTACTGCCAATACAGCGAGGTACTATCCAATAGCTGAACATGTTGATAATTCAAAAAATCCCCAACTTCATGATTTTACGAATTTGAAGTACTCTCGGAACTTACTAACTTTCATTACTCCAGAGACTAGAGATAATATACAACAGAAACTCTTGGTGCTTCTGAAAAATCTATAATCTACCAAAATATGGTTTTTATCAAGCTCATTTATTTGTCAGGCTAAGAGATGAACTAGCCTATGGCTAAAAATCTCTTAAATAAAGATAAAAAAATATATATATTTGTCAGGCTCAATCGCGTTAGCTTTACAGAGCCGATGATTTTCTTCGTTTCTAACAAAATTCACTTATTTCTGTAAGTTGGGTCGAATAATCGTGGCTTGACCGAGTTTAGAGGGGTACATTGTCGGAGGATAGGATCAAGGGTTGATCTTGGGGGTGATGTTTTGTTGTCTTATAAGAGCGTTGTCGCCAGTACAACAAGAAATTTAGGAAATTTCGCGTATCTTAAATGTTCTAGATGTGCTAGGAGTTCAAATTTTTGTTGTACCTTCAGAAACTCTTTTTGCTAGTGGTGTCGGGGGGATACCCCTCACCATCCCACTCCAACGGGGAGTTTGGTAAAGAGAGATGATCAATTTGCATCTTCCTCAAAGTTGTCCTTGCTCGCTTTCTACTCTCTATAATATAGAGTCTATATACAATTTTCACACTGACGTACTCTTACGGAACTATCAACTCTATACTTTCATCTCCTCATCTATCGTATAAAAATAACCACTTTAGACTGTTATTTGAAATTAGCATCTTCAACTATGTGAATCTTTATCTTCACGCAAAAGTAATACAAACAAATTGTTAAAGTTCAGAAATTGCTGAATTATTAATAGCTTTTGAAGTCCGTGAATGTTTGAACTAATTATAAGGATTTAATTCATCGTGAGATGTTGATTGGTTATAATGTTAGTCGGTCAGATTTGCTTGCTCCAAGTAAATGAGGGGAACTACTTTACCTCGTTCGGTGGGTAAAAGAAGTCTTGAAGTGATTTTTTTTTTGCAAAACGGTGCTCTGGAATATGATGCACTTTAATGTAAAAAAAAACAGCGCTCAAGGGCTTCATTCACCCCCTGATGATAATAGGTAAAGAAGTGCCGAGGCCATTATGTCGTACAGAGATGGTAGCAATACAGACTAACAGACATAACACTCGCAAGATGTTCATCGAACAAGCATTTATCGGTCAATTTAAAAGTATCTTAATTGGTAGTACCTTTGGCGTGCATAGTCAATTCCCTTGCGTTTGACGTTTTCACACTACTGCCATCAGTGTACTACAGTGTACTTAACAGATGGCAGATATGTTTTAGCGACAATGTTTTACAGTGAAAAATGTTCAATGTGTTATTTCTGTTTGTATGTGGTAGCAATGTCGGGAATTGTCAAATTAATTGAGCAATTGACAACAGTCAATTAACGTTTAAATGTAAAATCTAAATCAACAGCTTTAAAATGTAAATGATGATGATGATGATGATGATAATGGTGATGATAATAAAAGTAATTCTGTTTAAATCAAGAGTTCACTCCATGAGGAGTATGTGTTTTGGAAACATTCTTCGGAATTCTTTACAACCATCTCCCGAATTCGAGGAATTGCCATCAGGAATCTAAAAAAGTTGAATGTGTGCAACGAAATTTACCCCGTAACGTGGGTAGATCACCTTTTCGTGGTACGTTACGGGTGTAAGATCTACCACTGATTCCCAGTCCCGACTACTTCAAACTAGGGGAACAGGATTTTTCAGTAATCAAAGGAACACATCTTAGTCCTTGTTGTTATGCCTTGTTGATAGTGACAAGACTCGGCTTTGTCCACCGAAGATGATCTTGAAACAAGGAAAAAATGAGTTAGTTAGTCTTCATCTATGTGATTCCTAATCTTCTATTCGTTGTTCCCTAGGTTGAAGTGGTTAAGACTAGGGTTTTGATGCATGGTCATTATCAGTGTCATTCCTTAATTTTGTTGCTGAGGAATTCAAGTTTGACTGACAAAGGGGTGCGCCTTTGGAGGATATTTCAACACTCCGAAGGGTATAAATAGCGGGACCTTTCAATTAGAGTCGGATCCTTGCGAAAAATGCAAGAATGACAACTGTAAAAAATCGAATAGTCCATTTCGCAATAGTGATGGAGTAATACGACATGCACTAAACTAAGGACACGGGATATACTACAATAGATCAAATTACTGGTCGCAGTGGTGTTCGGTCCCGAACAGAGGAAAAAAAAACCAAACGATAACAACCTTATAAATTGCTGCAATTTGTTCGGAGGCGAACCAGCCCAAGGCTGAAAGCCTCCCTAATAAAGATAAATTAATTAATTTCTGCAATTTAGTGTAACGCTTAATTTGACAAACATTTGTCACGATATTTCATGAAAATTTAAGCACGATATCGCTTAAATCGGCAATGCTGTATTTGAGCTTGTAGACAATTCCGATGTTTACGCCAACTACCGCTCAAAAACAATTTAGTGGATATTTTACACGATGGTTAAAATTCTTAATTCTTTTCTGTGTAGTTGCGCCCACCTAATAACTCTTTCATTGAAATCCCCAAACCAATATTCAGCAAATAGTCTGCCATAGTTGCTAACTCAATCACGATGAAAACAAGCCTACTGCTGCGCTGTCACACCGTGCTGCGTTCGACAAATGAAATTTAAACAGAATTAGCCATCAACCAGCATTTCCTATGCTACCAAACCTGAACCACGTTGTGTGGTTTCGGTAAACACCGTAAACAAGCGTTATTGAAAAATTCATTCGAAACCCTTTTTCCTCAGCATGAGGCTTGATTTGTTTGCCACCGTTGCATCGCGCGTCGCGTCGTGAGCCAAAAATCGAATTAGGCAACCTGAATTCAAGGCCCACTTAGATCGCCACAGCTGCGAAGGTGCGTCTTTGTTGGCGTCGCGTTGGTCGTTGGACGAATGTCAAAGGTATCTAACCTTATCGATTGAGTTTGACTACCAAAAAAGAAGTTATGTGCTGCGCATAACCTGCTATTGTGACCGTAATTATGATTAACATATACACCAAAGCGGCTGAATGGACGGAATCTGATTTGGCAAAATGCCGTGGTTCATTGTTTCGATTTTGTGTGGGGTTTGGTCAAGCGATTAGTCTCCATTAAGTGGGCTTTTGTTCAGTTTTAATGATACCAAATCCAACAATGTTTGGCTATTCATGGAATGGAGATGAGATGGGTAAAATGCTGAAATCCATTCGGTGCACTCTGCGGCATAATGAGAGCAAAAATGATTGCATTTTTTTTTTGGGAGTTAATGATTGTGGTTACGCCATTTTGGCATGGTCGCACAGACATTATAATCAGGTGTTGAATATGCTCAGGAATGCAGATGCAGGGAGATTATCAAACCATTAAATTCGGATGACAGTTCTGAAGATGACTGACATAACATTCTCTCATTTTCAAAACAAACAATCATTACTTTACGATCAATTCGTTGGCACCGCTTTGCTCTTTGCATGCAAATCAGTTTGCGGTCTCACGTCGTTTGCGGCTCCCATATTAGTCACACTGTTATGATTCAACGACACCTTTAAAAAAAAAAACGAATACATTTTGAATCTTGCTCTGAGGTGGTCCACGGAACCGCAACCCAACCGAACGGATGATCAACACGCGTGTGATGCGAAATTTAATTAAGCCATATTCCTGGTCCGGGTCGAGTCAAGGATGAGTAAGTCTGGCTGAGCATTATTCACACTTTTGTGAACACCTTTGCCTACGAACGCTCTCCAGAAGGGGTGTTGATGAGATTTCACTTAATGGTTAATAACACAGAACGAACGCGAACCAACGGACCTTCATCCTTCACCCCTCGTCAAACGCGGATCATAGAAGTAATGGATTATGACATTTGCCTGTGAGGCAAAGTGATGATGCGATGTGGATTTTAATTTCCTGTCTCGCAGCACAGGGATGCCCTCGAAACTAAAAATTATACAGACATTCTACTAAGCACATAAATTCATCCCTGTTTTCTTGCTGTGTGGAAGACCACCGATCAAGCTCGTCAATACCGAAACTGATAGATTACAGCTAGCGCCCCGAGTGCACGATTCTTTCCATTTCATCCAAGAGAGTGCTTTGCACGACTACAATACCGGTTTGCTTTGATCGAAAGGAGTTTCATACAGCTATCAACGTCTGTCCGTCATTCACGCAGCATTCCTATAAAACTGCGATTACTTCAATAAACATGCCAGCGATGAGAGCCAATTATGTCAAACTATCATCACGCGATAAGTATGATTAGTTTCTTGCTGTAAGTACAATTATCACGCTGGAGTTTTTATTGAATTAATGAAATTGTTTAACATTCGAATGATTCGGCTCACAAAAAGCTGACCACTACTGCTGGAAAAAAAAAATGCCAATTTACGCTCACCAGTGAAAGCTACCGCGTTCCACGCGGCGAGAGCAAATTTAAATCATAAATATCAACGGATTTCTGCCATAATTTATCGGATTAACTGTAAGTTGGCTTGCCGAAAACGAGCTGTCAGTTCGTTCTGCCGATTCATATCTCGAACAGAGTAGGCGACGACGACGACAGGCGGCCAGCCCCATTCTGCGGTCATTGTGCTGACGTTGATAATGATTCGTTCTGTTCACATTTTGCGGCCAAAGCCTACTACCTCTGTTTGGGATTCGCATACTAGCTGACACTATTCTGTGCCCTTGCCATCATCAGCTGCCCGGTTTGGGTTTTACTCATGGTTGGTTGGGCCACAATTTGATACCCGCTGACTGCTGCTAACCGAGTTGGGTGTAATATTTTATCAGCACTCTTCAGCGAACCTCGTTCCGGGGAGTACTTTGGACGTGATATTTTCCTGTTTTATTACTTCATTGACCCCCGACGAGGACCCAATTTGTGACATACTGAGGGAGAGCATGAAGGGCTGAAATCCTCGGGCAACACACTCGTAATTGAATAAATTTTTAATGATTTAATTTCGCGAGCTGAGCGGTGGACCAGACCTTGGTTGCGAAGGTCCACCCGCCCAGCCGATGTAGCCAGGTAATCCAGAACCGCCAAGGTTTGTTGACTTTTCGCGTGACCTGCATCACAAAGTTGCATGGCGCACGAGATTATGCAGCGACGACCGTGGACGAGGATGTGTGTGCAATATGCTAATTTCCAAGAATCCTCCACCAACCGATGCACATTATAATAATACACGGTCAACTATCCCACGCAAAGACGCTCGCCGTCGTCGGGAAGACACGAATCGAAAAAAAAACGAGACGACTCCTCCCGGAGCCGATTAAGGCAGATAAACAAATCGCTGCATAATTTAAGGAATTCCGATGGTATATGTTTCGAGACACATTCTCAAACACGCAGAAATCGAACGATTTTATGACGAAGAAACACGGGGAGTTCCCAAGGGTGCGTGAATTATCTGAAACAACACCGGGTTCGGAAATCGTTGAAGTATTTCTCGATTATTTTTTCACAGGGACGTATAAACTTTTGTAAACAATACATTTTATCGTCGATTTGGTGTAACTGGTAGCCCACCATCGCCTACTAACACTACCATCAGATGGGGGAAATTTTTCCCTTAGCTGATAGTGGTGGTAGTATGCGTGGGCGAGCTACCAGTTACGCCAAATCGACGATCAAATGCATTGTTTACAAATGCTGATACGTCCCTTCGAAAAAGTAATCGAGATTTGGTTTATTTACTTCTTTAATTGCCAAGTCCCAGCGCAGGATACCCAAACAGCGCGTAAGATTCCTGAGAAAGCGAATCGTCATAAATACTGAGTGAGCGCCGAAAGAGTGAACAAAGCAAGCGTCGTCGCCTCTTATGCAGATGCATGAGCATAAATTTAAATATTTCTCGTTCTTGCGCGCGGCCTACTGGGGATGCTTAGGTACGGAGATTGCGGGCGGAGACCAATGTAGAGCAATAGATGCGAGTGCGGTGTCATCATCGACTTCATCGTCATCATCATCATCAGCGTTGCGGTGCGGTAGAATGGAGTGATTCTCATGGGGATTTCACTCAATTAGAAGACGTCAGTGGTAGTGTTGTGGTGGAAGGTGTGATTTCGGTGAGAGATCCATTCAGTTTTTTTTTCCGCGAACGGATTGAGTAATGAATGGATTTAGTATGGCACTTTACTGACGGTGGAGTGATTTGAGGTTTTTCGTGGCCCAGCTGATTTTGAAATAGATTTGTGTTTAGATTAGAAGTGTTTGGGTTGGAAAACTCACAGTTTCATAGAAGCTGTGTGAACATTGGCGTAGCTAGATTTTTTCATTTGAGGGTGCAGAAGCAGTGTTAATAAAAACTATAGGGTTAACTACCCCATTTCCGGCCTATTAAGCACAACCCGCACTTATACTCTCTTAATCTAATTTATTTACCTTTCCGTATGTACCGTAAGATTTGATAAAGAGAAATCAATCGTTGAGATATTGTCAAAAGTCTAACACTGCTTATTGACGCCAAACTCGGCCTACGGATTCTAAACTCGGCCTAACGCATTGAAACGCCATTCAAACGCCAATGAATTCACTTCCGCCTATCGGATGAAGATAAAAATTGATTCGATCGGAATGCTTCTTTTGTTTTTGGGCATAATGGGTGCAAATATTCATATACCACATAGGTGTTTCATCTTCTCGTAGTAGGGGTTAAAAGAGAAAAAGAAGGAGAAGAACAGTGAAGTCCGATCGCAACGCGGTCCGCAAGAAAATAGTTTCCCTAGAAGCCCTTCAATTTAGTGAAGAGGAAGAAAGTGCTGAGTGGTTGCGATGATGCGCGTTGGTGATGGTAACCTCCAACTAGGTCGACCAAATGTTGTAAAGGATTGTGATCGGATTTACCGGGAAATACCGATTGGAGCTTATGACCATTAAGGACAGGTAAGTAGTTGGTCCATCAAGGTAAGATAAATTAATAAACATATAAAGTATCCGTTCGATTTTGGCAACACGTCCTCAGTATATTTAAACTGCTTGTGCTCTGCAGTTATACTATTAAATTCTGTTTAATAATGTTCTTAGATTTCCAGTAAAATTGTGGAGCTTTAAACGTCACCTGCAGGCCTGTTCTGCGAGTAGTATGGCTCTCTGTCGCTAGTAGGGTGACGGTGGTCGCCTCGTGTGAGGTGACTCTTCATTTGATTGCACGGAGAGTCACCCCACTAGTGCGTGACTTTTGTTGACTCATTGGTGGTGGAAATTCGCACGACTCGCGGTATAGGTCAGATGATAAGATTTGCATGCAAAGATTTTGAAAAGATAAGAAGTCAAAATTGTGTTGACAAAATCTAACGTTCCCTCGTATGATGGCTTGTTCTACATCGGCTTGTAGGATTTTATCATTGGAAGGCGATTCTCCTGATCCCGCGGATTGCACGTAAGTGTATCTGATTACGGGTCCGCCCCTCCGTTTTTGGCCCTTCTTACAATGGTAAATTGAGTACAACCAGGTATCGGACTTGATCAAGTCATACTTGGAGGATGATCCACTGTCTAATGGTTGTGCCTTGCAACAATGAGTGGTATCCTTTACATACATACATACAATGGGTGCAAATATTCATATCAAGCGTTCTCATTGACTTCGTTCCGTAGCTTATTAACTAAAGCATCGTAACAAACGCATAATTGACTTGTTATCTCTGAAATCATGGATTTATTTGAAGTTTTCTGCTCAATAAGCCCAAAATGGGCGATAAGGCCGAAGTAGTTCTCTACCCTACGCATCACACTGAATTTTGGCAATTATACGAAATAAGACTGTAGATAAAATGCCTTTATAAACCGCTCTCTGTGCATGCGAAATGCTGGCTTAAACGGAATATGGATGGAAGTGGCAAATTTTGCAGCTGTTAAAAATATGGTAACAAGATTTCTAGTTTTTTGACTTGTGATGCAAAATACCGTAGATTTGTAGAACTGATCAGTTTTGACACATTCAAGAATCCATAGGTGCAATCTAAGGAATGTGGTTTATATTCAACGAAATCTGTGGAGTTGAAAATATTTCAAGCGATATGGTTTTGCAAATATCTTTGTGTTTTCTACTTTTAAACCACATAAGAACTTTTATCGCAATTCAGAATTTATTCCTAAGGTTTTCTTTAAACATTTATTTTTCAAAAAAGAGCAAGGTTTGTTTCATTAATACTATTACTACTTACCTCTGTAGTTGCATTGCTCACCCACAAAGTTGTACACTTGCTATTAGGCTATCGATTGGTTTTATCCTTAAAGTCCTAAGCGTACCTCAAAAGTTCTGAGAATTTCAAATGCAGACGGCACTGTGCAGATTTCGGAAGCAAAAACGATTATATTATTGGCTGCCGCAAAAAACCGCATTTGAAATATTTATTAATTTAGGTGAAAGGATCAAGGAATCTTTACGCACAATTTGAACCTTGTTTTGACCTATTCTGTTTTGTCAGAAAGTCATGAAAACCACAGATCGTACAAAAGACCTCCTTCTCCTTCAGACATGTTTTATAATGGGGGAACTTTCTACGACAATTTACTCTCTTCTCCAGTGTGTTTTTGCTTTTGTCTTCCTGGGGTACTTAACTCGGTGACATGGGTTTCGGCGTTGACTGATCAGCTTTCCGATTTTCCGAAATGGGTTTTCTGGGAGGTCTATTCTCGTTACTAGAACCCTTAAACCCATCAGAAATTTGGCGGTTCTATTCTGGTTTGCTCGAGTTTTTCCTGACCTTCCAATCCATTGACGATGGCTTCTGTTCCCTTTGAAACGGCCGCAAATCGATCTCGTGCATCGGAGAAGCTCGGGAGTCCAGCTCACTTTCTGGTTTCCGGTACAAGAACCAATTCGCGGAAACTAACTTTTGACCCCAAACCTTCAGCGTCCTCAACGTTCGGACACTCTTCACCAGCAAAGAGTTTTTGTAGTCCGAACAGATATTTCTGAAAACTATGTCGAACTTCCGCTGATCTGTTGGTGGAACAGTCATCTGGCCAAAGATCTCCTTAATTGCATCTCCCTTTTCTGCCTTCTCGATTGCACCCGCTGTTCATAGTGAAAATCAATGTCCGGTGGCTGGTATTCCAACTTCAGTTCTGTCACTAGCTCGGTCCAGTTTCTGAACTCCTTGTTCCTCCTTCCTTCTATATACCAGGCCCTAGCATCGCCCAAAAACAGGTGGATTGCCTCGTTAAACACGATTCGGTCAAACAGGTCCTCCGCGTGAACGAATAGGGCGAATAGGAGTATTAGACTTCCTGCTATGCGTCAAATGCTTATCTCTCACGGTATCTTCTGTTTCTTCTTGTTCCTGTTCCTAGAGTCGGTGTATAATGAGTCACGCCAAGAGTGAAGCCAGTCTACTTATTGAACTGTCAAACCGGCTACCTATCGTGCAAAGTAAACAAGCATTACGATGCTTTGAAAGGTCCACGAAAGGTATTGCAATTAAATATTAAATATAATCGAAGAAATGATCATAAACATGCAGTGAGCATTACATTTGTCATGCGATACGTTTTGTAATGGTCAGTTATGAGAATTTCTACTATTTTTCGTTAAGATAAATTGACAAAATCACTAATTTAATGATGTACTACAGTCGTTACTTTTTTTCCTCGCTAGAAGTCATTTGAAGTTGATGCAGAAGTCCTCTGTTGCCAAGTGAAAAGAAAGGGAATCTTTCGAAAACCGTGATGCGAGTTCAACTGTTTTTCTCTTGGCGTGACTCATTATACACCGACTCTACCTGTTCCTAGTCTCCCTTTTTTGCTCATTTTAATTTTCCTGTTCCTTTTCCTCTTGTTCTGGTTCTTTATCACTCTTATCGTTCCCAGGCTCTTGAGCACTCAACCGGCGCAGCTTCTGAATCCCTAGACAGGACTAAAAATGTTTTATGATATTATGGAATAATATGATATAATGATAATATTTTGTTTGTGTAAGCAAAAAGAAAATATTGTGAAGTTTGTGTTTGACACATAATGTCTGCTAGTTTTGCTACATGAGAGTCGCAATAAGCGAATTTGTCATTTATCTCACCCACTCTTCGCTCTTTACTTTTCGCGAAGATTAGAAATTCGTTCATTGTGACTCTGTCAAAGCTAAATTTGCAGGTTTTTTGTGTCAATCACAAACTTCACAATCTTTTCTTGTTACTTGCACATACAAAATATCATCATAATATCTTATTATTCCATATTTTTTTGTCAAAATGAAGGGGTGGTCACACTTATTTTGCGCCAACATTTTTCTCAGTGTGCTTCAAGTATGCCGCACTGCGTCGAGAGTGTCAGTCACTGTTTGTGAATAATTGAATGTTTGGCAACCCGATATTTTGACAGTTCAAATGTTTCATTTTGCTTACCGAACGCAAGCGAAAGGAAAATCGCACGTGTTGATGTTCTTGGAGAACTCATTCGTGGACGTTGAGAAAGTCCTGCAATCCGAACTGATCATTCCGCTAGAAATCAACGATGAATTGGAATGCGTGTTATTTTCGCTATTGGACAAGAATCTCGGTTAAATGGCCAGTGCTTGCAATCATCATCGACGTGGAATATCTTGTTTTCTGTATCGGTTTTGTAGTGGTCCACCTGGTCCTTCCACATATATTTGTTGTGAAAAGTTTAGATTTATAAAACTGTCCCAGAGGTTATTCGTTAATTTAAGTGGTATAAATGTAATTTTGATGTAAACATAATCTCATAATCACCTAGCACACTCTTACCCATTATTAAGTAAAACTTCACCCATTTTGAAGATAGGTGGCTTAAATCATTAATCATTAACTGCTGGTTATCTAATACTTATGAAAGACATGATTGTAGTACCGTTGTACACCTGTACACACCATAATCTAGTACATCGACTGCGGTACATGTCGGTCGAAGTTATAATATTTAATTATATTCACGGGAATGGATTTCTACAATGGCTCAACTCTCAACCACAGTCCTTCTCTCGGTGTAAGAATGAAACTTTTGCTGGAGTATTCCAACGGGATAAGTGTTTTCGAACATGTACTGAAGCGGAATTTGCTCAAGATTGTAGCAAGTCCCACCCTAGATTGCATCATCCCAAAGCGCAATCCGATGCATATGCGAGGACCTTCACCGAATGGTAAGAACGTGCAAATATGCCGTTTGGCTACTTCCTCCGGATGGAACCGATCTGGGTCGAACACCTCTGGATCAGGATAGTGCCGCTCGTCTCGATGAATAGCAAACGCCGGAATTTGAACCTTCATCCCCTTTGGAATGACCAAATCGTGACCGGGAATCTTGTAGTCCCGGAAAGCTCTACGTTCCAGAACCGGAACCGAAGGGTACAGCCGAAGAGTTTCTGAAAACGGCAAACTTTTAGTCAAAGCCAATACATCGTCGAGAAAACAGAACACACACCGTTGATGCACTGATCCAGATATTGCATATCGCAAACAGCTTCGTACGTCATACTTCCGTGCTTCTTCAAAGCTTTCAACACACACTGCCGAGCCTTCTCCTGATACTCCGGATGAAGCGCCAACTCGTACAAGCAGTAGGTCTGATTTGATGACGACGTCTCGAAACCAGCCGCAAAAAATATAAACGAGTTCGCTGCAATTTCATCCATGGTGAAATCCACTCCATCCTTTTTCATATCAAGCAGCAAACTTAGGAAATCCTTCCTTTCCACCGCATTCTTCTCCCTATAGGCCACCGTATCCTTCACGACACCGTAGAAAAACTCACTGGCGTCATCCTGCAGAGCTTTGACCCGCAAGCGCCTGCCAAGCTCCGGAAACAGTATCAATCCAAGTCGTACCAGCTGTGAGTTCCTCGGAGTTTCGAAAACTCTCTTGCCAAACTCTCTGAACCGGCCGTGCGGATCCTTGAAACTATTACACTCAATTCCGAACGCACAACTGCCAATGATATCGATTGTAAACCGTGCCATAAAGTCCTTCACTTCCACCACCTGACCCTGGCCGATCTCCTTCACCAAAAAATCAGAAAAGTTATCCCCCACCGCAGCAAGCGTTGGAAACATCATCTTCATCTTACCCGACGAGAAGGTCGGGGTAAGCCGTTGCCTTAGCGACCGCCACTTGTTTCCTTCGATTGCGAACATATGAGCCGTCAGCGGGTCGTCCCGTTCGTTGAAGTAGACTCCACGATCCGGAAAGAAATTGAAATCCTTGATGAAGATTGTTTTGATCAGATCCACATCGGTAACGATGATCAGCGGTTGCAGGAAAAAGTACGCACCGTAAAATGGCCCTACGTCTTTCATTTGCCGGTAGGCGTCTTGAGAGACGTCTGCCGTTGATTTCCGGTTGAGGTCTTTGAAGTTTCCGTACGGGAAGTGTGGTTCCATGAATGGGACATTCTGACGGGACCAGTAGGCGTACTTTTGCTTGACGTAGACGAAAATTAGCAGAAGTGGCGTAACTAGTAGGATGATCAGCGCCACAGACATTTTCGTAGATGATGTACCGATTCGAGGGGAAACTTGAAGATAACTGACTGTCTTGGGATGGTGGTACCGAATGTACGTCTTGGAAAGCCGAAAACAATGGGTTAGTTTACATCACGAAGAGGGCAGATAAGACTTATTGCGAGGCGTTATAAATTCGGGTCAAAGATGTGTGTGGTTTACAAGTCTAATCTTTTTCTCAAATGTGCTCAATCATTTTACAGTTGTACGAGCACTTGAAGAGTGCTGAGTTCATAAGATAAGGTCTGGTTTAAAGTGGTAATGAATGCCAAGTAGAGTGAGATTTCGAGAACAGAAACATGATTTACATGGCAAAATCATACATAATTAAAAAAAAATTGAAAATTTTCTATTCAAAACAGATCTGGTGTTTTTTAACCAGTAGAGTAAGGTGATGTAGCGGAGAACGGTGATGCATACACCTTGGCATGGGAAGCAGGGGTGTATGGACTGCAACCCCCTCGAGCTTGATTTGCACTTCCTAAGGAATTGACCTTGGTTTATTCATTTGAATTTCAGGGTTGCCAGATATGTATTTCATAAGTTTAGAAACCTTATTTTTCCATGCCCTAGAAGATTTTGTAGATTTCCACTTCCTGGGCATTATTCCCAGTGGCTTTTCTGGATAACTCAGGTGTGGTAAATGTGCACGGAGAGTAAGAGGACCTCTTCAGCAGGCCGAATGGCATTAGTGAACAATGCTAGAAGAATCAATCGCGAAGTATAAATTACATAAACAATATACAAATCTAGAGTTCTGTAAATCTCCCCCGGATACGGCTCTGATGCTACCTTCTGAATCTTCAAAACCTTAGTAGCTCTGTGAAACTTTCAACATACATTTATCTCAAGTTAAGTTCATCCCAAACAGTGACTGGACCCAATGTTTTCTCGGTCACGCTGTAGACATTTATCGAGACGAGTGGTACCACCGTAATCAGGAGCTGTTCGATCCAGATCGGTTCTATCCGGAGGAGGTCGTTCTTACCATTCGGTGAAGGTCTTTGCATTTGCATCGGATTGCGCTTTGTGATGATGCAATCCAGGGTGGTACTTGCTACAATCTTGAGCAAATTCCAGGTCAGTAAATGTTCCAGCAAAAGTTTCACCGAGAGAAGGACTGTGGTTGAGAGTTGAGCCATTGTAGAAACCCATTCCCATAGTCATCAAACAAGCATTCAGGCTAAATATAGTAAAGGTATAAAATGTAAACAACTGCATTCACTCGCCAAGTAGGCCACGTGATTTATCAACTCGAACGCGGAAGCGGCTCCATACAAGAAAATAATTGAAAATTAGACAACCACCAGTTCCATCAATCGGCCCTAGCAGGCCATGATGTAAATCAAACAAAGCGCCTCTTTCACACAGTTCTGCTAATGTTGTTTTTGTTAAGGTATTCTTTGCTCTGCCGCCGGCGGCCGCGGTGCTTTCGCCGAGCTTCTAATCGATCCCAGACACGTACAATCGGCTTTTCTCTATGCATGTTAATAGGGCTTTTTGTCCGTCGTTTCTCCAGTAAAAGTTTTTCCACCACAAGCAAACGACTCTTAATCTTAATCGGCCGCCTCTCGCAGCCAAAGTTGCCGTTGTAAATAAAACTGTAATAAATCATAATCTTTTCACAATAACGTTCGTATAAACATCTTCTCACAGTCACACCCAATCGGTGATTGTAAACAGAATCGAATTGAAGTAGCCCGGGCAGCAACCGTCCGTTACTCAAGGCAACGACAACCGCACGAACGGTTGCAGTCAATGGTTACTAAGTTTTGTAATTACCGTCACTATTAGCATAGTTGATGGAGAAATTCTTTCTCCTGTCGAGCCTTCTTCTGGTGGAGGGTGGGCGGCGGTAGGTGATTATTACCGGGCGTTTTGTTGCCTTCCGTTTTTGCTCATTTTGCAATTTCGTAGCAAACCAGCAAAAGACAACACACAAACCGCGATGAAGTGGCGGAGAAGCGGAGGTGGGTTATCGGGAAGGTTTGATCGGATTCCGGACTGCTGACTGGATTGAACGGCAGCGAGTGGTCGAAGGTGATGGAAAGAATTCGTGCAATTTAGCGGAGGAAGTCGAAACAAGCTGCTACTGGGAACGGGACTGAT
This sequence comes from Ochlerotatus camptorhynchus, assembly GCF_037179485.1. Lineage (NCBI taxonomy): Eukaryota > Metazoa > Arthropoda > Insecta > Diptera > Culicidae > Ochlerotatus > Ochlerotatus camptorhynchus. Next base: position 1,590,937 of record NW_027040929.1, read on the forward strand.
CTGGACCATGGCTTGGCTAAAGAGATTAAAAATTCAATTAAGACATTAACGCTCTTTGCCTTTCGATTGGTGTGTGGTTTGCGCTTGGATCAGCAAGATAAGATAGTAAAGTTGTTGTGAGCAGTCGAGCTTTCGGAGAGGGCACGGCACGAGCTCGTAGCTGGCTTGGGCTTGGAGGAGTTTTTAGTTGATGATTTTTTATTGAGTTGGTGGTAGAAGGAGTGGGACTGGATTGAGATCATAGGTTTGTTTCACTAGAGCTGTCCATTTGATTGCTATTTTATTGGAGTTTAAGGTGGTAATGAGAACATTAGGCCATACAACTGTCATAGTAGGCTTGGGTAAAAGTTTCCTTTGCCTACTTTGATTATCTTAGCACGCAATTTATGCAAACAACGATTAGTCATACAAACAGCACTAAAATGGCCGGATAAACGTTTTTCAGCGAACCGCCATCGTTCATCCCGTCGTTCCAGGAACTATTTTTCTGATTATTTCGCACGTCATTCATTCGTCTTGTCTTGGAGTTTTCTGAGACTGTGTTTGCCATTCCCAGACTCATAATTCGTTCCGGTTGTGGCGGTGCCTGTTTCGACGAGCACCAACTGCAACTATAAAAGAGAACATGTCCGACCAGACAAAAATATGAATAAACCGCAATTTGTTTTCGCGAGATGAGAAATGATGCAAAAAGTAACGCAAATAACATCCCAGCGAGAAAAAGATGAGCGAATAACTTTTTTTTCAGCATTAAGCTACAAGTTATGGCTCCAATGTAGACGGCAACGGTGCCCAAGAATGGTCGGTATGGCGACCATAATCAGACTAATCCAAATTCGAAACCGGAAACCGTCAGGCTGCCAGAGAGCGAGAAGGTGGCAAGAATTTTATTCAAATTTAATCAGAACTTTTGTGCGCACAATAATACTGCAACAATGTTCCTTTTCACTCACTCTCATACCCTCAGGAGGATGGATCTTAACTCCGACGAAACTTGCCAAAACTATTCCACCCTGTGCAGTGCCATGAAGATGGTGCAAATTTTATATATAAAATGCAAAAGTGTAATAAAAATGGAACAAGTTGTTGTTTCTCGCGCATCACAATTTCTTTGCCTCCCTCGCGACGGCTGCTGCTGCCGTTTTCAGGCTCCAGATTAAAATGTAAATATAATAATGAAACTGTCGACGAGCAAATTCCGGCGCAATGGTGCTCTTCAAAGCTTTGGCCCCCCTCCACAGGGCAACCGAGGGCATTTACGGGTACGGCAAAGTTTAATCTCTCCGTAGTCAGTACCTAATAGCAAAAGCGACGCTGTTCAGGAGGGCCTGAGGTTGAGCACTGCAGGGTGTCACCGCGGTCAAAGAGTTTAAATGCAGCTTCGGTGAGGAGGTCAAGTGGTCGCAGTAGGCGGTGAGACTTTAGAACTTGAAATGTGCACCATTTGGCTACTAGATTGGTTGAAGTTTCAAAATAGTCGCTTTAAGCGCGTTGTTGTGGTTTATTTATCGGAATTTGTGATGCAAAATGATACTCGGAAAATCTAAATGAGTGATCGCTGTGAGATACTTATTTTCGTAACCACTTCGATACTTTAAGTGCACATCAGCTTCCTCGAAACGTAGCACATTGAAACTGTTACTTCACGTTTGCTGTACTGCAGCATACAGGAAATTGCAATTTCAGGTGAATTGGGGCATTAATTCCCGAAATTTGTGTAATTGAAAATTCGAAGGGGAAGTGTATATCTAGCCTACGTGGCGGCCATTTGTGGACTCTACAAGGAATCACCTTAAATCAAATTCACTTCAAGAATATTGAACATGAGCCTGAGCCCATGAGCTGATAATTAAAACAAGGGCTATTCTCATTCATTTGTTTTTGCTTTGATGTGTTGTATTTTGAACAATTTCAAATGCTGTCGATCGACTACACCAAAAGAGTCGTAAAAACCCATATCAATAATGAGGCACAATACCAAACTGGGCAAATAAAACGCAGCGAAGGCAAACATGCAAAACTTAATCTTAAAACAAATAATAATAATTAGGTCTTAAGCTTAACTAGTGATAACAAGCCCAGGGAGGCTATTGATAAACCCTCTACTATGTTTAAAATTCAACAAGAGATTAAATTAAAAAAATTGGTCTGAAGCATAAAACAAAATTATCATCGACTTATGTATGACATTTGAGTTTTCCGTGTATCAGCCAAGTTGAAGTCGGCATTAGGGTTGGGAGTACCAATGATACCTATACCAAAAACCGGTAAAGCCGTCCATTTAAACAATACCAAAATTCCCGGTTTTATATGTAAAACAAAAAACTGGTAATTCTGGAATATGTTGGTAAAAAACATGGTTAAACTGCTTGCAATTTTTTTTTTAAATGAACCTGAAATTGAAAAAAATTGAAAAAAATATAAATTAAAAATATGTAGTCTAGTAGACATGTTCAGGAAAATAAAATGCTAAATTTTAAGTGGCTTACGCCCCTGGTAGACAAATTCGAGCAAAATTTAAAAACATAAGTTAACTTTCAAATGGCAGCTGGTAAACATGTTCAGGATAAAATGGACAAAAATCTTAAATCAGAAAAAAAAAAATTAAAAATTAAAAATTTGAAATAGTTTGCACCCCTTACATACCTACATGATCATTGAATTTTGAAATGATTTGCGCCCTTAGAAGACAACTTCAGGAAAAAATTAAAAAAAAATGAAAAATTTGAAATGGCCATAAACGTTTTCAGGGATAAAACATATCATAATCGTAAATTTTGAAGTGGCTAGCGTCCCTTACATAGACGTTCAGGAAGAAAGGAGGAAGGCAAGAATCAGGTTCATGATCTCCAGAGATACCCCTCACCATCCATACCCTAACAGGGGAGTTTGGTAAAGTAGATGATCAACCCGAATCGTGCCTTCCTCAAAATTGACCTTTGTTCTATATACAATTTTCATACTGCTGTACTCTAACGGAACTATCAACTCTATACATTCATCTAAGACATTCATCTCCTCATCTATCGTATAAAACGACAACTTTAAGTCTGATATTTGACGTTGAGCATCTTTAACTATAAAAAAAGTTAAATAGTACCACTGAACTGTTAAGAAGTTCATCTGGTTGAGGTTAACCACTAACGGGGCAAATCCTTATTGGCGGTAAGATATAAATTTTGACATGATGATGCTTTCAAAATTCTTTCACGGTGAGGTATGGGATAGAAGTTTGGAATCATATAAAAAAAGCTCGAAATCGCTTCGGAAAGTACTGAATCACTTGAGAATCATTCGGAATCACGTCATCAAAGTTCGGAATCACTTCGGAAAGTACTGAATCATTTCAAAGAGCACTGAATAAGTTACGAAAAGTTCGAATTTACTTCAGAAAGCACTGAATCACTTCAGAAATGTTTGGAATCACTCCGAAAAGTACTGAATTATTCCAGATAGTTTGAATTCCCTTCCGAAAGTACTAAAAATCACTTCGAAAAGAACAGAATCACTTTTGAAAAGTTTGAAATCATTTCTGAAAGTACTGAATCACTTAAGAAAAGCTCAAAAATTCTTCGGATAGTAGTGAATGACTTATGGAAATTTCTGAATCTCTTTGTAAAATACTTAACCTATCTAGAAAATTTGTAATCGCATCCATAAGAACTGAATAATTCCGGAAAGGACTGAATCACTTCACAAAACTTCGGAAAGTACTGTATAAATTCTCTATAGTTTGCAATCCCTTCAAAAAAATTTAATCACTTCAGAAAAATCCCAATCATTTCCAAAAAGGTCGAAATCTCTTCTGAATGTACTGAATCACTTTAGAAAATCTCGGAATCAGCTTTTCAAACTGAATTACTGCAAAAAAAGTTTTAGAAAGTACTGAATCACTTCAGATAGTACCGACATAATTTAGCATGAGAATCTTATCTGTATTACACAGGGCCAGACGTGGTCTCTGGATCTCAGCGAGGGCATCAATTTAAGTGCAATTTTATTCATAATTATGAATTTAAGCCCAGCATGAATGAGACAGCAACAAAATGCTGCTTGAAACATGTTCATCGAAAATAGTTACACAGTCATTCAAAAAGCAAGTTTTGAAAGGTTGGGCAGGCCTGAACTAAATAATACACTATTTGAAACAACGTCATCGGGTGGACGCGTCGTTATTTTAGGCAAATTTAAATTTAAGGGCGCTAGTCTATATTGGGTGCGAGTACTTAGCTCAAATTTTAAGAAAACAGCACTGGCTGAGATGTCCCGACGGCCGAAAAAAATTCCTGCTATACCAAGTGGTAGATTTTGGCTTCTTTTAAGAAGGTTACTAGTGTTGCCGAGGCCGGAGAATCATTCCCGAGCAGATCCCTGATGCTGGAAGTTAGGCAGAGCGACTCCCGAAGATTTTGGAACTCCGGGCAGTTGCACTGGATGTATTCGACGGTGTAGGGTACCCCACAGATGATGCAGCTTCTGCGGAACGGCAGGCCCCCATAGTTGTAGTAGAGCTTGGTGTGCCCGGTCCGAAGCCGCGAAATCACGCGTTGATCCCTCAGGTTGTCCAATTCGCTCCATGGTTCAGTTGACCCTTTGACTTTGCGGATGAAGGCAGTTCTGTTGCGGAACCACTCGGCCTCCCATGCCGCTCGAATGGTCCGCATGATCCACCGTCTGACGTCCTGTAGGGGTACCTTGTCGGTGAGTCTGGGACCCGATGTCCCGGCTCCGGCAAGGTGATCCGCAGACTCGTTACCTGGCACTCCGCAGTGTCCGGGAATCTATGTGTACACGGTGTTCGGTGGGGTGTACTTGATAATCGCCTGGATCCATGGGTGTTTTGGTGTTTGCGAGGTGATCGCTTGAACGACGCTGTGTGAGTCGGTTAAAATAAGTATCGGTTTGTTGGCTGGCGTCGTAGCGGAACGGAAGATCGCTGCAGCCTCGGCCGAGAAAAGCAAGGAAGACTGTGTCGTGACGCTTGGTTGATTGCCATCTTCATCGCAGAGCAAAAACAGCACACATCCGCGTGCCAAAACAATAGTTAACGGAATGCCGTTCGGATCTTTTCGTTTGTAACTTAACCCCACGCGACGACCAAACGATCTCCCAAACACTCAGCGTATTCTCGGTGCCTCTCTCAATTTTGCACCCGATCGAATGATTCTCTCATATTTTGCTCCCGAAGCTCAGATTCTTCGGCAACAAGTGACCGAACTCTAGCAAGCGCGGTAACGAGATTCTTTTTTTTTCCTTTATTATCACACGCACACACTCTCAGTACTCTCAACACTCACATTCTCTAGGTAATTGTAAAATCCGACACGAAGAGACGTTCGGAATACCCCAGCTGGAGGATTATTTCACTCTCGCTCTCACTTTTTTTAACACTGAAAGATTTTTGTTTTCATTTTACCTTTATCCACTACAGACTGCTGCTTTCAGCAATACCGTTTATCGATCGAGAGCCGTCGGTGTACCGGTGTACGTAGTCGGCATAGTTGGACCCAAGTAACTCAGCGACCGATCTGCGCATAATCACGGATGGATTCCCTGCTTTTAAGCGGTTCTTGATCCGATAGTCCAATTGGATTCGTGAAGAGTGCCAACGTTTCTCTCCATGCCAATGGACTTTGGCCACTGGGGGGGAGGTCGATGTTGGCGGCCGAGCAGAGGACTCTGTTCCCCTCGTCGAGGAGAAAGATTCTATTGTTTCAGGAGGTCTTGGCGGAAAAGGCGGCGGCTTTTGTGGCAATATTTGCGTTTAAGCAGAACCGGAAAGGAAGAAGACCCGCTTCGATGCATGCGGCGTCTGCTGGAGTGGATGGCAGGAGACCAAATATGATGCGGATGTAGCTGTTGTAGACCGGTGCTAGGGTTCTAACCAGCTTCTCGGAAACGATACAAGTAATTTCCGTCCCGTAAAGCAACCTACTGTCAATGATGGCTCGTTCCAACCGGAACCGAACATCGCGGTTGTTGAATCGGTGAGGCCGAGAGATCGTTTTAACGAGGTTGAGTCTACTGCGGCAGTCCTTTTGACCTGTTGGAAATGCTGGTCGAAGGAGAGCGTTCGGTCGATCAATATGCTGAGGACGCGAACGGTCGTGGATCGTAATTGGGGTGCTATTGACTGAAAAATAATTCTGTGATGTTGGTAAATGTATTACCGATTTCATAGAAGACCAACATTTCATGGATTTTTGAAAGTCTATGTTTTCAAATGCATTGTATGATTTTTAACTACTTGTATCGATTTCTTATGTCATTTCGAACATAAAGGCTTCTGGTGGTCATCTTTATAAATACTGCCTTTTTCGAGAAGCAGCCAACTCTCCACAACTCGATGGATTCTGCAGTCCCTTCATTTTCCCACGTATCGAACTCTCCATAATTCGATATTTCTACAAGTTAATGCCTCCTTTGAACGATGATCTATGCAGCTTTATTTTGATTCTAAAGCTCGGAACTTTACAAATTTGATAACTTGAAGTCATACTTTCCTCGTTCTGCTAGCGAATGAGCAACATCAGGGGCTGTTGTTTCGTAACACGGCATAGCGTTGAAATTATTATTTTTTTACAACGCGAAACGTTTTTCCGCAAATAGTTTTTGTGCCTCAGCTGACTCCCACATTTCTGAAGGAAGCAGCCGTTCCGAGTAATAGGTACACAATACTAACCTAGAATGTAAATTCAAACATTACTGTTTTTTGGCTCCGCAAAGTGTCACAGACGACTGAGCTTAGCAAATAAACGAACTAGTTAAAAAAGCTACAAGGGATAGCCCTATGGGGTTGTACGCAATGGTGACGTAGGCCTGCGTGATCTTATATAATAAATCTTATTTTTTAATTGCAGGAGCAGCTTGTGTTTTGTGTAGGAATAGGAATTTGAGCGGGGATCTCTCTGTTTATACTCTTTAGTATGACACGCTTGACATGGCCCACAGCGACTCACGACTCACCATCTTCTTCTATAGATGGTAATGTGGACTGCAGCTCGCTGCTTGCAGACAGCCTTTCGTTGTGTACTGGAGAACAATGTTCAACGCCATGCGCCGAAATCTCTGCTGTTGCAGCTGATACCAACGATCGGACACCATCACACACGGTGATTGAACTGAATCCGATCAGCGGTTGAGGGTAGCCTTGATAGCTACTGGAGCACACCACCACTCACCACGCGGTGATTGAATAAACACCGTTTGGTGAGACCGGATGGAATTCAACATTGAAATCTATGTTAGGGAAATCGATTTTCGCAGGCAATCGGTGATAATTTTAATTATCATAGTAACAGTTGCACATTTGTGCAATTTTCAAAAGTGTCATTTTGAAAAATTATGTAGATGCGTGGAAATATTTCTGATCGATTGGTGATAAAATTGTTAAAATTGGTCCAGGAGCAGCTGAGTTATTAACGATCAAAATCTTTCATAATTTTGTTATATGATCCATTTTTGGTTTTCACAAAGTGTACCCCCATATAGAAACCACAGACGTAGTCCTACGTAAAAAAAAAAAAAAAAAAACGTGAGGTCATATTGAAAGCCCAGGACCCATCGACCAAAAAGGCACAGCTACAAAGCAAGACCATGCTGGAGGCGGATCGGTTCGATTTCCGGTCTGGTCCAGGAATTTTGGGGGTCAGAAATTGTCTCGATTTCCCAGGCCATAGAGTATGATTGTTCTTACCACACAATTATACTAATGCCAAAATGGTACAGGCATCTAAAGCTCTCAATTAATAACTGTTATCTTCGCGTGTCTAAGTTGAGAGCACACAATAAGCAAATATGCGATATGCAATAAGCTTGAAATGCGAAGAAGAAGAAGATGTAACAAAGATGATATTATGCAGGTTAAGTCATTCAACAGGAAAGTAAATAATCCGCCATTTTGGATCCACCAATGTGAAATTAAACCACCATCTTCAAACTGAAATTGTCATTTCAATAGTGGAATTATCAGTTTAGTTTTCTTAATTAACGAGACTTTCAGCCTTGGGTTGGTTCGTCTTGTACGTAGAGGGAGGCTTCGGAAGGGAACCTCCCTAATTACAAAGTTTGTTATGGGATCGGACTCCAGACGGGAGTTCCCCTAGTTACAGAATTTAGGGTGAAGGCCCCATAAGAGAGCCCCCTTATAACATAGTTTAGAAGGTGAGAGCCCCACAAGGGAGCCCTCCCTAAAATCAAAGTTATAGTTTTATCAGAGTTGTTTCTGTCGTAGTTGCTGTCATGACTGTCGTCCGGTTGTTGTTGTCGTATACATCGTCCGTTGGCGTTATTAATAAGAGAAATAGAATGTGGGTCAAGTATTGTCGGTCGTCCATGTTCATTTCCAGGTGAGTGGAATTATCAATCCTATACAACAATATTACACATAGGATGATCAACTTTTCCATGAAGGACCCGAAATCTTGAAACCACTATTTTAAAATTCATCCTTTATCTTGAAATTGTAATTGTTATATTAATATTGCAATCAATATAATCAGTGTTGGAAAAATATCAAAAAATCAAATCTCACCAACGCCCAAGATCACGCTTGATTTTCGTAGACAAAAATCAACAAGCAAACAACTGCGGTTGATTTTGCAAGCTGTGATATCGCAGCTCAGAATATCAAGCTAACAAAACTCACCAACTGCAAATCTAACCAAACTGTGGTTTTGAGTTTAAGGATTTTTGCTTTACACTCATGCAACCGAAACTACCATAACGGCTTGCAGCAGTCCCTTCGCGTCTGCCATCGGTAAAAATTAAAAAGAGATAGTAAACTATGCTTTCTCTTTCTAAGAAAACGATGTGCAATGGAATCATTTTTGTGTCGAGTCAACTCTCAGCTTGATTTTTGCACGTTGTGAATAGTCTCGCAATATCAAAGGAGCTTGTAAAATCAATATCAAGCATGATATTTTGTTCCAATATCACGCGTGATCATGAGAGTGGAAAAATGTCAATCGATTTCTGATTTTGCCAACACTGAATATAACTTTACTATAATTTTGTAAAATCGACTATCGTTATTCCAAAATTTTTGTAATCATGCAACATTTTAGAGTTGAAATTTACAATTCCAATAGTGGAGTTACCAGCGGTGCCGGTGGTGTAGTGTTAAGCGTGATTTCTTCTCACCCCAGTAGGCCTAAGTTCAACCCCAGTCAGAGCCACCGGGATGTTCTGAGGCATAACATATCTGATCACGCCTTCCTTCGGAAGGGAAGTACAGCCATTGGTGCCCAGTTCACGAGTTGATGGGTCGATAGGTAGGGTCCAGGTATGGGAGCTGCCTCCCTGGCGTCGGTAGCATTGGTGCTAAGCACGGAAAACAAGATCGACGGATAAAAAACCAAGGGAAAACAATAGTGGTGTTATTATAAGCTTACAACAGTTTTATATTTAGAAAGATCGAACATTTCATCAAAGACTTACTTTTTTAAATCCACCATTTTGAAAATCATTCGTCATCTTGAATACACCATTGTAAAAATAAACCAACATCCAATAATTGAAATGGCAGGACTTCCCTGAGCTTCATCAGGATTTTACTGAAGTTCAGCTGGACTTCCTCGACCTTCGGTAGGCCTTTCCTAAACTTCGACAGAAGTTTCCTGAACTTCATCAAGACTTCCCTGATTTCCAAGAACTGAAAGATCAGGACTTCCCTGAACTTCAGCCGGCCTTCCCTGAACTATGGCAGGACTTTCCTCTGGACTTTCTCGAAGTTCAGCAGGCCTTCCCTGAACATTGGCAGGACTTCGCTGAAGTTCGGCAAAACTTCCCAGAACTTCGGCAGAACTTCCCGTAACTTTGGTAGAACTTCTCTGAGCTTTGCCAACTTCCCTGAACTTCAGCAGGACTAACCTGAACTTCAGCAATACTTCCCTGAACTTCGGAAGGACTTCCCTGAACTTCGGCAGGACTTTCCTGAACTTTGGAAGGCCTTCCCTGAATTTTGGAAGGCCTTCGCTGAACTTCGGCAGGAGTTCCCTGATCTTTGGCTGGACGTCCCTGAAATTCGGCAGAACTTTCGGCAGGACTTTCCTGAAGATCAGCAGGACTTCCCTGAAGATCGACTGGCCTTCGTTGAACTACGGCAAGACTTGCCTGAACTTCAGTAGAACTTTCCTGTTCTTAGGCAGGCCTTTCCTGTACTTGAAATCTTGGAATTGAAGTTGTTATTTCAATAGTAGAATTATTATAACAAGCACATCATTCTGTCTTAACCTGAAACGATAGAAAAGAGCAACAGTCTAGCCTCAACTCATTTTCGCTTCGGACGGCGTGGTGAGCAGGCAGTAGAAGCAGCGATAGCAGCAGTAGGAAGGTGGTGGCAGGATAGGTAGTCCATTCTTCTACAAGCGACAAGGTCGTGACAAAGGAGGAAAAGGTCTTGGTAAAGGAGGCGCCAAGCTTCATGGCAAGATTCTTCGTGATAATCGCCATCCATCGTCTGGTTCACCGTGGCGGTGTCAAACGTATCTCCGGTCCGATCCACGAGAAAACACGAGGTGTGCTGAAGGTGTTCCTGGAAAATGTAATCTGTGATGCTGTCACCTACACTGATCATGCCAAGCGTAAGCGGCCATGGATGTCGTCTACGATTTGAAGCGAAGCGTCTAGACACACTCTGTACGGTCTCGGAGGTTTAATCATCACCACCTTTGGCAACAAAACGGCCCTTTTCAGGCCAACAAGTTGTAATCTTTTAACCAAACTTGGAAGCAAGGATGCAAGTGATTTTAATCGAGTCTCTTCATCAACTTTCTTTTTAAAAAAAAAAAAATCTACAAATTTGGTACGCCTACAAATCAAAAACGGAAGAGTTAAGATAAAAGATGATCGATCAATTAAAAGAACTAAATGCTCTTCACATTTGTTCCGTCCACTAGCGGTCCTACGTCCTAGGCACAGACCCTTCTGCTTTTTTTTATAATTGCTTGTAGTGGGCAATGATTACTATTTTTGCTAAAATTCTTCCTGTTTGGAATTTGTAGCATGCTCAGCACGGAAAACAAGATCGACCGAAAACAAATCAAGGAAAAAAATATATATGGAGGGATGATTGTATCAAGTCAAATTTTTGCGCACGACGACTCCGCTATGGTTTAAACCTAGTTCTATCGAAGTGCAGTCTTCCAGTAAATCACCATTCAACTCACGCTTCACTGCAATCTGCGCTTGATGCCAAATTTTCCAACAACCACTCACTCTCTGCCTCATACTGGCACTACTACGTTTACCTGCCACTTTCCCGGAACGCCTAAACAACAATCGTTATAAACTGAATGCATCAAGGCATCAACAGACCTCTTAGCTCCGAAAATCTGAGCCTGCAAGCAAAAATTATCCACATCACTGTACAGAGCGCACTTGATGGAACTGTACCGTTTTCCAGACCCCGTCGCTACCGGGCGGGATGCATGCACTTGGATGCCTTCTAGTGTGGTCATCCGCAGCGCAGTGTTCAAGTCTCGGCTCGGAATCTAGGTCGACTCAGCTTTTGCACTGAGGCAAGTCAGCAGATTTTAGATACCGTTTCGTGAATTGCAAATATTAATGATATTTAAATGAGATTCGGTTTTATGCTTATTGTTTCGCCATTGCTCCTGCTGATATCGTTGTTGTTGCCGAAGGAGGAGAAGATGCAGCAATCTCGCTCCCAGACTCCTATAACATAATGATGGCTGATGCTGTCTTTTCTCCTTTGGCTAAAGACCAGCAGAGCCTAGCGCTTTCATAGGATCGGATGGGCAAGATAGGCGAGAGTATAGGAGGAACCCGCTCCCGGTGGTGGGTGAAACCGCATAAACCCGGCTGCTGCCTTTTTGCCTGCTGCTACAGATTCCACTTGCCCGATAAGGATTATAATGTCATTGTCATGGTGAGTGAGTGGAATCGTCGTCGTTATCCGGGAATACCTTCCTATTTCTTGTGTGCATTTTCAAGGGGGAGCGGGGCGGAGGTGCGGGAAATGAAAGGGTGAAGACAAAACAATAGTCGAGAATGAGGTACTTTTTCCGGTGGGATCTTGATTAAGGAAAAGAAAAATACAACGACGGCGGTGGACGGCATGAGAGAGAGGGATCTAGGCGAGCTTTTTTCTGTCCGTATTTTCATGTGAGTAAGGAGGATATCTGCGTGGGGGCGGTCGATGATAGCGCTGAGACAAGAGTTGAAGAACGTGATAGTGATTTTGCGGTTTCTGCTGATTGCCGATAGAGACAGAGAGCTGGAACCGGTTTCCTGAGAAATTATTTGTACCACTTATCGGCTATGACGACCCACCTATGGCTCAAAAACTGTGTGCTCTGGCAAATTGCAATTTCTTAAACATGGCCAGTCACAACTTCTGAGACCCCCTCACCCTCCTCAAATGCTACGTCATTTATGCATGTTCCCTAATGGCGGACATTAATCAATATTTTTCCCGCCTGCTATTCGAATCAAACCAAAGATGTTAATTATTTGTCTAACCCCTTCGATCTAGTTGGCGCTGGTTGCAACCAGTAGATCGAGAAACCGGGAATTAAGATACTCACTCAGTGGTGCTAATAAGCTGTTTTTAACAGATTCCATTAGAGCTGATCGCTCTCCAAAGATCGGGATGGTGTGAGACGAGGGCGTACTCATGAATATTAATGATGGCATTTTTTTGAATTTATAAACTGTTTTCTTCCGTAACACACATCATACAGAAATGGTGATAAAGATCAATTAACGGATAAAAGTTGTCCGATTCGAGGCGGTCGCTTCTGTTTCAATTAATTAGATGTGATGTCGGAATGTTGGATAATTAAAGCTTTTACATAAGCAATAGCTATCTCCTCTGGTAGAGTTTATGAAAACAAAATTGTTAGATAATCTAGTTGCTACCACGAGTAGCTTGTCAGTCCCAGTGTTAACAGAAGCACATGGAACGAACTCGTTAAAGCATTCAACTGAGCATCCATTCAACTCGCTTCCACCTGGGAGCCTCATCAAGTAGTTATTTGTGTGGTTTACCATCCTTCCCCGTGGAATAAAGAGAACATAAAATCATTAGTATCCTTGAAAATTCCCAAGTACTGCCAGCGCTTTTTGATCATCATCCTCGCTGTCTTCATCCCAAAAGAAAAATAAACACGGGGACCTCTGAATCCTTTGCATTTCTTCGCGGTTAATTATATATTCCGAAGAATAGTGGAAAACCGCTTTCTTCTTGTTCCGTTCCGGGAATTTTATCCTTAATTAAGTCTCATTACGCTCGACAGAGTTATTCAATTAAAACCACTGCTTATGTACTGCACTACCACGGCGACGACGACGACGACGACGACGTCTTATCGCATCATCATCCGCAGCATCATCCCGGAGGAATCTATGCCACCGAATATCGAACGGGCACGAATGGTGGGGGGGGGGGGGAAGAGGAGGGTGTTTGCGCCAGGAAACTACTTCCCAACAACTCCACTCCACACTTCAGTGTTCTGCCCGAAAGCGGACGAAAGTTTTGCATTGCGAAAAGAAGAAAGTTTTCCCTGGTGCTTTCCAAGGATACAGGCAACAACAACACCCACCAACAACAACAACAACAACATGAACGAAAACCATGTGGCAACAGTCAACAACATCTCGTCAGCTTTTGCATGCGACCGACGCGACCTAGGTTGACGACGTGGCTTAGTCCAATATACGAAAGCAGCAAATGTTTGCACATGTGTAAGTGAATATTTAATCAGGTTTGGCTTCCGCACAGGCGAAAAAGCGAAAAGCGTTGCTGTCTTTGTTTTTAAGGAGGTATTACTTCTTGTGGACGATGAGTACGTCCATATGAGCTTTCTCGGGATTTGTTTGCAAAGCCTACTGGGCTTACTAGTAAAATAGTAATGATAATGTCTCCTAGTTGCTAGTCCAAATGGATATTTGATTTTTTTCTTCTTTGAAATAGAGTTTACAACAGGCAGTCCAATTGCCCCAAAAGAAGCAACATGAAAAACATATGAAATGTTCCATAAACTTCGGCAATTTATATGGATCATTTCATCTTGTTTATTGGCTCATTTCATATTTTTGAGGGAACATTTAATCTTAATTTATTATTTATTTAAGATAACGCTGAGTAGAGCTCATGGGTTTTCAGTACCATCTGCTTTTATTCCTGGGATCGTGAGTAGTTTTCTGGGTTTATAAAATGTTGATACTTGTTTTTCCTCTGTTCGGGACATAAAAGCACTGCGACCAGTAATTTGATCTATCATAGTATATCACATGTCCTGATGGAGTAACATCACTATTGAGAAGTATTCGGTTTTGATACATTGTTCATTCTTACCTTCATCGCAAGGAATAGTTCTAATTCTCTTTACACTACTCAGATTGTTGGAAAAGCGCACCCCTTTGTTAGTCAACATTGGATTCCTTAGCAGCAAAATAAAACAATGACACCGATAATGACCATGCATCAGAACCCTTGTCTTATCCACTTAAAACTAGGCAACAAGGAATAGAAGGTTAGGAATCATATAGACGAAGACTAACTAACTAATTTTCCTTGATTCAAGATCATAATCGGTCCTGACAACCCGAAGACTAATCACTATTAACCCTTTGTCTGTACCTTGGGGTCAATTTGACCCCAGGCCACTTTGATAGACTTTAACATTTTTATTTGTCGATGGATTTTTCTAATTCTTTCACGACTAGGTGCGTCCACCGGAGCTATGTAATACTTGATAAAATTTACTTTAAAAAACTTGAAACAATATTTATTGGAAAACATTTATTGAAATACTCACATTGTCTGTACCTTAGGGTCAATTTGACCCCAAATTCAATTTGCCGTATCTTAACGCATTGTCAATGGATTTCTTAAATTTCAAATGTTTTGTAAAGGTAATTTAGTGGACTTCTCGTTGCAATTATTAGACTTTTTTAGGGGTGGATATCTCGGGGAGGGGTATACCCATGAAATGGCATATTTTGATATAAGAAATGTTTGTATCACGAGATCCCAACCATATAGGATGTTGCTTCTTTCTGTAAAGATGTTTCTGAGCGCAAGTCGTATGAATCTTTTTTGCACACGCTCGATTATTAGATTCCATGATACGTCGTTTGAAGCCCATACAACTGAAGCATTTTCTAGGATCGGCCTTACGAGTGAACAATACAATACTTTTAGACAGTGTGGATCCGTTAAATCCTTGGCAATCTGAGAGATGAAGCCAAGTTGATGATTAGCCTTGGAAATAATCGATGCATAATCGACACCAAGATCCGTTACTTGATCCACTCTGCTAAGAACAGTATCATCGATGTGGTATTCATAAATTAACGGGTCTTTGGACCGATAGAAGGTCATCACATGCCATTTCGCGACGCTGATGACAAGCTTGTTCGAGCGGCACCACTGAACGAACATGTTAGGCAACATTTGCAGGTAAAAACAGTCCTCGATGCAGCGTACCACCACATAGATTTCCGGATCATCAGCATATACGAGCTTGCACTTGTTGCCAAGGGTAGATGCAGCGTCATTGAAGAATAACACAAACAATAACGGCCCCAAATTACTTCCTTGCGGGACACCGGACGTGCTAGCAAATGGCGATGAAACATAAGATCCGTGCTTAACGTTCAGCGTTCTGCCAGTCAAGTACGATGACAACCACGACACCAATCGATTTGAGGCTCCCAATCGCGATAGCTTGCAGAGCAACACTTTATGATCAATTTCGTCAAAAGCCGCCTTTAAGTCCGTATATATTACGTCAACCTGCGCTTTATCTTCCATACACCCAACCGGGGGATGTAAGATTCGCTTACAATTATGTGGGATTCATCCTCAGAGGATGTTAGTGGAGACCGCATGAACCAAGTATGCAATATACCTAGCTGCGGTCCAATGCAAGAAAATTGGAGACCGAAAAATGTAGAGTGTATTAGTGAGGTAAATTATTTATGTCGAAAAAAAGGAGATTGCCGACTGGACTTGAACCACGAACGTTGCGACTTTCAGACCTGTGCTTTATCCACTGCTCTCTCCATGCTTCTGAATATGGATTGCCTAAAAGCAAACATAAAGCGCTCATTTTCTCTCATACTCGACTTCGTATGCTTTTTCTGCTGGAGAGATTCGAGGCAAGTGTGTGCGTCATCCTACAATGTTCTACAATGTGCGTCATTCTACAAGCTTACTGGTATAGTCAAAAGCGTAGATAGAAAACGAAATAAAAAAGACAAAAAACCCTAACATCGCCTGCATGGTAAATTTCTAACATTCGTTGCGATGTTCCTGAACAGAGGATGATAGGAAACGGAACTAACATTCATTGTAATAGATTTTTGGTTTGCGTGTAGCCGAAAAACAGGTAGTAATTAGATCCAGCAAGTTAGTAGCAACAGACCTACCGGGAATAAATCCGTGTTGATCTGACGAAATGTTGTTTTTTTAGCGCGAAGAATTTGATCACTGACGATAATATCGAGAAGCTTCGATGCAGCAGAACGGCACTTTTGTGCACAGGAAACATGTACGATAGTTTCCATCTCATGGAAAATTCACCTAGCTCAAACGAACGGTTGAAAATGAAGGCTAGTGGCTCAGCTACTGCGCATGCGCAGCGACGGAAAACAGCAGGAGGGATACCATCCGGGCCAGGAGCAAATGAATTCTTCAACTTTTTTGAAGCACCGATGATCATTGCAGATGAAATTTCGAACGTGTCTAAATCAACTGCATCCAGCGCGACATTTGATGCAGCCAGTTCGGCCTCGACGTTGGACGATGACACTGGTTCGTAGATGGATGCGAAATGCATCGCGAAGAAATTGCGTGCTTCTTCTTCACTATTGGACTCTTTGCCATCATAGATCATATTAGGCGGAACTGATGAGCTTTTCCTCTTGCTGTTTACGAAACACCAAAACGATTTCAGATCCCGGCGTAAACCAAACTGCACCCTCAAAACGTGTGATTTGTAGAGTGAAGCATTCAACTTTCTGTAACCGTCGCTCGCTCGTTTGAAGTTAGCTTTTGCAAATACGGATTTATGCGCCCGGAAATAACGATTGCGTTCTTTCTTAAATTTCCGAAGAAGGGGCGTACTCCAAGGAAGAGAAACAGGTTTTCTCTTCGTAGGACCATTGGCGGATGATGGCACACAAATTTGAGGCCATGTCATGAACATCCACACTGTTGTAGACTCAATTCCAGTCGAGTCCTGACAGGTAAGCGAAAAGCACATCAATGTCGATTTTGCGGTAATTTAGTGCTCTTTCAAATTCATTTGCCACCGGAAGTGGCCTAGGACATTCAGCTGCAACATTAACGCGAATATCAAGTGGGAGGTGGTGCAGATCTACTAGCAGCAACAGTCGAAGAAGCAAGACGAATGCCATTTTCATCCTCAGGCCAGGCAGTACGAGGTTGATTGTAATCGCCGCACACGAGTACAATGTCATCCAGAGAAGCGTTGTCGCAGAGTTCACGAGCGGTGGCGATGTGTTCTTCAATCACATGAATAAATTTTCAAAAACCTGCAGGGAATTGATGCTGTCGTCTAATCCTGTCTCCGTTAGCATAATGACATCGTAGGTACTGTCGAGAGATGCCAACAAATGTCGTCCAGTTTAGTCCTCAAATCTCTCACGTTTTGATAATAAATCCAGGCATCGATGGTACTGGAACTCCTAGGGAACGAGAGTTCTTCAGAGCAACAATTGCTGTTACTGCAAGGATACTTGCCATGATAGGCAGCTTGGAAGACCCCATCGCCAGCACTAGGGGCCGGGATGACTTGGGTGGCAGGAACGAGAATGCTGTGAGATATTTTCCATGACGGCTACGGGCTCGACTGAGCCAGGCGGGTCAGGGGCTTCCGTACTGCTATGTGTAAGCATTGCTGGTCAAGTTCTTCGCCTTCCATATAGGCCTATAGCGTGAGATTAAGCCTTCCCACCTTCGACAAGATGACAAAAATGTCCAATGGGAAGTTTGTTTGAAATTATCTGAGTAATGTCAGAACATTTTTATGTACCGGAGATGTTTTATTTAAACAGAGCTAAAGTCGAAAAAAATCAGTAACACAGTATTTTACTTCTAATAGCATTTTGGTTTTGGTTTTTTTTTATAATTACTTTATTTGTACAGGCTCAATCGAATGAACTTTACAGAGCCCAGTTATTCTTTGCGTTATACATTATTACTGTCTTATATTTAAAGTTAAAGGAACTGGACCGAGTACTCGCGGTTGTCTCGAGATTGGTGGAGATTTACAATTTTTTGGATTGGAAAAGGGAAGAAGGAGGTTTGAAATGTGGTTCACGATACAACTATTTAATTAATCCTAAAGCATGAAATTATTTCTATTCATCTTGAAAACAAACATTGAAAAAAAAAACCCACACGTACAAAATACAAACTGAACACAAGGTTAATCAAACTTACAATCGTAGGTTAATATCCTTAAAGTAAACATATATGAGTTTCATAAACTCCAGATCGCGTCTAGCCAAAATATCCTGAACTGGAACATTAGGTTGTCTATCTCGAGCCCGAAGGGAATCATAAAAATGTGATCTGACTCCACGATACTCCGCACAAGACCAAAGGATGTGACCAGCGTCCTGGTAACCTTGTCCACACTCACAGAGATTGCTGTCTCCCAACCCCACACGGAACAAGTGAGCGTTTAGACAATAGTGATTGGACATGAGACGAGACATCACGCGTATGAAGTCTCGACCCAAGTCCAACCCTTTGAACCATGCAAACTTCGACACCTTAGGGATAATTGAATGTAGCCATCGTCCCAAGCTCCCTTCACTCCATTGATGTTGCCAGCTAACGAGTGACTGCTGACGATAAATAGAGAAAAATTCACTATAGGTGATTTGTCGATCATAAATGTCGCCTTCCATAGCGCCCACCTTCGCAAGTGAATCCGCCTTCTCATTGCCCAAAATTGAGCAATGCGAAGGGACCCACGCGAAGGTGATGATGAAAGAGCGCACGGATAAAGCACTAAGCAGTTCTCGTATTTTCAAGAGAAAATACAAGAAGTGCTTTACCGGCCTCATGGAACGGATAGCCTCGACAGATCTGAGACTATCCGTAAAAATAAAGTAGTGGTCTGGAAGAAGTGAAGCAATAGTTCAGCCATATATACAGAACAAGGAGCTTCAAGTTTTCGAGAGGCGCTATGAAATTCATTAAATACACCAAAACCAGCGGACTCCTCTATTAGAGATCCATCTGTGAAAAACGTTCTTGCAGAATCAACATGGCCAAGTAGCAGAGTATAATGACGGAGAAATCATAGGACGATGATGCTCTGGAATTCCGTGGATTTCCTGCGTCATAGATAAATTAAAATTCACTGAATTGCCGAAATCGGAGAAGACTACACGATTGGGAATATTTCTTGAAGGGCTGACATCCTGTGTTAAATATAGGTAGTACAAAGTCATAAAACATGTTTGAGGATTTAGCTCTAGAAGCTTCTCAAAGTTTTCGATCACCAGTGGGTTCATTACTTCGCAACGGATGAGGAGCCTCAGAGATAACTCTGAAAAACGGACGGATAGTGGCAACATGCCCGCCAGCACTTCAAGACTCATAGTATGAGTCGAGTGCATGCATCCTAACGCGATACTAAGACAACGATACTGGATCTGTTCCAGCTTGATGATGTGCGTTTTAGCTGCCGACTGGAAACAAAAACTACCATATTCTAGAACCGATAAAATCGTTAGAAGATCTTGTGGATGGGCTCCCCACCACGTTCCGGTAATTGTTCAAAGAAAATTGATCCTTTGTTGGCATTTTCGTCTCAGATACTCAATGTGGGATCTCCAGGTGCATTTGGAATCGAACCAGACTTCGAGATATTTGAAAGACATGGAATGAGTGATGGATTTACCCAAAAGTTGAAGCTTCGGTTGTGCTGGGCTATGTTTCCTTGAAAAAACGACCAACTCAGTTTTCTCCGTGGAGAATTCGATACCTAGCTGAATAGCCCAAGTAGACAAATTGTCCAAGGTATCCTGTAAGGGTCCTTGCAGGTCAACCTCTTTTGGCCCTGTGATAGACACTACGCCGTCATCTGCAAGTTGTCTCAACGTGCAATTATCACTAAGACAATTGTCAATTTCTCTAACGTAGTAATTGTACAAACGGGGGCTTAAACATGAGCCTTGGGGAAGACCCAAGTAGCTTAATCGAAAAGCTGTAGAGTTTCCATGAGAAAAGCTCACATGTTTTTCTGACAGCTGACAGCAAATTGTACAAAAAATTATTCATTAATGGAGACAATCCACAAGCGTGGAGTTTCTCTGAAAGAACTTCAACGGATACTGAATCAAAAGCCCCCTTGATATCCAAGAACACAGAAGCCATTTGCTCTTTCTTAGCAAAAGCTAACTGAATTCCCGAGGAAAGCAACGCGAGACAGTCGTTCGTTCCCTTACCCCTACGGAAACCAAATTGAGTATCTGAAAGAAGGTGGTTCGTCTCAACCCATTTGTCGAGGCGAAAAAGGATCATTTTCTCCATCAATTTGGGAATGCATGACAGCATCGCGATGGGCCGATACGAATTGTGATCCGACGCAGGTCTATCAGGCTTTTTAATGGCTATCACCTTCACTCGTCTCCAATCGTCGGGAACAATATTGAGCTCCAAGAACTGATTGTACAAGTTCACCATGCGCCTCTTAGCGACGTCTGGGAGGTTTTTCAGCAAGTTGAACTTGATTCTATCAGATCCCGGGTCAGCATTGCCACACGAAAGGAGAACGAGTGAAAATTCGACCATTGACTGATTGACTGATTTCGTCTACCGATTTCGCGGTTTCGCGAGGAATCAACTGCGACGGCACGGAATCCGGACTCACTTTTCGCGCGAATTTAAGAA
Source organism: Ochlerotatus camptorhynchus (assembly GCF_037179485.1). NCBI lineage: Eukaryota > Metazoa > Arthropoda > Insecta > Diptera > Culicidae > Ochlerotatus > Ochlerotatus camptorhynchus. Next base: position 1,611,839 of record NW_027040929.1, read on the forward strand.
TCCATCGATCCTAGTATTCCTCGCTTTCGTTGTTAGTAGACTGGCTACGCATTCTTCGCGCCGTACTCCAAAGCGTATTCATAGACGTTTCGCGCGACAATCCGTCTACAAACTGCGGCCAGTAGCCCCGTTTTTTGGCCTTGATGAGGCTCTTGAGTTCGCGTTCAAGAGATGTGTATGCGTCGAAATGCTCGCGTGTTCCGCGTTTCCGAAAAAGTTTAAACGCGTCGGACTTTTTACGGTAAACCTCCGTGCATTGTTGATCTCACCAGAGCGGTGGTGTTTTCTTACGAATTGACGATCGCGGTACCGGTCGTGTTTGAGCTTGAAGTGCGCTGTCGACGATGAGATTAGAGAGGAAGTTATATTCCTCCAACGGCGGAAGCTCTTCCACTGACGATACTGTATCGTCTATCGCGGATTGGAACTTAGTCCAATCGATGTTACGGGTTAGATCATACGTGACGATACCATTAGAGGATCGACCAGCTAAACGTGTTACTTCTCCATTGTTAAGTATTGTCATGTTGAAGTCGCAGAGATCATAAATCAAAGTAGAACGGTTATCATCGTACAGGTCCCCCATCCTGTACCGTGGGAGTTAAAGTCTCCTATGATCAACCATGGAGTGGGAAGTACCGCACATATGTCGAAAAGTTGTTTGCGATTAACAGAGACTCTAGGAGCAATATATACAGAAGCAATACAAAGGCTCTTACCTTTAATGGTAGCCTGACATGCGACAACTTCAATACCGGGGAATTCGGGAAGATTCACTCTATAGAAGGAATGGCACTTTTTGATCCCCAAAAGTACCCCTTCTCCACGTGAATCCTCACGATCCAATCGAATAATGTTAAAATCGTAAAAAGGGAGATCAATTTCTGAAGAGAGCCATGTTTCACAGAGGGCAAATGCATCGCAATTATTGTTATGGACTAAATACTTGAACGAATCTAATTTCGGAATAAGACTTCGACAATTCCACTGTAGAACAGTGATTTTTTTTTGTTGGAATGAACAAAAGAAATTAGGTCTACATGGCTTTAGTGGAAACATACAGCAATACAACTTTAATTTAACGTGAAAGTATTTAATAATAATTTGCATTGAATTTAAGATGCAGCTGTGTTACATACAGTGAAAAGTTCAATTGAAATTGACTGAATTTTCAACGAACAATGATATAAACTTACACGTGTTAATTTAAGTTTCAATTAATGTTTGATGATGTACTAGCCCAGAAGTGGCTAAAAATCACCATAATAAAGCAACAACATAAATGTTTAATTCATTGTATTATTGATCTTTTATCTTGTAATTTTAGCGGCACCGGTGGTGTAGTGGTAAGCGTGATTACCTCTCACCCCAGTAGGCCTGGGTTCAATCCCAGTCAGCGCCGTCGGGATGTTCTGAGGCATAACATCTCTGATCACGCCTTCCTTCGGATGGGAAGTAAAGCCGTTGGTCCCTGGTTCATGAGTTGATGGGTCGATAGGTAGGGTCCAGGTGTGGAAGCTGTCATCCTGGCGTCGGTAGCATTGGTGCTCAGCACGGAAAAAAAGATCGACGGAAAACAAACCAAAGGAAAAAAAAGAAAAAAAAAATCTTGTAATTATATAGCCAAAAACCTGTCCAATTTTGTAGTCGGAAATTACAAAATATTTTTATCTGTGAATGTTAAAGAGATTATAACAAGTGTTAACCAAAAAGTGTAATCACGTGCCGAAAATCTGCGTGCGACGTCACCTGGAATGGATCATAAACAAACCTAAACCTCCAATATTAACCCAAAAAACTCAGCTGTTTCCTGATTGATTCCTCGATTTCTTAATGAATCTGAAACTCAAAATAAAGCTTTTAATGTTCTTGAATTTTAAACTTTCTACGCATTCAGTGCATATTTGAAACATCAGGATTGAAGCAGTGTAATGAAGAAAGTCCACACATGAACCCATGCTCTTGACGCTTTAAACTTATACATAGAATTTAAATTGATACCATAACATAGGCCCCACAAAGACAGCGATAATCGCACAGCTTGAAATCACTTAATACCTTTTCTTATTATCTGTTTCCCTTTTGCTTTCCAACTTCTAAATAGATAAAAATTAACCTCTAAACGGCAATAATTCGATTTTTATTATACCTTCAAGCTTCGATCCACTCACAGGTATCTTTTTTCGCTTTAATTCCTTTCTTCTTTCAACAACGCGAGAAACCCGAATTAAAAAAAAAAAAGTGGAAAAGAAGACAGGTTGCTTTGGGTCGGTCGTGTGCGTGCCTGGGCGCTATTTAACAGGTCAAAATTTATGAATAGAATTCGTTCCTCACAGCTTCCATTTTTCGTGTAAATCATTCTTCTTGTTTTGATTGAATGGAGATTCTGTTTCGTTTCACAAGAACCACAATGTTTGGGTGGTAGAACGGATCATTCCATTTGTTCCGTAGGGCCAAGCATGCTACTAGGAAAAGTCGAAAATTGAATTCGATCATCGTCTTCGTCGTCGACGGCGTCGGCAAACAAAGGGTATTTCTTGAATGTTGGTCCAATGGAACATGAATGTTTTAAGCGCGTACCACCAACTGTGCGCTTGCCAGCCGGTCGGTTGCCCGTTGACCGTTGGAGTTTCGATCGGAGATAGGTGTATGGTTTTGTGCTGTTGGGCAACGCCAACGCATCATCAAAGCGTGTTATTCCATCTTTTTGAACGACCCTGAAATTATCCACACACCGAACCAGGGATGGAAGCGCGAGGATGCACGTATGTGAACGTGGCAGACGGTGACCGTAGCCTAATGACCCCGAAGAGAACAAACCCGTTTCGGGATGGGGAGGGACGAAGCGAAATTTAATTTTCTATACACCACACATATGAAAAAGTGCTTCATTCATAATTATAAATTACCCTTCATTTGCAGGTTGTACCACGCACTGCAGCAGCATGCCATGAGTTATGTACGAAGGGCTCATTGTTTCACACACTGGCCATAGTAGCCATCGGCATTTGCTGCAGTCCGAGGTCAGTCTTCTTTATATCCAAGTAGGAGTTGGAGTTGCCAGGATAAACCGAACAATGCAAAGATTAGGTTAGAGTTCGCTGCTTTGGGCTCCAGTATTGGTCCGTTCTCCAAAGAGAGATTTAATTTTAGTGTGAATTTACTGTTACCAGTGGCTTATCTGGTTTATGTTCACTCCGTCAAAGTTCAAATCCTATCAATTAGATAGCTTGGGTCGTAATTCATTGTTTTAATAAACTCAACTTATGCCATCAACTCGATGTTGCCTCCAGCAACAATGGAGACAGATCAGTTTTATATCCCTCAATACCTTTTACAGTGCTACCATTAAATTTACAGCCTGTACGTACAAGCCACCTTCGGCAAAACCAACAAACAGAAATTGTACATCGCTTATAATTCTCACCAAGAGCAGAAATCGTGACAAAACCTCGTCACCACTCGAACAAAAGCAAAGCACAGCTTCATTAACAAATCAGCAAAACCCGCAAGCCCGAAGGGGAGCACCCCCAACAACAGGCGAGCGAGCGAATGTTGAACGACGGTGACGATTATCTCTCTTTGTATGTCATAATTTTTACCTCCTCGCCCGCAAAACCGCTTTCGAACCGTCTAAATACAAAAATTCATGCCAACACACACCATATGGCACACGCTGCACACAGACCATCATCGATCGAGAGGCGAAACGCGAACAAAACACCCCCCGAGAGTGGGAATAAATTAAGCATGAATCATAAAAAAGTAACAACAATTTAACGATTGGCGATTTTGTCTCGCGTTTTGCAACGGTGTTTCTGCTCCCTCGCCATCCCCGCCAAAACGGCAGTTCAATTCGGCCGGACGCCCATGCTCTCCGCACCAGCAGCATACTAGTGCACAGCAGCTTAGCACTAGGGCTTAATTTATTATTGAAGCATAAATCTAACCTTAAACTACACATTGGCTTTCGCGAGGATTGATCGCGTTGGATTTAGTCGTGGGGGGCTCGGTGGAGGCTTCAAGGGGGGAGAGTAGGACATTTTTAATGCTCATAGGGTGGAACAGACCTACCTCAAAGCCCCTGTGGTTGAATTTGATCGTGGTTTATATGTCGATCAGCGTGGGTGAGAGGAGTTTGTTTGGTTTGATGTTTTATAAAGAAAAAAACAATTTAATGTTACACAACATCTCAGAGCCGAGTAATGGTAGCGATAGTTTGTTCAGTTGCTGGGTTGGTGGAAATTCATATAAGCCAATTAAGTTTGTTTTCATCACGTAGAATTTAGTGAAAATAATTACATGGATCAGTTTACCGGAATATATGATCTTGTAAATCTGAAGAAAATCTTGTTTACTTTTTATCCTTCAGAAAAACTAAAATACTAAATGGAGAAATCACTCAACTGTCAGCATCAAGAACCAAAATTATAGAAAATTTCGTCAATCATTGCATCATTAATCTATTGAGTGTTAGGAGAAAACGATGAACTCAACTGATTTAATTCTACAACTTTTCGTAAAAGTGAAAGAATATCTTATTTTATACTGTTTCTTAAAATCCTACCATAATCAATGTTTCAGCTGATGCTATATTCAGATATACTTACGAGATAAATTTTCAAAATATCGTTAATTAAAACCCGTGTCGACAAATTGCCATCCATATTTTTTATCCAGTTCGTTTATTTGGAAGTCTCAATCACGTTAGCTTTAGAGGAGGGCAGCCAATAATTAATTGTTTATTGTTTTTATCAAAATCTACTTATTTCTATGTCTATGTCGAAAACAAGGTTGAATCAGAAAATCAGTTTTTTTTGCTATTCGGTCTGGAATTGCTCTATGTGCTCTTGAAGATAAACAAATATTGCTCCGCCTGTCGTTGCAAAAATAATATTGCTTTCATCCCTAGTGATAAAAACAAGCGCATGAAAAAATATTCACCAAATTAATTAAAAATCTTTAACCTAGATCACGATCTTAGCATTGTGAGAATTTTTAAGTCATTCTGAGAATATGATTGAAGTTCCGAAAATATCAGGGTGGATTCGAAAATATCTAGAACGTCTAAAACGACAAGGAAGCTTAAAGATCTTAAGATTTAAATCCGAATTGCTTGAGGATAGTCCCATAGATTCCATGAAAATTCACTTAGCTACAACTTTTTTAAACAACACATGTTTTTATTTTGTAAAACAAAAAAGTTAGTTTTAAAAATTCCCTAATTTGAGGACCACCCTGACGTTTGCAAACACCAAAAGAAGGGAATTTTTAAGAAAAAAAAAACTTTTTCGAAGACACTAAATGTCCAAATATTGAAACAAATGTACTAGCACATTTTATATAAATTTGTCATTAGAGTGGTCCAATGAAATCCATTTTTTGCCAATAACTTTTTTATTTGAAATTTCTCATGAAAGTTATCTTCAAGAGAATTTTAAAACTCTTTTAGACGAATGTTTAATACCAGAATTTGTTGCCTGTATCTCTTCGAATAAAAAAGATATACCCAAATATAGTCAAAAATATGACTAAATTCAAATTGATTTTATACGAGTTTAAAAAATAACATACCTCCAATTTTGTCATAATATTGAGAATAACATACGCCCTTTTAAATGCCGTTAAAAAACTTTTTTTTGTTTGCCCCAACCAGAGATATTAACATCTGAAAAGTGCATATTTAAGTATAAAAACGTCAATAATTCTTGATCGGCGAAAGATATTGACAAGCTTTGTGCAGCAAAAACTTGCGCCTTCTTAAGATCTAATAGTTATCTGAAGACACCTTTGCTGAGAAATTTGAAATAAGAAAACTAGAGCAAAAAAAACTGTTTTTTCAAGAGCCACCCTAACTCAATTCAAGAAAATAGCAGTAAATCGGCCAATTTAAGAGATGCAAAAAAGTTATTTTCCATAAAGTTTCTTGAAATTAGCTCAGCTATAACTTTGCCGAAGAATGTATACCTTAATTTATTCAAACAAAAAAGTTAGATTTTTGATTTTAATGATAATAGGAACCACCCTAAAATTCATTGTCATAAAAATGAGGGCCTAACTATAAGGAACAACTTTGTACAAAAGACTTTTAGTCTAAAGTTTCAATTTCAGGCTCAAAACATATCATTGCACCTAAATCTGCATTCTGGACCACTGTGCATTGTTCACATTTGGCACATCGGTCCTTTTCACATGTTGCTCTAGTTATTAGCTTCATACACACGATAATTTGAGAGTACCCATTAAATGAGTATTTTGTACTCATTTCTTGATTTCATTCCGAACTGTAAAAAAGGGTATTTTCAAAAAATTAAAAGCGGTTAATTTTGATTCATTTTTAAAATTGACTTCTTGTAGTTAAAATGGGTTAGAAATAATCATTAGTGATTCAATGCAAAAGTGACGCCATTTTCAAAAGCGCAGAAGCGAGATAAAAGCATAGTGCGGAAGTGCAACATTTAATCCAAAAAACTGGAAGGTACGAATATTTTTCGTTAAAATTTATTCGTATACGATATTTGAGAGAATTCGCTTGTCCTGGTACCGAATGCTCTATGAGCGTTCCAGGCAATCCTATTCCAGTACGTTTCATTTAAAGCTTTGAGGGCCCCCATCCTAATGTGTCACCCCTGGAAAGATTTACGAGATAATTTTGCCGGATTTCAAGCCGATGTGCACCAGTAAGCCAAAGCCGAAGTAAAGCAAGTGCAGGGGAAAGTAGAACGCACGAGTTTTCCAAAAAATCCCTTCTATTTCCGCAGCACAAGATAGTATATTTGGGCTGTGGAACCATCTCAGCACAAGCGGTTGACGTTTTTTAATGCTTTGGAGTGTTCTAGGGAATGTTCTAATGTTTCTTTATTCTAATAAAGAAAAAGATTTGTTGATCTTAAGTTGACTTCTGTCTTATTAATTATCTTTAATAATGGAACGATAAAAATGGGTACTATTTATTCATTTGGAAAAAAACATAGAGGGTAAAAAATACCCTTTGCATGACGTACTAGTCGAATACTCATTAATGAGTAAAGTCGGTTTTACTCATTTCATGAGTTAAACCACTTTTCTTCGAAATGGGTAAAATTTTACTCATTAATGGGTATTTTGGAGTTAGCGTGCATCATACGTCAAAACACAAACGATACAATTTAGTGTACACGCTATTTCAAAACTGCCCAAATTTGGGTAGAATCCACCCAGATCGGTAAAAACTGTAAACTGTGTTTGAAGTGACAAGTTGAAACCGATCGACGTTATTCATTGTCAACTTGTCACTCCCAACACAGTTTACCCATTTTTGAGTAGGTTCAGTTTTGACCGATCTGGGTGGATTCTACTCAAATTTGTGTAGGTTTGAAATAGCATGTAAAGAAGAAATGAAACTGCTCTTTCTCAGAGTTTATAATAGAAAGTTACGCAGACTGAAACCAAAATTTACCTATCGAACTGTCAAACCGTCTATTTATCGAGCATAGTAGACGACCTGACTCTGTTGCCTGGGAAGTATTGTTATCGAAACTAGAGGAAACTTTCACAACCCAGGTGAAGTCATCCGAGGTGTAAACAAAAACAAAGGTTTAAAAAAAAAAAAAAAAACGCCCATTGACCGACATCAGTGTTGCAAGCTTCACTCTGCGTAACTCTTCTATAATCAACTCTGCTCTTGCTGAGTGATGGGTTGCGACACAATTTTGTACAGACATCCACCCACCTAAAATTTAGTAAACCGATGCATGGTTTAGCTGATATTTACAATATTTAGAAACTTGTTTATCTGTTTGTAGCATTAATCCGGAAAAAAATAAATACTGGAAATCATTTTGGGCTGGGACATCCAGAAACTGGGCAGAATGATCGACCCATCGTGCTTTTTCAAAAAATTCAATCAGAGAGTAAAACGATCCAGATAGCTTAAATGATGAGGTAACAGAGAAATTGACAGATGTTGGCGGTACCTGGTCCTTGAAAACAACTCTAAATTGAGTGGAATTCACTTTTTCTAGGCTTTTAACGCTTCTGTAGTGAGAATTTTGCCGGCTCTCAACTTAAAACAAACATCTAAGATTAAATAATATTCGTTTTAGACAAATGCGGTTTTTTTTATTACTTTTTACAGAAACGAACCAGCCAACGGCTGAAAGTCTTTACAATAAAGAAATCAATCAATTAATCTATTACATTTTATATTATGTTTTGCCATTGCCTACAGGGTGAATAAAATGGTTATGCAATTCAAAGCAGATAATTATTCACAATTCTGAGTTAAATTTTACTCAACTGTGTGTTGTTTTCGATAGCTATCAACTGCTAAGCGATCAATTTACAGTGTACTAGTCACCTTTCGTATGGGGCCTCCCTTAGCTCAGTCGGTAAAGGCGCAGCTACAAAGCAAGACCATGCTGGAGGTGGCTGGGTTCGATTCCCGGTCCGGTCTAGGAGTTTTTCGGGTTGGAAAATTTCTCGACTTCCCTGGTCATAGAAGTATGATTGGACTTGCCACACAATTATACCAATGCAAAAATGGTACAGGCATCGAAAAGCTCTCAATTAATAACTGTGGAAGTGCATCTAGAACACTAAGTTGATAGCACGCAATAAGCTTATATGCGATATGCAATAAGCTTGAAATGCTAAGAAAAAGAAGAAGTAGTCACCTTTCGTGCCACTAGTGGCGCTAGTGTAGAGGAAAATCGTATCTTGGGGATAACAGAAATGTGGACTATCTTGTTAATACATCATATTTGGCTTGGTAGCCGTAGAAAGGCGCGTATAAGGGCGCACCAATTGAACAAACTACGAATTTTTGATTACTCAAATAGAAACTCACTCATATCCTGGTATCTTGGTTGATGACCTTAGGCGTACGTACCTGTAATAAAAATAAAAATATATATATTAGAAATACGAATAACGTCACTATATGAGCAATGATTTTAAACTTCATCCTGAATGAATAATTGCTTTTACAGTTTTTCACTGCTGTCTTACATTCATCGGTTATCTTAAAAATCTAAAACTTTTCAACTACTGATTTAAAATTTACATTGTTCCACAGATCGGAAACGGTTTGTATTTGCTTGTATTAGTTTATTGTTACTTGATTTTGTATTGTTTTTGTAATGCTTGCAAAGGCTAATTTCAGAATTATGAAGCAATGAGATATTATAATGCTTATTTGTATTTGTGAGTCACATGAAGAAGTTGCAAAGCGTAAAACCTGTGAATTTCTTTTTCAGAGAGTCACAATCCTCGATGTTATCATCGCTGAGTGGATGTAATGAAAAAGCACTCAGCGATCATCAAATCACTAATTGTGATACATATAATTTTTAATACACATAATTCACAAATCAAAATTAACATAATTTTGTTTTATAATTTAAGAATTCCAGGAAATATTATTTAAAGTAAAATGAGCATTTGCAGGCATGTTTGAAAATGTGCAATTTCCAAAGGTAACCATCGTATGACATTATGCTTGCAATGTTTCCTTTTTCCTGCGGTCACACTCGCCACCGCAGTTCAATGATGACGAAACTTTTATAATTTGCGCTTAATTTATGACATAATATTCGCTTGACTTGGCAAATGCAGCATTCAAGGAACATATCCACATGAAGTCGAAATCAGAAGACCATAACAAAGAGGACACAAAACCACGCGAAAATTCAAAACTAAAAGAGAGCTCATAACACAACATTCATAACATTCATTATCGTTATCGTTGGACATTCATGAACAAACAAACAAAACTGTGCTCAAGCAGCGCGATGAGAGACAACCGACTACGACTGACTGCGAGGAGATTGGGGCCGAGGATAAGCCTGTTTCTTGGTCTCCCAGCCAGCTCCGTCCGTTGATTGTTGGGATGGGGGTGACGCGAGGGAGACGGTGAGGGCAGATAAACAAATGACTCTGGTTGGAAGTTGTGCATGTCGTTGCAGCATAGTTGTGGTGCACCACCTTAAGACTTTCGATATGGCACCCGAGTGTCTTGGGAGGGTTAAACCATAAGTACTGCTGCGTCGTTGTTGTTGTCGTCGTCGTCGTCGTCGTCGTAGGGCAAAAGGGGAGCGAAAAAGACAAATGGGACAACGGCAAACAGTTGGATCGGTTCAGAAGTCCTGGAGAGCTATGTCCGGCGCGTGTGACCAACCTCCGAACAACAAAGGGGGTCGGGAGTGATAGTGCCCCCAGTGAGACTTGGTGCGCTGTAAGCCGGGCACAAACAGAGGAAGAAGATAAACAGCGGCTATCCGTCTGTCATGTGGCGTTGGGAGCGTAAGAAATCACCTTTACCGGCTAGCTTCTGGAGTGTGCATCAGCAAAGGGCTCACACACTGGTAAGTCTCAATCTGGCATGTAAATACGAAACAAATCACCTTCAGTTTGAGTAATGACCCACGTGAACAGGACAGGGTGACGTAGTGCAGTGTTCTGTAAGATGGATTGGGGGCTCGTTTCGAATGGGTCCCCGATTTGAACATTTGCCATTTTTTCCACAGTCCAAGTCCCCTGTGCTCGATCAGATATGATTCGGATTGATCGATTGCCATCGTCCGCAGATGTCTCGAGCCAACAATTGTAGATCACCCTATGGATCGGTGAGTGGCATAATCCAAGACGAATTGATGTTCTCCCTGATCGATACCACTACATGACGCTACCGGGTGTGCTTGTATGTTGTTATTGCGGCTGTTACCGCCGCTGCTGCTGCTGTTTTGTGAGCCCTTTGCGATGATTAATCGTTCGGAATGTTTTACTCACCGCACAACGCTCGCCAACAACTAAGAAGCCATAACAATAAACATCCAACTGGCTGACCATTAATCTGCACCTCGTTTGCATCGTCCTCGTCCCTCGACTCCCACCAAATCTCCCACCACAACCGCACCGAAGCATCGAACCGTACTTTATTGCGACTATTATTAATAATTTCATATTAAAACTTGGCTGCCTCCCTGCGTTTCGTGCTGCACTCGCTACTCTATGTTGTTGCATAACACACTCACTTACTCGCAGAAAGCGACAAACTCCGGGGACTCTGGAAGACAGGCTAGCAAGCAAAGGAACAGCGCCTAGTTGGATGCAGCGCCATCTGGTTTTAACGACACGGCTACACACAATAAAAGAAGGCTGCCCTCCTGATGGCCTCTAGCGAAGAGAGTGTAGGGGGGAGGGGGGTTAGGGGGTATGAACTTTGCTCCGCGAACAGTTATGCTGTAGTGAGCGACTAGGACCGTGGACGACGCAGTGTGGACACGTCCTGCCTCAACATTTTTTCTGGTGCGTCGGTTTGAAGGGAAGTGTTGCCATCTTGCCTCATCATGGAAATCTCGGGTGAATGAAGATCAAATCGATTCAGCTCCATGAAGTCGAATGTATGTCATATGAACCGTATTTAGGTCCCACAGAACGTAGTTTAAAGGTAGTCATGTTGAGTGCCGTGGTTCTGGGCTTTGGTTACATCCGGGTATGTCTCCTAGGGAGGTGGCCAGTTTTGACTTCAATCAAAATTCATCAATCAGTCACTTCCATTCCACTGGGATGTCCCGATGTTATAAACTTTTTAAAACTGGGATACTCTTTAACTTCTTCAAATCCATTGTTGGTTCATCTGAATTTGAAATTTGACCCCGTGACTTTTTTCGTTACTGTAAATTAATTTATATTTCTAGCATTCAGAATCATATGGGCCTAACTGCCATGATTGATTCTCCTTTAAGATGTTATCTCTTGCCCATGATTATTTCTCGGTGCGTTTGCTGTTTGTATTGGAAAACATCGGAAAAAAATTTCACTTAGCAATTAAAAGGAAAATCTTTATCAAAAATAAAGGTCATCACAGCTAGGCCCTTATGATATATTGGTCACATCCAAACATGATCCGGGTACTGCCGGGGAAGTTGCCAAATTCTTGAGTGAACAAAATTCTCATCATCGTTTTTGCGCCCAAATGGGTCATGCTTCTGCCTTCGTCACGTTTTTTCCGATACTATACATGCTGTCACAACTTAAAGGGTGTCCACGATGAAATTGCCACACACAAAATTGATTCGCAAAATTCGAGTTTTCATCCGATTGCCATCAAATTTTCAGGGATTGAGAAATAACTATTAAACTTCATTTTACCATTTTACTCGTATTTTATTTACAGTCCATACGCAAATGCCCGCACCTTGGCCTTAACCCCGGCCATAAGATTCTGCACAACCTGTGAATCAACCGTTTTTTGCATGTAAACCCATACTTTCTTCAGTTCCTCGACTGTCTTCACTACCTTAGGTCGTTTAAGAAGGTGCTGCTTCATAATCGCCCAGTACTTCTCGATGGGGTGGAGCTCCGGAGTGTTGGGAGGGTTGAACATTTTCGGCACGAAATTGACCTTATTGTCCGCATACCACTTCAGCACGTCCTTGGAGTAGTGGCATGAGGCCAAATCCGGCCAGAAGATTGTTGGGACGTTGTGGGCCTTCAGGAGAGGAAGCAGCCGCTTCTGGAGGCACTCTTTTATGTACACCTGTCCGTTCATCGTGTCCTGGGTCACGAAAGGTGCACTCCGCTTCCCGCACTTGCAGATGGCTTGCCAAACCAGGAATTTCTTCGCAAATTTGGACATCTTCTGAGTGCGGACATGCTCCGGAACGCTGAACTTATCCTTGGCCGTGAAAAACAGGTTGCCGGGGATCTGTTTGAAGTCGGCCTTCACATATGTTTCGTCGTCCATGATGCAGCATTCAACTTTCGTCAGCATGTTGAGGTACAACTTCCTGGCACGGGTTTTGGCGGACTTGTTCTGCTTCTCGTCGCGATTAGGGGCCTTTTGTACCTTGAACGTTCGAAGCTCAGCCTTAGTTTTGGCCTTCTGGACAAAACTTCGGCTTAGGTGCAGCTTCTTAGCCACATCCCTAACGGAGGCGTTCGGATTTCGGTTGAAGGCCCCAACTACGCGGTTGTGATTTTTGGTGTTGTACGGAATACTTTTTCCTTCACTTCTGGGCTTCCGATCGGTGGTCAACCGTTCCTCGAACCGCTTAATCACTCGCGACACCGTGGAATTCGCGATTCCCAACGTTTTAGCGATGGAACGATGCGAGAGATCCTTGTTCTCGTGATGAATGCGCAAGATTTTATCACGCACGAGCTGTTCTTTCGACTCCATTTCCGCGAGTTTTGATCACAGGACTTTAAAACTTGCAGGATGTAAATAATGCACTATGAACTAAATCCACCCAAATTTTCATTAAATTCTACCCAACGGTTAAAAAGTTAGAGCAATTTCATAGTGTGGCAATTTCATCGTGGACACCCTTTATTACAAGACCCCTTCCCCTCTTAGAGCGTATCACCAAAGAAGAAAACTACGATGAAACTGTCAGAAGAAAAACTTTCTATTTTAGTGTCCTCTTTCACGGTCCCTTTCATCCAATGAATACCCTTCGTATGCCCCCTCGGTAGAGATGACATTTTGGGCACTTTTTTTTATCAAAACAATCAAACCAAAATCAGAGATGTCCCATTTTTTAATTACTCGATTAACAACTAATCGATTATTTTGTGTTCGCTGTGCTGTCATTTTTCCACCAATGAGAGTGCAGCACATGTTTGAATCGATCGGTGATGATCCTCTGAAGAAGTTCATGCTTATATTGGCAAGATATAACCGATTACAAATATTTTACTTTTCGGTTCGTTAATCGATTAAAAGATTATTCGAATGAAAATCGGTCATCACTAGAACGTCATTTCAAATATACCGGGGCCGGGGCTAATCACAAATTACGCCCTCATGGTAACTGAAATAAACACGAGTGTTCACCGGTTGGTATCACCTTAAAGACCACATCCGGTTGTAGAAACCCCTGCACAGTAGCCAAAATCTGCCATTAGCTGAAACGCATGGATGATCGATTCAAGAAAAAGATATGCGCGAAACCTAACCTAAATCCTGCCCCGTAACGTGGGCAGATCACCTTTTCGTGGTACGTTACGAGATGTAAGATTTACCACCGATTCCTAGTCCTGACTACTTCAAACTAGGGGAACAGAATTGTTCAGTAATCAAAAGAACACATCTTAGTCCCTGTTACTTTTTATGCCTTGTTGATAGTGACAAGACCCGGCTTTGTCTACTGAGGGTGATCTTGAAACAAGAAAACAATGAGTTGGTTAGTCTTCATCTATGTGATTCCTAATATTCTATTCGTTGTTCCCTAGTTTGAAGTGGCTAAGACTAGGGTTCTTAAGCATGGTCATTATCGGTGTCATTCCTTAATTTTGTTGCTAAGGAATCCAATTTTGACAGACAAAGGAACGTGCCTTTGGAGGGTGTTTTAACACTCCGAAGGGTATAAATAGCGGGACCTTTCAATTAGAGTCGGATCCTTGCGATAAATGCAAGAGTGGCAACTGTAAAAAAATCGAATACTTCATCATTTCTCAATAGTGATGGAGTAATACGACATGCACTAAACTAAGGACACGGGATATACTACAATAGATCAATTTACTGGTCGCAGTAGTGTTAGGTCCCGAACAAAGGAAAAAAAAACCTAAATCTTCCCTCGCATTTTTGACAGTTTTGCCGGGATTGTTTTGGCTCCCGTTTGATGCTAATCTCATGGTAAAAGTGAGGTTAGCTTTTGCGTGCAGTGCTCTACAGTCAAATTTCGCTCGTTGGGCTGTGTTTCAGTGGGCTACGCTTTAGTTGGGTTCCCGTTAGTTGGGCTGTAGCCCATCTAAATCGAAGTCAAGGGGCTTTCGAGGGGCTCATATATGAACAATTTGGATAGTTGCTAAAGGAAACTGATGATAATAAACAATCGATGTATCCCTCAACAAATTTTCAGCTTGACAGCTCAGCCCAACTAACGAAAGACTTTCACTAAGTGGGCTACAGGTTTAGCCCAACGAGCGAAGTTGACTGTATTATATTGGATCTCTGAGGACGCATTGGACACGTTTGGAATATAGATACTATAGATTCCATAGATAAACGGAGGCCCAAAAAGTTGCTTTGACAACCATGCCAAATGGATGCTCTTACTGGCATCCGTGAAAAATGTTAATGCCATCCAAGAGCTTTTCGTTGCTCAAATATTGCAATACTTTCCTGAAAAAAAAAACGCCATGATGACGTAATGCTTGTTTGGCTACACTAACTGACAGTTCGTTTGGCTACATTCTACGTCGCTTCCACTTATCTATGAAATCTATAAAATATATAGTTTGGAGCGCCCCAGGAGAGATGTGACGTTTCTTCTTCTTCGTCTTATTTTTCTTCTTCTTCTTCTTATGCGATTGTTTTGCCTATTTTTAATTCAGTTCTTTAAAGCACTTACAGAGTGATTATAGTGGCACCAACACCGAAATGCGCCAATCGGACTTGCGACTTCCAACGTCATTAGTAACCATTACTTTTTGGTTTATAGTTTTTGCATTAATTTATTTGTACAGGCTCAATCGAATAAACTTTACAGAGCCAATTTATCATTTGCGTTTTACATAGCTTATGTTCTTACTTAAATCTAGAGTTAAAGGAATTGAACCGATTACTCGCGGTCGTCTCGAAGATAGTAGAGATTTACAGTTTTATAGATGGGGAGAGGGAGAAGGAGGCATGATTTACGATGCAAATATTTCATTATTCTTTGAACATGAAATTATTCCTATTCAATTTGGTATCAGCAGTGAAGTGGAACAATTATTACAGAAACAAACATTAAAAAACCACACGAACAAAGTACAAACAAAACACAAGGTTAGTCAAACTTACAATATAAGGTTAATATTTTTAAAGAATAAATTAAGAATTTTTTTTTAATAAGTTTCATAAACTCCAGATCGCGTCTACCCAAAATATCTCGCACTGGAACATTAGGTTGTCTACCAAGAGCCCGAAAGGAATCGTACAGTTCAGATCTGACTCCGCGATGCTCAGCACAAGACCAAATAATGTGATATGCGTCATGGTAACCTTGTCCACATTCACAGAGATTGCTGTCCCCCAGC
This sequence comes from Ochlerotatus camptorhynchus, assembly GCF_037179485.1. Classification (NCBI taxonomy): domain Eukaryota; kingdom Metazoa; phylum Arthropoda; class Insecta; order Diptera; family Culicidae; genus Ochlerotatus; species Ochlerotatus camptorhynchus. The sequence goes on from NW_027040929.1 coordinate 1,627,850, forward strand.
CCAACACGGATCAAGTGAGCGTTTAATGAATAATGATTGGACATGAGGCGAGACATCACACGAATGAAGTCTCGACCCACCTCCAACCCTTTGAACCAAGGACTCTTCGATACCATAGGGATGTTCGCATGTAGCCATCGTCCCAAACTCCCATCGCTCCATTTATTCTTCCAGCTGACGAGTGACTGTTGACGATAAATGAAGAAAAACGCATCGTTGGCAATTTGTCGATCGTAAATATCGCCTTCCATAGCTTCCACCTTTGCAAGTGAGTCCGCCATCTCATTGCCCGGAATCGAGCTGGGATCTCACGAATCTCCCGAGCCATAGATAAATCAAAACTAACTGAGTTGCCGAAGTCGGAAAAGCATACACGATAAGGATTATGCTATGAAAAGCGGACATCCTGTGTTATGTACACGTAGTACAAAGACATAAAACTAGTTTGAGGGTTTAGCTCAAGAAGCTTCTCAAAGTTTTCGTTTACCAGTGGGTTCATAACTGAAATTCCAAAATACGATCAGAGAGTGGCAACATGCCTGCCAACACTGACAACGATACTGGATACGTTCCAGTTTGATGATATGTGTTTTAGAGGCCGACTGGAAGCAAAAACTACCGTACTCTAAAACCGATTAGAAGATCTTGTGGGTGAGCTCCCCACCATGTTCCGGTAAATTGATCTTTTGTTAGCATTTTCGTCTCAGATACTCAATTTGGGATCTCCAGCTACATTTAGAATCGAACCAGACCCCATGATATTTGAAAGTCATAGAATGAGTGATCGTTTTACCTTAGTTAAAGCTTCGATTGTGCTGGGCTATGCTTCCTAGAAACTTTTAGGTTTATAGTGCTTGGGAAAAGTTATTTAATTTGATATAGCCAATCTTTCTATGTTCAAGACATTAGGGTGGTTCTTACGGTTGATAAGTTCTAAATGTAAACTTTTTAGTTATCCGACTAGCATAATGTTGCAAAAGATATTTGAAACAACATTGCTGATTTTAAAAAGAGGAACTTTAGGTGTTCCCTCATGAATCTATAGTTCAAAAATAACTTTTTTATTAATGATAACTCGTAAAACGTATGTTTAAAACACATTTTCAAATTTTTATGGCACACAATTTTGGCGAAAGAACCACGTTGTTAACTCATTTTGTTGGACAGTTATAAACAATTTTCCTTGAAAAAATAAACCCTCTTCAAAAGTTAATTAAATGAGCTTAATAAAAAAATACCTACACAGTTTTCTCACCGTCAATGAATACGATTTTTCAAATGCAACTTATAGCATAAACATCCACTTGCGGCATTTTTAGTAATCAAAATTTGAAAATGACTTAGAAAATGCTAAATAACTAACCAACAAAAGGCGATAGCAACTTGATTACCTTGGCAAAACTCGCAATACAAATTTGAAAATGTGTATTGACCATGTCACGACCAACACGAGAAATCAATGTATAAAAAATTACTGTAGAAAGACAGATTTAGAAGGGGCAACCCTATGATACTATTTTTGACGTAGGACTACGTCTTTCGGGAAGATGGGGGTACACTTTATGAAAACTGAAACATGAAATTATGAAAGATTTTGACCAATTTCAATAATTTCATCACCAATCGATCAGAAACGCCGTCACCTACACTGAACACGCCAAGCGCAAAACCGTCACGGCCATGGATGTCGTCTACGCTCTGAAGCGACAAGGACGCACTCTGTACGGCTTCGGAGGTTAAAACTTATCACCAACGTAACAAAACGGCCCTTTTCAGGGGCACCAAGTTCAATTCAGAAAAGAGTTAGAATAGAATTTATATAGAGTAACCCATGATTTATCCATTCAATTTGTCACTAAATACATCAAAATGCTACAAAAATCAAATAATTTGTTAGGGAAATAAATTATGTTCTATTTGTAGTCTTATCGGTGGGTTAAATTTATTCCGTTTCAATTTCATAAACTAAGAAACCCTCATCGAATACATTCTACTGCTACGCGACATCTTCGAAAATGTTCGAACAGAGTACAGACTAGAAAATCGAACAAAAATATCGTAGTCCTACGTCAACAATGCGGTCGTGTCTTGTACACCACCCTCCAACTTTTTAAATCAAAATAGAAAATCGCTTCCTTGTGCAAAGTTGATTCAAATAACATGATTAATATCTTTTTCCAACTGGTCCTGGTCCATCTCGAATAACTATAAAGTTTTAATTTAGATCTCATCAACCGTAAAGACCACCAACATCTTGAACCAAAAAGGATTTACTATAAAAATTAAAAAAAAAACTACAAGGGACAGCCCTATGGGGTTGTACGCAATGGTGATGTAGGATTACGTGGTCTTATATAATAAATGTTTTTTTGTTAACTGCAGCAGGAGCTTGTGCAGAAATGTAAAAGTTTAGGGTGAAGAGTGGGTGCGGGGAAATGTTGCTTTGGTCTCGTGCAGTGATTTATTGGAACTATTCATTTACGGTTCTCATTCTTGGATTGCTTCTGCAGTTCCTTCATCTAGGGGAATTTACGTAATATCGGCAACCCAAGCAGTGACCATCTTTCTATAGCCCTTTTCTATAGGAACGTACACATATGCAGTATTGGTTTGTTTAAAATCTTTTGCTGCCAGCTGCTCTAACAATTTCAGTCGAAAGAATTGTCAAAAACTGTTTTGAAACGCATTTTCAAAGCTCTAATCTTCTGTACTGAAAGCGACTATTGTGGGCAACATCTTTTTATTTGGCAAACTTTCTATTTGAGCTGCGTGTTAATAGCTGTGCTTTCATCGGCAACTCGAAATCAGTAGCATTTTGTAGTGCGTGTGTTTCATTTCAAGAAAACCTTGCAAGATCGCTTTTTTCTCAGTGGTAAAAATGTAATTAAAATGAAGCTGAAAGCCTAAAGAATCGTTTGAATGCATTCAGCGAAGTGTTTTCGTAAGAAACTCCAGTGAAATTATTGTTTCAATTTGAGTTGCCGAAAATAGTCTGTCATGTCGAAGCCTTCATATTTGTCCTTTGTGGTCACATTTGCAGACAATGTCAGTAAATATTTGTTACCCAACGGTAACTTAATTTAGTTTTTCATATGGTATGAAATTGTAGGACGACCAAATTGTAGATAGCCAACGGTCAATTTGAATAAAACTGCAGTCGGCCCAAACACCAGTATGCGTTTACTGGTGGGGAATATTAGCAACGAGATGAAGCTGGTGTCTATCGTGGGCGAAACTGGAGCGAGGGGAAAAAACGAAGAATGTATTGGACGAGAGGAGAAGAGGATGATTGGATCATTCGATGGGCCAACCTCATTGCGAATAGAAGTTTAAACCACGATTTGGGAATTCGGAAGTGATTGTCGAGAGTAATACGCACGTTTTTTTCGGATGAGATAAGCCGTTGGTGACAGTGCGAGATAGTGGAAAGCTCGTTTGTGAACCAGAGCAGACCTGTGGAACGACCGGTCCAGGTCACCGGTTTGCCCGACCGGGTACTCTTCAGCCCGTATGGTCCACGTGACCACGTGCTACATCGTAGCCCAGCGAAGTCGTTGGCATACGGCCGAGGGTCGAGCCAGTACGTCGCCTCTAGAGAACCGTGTCCGGTTCCCGGCAGTTGGACAATCCGTCGCTGCTGGCCGGCAATACCACGTGGTGCAGAGTTCACCCAGCGACGTCGTTGGTACACGACTGAGGGTCAGGTATTGAAGCGAACGAACGCCTGCATAGCCATCGGCAGTTGGACAAACCGTCCCGGCCACCTGGCAACCTCATATTACCGTCAAACCATCGGTGCCTGATTGGTATTCCCCGTCGACGTCGTGGGCACACGACTGAGGGTCCGAACAAGCCGAGACGAATCTACCGTACGGGTCGCCGCTGCCGACCCAGCCCAGCGCTACGAAATCCGCCTACCGAACCGTTCTCGTCCGAACCACCACCAACTCAGCCCTCTTGATACCACCACTAGATTCAATAAAGTTGTACCGTAAGTTAACCAATATTTCGTTGTTTAGGACTTACCATACCGAAAACTCTCCCCAACTGCTCACCAACGCCCTGAGACCAAGAAGGCAAAGAGGTCTTTTGTGCCCACCCCAGACAGCTGCCGTGGCTTTAAACCAGCAGCTAGGGGCTTTGGATGTTCCCCGTATGGGACGGCAGAGCATCTCCAAAACAGTTCCATATTGTCATTACAGGTGGTCTCTAGCTTCGAATTTGTGAACCATCGATCATATTTTGAGGTAAATCGAGTTACTCTTCTGTCCTATCAACAATGGTTGCCCTGAAAAGTGCCGTTTGTGTAAATTCAATCAGCGATTCTGCCGGTTCAGATGTAGCAGGTGAGCAGAAATGAGCAGCACGCTGAAGGTAACAAATAGTATCCTAATTTTCCCTGAATAGTTTGCTGTTTCTCTGGCGAGTTCGGCTGGTCTTCTGCTTTAGGTCGTACACAAAAGCCTTTATTAGAGCAGCAATTTGCTGCTTATATTTGCAGGAATCAGAAATGGCAGACGGACGGATTCCTCTCGAACGGTTGTCCACAAAAGACTCCATAAGAGCGGCAATTTGATGGCTGTAAATGCAGGAACTAGAATTGACAGAAGCACGGCTTCCTTCAGAACGGCGAGTCATAGTTGTCGTCTTCAAAATTTTGAAGGTAATAATGACGATGAAATGTGATTCACCTGAAAGATGCAAAGATTCTACAGGGAAAGTCTGTGCTAGATGCTAACGACACCACCAAATGGGAGAAGCTTCTGTCAGCTACTGTATGGACGAAAGCAACAATTAAGGGCATATCAGCTGAAGTTCCTCCTCCTATTATGGTTTTGTCGTAATCATTTTTCGAGAGCTAGGAAATCATGCCGCACCCATTTTGGGTATTTTATCACACACTTTATCTGCTGTGCGGCAGGGGTTGAAACAGTTGACGTTTTTTACTACACTCGCTTCGTTGTCGTGCGCGACAGTCTGTTTGTATTCGAACACTCATGCTCTACCGTCGTCTCTCTCACACAACACGAGCGGTAGAATAACATTCGAGCCAAAAGAAAATTATCAAAATAGCTATCATATGACATGTGCGATTTCGTTCTAATTCCTCAATTTGGTGTAAATCAAACCATTTCTGATAAAAATAGTATTACTAGGACATCATTGCTTGCTATTTTCAGAATTCACACAAGCACACCATCAGCAGCTCTTGTTATGAGAAAAACTCAAATACATACATTCGTGACGGAGCCTGTCATACGACATTTTAGTTTGGTAGTGTACTATTATAGCTTGTTTTGCAAGTGTCGGAGGCAAGGGCAGTCAATTATCACAGAAAATGTGTCTTGACCGCTCACAAGCCTGGCTGTGCCTTTCTACATTTAATTATGTGTTGCATAGAAATAACCGGTAGAATATCAGTGTCCACCCAGCTAAAGCTCCTCCCCTTTTTTTAGTTTTTCTTGTTAAATTCCTTCTCTCAACAAGTTGGTAGATCTTAGTCTTTAGCTTAACACTTTTTTCGGCGAATTTATGATCCTGTTTCACGTCATGGTTCTTCTCTATGCCTGTTGAGATAAATTAGTACTTTTATTTACCTTCTCTACTGCGCTAAATTAAACGAGTAGAAGTAAGAAGGAGTGTCGTTTACGTGAAAATTTGATAAATATTTAATCGAATAGCTGGCTCCAATAATTGAACTTTTAAGCATCCCTAGAAAATAATGGAATTCCATGTTTTTTTGGTGGTCCTTCGAACAGCAGAATTGCAACCAGCAAGTGTAACCCAAGAACCAACAGCGGTGCGATGCTTGTTTTCCTTGCTATGACGCCAACTGAATTAAGGGGCTTAGAAGCAGAAGGGTGAACGTCAATTCACTTCATCGATTTCCTCTTTTGATGACCATGGCTTACCTAAGGGGCTGTTCATTAACTACGTAGACAGTTTTTTGAGATTCATGACCCCACCCCTCACCCGCCCTGTGTAGACAATTGCCCATACATTTTTTTAACACTCCGAATACGATGCCTCCGAAAAACGTGTAACGGCAAGCCAACAAAGGCATAGCTTAGCCATTTCTCAATGAATTTAAAAAATTGAGGTATCTCTAGAATTCCTAAGGTCTATATTTTTTTTGATTGTAAAAACATTGAAAATAGAGCCGCCTTCTTTTTTAAAATGCGAAACGAGATGTTACACCTTTTTTTAAAGTGTGTTTATGGGTTTTGCAAATGGCTTAAGATTTCTAATCTATATTAATGGGCACAAATGTTCACCATTAGTTGGAATATTTTTATGGTTCCTATACATAGATCCTGGAGACACCGGAAAGATCCACTGGTGGATCCAGAACATCCGTAAAGATCCTCTGGTGGATCCGGAACATCCGTAAAAGTGGCCAATCTATGAAACTGATCCTAGAGCTCAACGTTTTTTTTAAACATTAGGAACTGTGATATAAGACAGAATTTGTGGTCGTGACATAAACATGGACCATGGCCATCAATGGGACCTCCTCCGAAAGATACGGAAAATCTCCCGTAGTTATTTGGGTTCATCATTCATTTTAATATCACAGTTCCACGTGTTTTCGAAAAAAAAAACCTGGATCTCTTGGATCAATTTTTTTGAGTGACCATTTAACGGATGCTATTGATCTTCCGCACGACGGTCCCAGCGCTATCTAAGTACATGTTTTTGTCACGACCCCAAATTCATTCTTATATCACAGTTCCTAATGTTTTTTTTTTCAAAAACACATTGATTGACCTCTTTTACGGATCTTCTGGACTTACCAGAGGATGGCCTCATGGCCATTTGAGTCCATGTTTATGTCATGACATCAAACTCTTTCTTATAGCACAGTTCCACATGCTTTCGAAAAAACCGTAGAACTCTAGGATCAGTTTTGAGCCAGCCATCAGAGTCCATGTTTATGTCACGACCCCAAATTCATTCAATCATCACAGTTCTTAGTGTTTTTCAAAAACTGCGGAGCTCTAGGATCAGTTTCATGAATTGACCACCCTTACGTATGATCCGGATTTTTCGAGAACCGTTCCGTTGTCTTCAGGATCCATAGATAGGAACCATGACTGTAATTTGGCTAATTGTGAACATTTGTGCCCATTAATCTTAATTAAAGATCTTGCGCCACTTTCAAAACCCTATAAACACACCTTTCAAAAAATTGTGTAATGACTCTTTTCGCTTTTTAAAAAAGTAGACCACTCTATTTTCAAAACTTTTACAATCAAAATAATTTACAGACCCTAGGAATTCTAAAGGTACCACATTTATTTAAATTCATTAAGAAATGGCTAAGTTATGCCATTGCAAACTTGCCGTTACATGTTTTTCGGAGGCTTCGTAGTCGGCGTAAAGTTTTTCACCTACCGTATTTGGAGTGACTACGAGTATCTACGTCCCCACGCCCCCTAAACTGTCTACGTAGTTTAGGAACTACCCATAACCTTTTTCGTACTATTTCTGCTATGCTCTTCTATCATCCAGAATGTGTTTGCCGTCGCAAAATATTACGTAATGGCATCCTCCGTATTCGCACATGCCCGAAGATCGGAGACAACTTGCCACTTCGACTTGTTTCGTCTACTAACGATTCTCTGGTGACTGTGTTGGGGAAGCAGCATATGCATGTAAGTAATTGGTGGATTTGTTAGTTATTTCGACGCTTTTGGACAATGCTTGATATTAACCACTTTTTCAATAGTTTCTTAGTTGAAGATGCTAATTTCAAATAACAATCTAAAGTGGTAATTTTTATACGATGGATGAGAAGATGACAATATAGAGTTGATAGTTCCGTTAGAGTTCGGCAATGTGAAAATTGTATATAGAGAGTAGAAAGCGAGCAAGGACAACTTTTTAGTAAGGTACAAATCGGTTTTTTCATCTCTCTTTACCAAACTCCCCCGTTGGAGAGGAATGGTGAGGAGTATCCCCACGCCCACCACCACTGACAAAAAGAGATGATCGCTGACTCACTCATGTACCGATGATGTGTTTAAAACAGTTCTATCGATTGTACCGCACTCAAGTTGTTATTTTAAGGAAGACATCCAGTCGTAGGTTTGGAAATTGCAGCTATTGTTAGCTCTACTACGGTATGTGCTGGTAAAAATCAACAAGTCGAACCATTGTTATCGATGCATAGACATATTTCTGATCGATTGGAGTTAATTTTTTTGAAATTGGTTCAAGGGCAGCTGAGTTATTAACGTTCAAAATCTTTCATAATTTCGTTACATGATCCATTTTCGGTTTTCACAAAGCGTACCCCATATATAAATCACAAAATTTGCCGAAAAAATTAACCACCCCGAATTTATTGGATATTTTTTTGTTCACAAAACTTTCCATCAATTCTCTTCGATAACAATTACAAAAAAAAAACCCACATGTTATGTTTCATTTATTTTTAACACTTCCATGGATTCTTAAAATCTCATCAATAAAGAATTAATAAAAACTTTTATGATTTTTTTTAATTAAAATTACTTAAAATATTTCTGCCAAAATATTCTGTGACTTTTGAAACTCTTACCTTTTCAGCTTTTCTTTGTCGTTTGTGCGTGCTATCATGTTCACCAACTGGATTTGTTATATAAACATGACCAGCTGAAAACTCGAGAACAAAGGGATCAAAAGTAGTCATCGAAAGAAGTTTAATGACTAACAAGCATGATAGGGGAAATGGCTCTAATGATTGGGCCAATCGCTAAAAATCTGCTATTTATCAATTTTATAAAGATGAACGCATCATTGGGACGGTACTAATGGATAGTTTTGGTTGCTATTGAAAATTTAACCCATTGCTGAATTTATGTATGGGTTCAAATAGGAGGCATTTAGGCCGACATTACATCCATTTCCCCTATATGTTCCAAGTTGGGATTGATGAGAGCGAAAACTAAAGCGTAATTTTAGAACGACGAGTTTAAAATCAGTCGAGCTTAAATGAAAAAAAAAAATGTCATAGTTCCCAGTGATAAATTTACATGCTGTTTTCATCAAATACCAAATGTTGTCTTCAATGATTTCTATTTAGAAATAACAAAATAATATCAAACTAAGAATTCAACTTTAAAAAAGGGATATCAACATATGTTATCAAACATGATTTCATAAATATAATTTGATATTTTGATTTCTCACTTTGCTCAGATAAAGAAGGGTAATATGAGGTAAGGTAGGAAGTCTAAAACCTTTAAAAAATTGTCCACGCAGTTTATGAACTAATATATGAATGATTAACTAAATTTACCATAACTTTAAAGCAATGATTTCTGACAAAGCTTTCGTTGTCATTTACCGGGCAGCTTTAAACAAAAAATTGACCACACTGTCTCCGTTCAGTGCACCCATGAGTCAAACGCACCAGATCCCGGTGATTCTGAAGTACCAACCCCCCGGAACGTCCGCAATCCACATACCCAGGTAGGTGCTACGGAAAACTATTGTTGTACTTTTGCACTATTTCAGAAACAGACGGCGGTGGCAGCACATCTACCTCACTACTGTGGCAGTTAGCAGAGCTACCGTTCTCCAGGATCTCTGGTCTGGACACCGGACGACCGGCTGTTGGATGGAAAAGTCTGAAAAAAGTGTAAAAGTTTGCCTTATGAAGGTCCTCTATAGGTAGATGCAACCCAACAGGGAAATTGTCGGCTTCAAGCACGTGGTGCCGGCCTCCGTCGCCGCTGGTGACACAAACGCACACTCACAGCATCAGCATCAGTTTGGGTGCATGGGTGAACAGCTAAACAACCAAAGTGCTCACAAAAAATATTACCCAGTTTTCAGCTGCATTTGTTGCGCGATAAATTTATTTCTATTGTTGTCATTTGTCATTTATGTACTTTCGCAGTAGCACCAGAACGGGGCATCAGCAGCAACACTGTGGAACCGAGCTCCAGCCCAGACTGCCACCGTTTAGCAGTTTCCAGGATACCAGCCAGTGGGATGGGGAAGGTTAGAAGTTTTGGTGGTGAGGGAGGGGTGGGGGGGAGGTCTCTCTACCCGCTGTTGCGCTGCTGGTTAATTAATTTATTGCAGTGTAAATGTGGCAATTTCTCCGTTTATTCATCACGCAATAAGCTGCTGCTGCTGTGCGTTGTGGCGTCGTTGGATTCATTTTTTTGTCGTGTGTTATTGGATCTCTAACACAATTCGCACATGTTGCGGGATTTTATGGCAGGTTTAGATGGGGATGTTATTGGGTAGGGTGAGGGTGATGCGTGTGTGCTTTATTATATGCAGGAGCTGGTGAGCACCGATTGGGGATGACGGAACACAATGTGCAACAAATTAGAATCTGCTTCGGAGGCATGCAGACGTGTGTGGTGTGGGTTTTATGTTTTAAGCTGTGAGGAGGTTTAGGTGACGGAAAAGCGATAATCGGTTTCTGGAATCACTTCTGCTGAATGTATGCTTTTTAAGACTTAACTTTAATATATTATAAATATCAAAGTTTGTGTCATGATTCTTTGTATCGATCCTAAGACAATAGAGAAGAATGAGGCAATGTCTTGGTAATTTCTAAGGCCAAGATGTAATGAAACACAAATATCAAATACAGCCAGATTGTTCAGACAAACAAGCCCAATACATCACTTGATCACGGATTCCACTTGTCTCTGTCCATGGACAAACCACAAAAAGAAGCCTATAAGAAGTGTGTTTACTTTTCGACCTCCTCTCACTGACCCATTGCCCGGAGGAGGAGGAGAGCTATCGTGTGGCCGTGCGATCGTGCCTAACGATCAATATTTCGAATCATAAATTCCCGGCTTGCCTGCCGATCGATCGGCGTTGGCCAGCTGGAAGCAGCAACAAAATACCACTCAACCGCTTTCTTCGTGCTTCCTTCGCGATTGAGATATTGAAGGTTTTCACCACACCAAACCACACCAACAACGCTGAAGCATAAAACTGCGGTCATTTCGTCAAGTGACCTTATGGGTCACGTGGGCTTCCCCGTTCGCTTGATTAAGAGATTGTTGACTTTTGACTGCCGCCGAATCCACCGTTTGCAGTTGACTGTGCATGGCGTAGAAAGGCAGGTGTGGAGCGAAGATATGTTAATTAGGAAAAATGATTTGATAAATCTCCGGTGCGAATCAAAGGTCACACCCACATGGAACAGTGGGAAGTGAATGAATCGATCTGCTGATTGGAACCGAATTGGCGGAATCATGTGATAATAGGTTTTTGACTTCCATTCCTTTTGACTGCGATCAATCACTGCTGACAGAGCTATTAGACTGGTGTTTAAGAACTTGCCAATTGTAGCAGATGTTCAGCTTACTTGGCAGTGTTTGCTGTGGGTTTTACCTTTTTTCTGTTTCGGAAATTGAAAGGCACTTGTGTTAATATCTCCGAATTTTTAACAAATAAATGTTTCAGGTAAAGATGATGAGCTGACTTTTAGAGGACACATTAGTTCAGAGCTATCATCATGGTTGGCAAGCATTTAATTTTGGGCCTCTATTCATCTCAACTTATTCTGGGATGCAAGATCTACAACATCGAACTCTGGCCCGATGATCTTCTCGTTGATGGTTATGAACTTCGGTTTTGAGATTGGACACAAGGAAAGGTTCGAACCATCCATGGTCAAATATCAGTATTATCGCTTGTTTTTCTCACTAAGAAGACCTATTTTGATTGCTGAGAAGATGCATATTTGAAGAGATCCCAGAATTTTATAAATGATTCCGAACATCACAATTGAATGAGGACTCATGTAGGACCTACAAAGTATCTCAAAATTGATCGTACACCCCAGAATAATTCTTTTTAAACATGGTGAATAGACGTATTTTTTTTTTTTAATAGTGGCTGCTGATTGAACATATGTTTATTGATTTATTGCTATTATTTTGGTCTTTATTGGAGAAGCCTGTATGAAGTAAAATTTATTCTTGTAAATTCTCGCTAACGCTCGATTTTCAACTTTTTACCTAGTGGAAGAATTTTAGTAAAATTAGTGGCAGATTAATAATTTTTATTTTGACTAAAAATGAGCAAACTTTCAGGGAGTTACGTTCATTTTATTTCAAGAAAAAAAAACGTTTCCCTTAAATTGCTCTAACTTTTTGTAAACTCAACCAAACATGTCTAATACTGAGCCAATATTTGATAAATGTATGCTGAGACGGCTGCCAAAAATTCAGAAACGTATCTTTTTTACTTTTGCTTTTAGAGACGTTCTTTTAAAATTTAAGTACTGTTGTACGATCAATTTTGAGATACACTGTATTTTGAATGATGAAAGGGCGCGTCATTGGAAAGGTGCTAGAATGCTTCGAATATTGCGAATCATCACAAATGAATGAGGATTCATGTAAGACCTATTTTGATTGATATCACAAAAGATAATCGTATTGGTCACAGTGATTATGAGTCGAACAGAGGGAGACGAAAAAAAACTCTGTCCTACTGACGATGAATTCCAAGAAGTGGCGGAAGCAATTGTAGTCCAGTGGCGATCGTTTTTCCTTACTGAGCAGCACATCGTAGGTTTTATCACAGGCCCTTTTACTTTACTGAGTTTATAGGTTCACATTATTCGCTTTAAGGGGGTATTCCCAATCTTTTGCCTTTTTTCGGCCTGTTTTTCAATTAATTTTTTTTCAAGGAAAATGAATAGTAATGCACCTAACTCCTTGGGATTCTTGTTTATTGAACATTAAAGTTTACAAATAATTTTTTTTCGACATAAAAAAAGACATTATTGACGTCACAAAATGGCGACAAACAGACCCCTGTTCGCCGCAAACGCCTGGACGGGCGAAGACTTTTCTCTGGAACGGCTTCATCTGAAACAGATTTCGTGATGAAATAATAATCTGCATAAGATTCTCTGGAGCTTCTCCCGTTGGCAGCAAAAAATCTTGCAAATTAAAAAAATGGCGGCCATATGAAAAAACAGGCGATTTTTAGCCCGCTTTTTTGCAACTTTAAGGTGCTTCAAACAATGTTAAACGTTAATATTTTTGGCTGAAAGTGGGAGAAGCTCCAAAAAATTTAATAAGGAACAAAATGCGCAAAGATTCAAGTCAATATCTCTTATAGTTTCTGAGAAAAATCTTCGCCCGGTAAAAAAATATGGTTTCGAGAAAAACGCGTTTAAAGTTTTGACTTTAGTTAAAACCATTTGGGGGTTCTTACCATTAGTCAGCTATGCCTGGACACCGAATTCGCTGATCGGAAAACGGCTTGGGGGATGAAAGTATATAGTCTAAAGTACAAAAAAACGTGAAAAAAAAAATTTGATTTTTTGAAAAAAAAGATCGGGAATACCCCCTTAAAAGAGCATACATATTATTCGTGTGAGTTTCGAAAAGCAATTAATTATCTTGAAGCCACGATTGCATCACATAATAGAATGAATCCTGATCCAACGATCTCTACCTACTAACAAAATATCCTCTCCTGTGACCTCTGTAAAAATGGTCAACAAGAGTCTTCCTAATACTCCGCAAGCTCTAACAACTTTAAGGTGGTTCCTTGAGGTTCAGGGAAATTGCAGGAGCTTTAAAAAGTTAATGGAATTTCATAAATATCCAAGGGGCTTCAGGAATGACAAGAAAGCTTCAGAGAAGTTTAGAAAACTTTAGGAAAATTGTGGAAACTTTAGAGAAGTCCCAATAGCCTCAGGTAATTAGGTTTAGAAATTATCCGAGTATTTCAGAGATCTTAAGGCTGTCACAGTAAATAGATGCATAAACAAATGAATAAACAAATAAATAAATAATGAAATAAATAAATAAGTATATGAATAAAACAGAAATGATTTTTTTTTAAAATAGGAGATAAAATTGTTATAAAATATATAAATCAATAAATAAATAACTAAATAAATCAACAAATAAATAAATTTATTAATAAATAAATTTATTTATAAATAAATATATGAAGTAATAAATTAGTATTACGAAAATAAATATATATAAATATCAATAAATAAATAAATAAATAAAAAAATTAAAAAATAAAGAAATAAATAAATAAATCAATAAATAAATAAATAAATAAATAAATAAATAAATAAATAAATAAATAAATATATAAATTAAAAAAATAAATAAATAAATAAATAATTAAATAAATAAATTAATAAATAAATAAATAAATCAATAAATAAATTAATACATAACTAAATAAATAAATAAAAAAATAAATAAATTAATAAATAAATAAATAAATAAATATATAAATAATTAAATAAATATAAAAATAAACAAATCAATAAATTTTAAAATAAATTAATCTATATGAATAAAATAATAATTAAATGAATAAATAAATGAATAAAAAGGCAATTTTTTTATATAATTAAATAAATAAATTTATTAAATAATTAATATATAAATAAAAACACGAATAAATATTCAATAAAAACCTAAATAAATGAATTATTTGTGAATAAATTCATAAATAAATAACCATGTCAATAAATAAATAACAAGAAACAAAATTAATTAATGAATAACTAATTATAAATATTAACAAATATACAAATAAAAAAATTAATTAAAAAAAACACCAAAAAAAAAACGTATATAACAATCAAAACCAAAACAAATAAATAAAAAATTAAAAAATTAACATATAAACAAATTCTCAAATAAAAAAATATATAAATAAACGAATAAATATAGAGTTAAAAAACCGATCAAAAGATCAATTACACAAAAAAAAATAAAAAAATAAATCAATAAATAATTTAATAAATAAAAAGATGATTGATTCTTAAAAAAAAAAATAAAAAAAAATTAAATTATAAGAACAGTAAAAAAATATTAAAAAAATATACATAAATTAATTAAAATAACTTAATAAATAAATAAATAAAAACATCAATATATAAATTAATAAATAATTAAATTTATAAATATATAAATTTGAATAGAAATAAATTTATAAATAAACAAATAAATAATAACTTAAATTAATTCAAAAGGAAAATAAATTAATAAATAATACATTAATTATTTAATGCATAAATCAATAAAAACATGATTAAATAAATAAACACATAACTTAATTAATGAATAAATAAATAAAAAAATAATTAATTAATAACCAAGTAAATAAATAAATAAATAAAAACAAAATTTAATAAATAAAATAGTAAAAATAAACAAAAAAAAATAAATAAAAATAAATAAATAAATAAATATAAAAAAATAAATAAAACATAAATAAATAAATGAATAAATAAACACATCATTAAAAAATAAAGATATATTTAAATAAATAAAAAAAATAACAAAAAGGTTGAATAACCAAACCAACAAATAACTAAATAAATAAATAAAAAAAAATAACAAATAAATATAGAGATGCATAGACCATTAAACAAAAAATGATAATAAATAAATGGATAAATAATTAAATAAATAAATAAACGTTTGAATATTTTTATTTGAATACGAATCATTTCAAAAAATCATCTTTGCAGGAAATTTTTTTTTGTTCTTTATTAGAGAGATTTTTATCCATAGGCTATTTCATCTCTTATTTGCAGCAAATGCAACGTAGGTGGCCTGGCCGTTTTGATGTTTGTTTCATACCTCAGATAGACTGCCAACATCAATATTGACAAGAAAAATGATTAGGCGTCATCTAACTTAATCATTTTTCAGGATGCTTTCTTGTGCTGGCTGCGTTTGAAGTAGATTAGATTATATTAGATTAGATAAGATTAGATTAGATTAAATAAGATTAGATTAGATAATATTATATTAGATTAGATACGATTAGATTAGATTAGATTAGATTAGATTAGATTAGATTAGATTAGATTAAATTAGAT
Organism: Ochlerotatus camptorhynchus; assembly: GCF_037179485.1. Lineage (NCBI taxonomy): Eukaryota > Metazoa > Arthropoda > Insecta > Diptera > Culicidae > Ochlerotatus > Ochlerotatus camptorhynchus. Next base: position 1,643,691 of record NW_027040929.1, read on the forward strand.
TAGATTAGATTAGATTAGATTAGATTAGATTAGATTAGATTAGATTAGATTAGATTAGATTAGATTAGATTAGATTTGATTAGATTAGTTAATAATATATTAGATTGGATTAAATTAGATTAGATTAGATTAGTTAATAATATATTAGATTAGATTAGATTAGATTAGATTAGATTAGATTAGATCAGAATAAAAACATAAATACACAAATACATATATAAATAAATTAATAAAAAAATAATTAAATTAACAAATTAATAAATCAATAAATAAATAAATAAATAAATAAATAAATTATTAATAAATTAATCAATACATAAATTTTGTCAATAAATCATTAAATCATAATATGAATAAATAAAGATATAAATAAAAACAAAACAAATAAATTAAAAAAAATACAAAAATAATAAATATACAAATCAGTATACAAATAAATAAAGAAATAAATAAATTGAAATAAATAAACTTAAAATAATTAAATGAATAAATCAATCACTGAATAAATAAATATATTAATTATAAATAATTAAATTCCATGAAGAAAATCACGGAAGAGTAAATCAAATTAATTGTCAATTAAAATAGGTTCTCGTCTGTCAATGAACCCTTTCGCCCAACTTGACCCCAAAGTACAGACAAGGGATTAACTGTAGATATAAGGAATAATGATTCAACCTTTATTGTTAAACCCAGAACTATCATATGACCTGTGTGATTTCGTTCTAATTCCTCAATGTGGTGAAAATTAAACCATTTCTGATCAGAAATGTTATAACTAGGACTATTTACTAATTTCATAATTCACACAAGCACATCAGCAGCTCTTATGAGAAAAACTAAATTACATACATTCGTGGCGGTCTTCGGCGACAGTGTCGTATGACACAGCCTATCATATGACATTTTAGTTTGGTACTATACTACGATAGCTTATTTTGCAAGTGTCGGACGCAAGGGCAGTCGATTATCACAGAAAATGTGTCTACTACTGTGACCGCTTACAAGACTGGTTAAGTCACTTCTAATGGAGACATGTGAACCAAGGGAGCAGTTCCAGGAAAAATAGCGAAAAACATTAAAGTTTGAATCGATTGATTGATTGATTGATTTATCTTTATTTAGGAGGCTTTTAGCCTGAGGCTGGTTCACCTCCAACCGTTTGAATCGACCTTCTCCGATTTGTATGATACTTTGCGTAATTGTCTGATTTACCGTTTGAACAAAATTCGCCCATTTAGGATCGCAATTTTTTTTCAAAATGGTGTCTTCCAAATATAAAAAAAAATTGTGGAACGGAAACGCATTTCTGATCGAACTGAAGTTTGGAACAAAGTTGTAAAGAAAAATTATGTATTTCTGGTGAAAATAGAAGAAAGTATGGGTTCAGCACTATATAATACCCCCCTGACGATAAAAGGTAAAGCTATTGTCGATAACAACAATTCCCCTATATGAAAAAAAAAAAAAACAAAATATCTCAAAATGCCTTGCCTTATTTTTTATTTTTTTTTCATAAAAAAATTAAAAAAAATTAAAACTTTTGTAAAGTTCAAAACTATGGACAATTTTTTTTATATTTCCTTGATTCGTTTTTCCGTCGATCTTGTTTTCCGTACTGAGTACCAATGCTACCGACGCCAGGAAGGCACCTTCCACACCTGGACCATACCTATTGACCCATCAACTCATGAACCGGGGACCAACGGCTTTACTTCCCATCCGAAGGAAGCCGTGAACAGAGATGTTGTGCCTCAGAACATCCCGGTGGCGCCGATTGGAACCATGGACACTTAAAAACTGACAATTATTAGGTTATTACAATACTTGTAATATGCAGAATAATGATTTTCATTCCAGAGACACTTTGTAGGTCATTCGATACTTATTCGTGTAATATATTTGAAGGTGTGACGAAAAGGGTTGAAACTTCTTAACGAAAACACAATACTAAATGAGAGAAAAATTGTTCTTTGGTGGTAGGCCCACAGAAATCTTATTAAAAAGAAAACATTTAAGTTCCTCATTAATAGCTTCTCCATTATTGCGCATTTTGCACCACCCCTGTTTTTAACCATGTCGAGAAAAAATAACCAGCATATAACCGAGCGAATACATCAATAGTTAGATCAGCATGTATTTTTTTGAATTTGATTTGAAAACATCCTCTTGTAATTCAAATTGCACCACATTCATATTCGCTTCCATTATTAATTGACCCTTGACATCTTAATTCAGCGTTCAGCCATCAACAGTTAACCATAAACCATAATTTCTCAGATGCCCCGCAGAATGAAAAATGCTCTCAATGAATCCTGCATCCTCGCTCGAACAATTGACCTACCTGAAAGGTGCACCCGCCGTCCACATCCATCGAAAGGGTATCGGAAAGTAATGCGTTTTAATTGAAAATGAATGGAGTGAAATTCAATTTATGAGCACCCAACGTACACACAAACACACTGCACACCGTAAAGGTCATCGCGATCGATGGGGCTGCAGCGGAGCGAAAAGAAGGACGCTCTGTTATATAGTAGGTACCGTTGGAGGTTTTGATCTTTTTTTTTTTTCGTTCTCTCCCCGTTCAATTGTAACAATGGAGGTGGGTGGTTCCGTGCCGAACAACAGGATTCAGTGGAAAAAAAAAGTTCAAACTCAAACAGTACCAAAGAATGATGGTGTGGTTGTCGGAGCGCCAGGGTTCTCTGGCATTTTTTCGTTTGATTCATCGTGAGATGCATCTCGACATGGGTGGGCCTCTCGTCTCCATCGTCGTTTCCTGCATCTTTCGAAAAGCTATTACACAATGGAATTTCGCCTCCCGTTCCCGACAACGAAACCGTGAGGAGCTTATCCACCAGCGGAAAATCACAAGGAAAGTTAAAACTCACTCAACGGGAAGAAGTGGATTGTACGCATTTTGAGAAAAAAGTCTTCTCCTGGCAAGAATTGTTGAATCACTTTTAATTAATTTAATTGAATCACCGAGCGGGAACGAGAAGCCGCAAAGTGTACTCTTTGGTAATCTACCCAAGTCGAAGAACCTACTACTTTTCTGATGAGCTAAAATCCCATCAGGTCCTTCTGGGTGGAGCAATTGCAGTGCGATGGAGAGAAAAAAAAATGAAATCATACAATTGAGTACACGCAACGAGCCACACTTGAGAAATGAGTAACCCCTTCGAGCCTGGATGATGATTTATCTTAAGTCGAATCAACCGAGATTTTCATTTGCCAGGGATTGAATTGGTCCATCGGTGGAAACCTTGCCAGGAATGATTTATTCTCTGTTTAAGGTTTGTTTTACAATTTAATTGCACTGATTGCTTACCGGTATGGTGGAGGGGTCCATCGTACGGCATTCATCAGTCAAGGTGTGAGGCCTCTCTCGTACTTCATATCATCGTCTGTTGGTGCGCCACCTGAGCAGAGATGGATGACTCGAACAGTAGCCCACCCAATCTACGCAACTGGCGAGCACAGACGGAGAAGACCGATTGTAAGGGAAAGATTCACTTTTCTCTCGTTCTCCTGCAGCTTCTGACTTCTGGTCGTGAGTAATGATACGTTTGCTTGCTGCCAGCTTAAGCCCTCTTGCAGTGTAATTTTCATTACTGTGAAATTTTTCGTTCTTGGCTACCGTGCTTTTTTTTTCTTTATTCTTTTGTGTTACTTCAACTCACGAGTCAGGAAAAATCTTTCGTACTCGTATTTCGACCACAATGATGCTGATGGCCGTCGCACAAAAGCGAAGAAGCACGACAACGTAATAATATAACTCAATTAAGTAATAAGCTAAATGGGTTTGATTATGGCGTGTTTAAGTCAATCCAATCCCCAGGGAGGGAAGCATGGGGCTCAGAACCGAGAAGAATGGTTTTCGTTCTTGGCTTGCGAGGTTATATTGAGCGAAGTTACTAATCGGACTGGATTAACTCATTCGCAGTAAATACTTGTTTAAATTGTCTTTCGAATTGTTGACTTGCAGTCGTGAAATTTTCTGATGAGTGATTTGTTTTCAGTTTACCTTCGCTTTTACAAATTGTGTTGTATCATTTTTTTTTTACATTTGTTGGAAAAGTGATCTCCATCTAAATGTTACCTGAAACAATGTGCTACAAAAACAGATAGCTTTGAATCTCTACGATACCATCCTAAACAGGTAGAATGTATGTAAAATTTCATGAAACTTTGAAATTATTTTTTTTGAATATTTCTCCACAAATGGTGATGAAGAAAATCGTTTGAAATCAATGCACCGTGGGTCCAGGAATGAAACCTAGCGGAACAAAAGTAATTACTCCAAAACGTGTCATTTTCTTGACATAGCGCAGTGGTCCAGAAAACAGATTCAGGTGGAAGGATATGTTTTGAGCCTGCAATTGTAACTTTAGACTTAAAGTCTCTTCTACAAAGTTGTTCCTTATATGGGGAGGTAGCTCATCGATTCTCATCTATCAGGCGATAACCAGGGTAGTTGATCGATAGCTCGATGACGTCATTTCGTTGGTGTCTGCAATGGGAAATTCTCATAGCAGGCGTTGACGATGGGACGTTGTCGAGTTGTTGAATAGCAACTATCGTGGTAACTCACCGATTACCTGTCGATCTGCCAAATTTGGAAAGACGTCTGCATTGAATTGTCTCATATAATAATATTCCGCTCATTATATCACAAGAAATTGCGAGTAGCTGAGTGGAATGGAGATAAGTTAAGCATTGGGTACAGGACCAAGTCTCCCCTGGGTGGTGCCAAAAGATGAGCGCAATAGAATCATCAAGTTGCCATAAGGCACGGAATGAGACTATTGCATGGCTGGGTAGTCAAAGTCTTCCATACGTTAGTCATTTCAGGTGGATTAGAACAGTTTTAGGTTTAGGGTGGGCGTTGGCCAGATTTTGATTTTTGAGATATAATCCTAAATAGGACCTAGATTATTTAATACACTAGTAACCTCAACTTCTGTCACAATGTTTCAGTTGGAGTGTAGAGCGCACTGCCCACTGTACGATTCTGAAGCCTGACCAAGTGAGTGGGTTACGGGTTTATTTGATTGTACGTCATTTCCAAGCTATATATAGATACATTCATACCATTGGCATTTGGTATTTGAGATAAGACAGAGACAGGATGCGTAACCCATGTTATGGCTTCCATTTATTAAATAGTTCAGATAGGCTGGAAATGATAGGTTCATGGTGAGAAAACGTACCATATGGTGCCCGTTCACTGATCAAAATTAGATTCAAATCGTCAGGCCCTGCCCTGTAATAAGGGGATTGACGATGATTTGTCAAGTTTCATTTTGCATTTGCTTATAATTGTAAGTTTAGGTTTGCTTTTGTAATTGTAAGATAGATAGTTTGGCTCAATTGAAACATTGAGTTGTATAAACTTGACGAATCATACCTCTAAAATAGTAGTAGTTACAGTGCCGCATTATCTAACAACCACTGCCTGCAACTAATGTTGGAGGGGTCAGCAGGGCTGATTACGGATCAAAACTAACATAACTCTAACACTGAAATGATCCCGAAACTAACGCTCATTCATCGCACTTTGAGTCATAAAGTAGTTTTATTTATTTTCCTACTTATCTATCTACACACTTAGTTTTTTCTACCGAACTTGGCTGTGCGGGTCTCGGCGGGAGTGACATTTGATTGAGGTCTCGGATAATGCCTTTTCTAATAATCTGCCTACGTTTCTTTTCTTTGTTATCTACTTTATCCCCTTTTTATTTTTCTGCTCTTCTTTCCTCTTCTCTTCTTTTGTTTTGTTTGTTTACATATAACTAATACCAATATCTCTTTGTTTTCTCTCTAATTTTTCTACTATGTCCCACCATCACGATGAGAGATGAGCTACCGTACAAGGTACACGCTCATATACACTCCCAAAATAGTATGCCGCAAGGAAGTACAGCACAGAGGCAACTAAAGATCCAGAAACAAAAACCGATCACGCTGAACGGCAGATTGGTTTACAGTGGTCGACCAGGGTGTGTGCTGATAAATTACAAATTTACAATTACATCATTATTTCATACATCAGCTTGAATTACGTTGATCGATATTACATTTTTTTTTTGCTGTGCACTACACCACCGGAGCCAGCAAAGTTCAACAATCCATCGTTGCTTATGCCTTTGTTGTCGTTTGGAACCAGTTTTGCGAGGTAGGCGACGAGTTTGCGTATTTCTCGCGTAACTTTTGAAAGGGCCTAGCTTGAACAATACGTAAAGAGCCAATTGAAACATTGTACGTCGCGTGAAAGTGGAACTTAATGAAGGCCTAAGTACTTTTTCGTAGTTTTTAGTTTTCGGATTTGAAAGATCCTCGGTTACAGTGGCCTGCTTACTGAGCAGAAAAACGCGGTCCCAGGTTCCTACATATCAAAGAGATTTATGGTAAAATCGCTTGTGTATCGTGTATTTTGCGAAACTCGTTGTTGTCGTTGGTTCCGGGTTTGAATGGATACAAAAATTTGAGCAACGGTATTATGTGATATGAGGGGCTCGGTGGCCTTAGAGCAACCGTTTTTGCTTACTAGGCAGAACATCATGAGTCTAATCTCAGGCCCATCCACATTCAAGATTCGTCAATCGTTTTATTTGTTAATATGACTACATGGTAATAACAGCAACTCGGTGATTAAAAAGGTGCTCGTCTGCCTAGTGGCAAACGTTTTTGCTTACTGAGCAGAAGACCGTGGGTTTAGTCCCAAGCTCCTTCGCGTTATATTATCGTTAGGACATCAATTCAGCTTATCGTTTACCAAAACGAACCCTGCTGCAAACCCAACCCTCTTATCCAACATCCCAGTGATTCCTCGTGGAAGTGCAGAGGTGTTCTCGGCTTCCATCAAAGCGCGTGTCATGTCAACACAATCCTTACCATTCCTTTCTTGACCTGTGTTCGGGCGCGGCCGGCGCTGGTATTGCCTAATTTAAGATCACCAGTTTTTACACATTGAGGATGATTGCTAGTCCCAAGCATCGTCTATTGGTTCTCTGTGTAATTACAGCTGATCTGGCAATAACAGAGTAGCAACCGTGGGTGGTCAATCAGCTCAAGCTCAAGCTCTACAAAGTTGTTCCTTATAGATAAGTCCTCATTTTATGATAATAGGGTGGTTCTTATTATCATTGAAATAAAAAAATCTAACTTTTTTCTTTGAAGAAATTAAGGTTTACATTCTTCGGCAAAGTTATAGCTGAGTTAATTTCAAGCTTTTTGTGAAAAGAACTTTTTTGTATATCTTAAATTGACAGATTTAGAGCTATTTCTTGAATTGAGTTAGGGTGTCTCTAATAAAACAGTTGTTTTGCTATAGTTTTCTTGTTTCAAATTGTGGTATGAAAAGCGGCATCTTCTAATAAAAAAAATGTATTAAATTTGTACTCAACTGCTTTTCAAAATGTATATTTTTAAATTATTCATTCTGGACGTTTGGTGGCTTCTACAAAGTTGTTTATTTATTAGTTTTCAAGATATCGATTTTTTAGATTTAAAGTGCATGATTTTGCTCATCAAAAGTAATAGTTTTTTTTTTATATTTTTAATTACGTATTCCAACAAATCTTGAATTTTTGCGCAATATACTATCCTGTTTTGACGCATCGTTTCAAGATATTGAACAAAAACCATAAAATTAGAAGTAACTTTCATAAATGATATTTATCGCGTAATCAGGTAATCGCACCCTAGAATTTTCAGGGCTAATAACTTTTGCATTAACAATGACCTTCTGGTTCAGGTACTTATTCACTCTTTTGCCAGTTACTCCAACCTTCCGGCCCAAAGCGTGGAACTCATGGCCACCTTGCCCTCGGTCTTTCTCTTCAGCTTGTGCTGCACTTTACGGTAGCGCAGCTCCGTCGGGCAGCGGGAACCAGGCTTCCGTTCGACGCTCTCGCCTTTCTCTATAAGGGAAAGGATGTTGTAAATGCCAGATTGGCTATATCCGGTGGACACGAAGTGCCTCACGATGTCCAACTTCTTCGCTACGGGGAGGAGCTGGCAGTACGAACAAACCACCGAGCGTAGTTGCTTGACTGTTTTTGCCATGGCTGCTGCAAATCAACTGATAACGCTGTCAATTTTTGTCTGTATACACAACAGGGTTGCTTTGATTGGCGATGTATAGGTGGATGCAGGTAGCAGGGTAATCGCATGTAAAATCGCTTAAAGCATTCCATGTTTAATGCATACGCTAGCAGAAATTCCAGATACCTTTAATGATTTTTTAATCTTTATGTTAGTTTCATTATCATCATAAAAAAGCGAGAAGCTTCAAAAAGAATTTAATCGAAATTCAAAGAACTTAAGGGGTCATGCCTACATGCAAGATAAAAAAATCGTTTTTTTTTTAGTCCCTACGAATTTATAAATCGGTTTATTTTTGTATTTTTTGATTTGGTTGAAAATTTGCGGAAGTCAATGCCATTTTTGCATATTCATATCGCCATTTTGAATCCAGTTTTATTTTTGAAAAGGGCATACCGGATAATTTAGATCATATCGATGTGCCACGAGGGGAATTTTTTATTGTAAAATTTTCTGATCTTTCCGAAAAAAAAAATATTGTCGGAACTGGAGAACTGTGAAATACATTTTAAAATGGTCAAAAATTACGAACCTCTTAAACATATCTACTTTCAAACCGCTACATCTCGAAAACGGTGTGACTTAGCAAAACTTTACTCCGATGTTTTTTTTTTTTATTGTAAATTTGGTGAACTTTCATTATATAAAGTCAAAAAAGTAATTGGACCAAGTTTTGGATATTTTTCCTAAAACTTGAGTTTAAAAAAAAATCATAACTTATTTGTCCATCATTTCTGCATCTTTAACTAAAGTGTAATAAATGGCATTTATTATCCCCTAAAACATATCAACAATTAAAAAAAAAACTTTTTTGAGAAAAATTGTTTTTAAGATTTTATTTGAATTTAAAACAAAGTTGGGTAATTTTTTTAGAGTGCAGATTTTTTCAAATAGTCTCATCTATTATCTGCAATCTTTCCCAAGACACCAAACCGATCGGGCAAACAGTTTTCGAGTAAAAGTTTTCTGATGATAAGCTTGATGTTTTTATATAGGCTCTTTTCAAAAATAAGGCTGGATTCAAATTGGTGATATGAAGATGCAAAATGGCAAAGTCGGTCATAAGGAATGTTTCTGCAAATTCTCAACCAAAAAAAAAAAAAATAAACCGATATGCGAATTCGTAGGGAATTGCCCAACTAACAATTTTCACAATGTAAAAACTTTACTCATTTCATTTATACAGCCTCAAGCTGTATTCAAATGTTATACGATATGAGGAAACCTTTACTCAACCTCTATACAGGCAAATCTGGCGAACTTAGTCAGCTACTTATAGCTGTTGTGACGGTTCGGACAAGCTCTTATTGCATATCTATTTATGCTTCTATACAGCTGTTATCCTGCTGTTCAGTTGTGTGTGAACTTGAAAAGCACTTACTCAACCTTTTCCCGATTATCCAATTAAATTAATCGAAATTAGTAACAACCACACCACCAAATGATTTACACTGTACCGGAACCTGGAATCGAACTCGAGACGACCGCATTGGCGAACCTTGATACTACCATCTTCGCTACGCCAACACATTGAACTAACGTAAACAAAAATACATGCCCTTCTACAACAAGATCGCTGAGTAGAGGCTTTATGATAGTGCACATGAAACATTTTTCTCAACTAGTTAATTCAGCTCTGAAAAGAAACAGAGTAAAAGCTGTACCCAACTAACAATTTTCACAATGTAAACGCTTTACTCATTTCATTTTTACAGCCTCAAGCTGTATTCAAACGTTATACGATATGAGGAAACCTTTACTCAACCTCTATACAAGCAAATCTGGCGAACTTAGTCAGCTAATTATGGTTGTTGGAACAGTTGGGACAAGCTCTTATTGCGTATCCATTAACGCTTCTATACAGCTGTTATACTGCTGTTTAGCTGTGTGTTAACTTGAAAGGCGCTTATTCAACCTTTTCCCGGTTATCCAATAATGACTTCACAGCTTTCTCTTGAAGCCGGGTTAAATACTGTTAACGATTTTTTTAGGGATGAATTTATTAATTTTATTTTGCTGTCACAAATCAAATTAATCGAAATTAGTTACAAGTCATCACTAAATTATTTTACCCAGCACCGGAACCCGGCATCGAACTCGAGACGACCGCATTGGCAAACCTTGACACTACCAACTGTTCTACGCCAACACTTTGAACTGATGTAATCAAATCAACATGCCCTTCTACAACAAAATCGCTGAGTAGAGACTTTATAATAGTGCACATAAATCACTTTTCTCGACTAGTTACTTCAGCTTTGTAAAGGAGCAGAGTAAAAGCTGTAAAACTGCACACGTCTAAAAATAAACCTAGTTGACTGTGAAAATGCTTCCGAAGTAGCTCTAACACAGTTTATTAGCTGAGTACAGGATTTTTAGTTGTTGCAAAAGCACTTTTGATGTTTATGCTATTCAGCAAGAGTGGTTGGTTGTGTAGAAGCCATCAACTGAGTACTATATTCATTTTATAAGCTTTGTTTTGGAGTAACAATTTGAAAGTTGATTAGTATGTGTATAAAAGAGACATTAGCGTTTTTTGGCTGTTGTTATTCAGTGCGACTGACAAATTGAATAATGGTTGTGAAAAAGTCGAGTAAACGCTCTCCAAAACTATTTTGCTAGCTTCTGCTTGTAGCACAACGCTGGAAAAGTTGGCTTATAAAGCTGAAAATGTTAGTTGGGTAAAACTGCACAAGTCTAAAAAATCAAATATAGCGCTAACACAGTTGATTAGTTGAGTACAGGTTGTTTAGCTGTTGAAAAAGCACTTTTGATGTTTTTGTTATCCAGCAAGAGTGGTTGGTTGTGTAGAAGCCATCAAATAAGTAATATACTGGCTTTATTAGCATTGTTTTGCAGCTAAAAGTAGCAAGTTGATTAAAATTTGTATCGAAGTGAAATTAGCGTTTATTGGCTGACGTTATTCAGTACGACTAAAATATTGAATAATGGTTGTGAAAAAGTTGATCAAAAGCTCTCCAAAACTATTTTGATAGCTTCTGCTTGTAGCTGTATTTGCAGCTTTGTTTCAGCTACTTTACAGCACAACGCTGGAAAAAATGGCTTACGAAGCTGAAGATGTTAGTTGGCTCTATTGAAAAATCTTATTTTCAAAGGTGGTGTCCATGATTCATTGCATCCAATTTGTTTGCATATTATTGAAAGAGATTTTTTAAAGACGATTAAAGACAATTGTTTACCAGTTGTTTAAGTTTTTGAATTTTTGAAGGCCGCCATTTTGTTAAAAAGATTGTTTTTTTTTTTGATCCATCGATCGCCGTGGACACCGCGGAACGTCTTTTTAAAAGGCCTCCTCCTGGGAGTGGCGTCCTTGGAAACAAACACCACCATAGAAAGTAAAATATAATGATTTCCGAAGACGAACTTATGAACAATAAATTTGTGAAAATCGGTTTGAAATGTGTCGCTCGTCCAAAACGATCAGAATAACATGGACGTTTTATGATCATTGAGGTATGTTTCAATATCTTCTGGCAGCTCCATAGATTTCAGAAAAAAAAAACTCCACTGAACGTCCAAGAGCTTCAGAACATTTTCTTTAAATTTAGGAACGTCCGTTGAATACACAAATTCAGTTGAGTTTAGAGATCTTTAGGGAAGTTACGTTACTTCGGACAGTTCTGACAGTTCATGGTAGTTTCATGATTAACAGGAAAACCATGGGAACTTCTGGGAAATTCCGAAGACTTCAGGGAAATTCCAAGAACTTCAGGTGAAATTTGAGTACTTTAGGGTAGTTCAATTAAATTCAGGAAAATAACAAGAACCTTCAAGAAGTTAAAAAAAACAATGACAGACCAGAGAACATTAAGAAGTTTAGATGACAAAAATATTGTCGGCAACTTCACTGAAATAAAACAACCATCACGGTACTGCAGAAGTCATCGCGAAGTTAAGAGGTCGTTATGGCAGTATTATTAAATGCAGTGAGAACTCCAGGAAAGGTAAAAGAACTTCAGGGCGGTCAACAAAACATATAGGAACTTGGAAAAAGTTCTTAGGAATGAAAGGAAATACTGAGGGTTTTGAAGAAGTTTCATGTACAGACTGCGGGATAGTAAAGAAACTTTTGAAACATTTCGGAAACGTCAGGCAAGCTTTGACAACTTTGAGGTTGTTCCATCAACTTCAGGGAAACTGCACGAACTTTTAGGAAGCTATTGGCCGTTCAGAGATATCCACAGAGCTTCCTGAAAGACAAAATAACTTCAGAGAAGTTCAGAAAGCTTGAGGAAAATTGTGAAAACCTTAGAGAAGTTCCAAGAACCTCAGGTTAATAGGCCTAGAGATTATAAATGTAGCTCAGAATTCTTTAGGCTGTCACAATAACTTCAGTGTATTCAGACTTTCGGGCAAGTATTAAAACCTTGATCGTTAGTTTCGATTAATTTAGGACAGAACCATGAACGTTGGCAAGAAATTTAAGGGAGAGAAGTCCTGAACATTTCAATTATCTTAAGGTAACATTGGGTAAAATAAAAAAAAAACTCTGTGAATGTCAGGTCAAGAGAACATTATTGAAGCTCAGAGATCTTTGGGGCAGTTCCACATACTTCAGTAAAGCTCCAAAAAATAGTGAATAGTGTAGACTTTCAGGGTAAGTTTAAAGATCTTCGGCATAGACCCACACAATGAAAATGGGCAACAATTCGAAACTCGGAACATGCAGGCATACAGTTCCTCAAATTTTCTTGGGAAGTAGCCGCGTTTGACATTGTTGCACTACAGGAGGTTAGCTGGAAAGAATCGTCAATACATAGGTACAGGGATGTTTATACCATGTACCAGAGCTGCGGCAATGCACACGAGCTAGGTACAGCTTTTATCGGCATTATCAACGTAGGAAGCAACGAAGACGATAAACACGCTAAGCTAGAACGACAATACGCTGGCCAAGCCATGTCAAAAGCGTTATCAGAGATCCAACTGCTCAGTCATCCGCCTCATCATTCATTGCCTCGTGAGAGTCTTAATGATTGGGAAGTAAACGAGTTACTGACTCAGTCCCAGTTGATCCCGTTATCAATTGTCAGTGAGGTTAGTGGTATTGTTGTTGATTAATAGTTTGTTTATTTATTTTTAATTTTTTGCATGTTTCCCAGAAAAAAAAAATGAATTTTTGCTAAGTTTTTAAGCAGTGTAAACACAAATGTTTGTAGTGGTTGTACCAATTATCCCACTGGAAAGTGTTGTTCAATAATCGAAAGAAAATTTTATTACTCTTAATTTGGCGTTAAAATAATTAATTTCACTTCATTACACTCGGAGATATTGGTATTTTAATAAACACATTTTTGTTAAAGAGAAATTAATTTTTTTAGCTATACCTCGAAAACTATCCTACTGAGATTTTTTTAAACAATTTTTTTTGGATTCAGCGCATGATTTTACATGGAAAATAACCATCATCGTACAAAGTTCAAATATGCTGTAAACTAATGTAATTATTATACAAATAATTCTCATGCTCATGGTTTGTCATCCAAGTGCATCAGCGGCATAAGTAAAGTTAAGAATGATATCAAACAGCTGAATGGAAATAAATGCCGAATATGCAAAAAGGGGTAAAAGTCAGAATGTGAGAACTTCGGACCGACTACTATTCTCAACGCAACCTACAAAGTGATTTCACAGTTCTCTTTTGCCGCCTTTCAAATAAGGAATAATTTGAACCACCCCAGTGTGTACCTGCTGGCTTCAGTCACGATACAAAACCAACAAAGCATTTTCTCCAGAAATCCAGTCAGCCAATCCACCCCATCCACTACTGTCGACACCACACCGATAAACCGATAGTCACAGAACGAACCCGATAAAAATTTTCGGTCACGTACCGACGATCCCAATCTGCTTCGGCCTATGATTAGTGGTCTTCATCAATTTCAGTGGCAAATTTGGGATTTCCTGTCCTAGTTCTCTCGGAATAAAAGTTGGCAAAAGAGAGTGAAAGCGTTGTCATTGATTGGGAGCCTTGCAGCATTCCCCTTCACGAAAAAAAAAAACAATAAATATGTGTTTTATGGAGTGCGGATAAATTTTCGGTTAATTTTTTCTGTGCGCTCAGCTTCGTGTTTTGCCTGCTGCTAGAAGGCATAAATAACCCTCGAAAGACCGAAGGCGAACGTCCGAAATCGTCGGGGGTGTCTCCAGATGGTGCTTTCTTCTAACCTTCCGGAACTTTCCAATGTGGGATTGGGAAATTTAAAATTCTAGACACATTATTCTTACCCGTGAGCTTTAATTTATTGCCGAATGAAAGCGACTCCTCTGCCGTACATCCGGGAAAATGACTGTGTCTGCTCGATTTGGTGGGAAAATTAAATGGGAAGAGTCTGCCAATCAAGATTGATTGGCAGTTGGGAGCATGGTCCCATAAGGGATGAATTTTGTACTTACTTTCTTCAAATCCCCCCCATCGTGAAGCTCAATAAAAAGTACCACAAATAAATTCAATTAAGAATCAGAACCCGATTCACAGACCAGTAGACTGCGCGATGGTGGTTAAGAGTTGTTTATTTGGAACCCGCAAAACAGTCTGGCTCGGGGACAATTGAAACATTTGGACGCTCATTCCGAGCTGCTGGGAACTGGAGTTGGGGTAATCCAAATCACCAATTCATAATTTATGATCCAGTGCCTGGAAAAATCGTAACCATTTCGGGCGAACGACTGGCAGCCAGTTATGAATTTATGTGACCATTCATACAAAACGACGCGACGGAGCTGAGCCACTGACAGGAAACTGAAAGAGGTTTATGTTTCGGTAAGTCTTGCGTCACTGTTTGACTGGTTGATTTTTGTTTATCGTAAACGCCATGACGGGTAATGAATTTGAGAATGATTTTCATGGTCAAACTCAGGAAATTTGAATCATTTGGAAATGATAAGCCATTTAAGCCATGGAGAATAAATGGATCTGGGAACATTGCCGACCTTCATCTTCCAATCTTCTTTGTGGCAAGTCCAGGAAAGTTGATATAATATCCAACCAGAAAGATTTTCTCGACCAAACCCTCCGCCTCGAGCTGGATAATACCGTGCTTTTTCCTGGCTTGGCTGTCTGAGCCTCTCTATAAACAATATATGTAGTCGATAGAATATTAATTTTGCAGTGCGAGAAATTCGTATAAGCGCATGGTGATTGTAGTAGAAACTCAACCAATGAGCTACCACAGGCAAACAGACGTAACTTTTTTATAAATTTTCCATATATTTCGTCACGGAACTCACTAAAGACATCTCGTGAGCTATTTGCGGAAAATTGATTGCTTGCCAAGCCTCAAACAATGTTGCACGGTGATATTGTTAATTCTGCTTTGGTCACTCATTAGAGTTAACACTCACAGTCAAGGCAAACCATGTCAAGTGTTAATGACAATGCTGTCAGTGACGAACATGTGTAGATTTTTTAATTAACTAAATTTGCAATGAAATTGAATGACTTGAGCAACACAATTACACGGAGCGGTTAAAGTGAACAAACATCTACGTCCTGAATTGCTTGGATAACAATAATGTGACACAGAATATACGAAATTACACCTTTTTTTTACCAGGGGAGAATCTTTGTCATTTACGAAAAAAATGAATGAGATTTTGATAAAAATTTTTTTGAGGATCAAGTCTGTCAGTGACTAAGTCAGTGCGCAAAACAGTTAGGTTCATTGAGTCATTTTGATATGAATATGAACTGCCATCATGCCTCATGATTGAGAGGTAAACGAGTCACTGACAGCCGAGCACTCAGTCAGTAGCTCAGTCAACACGTTTATTCTGCCGTGATGGTACCCAATATTTGTTTTGAATGGAAAAATGACTCAATGACATGCTGTGTGAGCGAAGGTAAGCGGTGTGCGTCACCTGCTCGTGAGTGACTGAAATTTTTTGGTTGGCTCTTTCATTGCCTCGTCCTTTACCGTTAGGTACAAACGGTCTGCACAGAGCAATGGATTGAATAGTGCAGTGCTTTCACACTCAGCCTAGGCAGTCAATAATTTTACGCTCTGGACTAAGTGAAGAACAATGTTGTCAATATCAATGTTGTCAATGTTGCATATCAAGCGAAAACGTAGTCCTGTATTGTCGCGAAGCGTTATGGTTCTGAGATGCTCGATGACCCTGAAGGGATCGTTTCTGTTTACTGAGCAGAAAATCATAGGCTTAATCCCAAGCTCTCCGTCATGACTCTTAAAATTCATGATCACTAAACAAAATGAATATGTTCTTTCGATAGTCGGCTATCGAGAGATTAAATGAACAACAAATAAACGATATATACTGTTGGTTGCATCGCCAATTTGAGGTCAACATCTGAAACTATTTGAATAACAAGCGAAAATGTAGTTGTGTTTGGTCGCGAAGTGTTATGGTTAAGAGATGCTCGATGACCCTGGAGGGATCGTTTTGCTTACTGAGCAGAAAATTATGGGTTTAATCCCAAGCTCTCCGTCATGACTCTTAAAAATTCATGATCACTAAACAAAATGAATATGTTCTTTCGATAGCCGGCTATCGAGAGATTAAATAAACAACAAATAAACAATACATACTTTTGGTTGCATCGCCAGCTCGAGGTGAATCCTAACCGAATATCCTACCCAACCCTCCAACTCCGTAGCACTTATGAGGGTGTCGCTAAGTCGGTGGCCTCTCGTTAAGTAAGTACTACATCAACATTTCCTTCCCTATCCCTAGTTATGGTAAAGATGGGCGTGGCCGGGAATAGCGACAGTCATGCTTCTGTTACTCTTGTTTAGATTGGAATCAATGTTTACTCCCCAGCATTATTCCTGAAAGTAGTCTAGCTGAGAATTTCAGAAGAGACGTGAGTGTCGCTAGTATCCAATCTACGAAGTATATCATAACAACGCTAACGCTAACGCTAACAATGTTGTCAGTATCGCGAATAAATTCTGTCAATGACAATGAAAAATCTCAGCACTGGTTGCATGTATGTTCGATAGAACGATTAGAAACTTCAAAGTGATCAGGCAAAATAAATTAACGTCGAAACTTCCCTGAATAAAGGTAAGTGTTCGTTCTTTTGGTACAGTGGTAGCAAACTCCTAATCCATAAGATATTCTTGATAAATTTGATCAATTACTGCCGATTAGCAAAAAACAATGAAGAGAAAAATCTTCACGTGCAACTATGTTTTTGACATTGAGTTTTGCCATCCAGAGAGATCTTGTACATTTAGTTAAAGGTTGAACTCTTTTTGAGGCATTCACTGTGCAGGTTTTGCTAGTTAGTCTTAAATTAAATTCATGATATGTTTATAGTAATACAACTTATTATTCAGCAATCCCATTGAAAATAAGTTAGAATGGATCTTATAATTTCGTAACAGTTGGTATTTTTTTTTTCATTATCAAAAATAATAGACTAGTATTTTCTTGATTTAACCATTAGATTGAGCATTTCCGAGTTAATGTGTTCTAAGAAATCAGCGTTTTTCCGAATTTTTATTTTATTCTAATTCGTAATTTTTAAAGCTCTGCACCATACCGAACTTTTGGATTGAAAGGTCAAATTAAAAAGATTATTAAACTTTGTAATTAGGAAAAATCTAAATATGGATGAAGAGCTTTTTGAGACACATCGATTATAATCGATTTCCATCATTTACCTTGTCTTGGGACCAAAGGCATGTTATTTTATTTCTTGAAAATGAGGACACATACAAAATTCAGCATTGTTTGTTTTCTGGATTCTGAGCTGAAGTTTTTCAAAAATATTAAATTGTTAGTTTATGCTCATGAACTGTCATGAAATATGGTAGGATGTAGGGGAATTTACGTATTCTCGGCAACCTAAGCAGCGACCTTCTTACTATAGCCTTTTTCTCTAAGGAACGCACACATATGCAGTATTGGTTTGTTTACAATCTTTTGCTGCCAGCTGTTCTAACAATTTCAGTCGAAAGAATTGTGAAAAACTGTTTTGAAACGCTTTACAAAGCTCCAATCTTCTCTAGTGAGAGCGAGTATTGTCGGCAACCAGTTTTTCTTCGGCAACCGTTCCATTTGAACTGCATGTAAATCTGCTGTTCTATTATCGGCAACTCGAAATCAGCTACAATTTTTAGTGCGTGTGTTGCATTTCAAGAAAACCTTGCTAGATTGCTTTTTCTAAGTGGTAAAAATATAGTCAAAGTGAAGCTGAAAGCATAAAGAATCGTTTGCATGCATTTAGCGAAGTGTTTTCGTAAGAAAATCCAGTGAAAATAGTGTTTCAATTTGTGTTGCCGAAAATAGTCTGTCATGCCGAAGCCGTCATTTCCCCTATTACTTTTCCAATTAGTTTGGTATTGGTTGTTTCACGTGCATCCGATGTTGATCTCATTTTGAGTGTTAATGTCGGAATTAAATAGTTAAATTGGTGATTAGTGATAGTTTTGCTCCTAGGAATGCACAGGACGCTGAAGTTTTTGAGAAAATCAGTGCTTTCCGGTCATAATTCGTGTATTTTGCATCAGTTAGATTTACGATCCGCCATGTTTTTTTTCGTTCGGTTGCGCAGTGCCTTCATCAGATCGCGTGTGTTAATGTGTGTGTGCGTCTATGTCGCAAATGCAGCCATTATTGCTAGATCGAAGCTTTTGAGGACTGAATACTACGAGGAATCAGCTAAGTTTCATATAAATAACAACGTATGATTTTCAGCACCCCAAAATTCCAATTATTCGGTGTATTTATTCATGAAAGCGCGGGTTTAATTTTTCTCAATTTGATCAACTTGCACATTGTTGTGCTACAGTATAAATATTTCTGAGGTTATTTGGTTGAGATGTGTGAGAATATTTTGATCTGTTGATCTTTTTAGCGAAGGAGAAGCGATGAGCGTTGTAAAAGTTTTGTGGTAGTGGTACACAGGGCTCACGGGATTCTTTTTTTTTGTCTCGCTCGCACGCGTATTGGAATCGTACATCCTGAACGAAAAAGTAAACTCGCGTTTTTCTGGACGTTTGCCGGGGCTCTGAAGGCCCACGCACATTAGATCCGGATCGGACGCGTTGCGGCAAAGTGACAGCTAAATCTATTGTCTAACTGTAAAATTTACGTCAACGCAACGCAAACGGATCTAATGTGGGTGGCCCTTGAGAGGGTTGTGATATTCATTTTTATGGCAGGGGATGGTCGTGAAATCGGGATTGTGATATTTATTCGTGGCCGTCTTTTTATCGTATCAATGAAGGGTGGAAGTTTTTGCGCGTGAACTTTTGGAAAAAAATTTATATATAGAGATTGCTTAAGTGTGATTGTTTTCATCGGGAAAATTTTCCGCTATGAAGTTTTTATTTCCCGACGAAAACATTTTGCGTTTATGTATACGTAACGTAGTGTGCGTACGATAAACGTCAGCAATCTCTAGTTTTAAATAGAAATATAGACGCGATAAAGTTGACGTGCCATGCATTTTCTCTTTAAGTTTGAGGGGAGGGAGAGACGACTTGAGAAACGATTCTCGCTCTCTTCATTTCTCTCGTGTCGCTCGCTCTTCTAATTTATCGGGTGGTGGTGGTGGTGGAGGCCTCGCGCGTGGAGGAGAGAGAGTTATTATAGAGAAAGGAGAATTAGGAGATCGGCATTCCATTGAAGTAAATAAGTGTGTAGAGTTTTAACCTTTAAGGTTAAGATGCTCATACACGGCATGATCCGGCGCAGCGTTTATGGTAGTCCGTCGTTTTTAAAAATCATTTAATTAATATTAAAAAAAAAATAATTACCAGTTTTTAGGATGCTAGAAACCTAAAAAGTACCATATTCGAATGATGGACCAACTGATGGATCTTTTCCACAGATAATTCCCTGAACACGTATTAGCGCTTTTCGGTCATGAGAGAGGTGGTCGTTTTGCTTTAAGTTTTATGTTTTACAGGTAATTGAAAACCAGCTATTGATTAGATGAGCAAGCAACAGCAGTAATTTTTAAAGCATTCATATTAATTTAGTTTTTTATTGATTACATTATGCTTGATGGTGCCAAATCTTCCGCTTAATCGTATTATCTCACTAACTTTATTAATGTTTCTGCAGTATAGCACCTGTGGATTATGAGATGCTCGATGACCCTGGAGGGATCGATTTTGCTTACTGAGCAGAAAATCATGGATTTAACCCCAAGCTCTTCCACAGCACAAGAAATCCTCACCAACATTTGTATATTTGATATTGAAAATTAACCTCGGAGATTATTTGTAGTCCTGTATTGTCGCGAAGCGTTATGGTTCTGAGATGCTCGATGACCTTGGAGGGATCGTTTTTGCTTACTGAGCAGAAAATTATGGGTTTAGTCCCAAGCTCTCCGTCAAGACTCTTAAAATTCATGATCACTAAACAAAATGAATATGTTCTTTCGATAGCCGGCTATCGAGAGATTAAATAAACAACAAATAAACAATACATACTTTTGGTTCCATCGCCAACTTGAGGTGAATCCTAACCGAATACCCTACCCAACCCTCCAACTCCGTAGCACTTATGAGGGTGTCGCTAAGTCGGTGGCCTCTCGTTAAGTAAGTACTACATCAACATTTCCTTCCCTATCCCTAGTTATGGTAAAGATGGGCGTGGCCGGGAATAGCGACAGTCATGCTTCTGTTACTCTTGTTTAGATTGGAATCAATGTTTACTCCCCAGCATTATTCCTGAAAGTAGTCTAACTGAGAATTTCAGAAGAGACGTGAGTGTCGCTAGTATCCAATCTACGAAGTATATCATAACAACGCTAACGCTAACGCTAACGCTAACGCTAACGCTAACGCTATGAACTGTCATGAAATATGGTAGCTCAGAAACTAAAAAAAATGCACCGCTGAATTTGTGATACGTTATGATAAGAAAGTCCAAATTTTCAAGAAAAAATAAATAAATGTAACAAGCCTTTGTTGCCGAGACCATGACCATAATGCATAAAGGTTATAAAATGTTTTCAATGCAAAACCACAAATAAAGTCCAAACTCATATTTTACTAAATACTTGATTTAAAAATCTTTCATTTGACCTTTTGATACAAAACATCATGGCAGTGGTTCAACATAAGTGGACATGACGTGCAATGCAGGTCAAAGTTGCTAACGTCACGTTACATTTGAGATTTTCTAAATACAGATTAGTTACGTGATATTTCACGTAAATCAAACGTGAAGATTTTTTAGAGTGGGGTCTAATATTTTTGATAAGGACCAAAATTACCTATTGTTACGAAATTCTAAGATCCACTCTTACATTTTCCTATGGAATTTCTATATTATTGATGGTTATTTCGAAAACCGTTTGATATTTATATTTTTTCGGTAGGTAGGAAAACCCCGGAAAAAATGGACAGTTGTCGAAGACAATCATGATGAATCACTTCGATTCAGGTCTGGAATGCACCTCAGAGCGTTGGCAAAGCAACTTTGTGCATGCATCTCACAACACTCGACAAAGAGTGTGTAGTTCTCCCATTTACTTCGCACACTCTTTCCAACTATTCGGTGAGAAAGCGATCCGCACAATGAGCGGTACACTCCGTGCGTTTTTTACAATAATGCAGTGCATTTGAGCTCATTAGTATTGACACTTATTTAGAAAATAGTGTAATATATCTAGATTATTTCAGTAGATGGGGAAAATCAGGCAAAATGTTCAGCTACTGATATATGCACAAGATGAAACCATCACCATTCAATTCTCCGCATTTGTTTGACGAAGGACTATGCTGTGATTTTTATATGGGGGTACACTTTGTGAAAACCGAAAATGGAGCATGTAACAAAATTATGAAAGATTTTAAACGCTAATAACTCAGCTGCCCCTGGACCAATTTTAATAATTTTATCACCAATCGATCAGAAATAGTTTTACGCATCCGTTTTAGTTCGATAAAGTTTTACACTATACCATTTTTAAAAATGTCACTAATGAAAATTGCACGAATGTGCAACTGTTGCTATGATAGTTAACATTATAACCGATTGCCTGCGAAAAGTGATTTCCCTAACACAGATTTCAAAGTTGAATTCCAACCGGTTTCACTAAACGGTGTTTATTCAATCACCGCGTGATGAGTGGTGGTGTTCTCCAGTACACAACGAAAGGCTGCCTGCAGCAGTGAGCTGCAGCCCACATGAGGGCGTCTATAGAAGGAGGAAGATGCCGCACCGTTCTTCGTGGTGAAAATCCAAAAATGTGTTCAAAATATATTCCACAATCTTTTAATATATTTCATTCAAAAGCTTATACAAAATGCAATCTCTGTGAAAATAATGTCCCAAATGAAAAGCTTTTTTGAATGTTTCTATTTATTTCCTTTTAATTCCGTTAAAATTGCGTATCTTTTGACAGATAGGGTGGAGAAATACTTCAGCCTTATCGCCCATTTTGGGCCTATCGAGCAGAAAACTTCAAATAAATCCATGATTTCATAGTTAACAAGTCAATTATGCGTTTGGTACGATACTTTAGTTAATAAGCTATCGAACGAAGTCAATGAGAACGCGTGATATGAAGGTTTGCATCCATTATTCCAAAAAAAAAACAAAAGAAGCGCTCCGACCGAATCATGTTTTATCTTCATCCGATAGGCCCAAGTGAATTCATTGGCGTTTCAATGCGTTAGACCGAGTTTAGAATCCGTAGGCCGAGTTTGGCGTCAAGAAGCTGTGTTAGACTTTTGACAATATCTCAACAATTGGTTTCTCTTTATCAAATCTTATGGTATGTACGGAAAGGTAAATAAATTTGGAAGCCATCAGTAATAAAAACATTCCGTTTGAGTTTAACACGCGCTAGATTAAGAAAGACTAAGTGCGGGTTGTGCTTAATAGGCCGGAAATAGGGTAGTTAACCCTACGCGTATTTCGTCTACTACTTGCAGAATTCATCAGTTCCAAGTATTCAAGTGGTGTTGAGTACTTGGCACTGATAAATACCATTTTGTTGTCCTGTACTATTAGGGTTCTAACACGGAATTTTTATCAACATGTTACTCAAGCTTGTTTAAAACAAAAAAATTATAGCAACTGTTTTTACTACGACCGGTTTTTTTTAATGGAGTCACCCACTGTGTCTTAAGTGCATTCAACAAAAGTGCTGCTATCAGAAGGTTTAATTCCCTTCGATTTGGGATGAAAATATCCAAAAATTCCAAACACGCTAAAAGATCTCAATTATTTACTGCAGCTTTACTCACATCATAATTTGGGCTTCCAGCCATTAGGTCGAATCCCAAGTAACCAAAAGTTGCGCATTCAACGATTAAAATCACTTTCAAGTTCCATAAAGTTCGAATAAAGTTCCGAGAGAACTTTCAAGCCACATGAAGTAATCCGCACAAGTCTGTATTAGTAACAAAATTGAAGGTACGTTAATATGGAATGATTAGTGGTCCAAATAAATCATAATTCCTATTTATATGCAGTGCATCAACATTCTATTCAAACATAAAAAAGTTAAAGAGTAATTTTCTGGATTTGAAACCGTGTATTCGGCATGCGATCTACGATTACTAACCACTGCACCACTGTAATAAGGGTAATTCGCCAACATTCATTAATTCAATAAGGGAAGAGGTATTGGATCTAACACTGTGCAGTCCAACAATCTCAGATCGTATAGTAAATTGGCATGTATCGCATGACATTTCTTTATCTGATCATATGCAAATTATGTTTGAATTCACGGTTAATGATGTATTAAAGGAAACTTGCAGAGATCCTCGTAAAACAAATTGGGAGCTATACAGCTTCAGTCTTCAGAGTCAAAATGAGCCTATTTTACAGGATTTTGATTCAATTTCTAAGCTAGAAAAAGCTGCTAATTGCTTAATAAGCAATATAAATCAGGCTTATAATATTAGTTGCCCTGCAAAGGTGCGCACGACTAACAGAAATGTGCCATGGTGGAATGATAGATTCGAAAAACTAAGGAAAAGGGCTAGGAAACTATTCAATTCTGCCAAATGCAAACTGGTCTCAGTATAAAGAGGCTCTAAGTGAGTATAACAGAGAAATAAGAAGATCCAAGCGAAAAGACTGGAGGCACATGTGTGAAAACATAGAAAGCACTCCTGAAACTGCAAGGCTTCATAAAATTCTCTCAAAGGACCATTCTAACGGCCTGGGAGCTCTTAAAAAAGCTGATGGCTCTTTTACTATAAATGCAACAGAAACTTTGGAAATGATGATGCATTCCCATTTTCCAGGGTCTAGTCCTACTACTGACTGCATACAAGATACATCTCTAAGATGTGAAGAACAAAATGGTACTACTAGAATGAATAACTCTTGTGAACTAGTAGTGTTCAACAAGGAGGCTGTCAATCTAGTAAACATTCTATTTACAGACTCTAGAATTGAATGGGCAATAGACTCTTTCAGCCCATTCAAATCCCCAGGTGTAGATGGAATTTTTTCCGGCACATATCCAAAAGTGCAAAACTTTAATAATTCCTATTTTAATCAAGCTCTTCAAATCGAGCTTTCTTCTAGGGTACATACCAAAAATATGGAGGCAAGTCCGGGTGGTGTTCATACCTAAGGCAAACAAAAAAGACAAAACTTCACCGAAATCATTTAGACCAATAAGTCTTTCATCAATATTTTTGATGTTAATAGAAAAACTTATAGATGAATATGTCAAATCAGATGTTCTTCCATCTTCCATCCATCATAACAGCTCTTCATATGCTAGTTACTAAAATAGAAAAATCCTTCACAGCAAAGGAAATTCTATTAGCAGCGTTTCTGGATATTGAAGGTGCATTTGACAATGCGTCTTTTTCGTCAATGATAAATGCCATGAGAAATCGTGGCTTTAATGAAAACATAATTAAAATGATTGTGGAGATGCTATTCAAAAGAGAAATATCAGCTAATCTTGGAGGTGCACTAGTAAAAGTAACAGCTGTAAAAGGCTGTCCTCAAGGAGGAGTTCTTTCTCCACTTTTGTGGTCTCTGGTAGTTGATGATCTTCTTTTAAAGTTAAAGCATCAAGGATTTGAAGTAATCGGATTTGCTGACGACATTATTATTATATTTCGCGAAAAATTTGATAAAACTGTATTTGATAGAATGCAAAAAGCATTCAAGAAGGACTGAACATAAATCCTACGAAAAAATCAATTGTACCCTTTACTAAAAGACGTAGAGTCTCTACCACTGATCTTAAACTAGGAGATGTTAAATTATCACTGTCGTCAAAAGTTAAGTATTTGGGAGTAATCCAAGATAGTAAACTCTGCTGGAACAGACATATGAAACAACAAATAGAAAAAAACAACAAATGCTTTTTGGGTCTGCAAAAGATCATATGGTAAAAAATGGGGCCTAAAGTCGAAGATGATACATTGGATCTACTCGGCTATTGTTGAACCCAGAATCACTTATGCATCACTAATCTGGTGGCCGAAAACCAGACAACAAACGGCACAATTTAAATTGAACAAGTTACAAAGACTTGCTACTCTTTCCATTACTGGAGCAATGCGTAGTGCTCCTTCGAAGGCATTAGATGCTCTACTCAATATTCTTCCTTTACATCAATTTATTCAAATGGATGCAATGAAAAGTGCTCTGAGGCTCAAACGGTCCATGAATTTCTTTGATAGAGATCTTATTGGACATCTGAGCATTTTAAAAGAGTTTCAAATAAGTCCACTAATTTTAATGAATGAAGACTGGATGTTAAAGCGTAACAACTTGAATCACCAATTCAAAGTTCCTGAAGTGACTCGTTATGATTGGAATACAGGAGGGCCATCTTTTCGTCCTGGGTCAATAGTATTCTATACGGATGGATCGAAACAAGCTAATATGGTTGGGGCTGGAATAAGTGGTCCTGGGATCAGCCTATCGGTGCCGATGGGAAAATGGCCAACAGTATTTCAAGCTGAAATATATGCCATCCTTGAATGTGCCACGATTTACTTAAAAAGAAATTATAAAAATGCAAACATATGTATTTGTTCAGATAGCCAAGCAACGTTGAATGCTCTAAAGTCCAAAACTTGAACTTCAAAACTGGTTTGGGAATGCACTTAGCTATTGCAGCATTTGTCCTATTGTAAATGATATTATCTCACAACGCGTAAATTCAGAAAAAAATATTAGCAAGATTAAATTTTTACGTACCATCACGCATGTTAAGAACTCGAAATGTATTTCAACTGTCACCTCACAGAACGAATTATGGTAAAAATGGACCAATCAATAGAATGATGAGAGTGTATAATAATTATTGTGAGCATATAGATCTAACGATGTCTAAAGATACAGTAAGGAGAACACTAACTGCTAGGATTTCATCTCGTTAAGTTTAAAACAATTTTTATTTTTTAGATCTTTGTATATGCAGTCTACATTTACTGACAATTTCAAATAAAACGTATGTTTTAAAATAGCATGTAAGGCAACAGCACTATTGTAAAACGGTCTACACTGATTGACGACAAATAAATAAAAATAAAAATAAAATAAAATAAGGTTAACCTATACTGGGTTCCTGGTCATTGCGGAATCGAAGGGAACGAAAAAGCTGATCAATTGGCTAAAGTGGGATCATCAATGCAATTTATTGGACCTGAACCATTTTTAGGATTATCTTTTTGTGCTCTTAAGGGGGATTTCCGGTTCAATTGACCTAAACTTTGGATTTTTTTTTTCAAGAGAACTGGTAAGAGTTAGAGACCTGAGTTTTTTGTCAAATCTTTATTCATTCTTGCTCTACAACTGGGAATTTTTTCAAGTCCAAAAATCCAAAATGGCGTCCAATATGGCGGCTGCCCGGCGGGTACTTCCCAAAACTGCGAGCAGCCTAGAGGTCGCAAATCGTCACCTAGAAAGAAAATCGGCTCAGTTTCTTGAAGAGTATAGTTCAGAGAATGGAATGAACTAGAATCTTTGAAAAATCTCAAAATTTGACAAAATGGCGGTAACTAGGTAAATGACTTTTTTTCAAATGCCCACCATTTTGTCAAATTTTGAGATTTTTCAAAGATTCTAGTTCATTCCATTCTCTGAACTATACTCTTCAAGAAACAGAGCCGATTTTCTTTCTAGGTGACGATTTGCGACCTCTAGGCTGCTCGCAGTTTTGGGAAGTACCCGCCGGGCAGCCGCCATATTGGACGCCATTTTGGATTTTTGGACTTGAAAAAATTCCCAGTTGTAGAGCAAGAATGAATAAAGATTTGACAAAAAACTCAGGTCTCTAACTCTTACCAGTTCCCTGGAAAAAAAAAATTCAAAGTTTAGGTCAATTGAACCGGAAATTCCCCTTAAAATGGAGTTCAATAACTGGTAAAGAATAAAGGTACAGTGCAACTGGAATAATACCTTAAATGCCCGGCAATCGAAACGTTTCATAGAGCCCAACGCTTTGCATACACAAAAACTGCTGATCTTATCAAAACACGATTTGAGTACATATACTGGTTTGATTACAGGACACTGTCCTAGTAAATATCACCTTAAACTTATCGTAAAAGTTAATGAAGGCAGATGTCGTTTGTGTAAACTAGAGAGTGAGAGCTCTAAACATCTGCTGTGTGACTGCGTTGCACTATTTCACAAACGACGTATATATCTAGATAAGAGGCTTATGGAACCCTGGGAAATCTGGGCTGCTTCTCCCAATCAAGTTATACATTTCATAAGGAATGCATTACCTGTTTGGGATAATTGCCAACAACAGTAGTGGTGGTTGCTCATATAAATAGCATCTTGCCATTGCGTTACGGCAAAATCAAAAGAGGATACACCACAATAGATCAAAGTTGTGGCCGCGGTGGTATTATTTCCCCAACACAGGAAAAAAAACCACTGCGCCACAAGTGTGTTGGAATACCATGCGGGCAAAAATCAATTCAAAATTCATCAATGTGTTGTGTTTTGTATTCAAGTCAGTCAGCTGGCACTGAAAACTCCAACAGTAGGCGGGACAACTGCTCACTTTAATATATCTCACATGACGTAGCGGTTCGTGCTGGGGTTCTCACGCAGAAGCACTGGGTTTAATTCTTCAAACAGCTACAGTTTTACTACTAATGCTGATAAATCAATACACATTAATACCTGCCTTTAGAAATAATTTTCATAAAAGTGCGAACAAAATATTGAATTGGTGTAGAGGACAAAAACCTCTTTTAATTTATTTTCCGTTTAAGTACCGCCAGAAGCTGCTTAGAATGCTCTTTCAAGTTCTTATAACGACTTAAAAATGAGACCACCTTCAACCAAGCTGCTTAAGCTACAAATAGCCTTTTGTCAGAACTTTTGATTACTTGGGATGTTATAAATCTTTGGAGATTAAGGTTTGACAATTTCTCAGTGTAAGTTAAATTTTAAAGAATTTGTCCATCTTGATGAGCTAAATGTTAGCCTACTGTGTACACTAGCTAATTTTCTTCGCTATCTGTAAAGTTATAATTTTCCAAAATTCGACCGTTTGACTTAATGACGTTCAGCCTAATGAACTAGCACAGAAGTGGGCATAACTAAGTTATTTTCTTCTGACCGGGCTGCGTGCCAACGAACTGAGAACAGAAATAAGACCCAGTTTTAACATAAAAAAAAACAGTATGATTGTTTTCTCGATGCCTTTCCCAATTCGCAATCAGCTGTCGTTCTCTACCTACGCAATGAGAGATTCAAATCCCCTATCGTTCCACAGCCACCACACGACGTGACAGTCTGTGACTATCCTGTAGATAGGTGTAGTTCCATCAGTTGGGTTGATACCAAAAGCTCTAGAACGCCAGCGGGACAACAGTGACGACGACGACATCGATGAAACCTCCCTCCGCATATTCATACGATTTGCAATCCGTCCCTATTTTTACGGAGCTATTCATAGCTGTCTGACAATCCCGCTAATACCTGATTTCTCGCAAAATAGAATTCCTTCAGGCTCCTCTAACTCCCCCGCAAAGATTGCGTATGCTTCTGAGCACCGGCGAAGACGACGACGACGACGACGTCGACGACGGTGCGGTTGGTGTTTGTTCTTTACCCCGCCATCATCGTCGTCGTTGTCGTTCCCATTTTTCAATATTCCATCGCCGTCTGCATCTATTACCAAGCTCCAACCTATCCTGCGAAAAATCCAATGCTCTTTTCGATTGCAATCCACCGCAGTGCATACATAGGAACCTACCTAGCACACCTTCGAGAATGGGCTGTGACTGTGGAAGACGGCACTCGTTCGCTGCCGCGTAGCTCCCGGAGAAAAGCGATATTTCAATACAATATGCCCTTTAGGAGTTCATAAAACCCTATAAAGAATTGTAAAATTATTTTATTCCTCGCTGCTGCTTGGTTCGGCAGCACTCGACAGCGGTGAATGAGACCTACCTACATGCCTGCCAGCCAGCAAGTCCAAGTTGATTTCGTGATTCGTTCGTTTTGTTGCAAATTACGATTTGAGAGGGTTCGCATCGGCGTCATAATATGGACTCTCCTCCCACACACGCAAAGTGGGGCTCTTTATGCGAACAATTTATTCCTGGGTTATTTTCTGCGCCGGTTTACTTCGAGTGACTTCCCTCGGGCTTTTCTGGCGACGAGTTGACGAGCTTGTAATGAGAAATGTCTTGTTTTATTGAAATCTTACGGTGATTGCTCGTGGGTTATGCTAACTATTGATGACTGCTTTGCTTGATTGGGTTTCCTGATTTTTAAATAACCGTATGATAATGGTTTCAAAACAAAGCTACTCTTGCCACGCAAATAGTTTTCATTGATCTATAGGTCATTTCACGAGGAGTGATCACGGCACTCATTTTGGGACAAAATACTGAAAATTCAATTTGATTGTTCTGGCTCGGGGCGGTCGGGGTTGATCTCACTTTTACAAAATTTTCAATATTATGCTATTTCCAAACGTTGATATCTCCTAGCCAAACTGAGTTACATTAAATTGTAGCAACTGTTTCCAGCTTTGAATTTTGAAAGGAATCTGAAAAAGGTTGGAAGGGTTGTATACTACACAGCTAAAAAAAAAAGTAGTGTAAATTTACGTTACTATGATGCACATAAATGGAGCGTCATATAACATACAAGTTTAGATTATAGATCGTGTAAATTTATGAGACATGTCGTGCAATATTCCATATATTGTATGCAACTGTCCTCTTTTGTTTGCAACATTTCTTGCAAGCTGCTAGTTTACGTGAAAAGGAAGTTTAGATGTACACACTTAGAAATACCTAATCTTACATGTGACGGAATCCATCTTTGACATAAAGGATGAGACGTAAACAAACATGTCATGTAAAATTAAGTGTTCCGAGACTGAAAAGTTCGAAAGTACGTTTGATTGAGCTGAATTTCGCGTATATTACGACTCAATTTTATGTCAAAATTGACGCTCGTATATGTCAATCTCAGAGCACCTAAAGTTACATCAAGTTTTCTAAGTGTGTATGAATGTTTGCATGCATGGATGTTTACATCGCCAGTAAAATTCAGAATTTTTTGGTGTGTAGATACGACCGCAGGGTTGGCGTTGGATAACGTCTGTTATGTGTTGTACTTAATTGTGTATATTATATTTTAGGAATATTCCTTAATAACTCTTTTGCGAAAGTTTGGTGGCTCTGAAAAGGGCCGTTTTGTTGGGCTGATGTTGTTGAGTTTGCTCTACTCTGTCGCCCTGGAGGAGCTTTGGAATGATGTTGGTAGTTCGAAGACAGACAGCATCTCCCCTTCCAGCGTTCCCACACCCCAGTATAGTCTCCAAATTTAAGTGTAATTGTGATATTCTGGAAAGAAATTGTCTTCAAAACTAACTCTTTGTCAAATTATTGGTGGCCCTGAAAAGGGCCGTTTTGGTTTTGGTTTTGGAATGATAGACTGAATAAATGATTATGTTTGAAAAATTTCAGTTTTTGCTCCGATCAACAACCATACGGGGCAATATGAGCACCTTAGTAAAAGTTAAGGTTTTGACAGGTTTTCACTAGAAAATAACATGCAGGAATCAAGTGAAATAGAAACATAAGTTCTTTTAGCAACAGTTACGTGTATTGCTCGCTGTAGAACCAGCGGATCAGTAAAATGTAATATAGTGAATGCGATGCTTGTTTTCTTGACTGCATACACAGCTAAAAAAAAGTAGTGTAAATTTCCGTTACTATGATGCACATAAATGGAGCGTCATGAATCATACAAATTTACATTATAAATCGTGTGAATTTATGAAACATGTCATGCAATATTCCATAAACTTTCCACCTTTGTTTGCAACATTTCTTGCAAGCTGCTAGTTTACGTGAAAAGGAAGTTTACATGCATGAATGTTTGCATGCATGGATGTTTACATCACCAGTAAAATTCAGATTTTTTTAGTGTGTATCTTATAATATTCTAGAGATTTTGAGCTAATGTTACATTTCCATTATTATCTTAGACATGTAATTGAATTTTGATACGGTTTTCATGGAGATGCATATTAGAAGCATTTTCAACAAGTTTGTAAAAAAATAGATTGAGTTAATAGGTATTATGCCCAAATGAACGGTGGCCCATCTCGCCCCGTATCGTCTTCTTGCCCCCATCGCCTCTATTGGACTGAATTCGAAAACGCTCATGTCCAACCGGTTTTCGTTTTGGGCTGGAAATTCTCTAAAGCAACATATTTAAAAAATCTGGGAAAATCCGGAACATAATTAAAAATTCTTGAAATAAACGTAATAACATATAAGTGAATTATATCTGGGTAAGTATCTGGCAAGACGATTGAAAATCTGGAAAATCAAATAAATCAGGAATACTGGCAACGCTGTCTCGTTTCATGCCCGTAGAGTTTGTTACCCACAGTATTTATTGTACCGTCCCTGTATTCATAATATGCTACTCGACGCAGGTATAAGACCACCCTCGACGGTCGAAATGTCATCATTACAGTTTCAGCATCGAACTGCTCGTGTCGTTCGGAAATCGGTACACCTATTTTACATTGCATTATGTCTGGACGTGGAAAAGGAGGCAAAGTCAAGGGAAAGGCAAAGTCCCGTTCGAGCCGCGCTGGATTGCAGTTTCCAGTCGGTCGTATTCACCGTCTACTCCGAAAGGGCAACTATGCCGAGCGTGTTGGAGCCGGTGCTCCCGTCTACCTGGCTGCCGTGATGGAGTATCTGGCCGCTGAAGTTCTCGAGTTGGCAGGAAATGCCGCCCGTGACAACAAGAAAACCCGAATTATCCCACGTCACCTGCAGTTGGCCATCCGCAACGACGTAGAGCTGAACAAACTTCTTTCCGGAGTGACCATCGCTCAGGGTGGTGTCCTGCCAAACATCCAGGCCGTCCTGTTGCCCAAGAAGACCGAAAAGAAGGCCTAAATTCGATCGAAGTTCCCAACCTTTAACAAAATCCGTCCTTTTCAGGACGACCAATTTGATGGTAAAGAGTTTCGTTTTTAAAACAGTTTCCTACGTGGTGCGCAAGGAGTGATAAAATGAATTCGTTAAAAACATGGTTGAATCTTTCTGTCATGCTCTCCCTAGTTAATTGATATCCTCATCGAGTAGGTTCGATGATGGCTGATTAGTGTAGGCGTGTCTTGAATTCCAAGAAATTAACCAGTGCAGTGTTATCATTCCATCCACATCTAAAATTAAACTATCGACTAAATTTTCAATAGCGCCCTAAAATATCCATCAGTACCGTCCCAACGACGCGTCGTATAGATAAGATTGGTAAATAGCAGATATTTAGCGATGGGCCCAATCTTAGATCCATTTCCCCTACCTTGCAGAGCTGTGGTGGCCCTGAACTTATGGCCTACATTGATGCAGCGGAATGAAATTCATTAGCAAATTACGGTTGAGATTTCAGAAATGATCGTGGTGTGCGTCCAATTTGAAGTGTGGTGTGATTTCTGATGAGGTATTAGTACCTCTGGAAGAGAATTAACTACCTACGTGACATCGGTTTACTGGATCCCGGTAAGTGTACTTTACTCTCCGTTTTGGACGTGAACTGCTTGCGTTCAATAAATGGAGTGATTTGACTAGTAACTTCAAAAGAGGTTTTCCTCGGACCGCTGATTCTGAACTGTATTGTTCCTTCATTGCTCAACATTTACCGTTACCGTTGGGGCTTCCGGTCTTCTTTGCTTAGCCAACCGGTTAATCGTACTGAAGTGATACTTCTAGATTATTATTACGCCTGTACTGTGGGCTCATAGAACAATAAAACCGAGCCTGGTTAGTAGGTGAACACAAAATACTACAGTAGAACATTCTACCAACATATAGAGTCCAAAAGATTCCTTCAAAAAGGCACAATATATGCGACCGAAACTTCGGATGAAATCCAAACAGATATTTTGAGAGGAACCAGTCGATCACAATCCTCTTATTGAGTTTAACCGGTATTAACAGAGAAATAAGACGCGTTAACCACGAATCCTTGGGAATGATCGTGACACGCTTCATATGGATGACGAATCGTCCTCATCTCATCCTCAGAAAATGGTACCCATTATTTTAATCGGCATCCTTTTGAAAAATTCCCCTCACAAAAAGGCTTTTCATGTACTGCCAGAGGGTAGGGGGAGAGGGGCAATTTAATTATTACTAAAATGAATCGTGCAAACTTTATTTTGATTGCCGAAGCATACACTCAAAAAATTTACCACATAGGTATCTAATGGATGAAAACCATGTGAATTTCACATAGCTAAAAATCCCACTACAAAATCACATGAATATCATGAGGCCGATGAAAGTCATATGAAAAAAGTGTCGGAAAGTCATTAGAAAATTAATCGTTAAACTCTGTCTTGATAATGTTGTGGCCATTTTCCAACGCGCTCGGCGTAGTTGCCCTTTCGCCCCCAGGCTCTGCTGCCGTTGCTCTGCTTCCACTGCTCTGGTACTGCTGCTCTGCTGCTCTACTGCTGGGTCGACGATCGGATAGACAATGATGGAACGGGCGACCTTGTTGGACGCTTATATAGTATAACAGAAAATATCAGAGGTGTCAGATACTCGCATCTGATGTCTCGGTTGGAAAAAGTATAAGAATATAAAAAATCAATTGATTTTCACCATCTTTAGACAATGGTTTACTTTTAACCATTTTTCAATAGTTTACAGAATGAAATCAATAGTTTTGAAACATTTAGCAAATTGCTAGAAATATTTCCAATCGATTGATGCCATTATCTCGTAAATCAATCGAGAGACGGTTGAGTTATTATCGTTCAAAACCTTTTAATTTTTCGTAACGCATCCAAAATGACTGTTTTC
This sequence comes from Ochlerotatus camptorhynchus, assembly GCF_037179485.1. Classification (NCBI taxonomy): domain Eukaryota; kingdom Metazoa; phylum Arthropoda; class Insecta; order Diptera; family Culicidae; genus Ochlerotatus; species Ochlerotatus camptorhynchus. Next base: position 1,678,058 of record NW_027040929.1, read on the forward strand.
AATTTTGTACCCCCGTATGTTGCCGAAAGACGTTATCCAACGTCAAAAAATATTGTTAATTTTTTGGGCAGTGTTGCCAACGATGTAATTTTTGCAAAAGTAGAGCAGTTCCACACAGATTCGCAAATCGTTTCGGATCGACCTTTTACGATTATGATGAAACTTTGCACAGTTGTTTGTTATTGCCCAACATGCCGTTTTAAATATATGGTTCCCTAGTTTTGTACACGACTAACACTTGAAAAGGGCTTATCAAAAATGATACGCATCAATAGAAAAAAATATATATCTCGTGAACGATTTGTTGCTATTGTGCCCTCCAAGAAAAATTATACACCGTAAGAAAAATAAAAAAATAAAAAAAAACAATCTAATTACCAAAAAAAAAAAAAATACTAAAATTGCAAATTTTTTTTAAATTATTTTTTTATATATATTTTGTAGCTTACGTAAAGAAATACCTATTGACACTGTGTATGTGCTGGGCTAATCATAATTAAAAAACATTATGAATTATTGAAAAAATAAGTATTTTCCAAAATATTACCGATAGTAATCGAATATCTTTGAAATAGTGTTAATATTAAAACAAATTGAATTTACAACAAAAGAGCTTATAATGCTTAAATTGCCCAAAGTTGTTATTTTCGAGACCCTAGTAGGTTAATTCACTGATCGCATAATTTGAGCAATTTTCGCTCTTTTGAGATGTTATTCGTGAGTGTTCAATCTTGAAAATATTAAAAAAAAGCCCAATTAATTTCCTTAAACTTTGCTGTTCGAAGTTTTTTAATCATACGCATGAGTTAAGATATAATTAATTAGCTAAACTAGCTAGCCGTATATGGGGCCACACAGAAAAATACACTTTTCCCACTCCGTCTCTTACTCATAATTAATTATATCCTAACTCATGAGTATGATTGAAAAACTGTGAACAGCAAAGTTTAAGGAAATTAATTGGGCTTTTTGTTAAAAATACTTTCAAGATTATCTGCCTTTCACCCCAGAGGCCTGTGTTGATAGTGATGATGATGGTCCCACCTCTTACCCCTACAAAGGTTTGAGCTGAACGATGTATCTTTAAGATAATTAAATATGACATTTTAACCAGGTTAGCAAACAAAATCGAACTGGTTTCAGTTACAGATACAAATTCCCTATAGAGTTTTCAGTTGCTTCAAGTGATATAAATGTGGAAAAGCTCATGTGTTTACTTAGTTCGCCTTTTTGTCCACCAAAAATATTCATAAGTATTACAAGCGATCAAAAGTTAATGAACAATCAACAAAGCATCCTATTACACTATCAACTCCGTAATCTGACGCTATTATATTTTTCAGCAATGTCAGGAATGCTCACGAACCCCTGACATTCAGCGAAAAAAATTACTACAAACTCAAGGTATCTTCCAAATAAGCTTCAAAGTTGCATTTTTTTTTTCAAATGTTAAATTCAGTCTTCTATATCCGTGATACGCGCACGAGGCTCAAACCTTTGTAGACCACCGAAAAAAAATACTACTACTATGAAATCAAATATCAAAAATCCATCATCCCCACCGTGGCGAACAAAATAGTTTTTGCAGTGCTACAATAATTATTAAAAAGTCGTCATAACAGCTATCTTCATTCAAGTGTAAAACGGCATCATCTAAATCCATAGCTGTAACGAATAACACAGTATCATCTGCGAAAAGATTATTGTCGAAAAATCGTAAAACACGTCTCATGTCATCATAATAAATAACAGGGGCCCTAATACACTTCCCTGGGGCACTCCAAGGTTATTCCCCACGGGAATGGAAACAGAATCATTAAAAATAGTCCTTTGAGTTCTGTCAGACGAATAGCTTTCAAACCATTTATATGCAGTACTCGTTATTCCAAAGCGCTTGATTGTTATTAACAGTAAGGGCCTAGAAATTGTTTCAAAAGTGCGTTTCAGATCAAAAAAAAAACAGCAACAGTCGTATCTTTAGGCTCCAAGTTATTTTTTCACTTCGCTAATACCAAATTCAACGCATTTTAACAAGAATGACCTTCCCGATATCCTGATTGTTCTGGTATCAATAAAGAGTTGTTATTCAAATACTCCAACAGCTGGCCTAAGATTATCTCTAATGTGTGCAACATATTGATGGGACGAAACTTTTCGGCTTTAATCGTTCCAGCAACTTTTTGAATAGGAACCACTAAGGATTCCTTTCAAATTTGTGGCACATGTCCAGTTTGCAATGATTAATAAGGTCCAGAAAGATGTGGCCAATGACATGAAAGCAATCTTGAATAACTCTAGCATTAACATTATCTCCACGACTTTTCTACGCTTCCTCTTCACACCATTCTCCAACGCAACCAAGATCACCGCCATCGAACCCGGGACGTCAGACACAAAGCAGTACGGAAGCCCCTGACCCGCCTAGCTCAGTCGCGCCTCCAGCCATCATCGAAAACCTGTCGCAGTTCTCTCGTTCCTGCCATCCAAGTTGTCCCGGCCCTGTCGATGGGGTCTTCCAAGCTGCCTATCATGGCAAGTATCCTATTAGTAACGGCAATCCCCGCTCTCACGAATCTTCAATCCCTAGGACTGCGCCTCTAGCAAGTAATGCTGCACCTGCTTCTTCGAATGTTCTGATGTACTACCAAAATATTGGTGGGATCAACAGCTCTCTCGCCGAGTACCAATTGGCCTTCAGCGACGGTTCCTATGATGTTTACGCACTTTCCGAAACTTGGCTCAATGGACATACCTCAACGAATCAGTTGTTTGGCGAATCATATTCCGTTTATCGACATATGGATCGCAATTGCCACTGTCGATGCAACACTCTACCTATGCGTTGTGTATATTCCCCCTGATCGAGTAACCGATGAATGTTTGATCGAAAAGCATATCGATTCGCTTAACTGGGTGGTTTCGCAGTTAGGACCAAGAGACAACGTTATCATCCTAGGCGATTTCAACTTGAGCTCGATCTCTTGGCAGCGTAGTCCACATGGTTCCCTGTACCCGATTACATCACGATCCTCGATTAGCCTGGCATCACGGAAGCTGCTTGATGCGTATAGCACCGCTGGACTCAGACAAATGAGTGGAATTGCAAATGAAAACAATCGTACGCTTGATCTATGCTTCGTCAGTGAGGAACTTTGCGAGCACAGCACAGTTATGCAAGCTCCATCACCGCTCGTTAAAATCTGCAGGCATCATCCTCCTGTACTGATGGAATTCAAGATAAGTCCACAGCAACGCTTCCAAGATACCTCTGAAAGCATAGCCTATGATTTCAGAAAGGCTGACTTCAACAGCATGAACGAGTTCCTCGCATATGTCGATTGGGACGAGGTGCTTCAAAATTGTGATGCCAACCTCGCTGCGTCGACCATATCTGGTATCCTGTGGTATGCCATCGATCAGTTCGTTCCCGTGAAGTCTAGACACGAAGCGGCTAAGCCAGCCTGGTCAAATGCTGACCTCAAGCATCTTAGGACTGTGAAGCGGGCAGCTCTCAGACGACATAACAAGTATCGCACGGACTCCACGAGAATGAGATATATGGCGGCGAGCACTGAATACAACCAACTTAATAATCGTTTGTACAACGCATATCAGGACCATTTGCAAAGGCGCTTCAAGACAAATCCCAGAAGTTTTTGGCGTTACGTCCATGACCAACGGATGGAATCCGGATTGTTCGAAGCTGATTCCACCACTGACATCGCCGACCTGTTCCGTTCAATTCAGCAATGTTTTCACTAATGAACACGTCGACCCGCAGGATGTAGCCGTCGCCACCAGAAATGTTCCTCAACTTTCGGCCTCTGGGCTACAGTTCGTGATCACGAACGATATGGTTATATCAGCCGGAAAGGATTTAAAATCCTCCACGGGATGTGGTCCGGATGGGATTCCATCGCTTGTCCTCAAATGCTGCGCGGATACACTTGCAACACCACTAGCAAGAGTATTCAACCTATATTTGGCTACTGGTGTATTCCCAAACTGCTGGAAGCAGTCGTATGTTTTCCCAGTTTTCAAGAAAGGCTGCAAGCGGATTGTTTCGAACTATCGGGGCATAGCTGCGTTGAGCGCCACTTCTAAGCTGTTTGAGGTGATCGTTCTGCATAAGCTGGTTCAGAACTACGCACACTACATTTCGATTGATCAGCACGGATTTATGCCTAACCGTTCGACGACAACTAATTTGACTTGTTTCACTTCGTTCGTGATCCGCCAAATAGAAAATGGTCAACAAGTAGACGCTATTTACACAGACTTATCCGCGGCGTTTGATAAAATGAATCATCAAATCGCAGTTGCTAAATTCGACAAGCTGGGAATGAACAGTAACTTGCTTTCCTGGCTTCTATCCTACCTAACCGGTCGAAGTATGTCCGTCAAAATTGGAGACCACGTTTCGCTCTCCTTTCCGGTTTGGTCCGGTGTTCCCCAAGGAAGTCACTTGGGGCCGTTTCTATTCTTGCTGTATATGAACGATGTCAATTTCATCTTGAAATGCCTAAAACTCTCGTATGCCGATGACCTGAAGCTTTACTACACGATTAAGCAACCACAAGACGCGTTTTTTCTGCAACAACAACTGGAAGCCTTCGCTGAATGGTGTCATATTAATCGAATGTCGCTGAACGTGTCCAAATGTTCGGTTATTTCATTTGGCCGCAAGCAATCACTCTTCCATTTTAGCTATGCTTTGGGAGGCGTGAATCTACAACGTGATTCGACAGTCAAGGACCTGGGGATTCTGGTTGATACAAAATTAACCTTCAAGGATCACGTCGCGTACCTAAAGCCTCATCGCAACTAGGATTTTTATTTCGCTTTGCAAAAAAGTTCAAGGACGTTTACTGCCTAAAAGCTTTATACTGCTCAATTGTGCGCCCTATCTTGGAATATTCGTCTATCGTCTGGTCTCCTTATTACCAGAATGAAACTCAACTCATCGAAGCTGTTCAGCGAAAATTCGTCCGGTTCGCTCTACGTCATCTTAGGTGGAGAGATCCATTCAACCTGCCCAGTTATGAAAGCCGTTGTCTACTTATAAATCTGGAATTACTAGAAGCAAGACGCAACGTGGCAAAAGCGTGCTTTGTTGGGGATCTTCTGCAAGGCAACATTGACAGTCCTACGCTTCTTAGTTTCTTGGACGGTCGCAATCGTTTATCACCATCCCTCCGGCAAGAACTAATTATGGCTTTCACGAACCTTTGCGAAGCATGTCCCGTGTATTCAACCGGTGTTATTATGTGTACGATTTCAACGTGTCACGAGAAACAAACAAGCGTAGTTTTAAACAAGTTTTATGTTAATTTATGTTATTCGTTAGTTTTGTATTTAGTTGTAGAACAGGTGTCATTGGGGTAAACATTTTACCTGTTGACTGATAAACACAATAAACAATATCTACTCCAGCCGTTTTCCTAATGAAAAGCAAATAACTCTAAGTTCATCTAATGTAATTGGGTGAAAAACTTCAAATCTACAACTACTATTAACTGGCTGTTTTATGTCTTCAGGTTCATCGACCAATTCAATTGATTGATTAACCAATGAAACACTTTCGACAAAATAATCATTAAACTTAGATGCAATAATTTGTTCTGACTGTTCTAATGTGCCATTAAAAGTTATGGACCGTGGTTTGCAATTTCTAGGTTTTAATAAAGATTTCAAAATTTTCCATAACTCTTTGCTGTTGTTTTGATTCTGATCAATCTTCCTTTGAACATATTCACAAAGAGTTTTCTTTATCGATTGTGAATACTTATTACGCGCGATTGTGTACCTAGTCCAATGATTGTCATTATTAGATCTACAAAACTTTTTGTACCATTTGTCCATTTTCCGTTTAAAACGCAAAAGATCCAAACTGTACCAGCTGTTCGAGTTCTTCAAGAAACAAACTTTTGCTCAACAAGTTGATTAGTACACGTTTTCAAAACGTTATTAAGAACAGCTGTATATTCATCTAAGTTTTTTGTTTTTTTTTGCAGCGATAAGCTAAATGATAAGCTGAATTGATGTCCTAACAATCATATAACGCGAAGGAGCTTGGGATTGAACCCACGGTCTTCTGCTCAGTAAGCAAAAACGTTTGCCACTAGGCAGACGAGCTTCTTTTTAATCATCGAGTTGCTGTTATTACCATGTAGTCATGTTAACAAATAAAACGATTGACGAATCTTGAATGTGGATGGGCTTGAGATTAGACTGATTATGTTCTGCTCATTAAGCAAAACCGGTTGCTGTAAGGCCACCGAACCCCTCATATCACATTATAGCGTTACTCAAGTTTTTATAACTATTCAAACCCGGCACCAACGACAACGAAAAGTTTTACAACATACACGATAAACAAGCGATCTTACCATAAATTTTTAATATGAAAGGATCTGGGACCGCGTTTTTCTGCTCAGTAAGCAAGCTACTGCAACCGACGATCTTTGAAATCCTAAAACTAAAAGCTACGAAAGAGTACGTAGGCCTTCATTAAGATCCACTTTCACTGCTTTTCTTCTGATCAAAAAGTCTTTTATAGAGCAAACATTCCGAGCAAGAATGCGACAAGGTTGACGTCCAAGTTCATTATTCGTTCTTTATTCATTTTCAAACAATTTATACATTTCAATACAGTTGACGTATACTCAGACGTTTTTTGTTGTTGGCTGCACCTAGAGCATCTCTCACATTTTTTGCAATCCATGCTATTGTGCCTAAATTCTCCACATTTGAAGCATCTCAACACATTAATCGCGGGAACTATCGAGCACCGATCACACCTTACATTTACTTTTTGATGTTAACTACTTTTACATCACTCACTCATGCCCACTATTTTCAATCCCAGTTGGTGCCACCGGGATTTCTGAGGCATAAATATATCCTGCTTTTAAGCATTGACCGTTCCTTTGTGTGTCACTTCATTAGCCTCACCCTGTAGGAAAACTTCCAACGTGGTTGAATTGCATCCTCTTTGATGAGATAGAAATTTTTATGATAGGTAGGGTAACCAACTGATTTTGGACCCCTAGAGGAAGTGAGATCACGTTTATGTCAAAATAATATTATTTGTTTATTATTATTATGCAATTTACATGCGGTTGTGTTCGAAAGCTACTCATCTTGGATGTAAAATGTCACTAGATGTTTTATTTATTGATATATACTCGAAAAATAATTCTTTTCACATCATGATATTCACATATTTTGGACCCTTCCACTTGATTTTGGACAGTGTCCATAATATATTTTGGACACACTGAATGGGAACGAATATATTTTGGACATGCTGAAGTTCTTTCAACCTATGAGCCTAAAACTAATTACGACGGTCACTTCTTCCTATCTCGCATTTGTTAGGTCCGTCTAGGTGTGAAAATTTTCAAAGAAGGTGCCCTAAAACGGGGTGAAATTGATCGCTGAGTATACCCAATATTGTACTTATGCATAATATTTTTACAATGTATACAAAGATTCATTCGTACGCTTAGTAACGAAAAACATGTTACACATGAAAAAAATATCACGAGAAATTTCAGTGATCAATTTTGCCCCGCTGATCAATTACACCCCGTTTTACGGTATGCATAAAAGTTGTACAACACATATGAGTTTTCCATTGCCATTTTGTTGCTGCCAATCGATCTGAAACCAACTTGTATTCCTCAAAAAACTTGTTTTGAACTAAAAAAGCTAAACTTTGATCACAATTAACCCCCAAAATGCGGATAATAGAGAAAATGTAAATGGAAACCGCGTAAACGGTGTTCACACTACGTGGGATTGACTTAATTGGTTACAACATGGAATATCTCGAGATCCTGACCAGATAGAAAGTTACTGTCTTCGGCAAAGTTGTTCAGGAGGTCAAAGCCTATTTCTTAGTGTACAATAGTTCAGAATTATCTCACCTCGTGGTGCTAGTATACATGTGAAATTCTCGTGTATAAAATATCTCTAGATCCTGACCAGATAGAAAGTAAATGCCTTCAGCAAAGTTGTTCAGGAAGTCAAGCTCTTTTCGTTGGTGGAGTAGTTCAGAAATTTCACACTACGAGGCGCTAGTATATACGTGTAATTCTCGCATATACAATAGCTCGAGTTCTTGACCAGCTAGAAAGTTACTGTATTGGGCAAACTTGTTCAGGGGGTCAAGACATTTCAACTGGTAGACAGTAGTTCAGAATTTTCTCACCACGTGGCGTTTGTATACATATACACTTCTCGCATATGATATATCTCGAGATCCTGACCAAATAGAAAGTTACTGTCTTTGAAAAAGTTGTTCAGGAGGTCAAAGCCTATTGCTTGGTGTAGAATAGTTCAGAATTTTCTCACTATGTAGTTCTAGTATACACGTTAAATTCTCTCATATAAAATATCTAGAGAGCATGACAAGATAGAATGTTACTGTCTTGGGCAAAGTTGTTCAGGGGATCAAGGCCTTTTGGCTAGTGGACGGTAGTTCAGAATATTTCACTTCATGGTACTAGTATATACGTGCAATTCTCGCATATGATATATCTCAAGACCTGCTAAAAATGTACTGTAATCGGTAAAGTTGTCCAGGAGATCAAACCCTATCGTTGGTGGAAAGTACATAATTTTCTCACTAGGTGACGTTGAAAGACACGGGAAATCCTTGCATATAAAATATCTCTGAATGACCCGCATACTAGTGCCACGTAAAGGGAAAATTCTGAATTACTGTACACCAACGAAAAGATCCTAACATCCTGAACAACTTTGCCGAAGACAGTAACCTTCTGTCTGGTCAGGATCTAGAGATATTTTATATGCGAGAATTCCTCATGTATACTAGCGTTGCAAAGTGAGAAAACTCTGAACTTAAGTCCACCAGCAAAAAGGCCTTGACTTCCTGAACAACTTTGCCGAAGACAGTAACTTTTTATACGATCAGGATTTCGAGATATTTTATATGAGAATTTCACGTATATACTAGCACCATATAGTGAGAAAAATTCGGAACTAAAGGCTTTGAACTCCAGAACAACTTTTTCGAAGACAGTAACTTTCTATCTGGTCAGGATTTCGAGATATATCACATGCGAGAACTTCACATGTATACTAGCGCTATGTAGTGAGTAAATTTTGAACTACTGTCCACCAGCAAAAAGGTTATGATCTCTAGAACTACTTTGGCAAAGACAGTAACTTTCTATCTGGTCAGGATCTCGAGATATTCCATGTTGTAACCAATTAAGTCAGAACCCTCGTAGTATGGACACCATTTACGCGGTTTCCATTTACATTTTCTCTATTATCCGCATATTTTGGGGGTTAACTGTAATAAATATTTAGCTTGTTTAGTTAAAAGCAAGTTTTTTGAGGAATACTCGTTGATTTTAGAACGATTGGTAGCTCGGCTGCAAAATGGAAATGGAAAACTCACACTGTCGTACAAAGTACAACGCGTGAGTACTCGTGTTACAAAAGTTGGCGCGAGTAACGGAGGAAATATAATATAGCATAAGGAAACAACTGATCATACCATAAAAAAAAATCATTCAGAAGTAAATCTTAATACGGAGACCTGACTCTATGCTTGCAGTCCATATTTTTTTTTGCATGGGACGGTTTTTGAGAGATTTCAACCCCCCCCCCCCTCTTCCGTAGAAGACAGTCTCAAACACAAAATTTAAAATATTGTATGGACCGTAGACATCTGCCAAGCGCTCCCACCCCCCTAAAGCATCTACGTAGTTTATGAACAGCCCCTTAGTTAAATGCGTTTGGGAGATAGGAAAACTTTTGTGGAAAACTAGGAACTAGGAAAACTAGGAAAACTCAGAGTGGACCACTCTACGTGTTTTGCCGTTTTTCCCATTTTGAATCGCCTGATAAACAAGAAATATATTTAAAAACAATGAATTCATATAATTTTGATTGATTTATTTACCAATTTAATCAGAAATCTGAGATAATAGCACGATCGACCAACCGGATTTTTTTTTTGTCGCTCTTTTGATGATTCTCATTTGATAAGTGTCCAAAATAAGTTGGTAACATTTTTTTACGATCTTTTTTGGACACTTTTTATTTAATACTTTTTAAGTAAAATCTTAAGGTGAAATCTTTATAAACACATAAAATACATCTTCCAAAGTCAGATTAACTAATTTGATAAAAAAAAAAAACATTGAATTGTATATTTTAGATCAAATTTAAAACAAGTACACTAACGCCGATTCCTCTTGACAAACGTCGAAACATGAAACTTTTTCGATAACATTTTCTAAAACTGCATAAATTGAGCAATTGTAAGCAATTTGAGGTGAACTAATGATCTTGAGACATAGCAAGTAATTGAAAGAATGTAATTACAACATCAACCCAGATGAATTTGAAGAAACTAGACAGTAAGCGAGGAAAATATATGAAAAGGGTCCAAAATATGTAGGGGTCCAATTCAAGTTGGTTACCCTATGTTGTGAATTCTTTCTCTTGAACATATTTGTTGCTTAGACCGTGAGCAGTTCTTCGGGGCTTGTTGTCAATTATGACGAAGGCATTTTGAGCTTTAATGTCCATACAATTCGTAGTTGCTACTACGCAATTTGTTCAATCCAGCGAAATTTTCACAAAAAAACCAAATAAATTCCCCATTCTCCTTGTTCCCGTGAATCTGTATTTTCAAGATCAATAGCGGTGCCGGTTACGTCCTCCCGGTTATCGGGAAAGAAAATATTTTTTAGTATGATAGACTACTAGATACCACTCTAGCGGAACTATCAACCTATCATCTGCAGAACTTTTTGAAGTTAATAAATTATCACTCTTAAATCTTCATGCTGATATCAGTAAAGCATTCCCAATGAACTCTTAAAATCGTAAACTTCACGTATGAAGTAACCAAAAACACTTTGAATATATACTGCCGCTCTTCGCATGTCCGTCTCATAGCGAAAATCTGCAAGCCGAGAAAATCGCGTTTTAAGTTTGCTTCGTACGAGTGCTTCTTATGTGATGGGACAACCAATGTGACTGTCTTTCCACTCTTTTTCAGAACAAAGCTGATAAGTTCATCCAGTATTATGAAAATATGGGTAGTTTGCTAACATTTGCATTGAAAAACTCAGTTTTGACAAAAACGACTCTGGGACCGACATGCGAAGAGCGGCAGTAAATAGGTGCGTTATGAGGGTTTTGAAAATTGCAACAATTTTTACAGGTTTTACAGCAGAATGGAAACTAAAAAAAAAAAAAAATCAAATTAATGGCATAAAATAAACCTCTTGAATTGTTTCAAAATACATCCAAATTACGCACATTAAACTAAAGCACTTGAATAAAATCATTTCGTGAAAATAATGGGCATTAATTCACCTCTTCAGCTATTCCGATCACGTCAGTGGACGTCAGTAAAACAGAAAAGCTTCATGGCTTGCTTGGATCGGTTGAAGCGCGGAGGCGAAGATTAATACTCACCGGGAGTATCGAACGTTGTACTCTGCTATACTTGCTCATTCACACTTCGAAGGTATAATTTACAGCGTTTCAATATTTGTTTCCACGCCGAAACCGATTCGCACTTTCGCGAGCCTTCGATCTTCTTCCCCATAAGTTCACCGGGCATAAAACCGATTTAAGGACTCCATTAAAAGTGCTGCGTTCGTTTGAATGAGGGCTCTGTGTGCGCTCGCGCTCGCACACATAAACCGATAGATTATAAATAAATTTATGCCCAATCATTAAAACGCTGTAAATGCATTGTAAATCAAAACGATTCCGGTTCACGCCGTGGCGTCTTGCTATTGCTCTGCTTGGGTTGTCTTATATATTTTTTTATATAAGATACTTAAGGCGAAGCGGACATGTGTTCTTGGCTTGTCCGAGGGAGTATTCGCACTTTTATTACTCGCGAACGATGCTCGTGGATATAGTTGCAGTTATTCCACCGTTTTCTGCTTGCTTTCCCGATCAGGACTGGCGCGCGGGAGATTCAAGGTGTAATAAATACGGGAACGAGATTTCAACTCGCGGTTCTTCGGAAGGAGAGAAACCTCCAAAAGGGCAGAGTTGGAGATACGATGGTTGAGTGGTTTCCCATCCAGCGGCAGAATGAGCGAGTTTGACTCTGGTAAACAGCGGTGAAGCTGAAAAGACTTAAGGGTTACCCAACGACGCTGCGGTTACTTTATGGCTATCCGGAGCTGTCCGAGCAGCCTACACCACCGCATTTGTTTACTTAATTGAGATATTTTGCATTATCGGTGTTTTTCGCTTTAATTGATTGTTATCGATCGATACAGGCGAAGATTATTGTTATCTTAATTGGGTGGCAATATGATATCTTAATCGCCATACGGCGTCTTCCCGCCCGAACGTGGGATGCTGATAAATGAAAGCCAAGCTGTAGCAGATCTAGTTCGCCGAGGGTATAATGAACTGCAGAGGCTACTAGATTGAAGATGCATTTTTTTTAATTACATTCCATTTCCTGATAAATACCCAGCGGATTTCAAAGCACACTGCGACGGCTACCTTTCCTTGTTTCGAGCGGTTATTAAAGTTTTGATCAATGTTAGAACTTGTTTACGACAGCCGCCGTATCGATTTCAAATCGAGAAAAAAAAATCTCATCTAACAATAGAAATGTTGTCGATGTCGAGTCCGGCAAAAGGTACATGGCAGGTCGGATATCCAATCCAAATTAACTTGTGTATGGTTTCAAATTCCATTTATAATGTCCCCCTTGGCTTCCACTTGTGCCGTTTCCTGCCCGCAAAGACAAAAGCCTTCAAAGATTAGATGACGGAAAAATCTGACCCTTCCAACAAAGAAATAATTCAATCTCCGTCCCTCGGTGAATTCCAGACTGGCGGTCCTCGGTTCAATCTCCAACCAACCAACTACCTGTGTGTTAGTTACCATCCGTGGCCACCAGCAACCATCCGAACGCCATCACAAAACACGTCGAGCGCTGCCTTATCTCTCTCGTTCACGCTCTATTTACACTTCTGACACAATCGCACCCCCGAAACGCGTGCCCTGCTGATGGTTCCAATGCACGACCGACGGCGAAGGAATAGATTTGGCTCCCTTGCCTCCCACTACCAAACCCCTTTTCCAGCGAAGCGCCTGTCGCTGCTATTCGGACGGAAAATAATTAATTAATGTCGTCGTTTCTTGAGTCTCCTCCGTTTCTCGCTTCGCGTCGTTCCGACCTTTCCCTCCGTTTTTCACCCCGGTGTCCATTTCCGCTGAAGTGATTCTGTTCTTTGTCTTTATAGCCTGGTGTTCCGAGCAATTGATTCGTGGGACCTCCCACCGTGATGGAGTTGTTGGTGGTGCGGTATGCATTCTTCAAGCGCATTTATGGCAGTGTTTCGATTGGTCATATCAATGGGATTATTTTAGGTAGGCTTTAATTTTTGGAATTAAATTTAACTAAATATTAATAGAAAATTTTCTGAGAAGATTCCGATCAAATTTAAAACTTTAACTTTAATTAATCCACCTACCGGTTGCAAAGATCCTTTTTTTTCTCAAATATCAACATTGATCCAGTAGTTGAAAACTTATTAAAAGTGTTTTATGGATCAAGATTGATACATATTACCCACTTCCGTGAGATGCACCTTTCTTGGTATTTTTGATTGCGAATTACGATAGTTATGAATAAGATGTTTTGTTATTTTTTAAACAACACCTTTTTAATTAGAGGTGTGCGCTGATTCAAAAATGGTTTGCCTTTAACAATTTCTAGGATCAGGATGCTCGGATTACTTTTTGAGTCGTCGATTTCTTTTCGAAAAAATGAGGAATTCTGGGTTCACGGATAGGGATCGTCAATTGATATATCTACAAGCATACATTGAACTCCATACAAATTGCCCAACTGATCAGAAGCGTGAGGTCAATAAAAGATTAAGCTTCTTCGCTTCCGATTTCAAGAAAAGATGGAAGGATTCAAAGCGAGAAATTAACAAATTTCTTAAAACTAATCAGCACTGGCTTGATGCTTCAATAAGTTTTCAAAATTTCGGTTTTCTCCTAAAAAAAAAACCTGCCGGAAGACCAGTGAAAAGTTTCGAGGAATGCTCTGAAAGAGCTAAACGGCTCAAAACCGAGGAGCTGAGATCCACTCACTCTTCACACGAATTAGCATTTGCAGCTCAGATGAGCTTGCGCGCCGAAGGGTCTTCTCGGCCTCCAAGAATAATGAAAGACATATATCTAAAATCACAAAAAACGGCTGGTAAATGTGAAACAGCAGAAGTTAAATACAAGCTGCTTTCCGGCGACCAAGCTTTGTCACTGTATGTAGAGGCAAAACTTTCACGGAATCAGTACAATCTAATCCGAGAATGCGACAAAGATAAGTTTCCATCATACAAGATTGTTCAAGCAGCAATGCAAGGATGTTATCCAGTTAGCAGCAGCATTTCTGTGTCTGAGACTTCAGGTGAAGTGAAAGTACAAGATCTACTCGATCACACAGCACTTCGTATAATAAATATGCAGCAGAAGGTGTTGGAAAGTGGAGTGAATAATGATGTCACTATGCTACATTTGATTTGTAAGTGGGGATGTGATGGGTCGGGACAAGCAGAATATTAGCAAAAGTTCAGCGAAAGCGACGATGGAACAGATACAAACATCTTCATATCATCATTGGTACCATTACGACTAGTATCAGAAAATTATCCTCAAATTATCTTCTGGCAAAATGATACATCTTCTTCCACCCGTTATTGTCGCCCGATAAAATTCATTCTCCAGATAGAGACCACAGAACTTATTAATGCAGAAAAGAACTACATCGATTCTCAAATTCAAGCTCTAAATCCGCTGACATTCACCGTCAACACTTTTGAAATGAAGGTTAACTACATCATGCTTTTCACAATGGTTGATGGTAAAATATGTAATTCTATTACGGAAACCAAATCAACCCAGAAGTGTTTTATGTGTAAGCTAACACCCAAAGACTTTAATGATTTTGAGAAAGTGTTGGCGGCAAAGGCTGATTCGTCCAATTTGGAATTTGGCCTGTCGATATTGCACGCGTGGATAAGATTTCTGGAATGTGTCCTTCACATTTCTCGAAAGCTTCCTGTATAACAGTGGCGGGTATCGGACCCCGATAGTAAAAAAATTGTAGCGATGAGAAAGAAAACGATTCAGGATGATTTTAAGTTGGAAATCGGTTTGCTAATTGACCGGCCTAAACAAGGACTGGGGAACTCTAATGACGGAAACACGGTCAGAAGATCAAAAATCAGCAGAGACAGGATTCGATCTATCAATTATGCACCGATTCAAAGTAATACTTCAAACCATTTCCAGCGGGTTGAGCATCAATGATGGTGAATTCCGAAAGTATTGCGAATTAACAGCGAGAATGTATATCAAAACGTATTCATGGTACCCGATGAGTCCAACGGTTCATAAAATACTTATTCACGGTCCAGATGTCGTGGAAAAAGTACTTTTGCCGATCGGACAATTAAGTGAAGAAGCGCAGGAAGCAAGAAATAAGGATTTCAGAAGGTAAAATTACTATTATGTCTCGTTTTTCTTATTTAAATACATTTTCGTTGGTAATGTTAAAACTTACGACTGATTAAAGTATAACGCATTGTATCGAATTTCTACATAATCTAAAAAAAAAAAAATATAGAGGTTTCGAAAAAAGTTTACCATTTTATCTTTTTTTTTTATCTAAATATCGAGAAAGTTTTTCGCGTAAGACATCGAGGAAAGCAACGAACCAAGACATCCTGAACCTGTTATTGCTATCCTCAGATCCATTGATTACAAGGCTGCGAAAAAGACCGAAGAAAAATTCAGCCCAATTTGATAGCGTGGTATTGGCATTACTACAACCACCGGATTCATTTGACGATAGTGACAATTAAGGAAATGATTCAACTGATTTCTAAATACTTTAACTTCGCACTCCACTGCGTCCTAGCAAGAAGTACGGTCGACTTAGTTCGCGCTCCACTATTTTGGAAGTTTTCTCGCTATTCGCTTGATTTAAATTATAAGTTTTTTCTCGCTTAGAGTTCCCAGCTAAATAATTAACTAAAAGTGAGTTTTTTCTGAGAAGAAAGTGTGTTTTCGGCATCATCGGAAGGAAAATTGTTTTTGCAATTGCCAATTCGCCAACCATTTTGCGCACCATCGGTGCGTGGTAACACATACCTGCACACGGATCATCGTCATCAAGTGTCAGCATCTGCCTCCGCATTTACACCGCTCAATATGACAATTCTTAACAATGGAGAAGTAACACGTCTGGCTGGTCCATCCTCAAATGGAAGTAGATTAGACCTCACACTTTGCTCTAATTTATTATCGTTGGATTGCACGTGGAATGTGATCCAGGATCCCCACGGTAGTGATCACGTGCCGATCGGCATTTCGATTGCCAGTGGGTTCAATTCGTCGGAATCCGTTAACGTCGCGTACGACCTCACCCGTAATATCGATTGGACAACGTTCAAGACCGCGATAGAGGAAGCCGTGTCGTCGGTAGAAGGGCTTCCACCGTTGGAGGAATATAACTTCCTCTCCAATCTGATCTTGGACAGCGCGCTTCGAGCTCAAACTCGGCCGGTTCCTGGAACGTCTTTCCGTAGGAAACCTCCTTCCCCTTGGTGGGACCACCAATGCACTGAGGTTTATCGTAAAAAGTCCGACGCGTTTAAGCTTTTCCGGAAACGTGGAACACCCGTACATTTCGAAGCGTACTCGGCTCTTGAACGTGAACTCAAGAGCCTCATCAAAGCCAAGAAACGCGGATACTGGCGGCAATTCGTGGACGGATTATCGCGCGAAACGTCGATGAATACGCTTTGGAACGCGGCGCGAAGGATGCGTAACCGGTCTTCGAACAACGAGAGCGAGGAGTACTCAGATCGTTGGATTCTCAAGTTCGCGCGAAAAGTATGTCCTGATTCCGTGCCGGCACAGATGATTCCTCGCGAAACGACGAATTAGGTAGACGAGATCAGCCAGCCTTTTTCAATGCTGGAGCTCTCACTCGCGCTCCTTTCGTGTCGCAATTCGGCTCCGGGGGCTGATAGAATCAAGTTCAACTTGTTGAAGAACCTCCCAGACGTCGCTAAGAGGCGCATGTTGAACTTGTTTGGTCAGTTCTTGGAGCTTAATATTGTTCCGGATGATTGGAGGCGGGTGAGAGTTATAGCCATTAAAAAGCCTGGAAAACCCACGTCAGATCACAACTCGTATCGTCCCATTGCGATGTTATCGTGTATTCGAAAATTGTTGGAGAAAATGATCCTTTTTCGCCTGGACAAATGGGTTGAGTTGAACCACCTACTCTCAGATACTCAATTTGGTTTCCGTAGGGGCAAGGGAACGAACGACTGTCTCGCGTTGCTTTCCACTGAAATTCAGTTGGCTTTTGCTAATAAAGAGCAAATGGCTTCTGTCTTCTTGGATATTAAGGGGGCTTTTGATTCAGTATCGGTTGAAGTCCTTTCAGACAAACTCCACGCTTGTGGCCTTTCTCCATTAATTAATAACTTTTTGTACAATTTGCTGTCAGAGAAACATATGAGCTTTTCTCATGGAAACTCAACAGCTTCTCGATTTTGTTACATGGGTCTCCCCCAGGGCTCATGTTTAAGCCCCCTTTTGTATAATTTCTACGTCAGAGAAATTGACAATTGTCTAAGTGACAACTGCACGCTGAGACAACTTGCAGATGACGGAGTAGTGTCTATGACAGGGCCCAGAGAGGCCGACCTGCAAGGACCCTTACAGGATACCTTAGACAATTTGTCTACTTAGGCTATCCAGCTAGGTATCGAATTCTCCACGGAGAAAACTGAGTTGATCGTTTTTTTCTAGGAAGCATAGCCCAGCACAACCGAAGCTTCAACTTTTGGGTAGGCCGATCACTCATTCCATGTCTTTCAAATATCTTGGGGTCTGGTTCGATTCCAAATGCACCTGGAGATCCCACATTGAGTATCTGAGACGAAAATGCCAACAAAGGATCAATTTTCTTCGAACAATTACCGGAACGTGGTGGGGAGCCCATCCGCAAGATCTTCTAACGTTGTACCGGACAACGATTTTATCGGTTTTAGAGTACGGTAGTTTTTGCTTCCAGTCGGCGGCTAAAACGCACATCATCAAACTAGAACGGATCCAGTATCGCTGTCTTCGTATCGCGTTATGATGCATGCACTCGACTCACACGATGAGTCTCGAAGTGTTAGCGGGCATGTTGCCACTCTCTGATCGGTTTTCGGAATTATCCCTCAGGCTCCTCACCCGTTGTGAAATTATGAACCCACTGGTGATTGCAAACTTTGAGAAGCTTCTTGAGCTAAACCCTCAAACTCGTTTTATGACATTGTACTACGTGTACATAACACAGGATGTCAGGCCTTCGCAGCATAATCCTCATCGTGTATGCTTCTCCGACTTCTGCAATTCAGTTAGTTTTGATTTATCTATGACGCGGGAGATTCGTGGAATCCCAGAACATCATCGTTCCATGATTGTTCCGTCAATTTATGCTGCAAAGTTTGGCCAAGTTGATTCCGCAAGATCGTTCTTCACAGATGGATCACTAATGGAGTCGTCCGCTGGTTTTGGTATTTTTAACGAATTTCATAGCGCCTCTCGAATGCTTCAAGCTCCTTGTTCCGAATATGTTGCTGAGCTGGCGGCAATACATTGTACGCTAGAAACGATCGCCTCACTTGCACCAGATCATTATTTTATTTTTACGGATAGTCTCAGTTCTATCGAGGCTATTCGCTCCATGAGGCCGGTAAAGCACTCCTCGTATTTTCTCATGAAAATACGAGAGATTCTAAGTGCTTTATCTTTAAGATCTTTTGTCAGCACCTTTGCATGGGTCCCATCTCATTGCTCGATTCCGTGCAATGAGAAGGCGGACTCGCTTGCAAAGGTGGGCGCTATAGAAGGCGATTTTTACGATCGACAAATCGCCTACGACGAATTTTTCTTCATTTATCGTCAACAGTCACTCGCCAGCTGGCAAAATAAATGGAGTGAAGGGAGTTTGGGACGATGGTTATATTCAATCATCCCTAAGGTGTCGAAGTGTCCTTGGTTCAAGGGGTTGGATGTGGGTCGAGACTTCATTCGTATGATGTCTCGCCTCATGTCCAATCACTACTCGTTAAACGCTCACTTGTTCCGTGTTGGGCTGGGAGACAGCAATCACTGTGAATGTGGACAAGGTTACCAGGACGCAGATCACATTATTTGGTCATGTGCTGAGCATCGCGGAGTCAGATCTGAACTGTACGATTCCCTTCGGGCTCGAGGTAGACAACCTAATGTTCCAGTTCGGGATATTTTGGCTAGACGCGATCTGGAGTTTATGAAACTCATATATGTTTACTTTGAGAATATTAACATTAGATTGTAAGTTTTATTAACCTTGTGTTTAGTTTGTATTTTGTACGTGTGGGTTTTTTTATGTTTGTTTTCAAGATGAATAGAAATTAGTTCATGTTTTAGGATTAATTAAATATTTGTATCGTAAACCACATTTCAAACCTCCCTCTCCCTTTTCCCATCCAAAAAAAATTGTAAATCTCCACTAACCTCGAGACAACCGCGTGTATCCGGTCTAGCTCCTTTAACTTTAAATATAAGACATAAATAATGTATAACGAAAATGATAACTCGGCTCTGTAAAGTTTATTCGATTGAGCCTGTACGAATAAAGTTATTATTAAAAAAAATAAATGCTTTAACTAAAGAGATAGTTTAATCTTTAAACCATTACTGCTTCTGTGATTCAAAAAGTTTAACGAATAGAAATTATACATAACTGACAGGTTTCCTTAATAGCAGAGATACTTGTAACGGTTTACAAAAAGTTAAATTAAAAAAAAAATCATCGAATATCATGTCTTCAGTTTTCTGGTATATGTTAGACGATGACATGAGCTAACAAAAGAGACAAAGTCCAGCTGCCCTTGCGAGAATCCCACCCACCTAAAATACAGGCAAAATATCATGTTTTTCGAGAATATTTCACTAAAACCACTATAAATTCCACAAATAGTTCAATGAAAATTTGCACCTAGTTTGTTTTCGTTTGAATAAATGCAGAAACCAGAGCAAACATATGAAAATATACAAAAAAGTTAACAAATAAGAATTTGGCATCATATTTTTCAATATACCCTATATCTCCGAAACTAAAGGTTATGGAAGTTTTATGTATTCTGCAACTTTCGTTCATTTTAATAGATAAAAAACTTTGTTGAAAACACCATACGTCTAAGATGCTTTATTCAAAAGTTAGATTCGCGCGCCATCTCTACGACCAAGTTGCGAACTAATTAAGTTATTCAAAAGAAGCGCTTAACTAATACAAACAACTTTACCGAAAACAGTATTCTGTTTGGATGCTTTGTTCAAAAGTTATTAATTTTTTCCGAGAAACTCACTGATCTGCCCCAGTGTGCGGCGTTTGGGGTAATTATGCTCGGCGGCGTCATCGGCGTCACGCCGATAGCTCTTTTTGGCGGCGGCGTGATTTGGCGTGGCATTTTGTTGTGCCCATTAGTTTTTTTTTTACAAATTGAACAATGAATATGCATGGTCAATATAAAGATGAACATCGCACAGTTTACATTTCTTCAATTATATAACGGATCCGCTGACATCGATAATCATGAACACATGCATCAACCGTGACGTCTTATCATCATCATTTTATTTTAGTTTTAATTTGTGAGATCGTAGAACATGAGGAAATTGAAATAAGTCTGATTCGATTAAAATCACATCATTTTAACATCAATGCAATTTGAAACCTTTGTTCATTTCCAAAATGCACAAATAGCTCATTTGGTTAAAAATGGCTAAGTTGTAATGGTCCAGAGAATTTGACAATTTTAAATAAAAAAGTAGAAGGGTCTGTGCCTAGGGGCACAAACGGAAGCTTGACGTAGGACCGCTAGTGGACGGAATAAATGTGAAGAGCATTAAGTTCTTTTAATTGATCAAATCAGGCATAACATTTGATAACGGCACAACAGCATTTGTAAACAAACATTCTAAGGCCCTTTACACGCGAACTAAAGTACGCCCACGCAAACCAATACCACTTACAGAAAGGTGATAGTTCCCCCTATGCGATGATGTTGTTGGTTTGCGTGGGCGTACTTTGGTTCGCGTGTAAAGAGCCTAAGAAGGTTTGTTTACAAATGCTTTTGTGCCGTTATCAAATGTTATGCCTGAAATATCTATTATTTCAACTCTTTCTGGTTTTGAATTGTATTCGATCCAAATTTGTAGTAATCTTTTTCAAAAAGAAAGTTGATTACGAGAATCAATCAGGGTGGCCAGTGAATTTTCATTTTGAAAATCCCGGTTTTTTCCCGGTTTTCCCGGTTCAAATCTTAAAAATTCCCGGTTGTTAATATGCAACAAAAAAAAAACAAAATTTACTTATAGGATAAAAAAAATTTGATTTAAGAAGATTCCCAAGATTCTGGAGCTTTCAAATTTGTGTAGAGTCTGAAACTAGAACTTTTCTTCAAAATTTGTGATTAATAACATGCTTCGTGATGCAAGATTTGGAGAAACTATAATTAAAATGTGAAATTTTGAATTTTTTTCAAGATCTCAGATTTATAAAAAAAAAAAAAGATCATACTTATGAGTCATGGAGTTATAATTGTCACGCTCTGGGACTTGGAAGCATTTTAAGACTAATAACAAATTACATAGCAATCTGTAGAATCTGGCGGACAAACCCTGGAATTTTTAGTAAAATTTAAAAGAATTCAAAGTGTTGATTAAAAACAAATATTGAGAAGGATTCCCACACAGTTTTCCAAGGAGAAGAGCAAATTTCCAGAATTATTCTTAGAATTATTTATGAAATCCATAGAAATTGTTGGATGAATTTAGAAGGATTTCTTTGGAGAAGAATGCAAGTTCTAAATTAAACTGTTAGGTAATTTTAGTAGATTTAAAAAAATGTGAAAATAAAAATAAAACATTGCAGAAAATTCCTACGTGGTTCTGATGAGATTTGTATGGGCATCGTGAGGAACATGACAGATGAATTTTAAGAAGAATTCCAAGAGAATTATGATCGGAGTTCAACAAGAAACAGAGTTCTTAAAATGTTCTGGCAATAATTTCAACCCTAGTGCGAATGATTCATCACATAACCCAAACAAAATTGATTCCAAAAAATTTGATGATAATTAGAAAGAAATTCTTTAAAATACTCCAAGGGGTTTATAAATTAATTTTCGAAAGATTTCTTTTGTTTTGAATAGAGTTAAAAGAAATGTTTGAAAAGATTTTTAAAGGAATCAAAGTCTCCGGATAGGCGGGAATGGGAATTATATGAAGGATTCCAATAAATTCTTAGAAGGGGTTGGAAGAAAATTCCTAAAAGAATTCAACGGTAATTATTACGCGGAGTGTTTTCTGGTTTATTTCAGAACAATTTCAAGATAATTCAGAGCAGAATTCCAAGTTAATTCTGGAATTCATCATTTGAATTTTGAACAACGAAAAATTAAAACCCCGGAAAAGAATAATTCAGTTTCGGTTTTTACAAACTCCAGCATCTTCAATATTTTCTTTAGAGGACCATGCACTTTACATCTGAAATTGAAACGAAAAAATCAATTTGCAATATTGCTGAGTGATTAAATTCTAAAAACAATAAGACGGTATACTGAAGAAAATTATGCAACAAATAGAGCAAGACATTCATTTGCTAAAGGATCACTCTGTTTTAATGGTTTATTCTGAAATTCTGATGTAAAAATTTGTTCCTATGATATGGTTAATTTATTTTCCCGGTTCTCTTGCAGAATTCACGGGTTTTTCCCGGTTTTCCCGGTTACTTTCCAAATTCCCGGATATTTCCCGGTATTCCCGGATTTCCCGGTTTGCTGGCCACCATGTAATCAATCAAAATCACTTGCACCCCTGCTTCCAAGTTTGTGTGGTCGTTGGGGGCTTGTGGTTCTGAATATGGACAAACAAGCATAGATAATGAGTAGTTTGCTATCAAGTAGCGACACTGGCTATTTTATTTTTGCGTACACGGCGAATGAGAACGCCCCAAATTTGAGTTTAGTTCACTCATAATCGCCAAAAGTGTAGGAACTCAGCGATGAGTAAATTTGTCTCATGATTTCCTGTGGAAAACCTAAAAATCTGCCAGAAAATGAGGAAATTGACGAAAATTTTATTCAGTCTCGGAGTAGTACCAATAGACTGAGTGAATCGAATCTTTACTTTTTTCAAATTCGGGAATTTTTCCCTGGAAAATCCTGGAAAAAACCTGGGAAAACATGAGGAATATTTACTCATCGCTGAGTTCCTGCACTTATTTCTGAGATAACTAAACTCAAATTTGGGTCGTTCTCATTCGCCGTGATAGATATCGGCGCCGGTGGTTAGCGTAATTACCTCTCACCCCAGCAGGCCTGGGTCCAATCTCAGTCGGCGCCATCGGCATGTTCTAAGGCATAACATCTCTGGGAGCTGCCTCCCTGGCGTCGGTAGCATTGGAGCTCAGTAGGGAAAACAAATCTCGCGTCACTTTTCAATAGGTCCTATCTACATTGATCGATTCTCTTCATCGACACTCTCTTTCGTAAATAACTCGGCTTCACAAATCTAGATCAACAATAGAAAAGAGCCCATCAGCATTTGTAAACAAACCGTTCCAAAGCCCTTTACTCACAAAGCGAAGGCCACCCACACAAACCAACACCGTCATCGGATAGCGGAAACTTCTACCTACAAGATGTTGGTGTTGGTTTGTGTGAGCGGCCTTCGATTTGTGAGGCTTTGGAACGGTTTGTTTACAAATGCTGATGGGCCCTATTCTATTGTTGATCCAGAAATGTTTCCTGCCGTCTTCGTCAAATAAGATGCTAGATTGTTGCTTCTTCCATCGAAAATATCCGGCCGTGGCGATTGAAAGTTGATCAAGGTAGATCAAAACAATTTGCATCCCTGCTTCCAGTTTGATCACATGAGCATTTTGTGTGGTCGGTGGTTCTGAATATGGACAAACAGGCAGATGAATTCTATTCCTACTCTTTACTGTAATAAGCTTGGTGGCCCTGAAAAGAGCCGTTTTGTTTCCAATGTTGGTGATGATTTAACCTCTGAAACCAAACAGAGTGCTTCTCTGTCACTACAAAAACGTAGATGACATCCATGGCCGCTTACGCTTGGCGTGTTTAGTGTAGGTGACAGCATCACAGATCTCATTTTTCAGGAACACCTTCAGCACACCTCGTAAATCAAACCGGAGATACGTCAGACACCGCCACGGCAAGCCAGACGACGGATGGTGGTTATCTCGAAGAATTTGCGTTTGGTTCTGAACATGGCGATGAGTGTGTAAAATATTACGCAATTCCATCCTCCCTATTCACACGCGCCCGAGGATCGGAGGCGAATGCCACTTCGACTTGTTTCGTCTACTTACTACTCTCTGACGACTGTGCTGGGGAAGCAGCATATGCATGTAGGTAATTGGTGGATTTGTTAGTTAATTCGACGCTTTTGGACAATACTGAATATTTACCAGTTTTTCAATAGTTTCTTGTTGAAAATCAACATTCGGAAGCATTGTTATCATATTTCTGATCGATTGGTGATAAATTTTTTGAAATTGGTCCAGGGGTAGCTGAGTTATTAACGTTCAAAATCTTTCTTAATTTGTTACATGTTCCATTTTCGGTTTTCACAAAGTGTACCCCCATATAGAAATCAAAGACGTAGTCCTACGTCAAAAAGGACTGTTCCTTGAACTAATTGGAAACATTCGTTATGCCTGTCATCTGGCGCATTGCTAATAGGGTTTAGAAATAATTTTCAGCCTTCTAAGGGCATTCCGCACTTCATCCCTCATTTTCAAACGGATTGTTTCCACTATGGGTAGCTAATAAATGTATTCACCTTTCCACACGTACTGCTAGATTTGATGAAGAGTAACAAATTGTTGAGATAGTGTTGAAAATTTAACACCCCTTCTTGACAGTAATTTGGTCTCACGCATTGAAATTCAATGGCGCTGCACTTCGGCCTATCGAATAGAGAAAAAAGTTGATTATAACGCAGTGCTTCTTTAGTTTTCTAGAATAATCAATATTAAAGATAAACATTCATATCCCGTGTTCTAACTGACCGCATTTGGTAGCTTTTGAACTATCGTATATCGCATCATGCGTACAATTGTTTCATTTATCGGGTAATCATTAATATATTTGATGTTTTCTGCTCTATAGGCCCACAATGGGCGATTAGGCTGAAGTAGTCCCCTCCCCTATTGTGCTTTATTCGTATAATATACACTCAAAAAATTCAAAAAATTCCACTTAATTTTGCGCTTATTGTGAAACACATCCATTTCATGAGTGAATCTTATGCTATGAACCATGCCTGAACACTATGGATTTGATTTGTAACACACTTGGATTCTATGTGCTTCATAAAGGGTGATACGGTCAAAATTTGGTCAAGGGAAAACGCGTGTAGAACGGTGAAATCGTTTAAATTTCTTTTTCAAGTTCAATTAGTATAAAATTCAGGAAAAATATTCAGTTAGGCTTCCGCTTTTCCAAATCCGAATTGCCGGGCCTTACGCTTGACCCCTGCCATCAGATTTTGTACAGCCACCTTGTCCACCTTCTTCGCCGCAGAAAGCCAGTTTGCCTTGAACTGCTGCTCGCCCTTAGCAGTTTTTTTGGTCTTCTTTAGGTTCCGCTTGACAATAGCCCAGTATTTCTCAATTGGGCGGAGCTCTGGCGTGTTGGGAGGGTTCTTGTCCTTGGGAACCACCTGCACGTTGTTGGCGGCGTACCACTCCATGGCCTTTTTACCGTAATGGCAAGATGCCAAATCCGGCCAAAACAGTACGGAACAACCGTGTTTCTTCAGGAAAGGCAGCAGACGTTTATTCAAACACTCTTTCACGTAAATTTCTTGGTTGACAGTCCCGGAAGCTATGAAAATGCTGCTTTTCAAGCCACAGGTACAGATGGCTTGCCAAACCCGATATTTCTTTGCGAACTTTGACAGTTTCATGTGCTTGAAAACATCTGCTACCTTTCCCCTTCCTTTTGCCGTATAAAACTCCTGTCCCGGAAGCTGCTTGTAGTCGGCTTTGACGTAGGTTTCGTCGTCCATTACCATGCAGTCAAACTTCGTCAGCATCGTCGTGTACAGCCTCCGGGATCGCGCTTTGGCCGTCGTATTTTGTTTATCATCGCGATTTGGAGTCACTACCTTCTTGTAAGTCGATAGTCCGGCTCGTTTTTTGGCTCGATGCACGGTTGTAGACGATACACCCAGCTTATTTGCGGCATCTCGGAGAGAGAGGTTAGGGTTTCGCTTGAAACTACCGGCAACTGTCTTTGTCGTCTCAGCGGCTTCCGGTTTTCGATTTTCCCCCGATCCAGACTTCCTGGCTGTCGACAAACGTTCCCCAAACACTTTAATTACATTTGTAACGGTTGATTTGGCAACTTTTAGCGATTTTGCCAACTTTGCGTGCGAGTAGCTCGGATTTTCGCGATGCGCGAGCAAAATTTTGATACGCTGCTCTTCTTGCTTGGACGGCATTTTGACAACTGAAGAGTGAATTCCAAAATCAAAATAGGAGCAACATTCTACACACACACACCTTCAAAATGAGGGGTGTTCAGGTTTTTTAAATGCAAAATTGAAAGAAATACGTCAAGTTGATATTGACCAAATTTTGACCGTATCACCCTTTAAGGTGATATCAATAGCTTTGCACATCATAGTTCAATATTCTACAGTGTTCTACTTTATCGACTTCTACTTTACCGACTCTAAAAATGAATCGACAAATATATAAACAAAACTGCCAGAGGCCAGACCTTTCACATATCCTTTTAATGGGTCTGATTTAGGATTCGATCATGGACTGTTGGGGTGTGCTGCTGCCGGAATCTTCGTTCGATCTCACTGTGGAACGGTTGTTCTCATATATGAAGCGGGTTCATAGGATAAAATCACAACTCTTGTTTTCTGTGTTTTACTTTCTGAGCAAGCAATTCACATCGCATTTAAATCCATCTGTTTTGAACAGTACAGTAGTTCAATGTGCAATACACTTGAATAGATAGTGAAAGATTTTCAACATTTCAAAATTTGAAACATTATAAATTAACATGTATAACACATTGAACCACGGTGAAATACACTTAAAGTAAATGTGATTGTGCATTTAAAAAATCAATTTTTTAACACTTCGAACAAACGTGTGGAATTTTTTCTTTCTGCCAAGGTCTAATAAGAAAATACTAACCATTCTCGCCACCATCACATACCGCAAAATTCCGCGAAATACTGCACACTACGAAAAAGTCGTGTAAATTTAGGTTTCCTGGGAGCGACAAATGTAAGCGGCCCTTTTGACATAAGAATCAGTCGAAAGAAACGAGAAAATCAATTCAATCAAACGTTCTCTTCATCTCGTTGCTTATCTTTCGGGTTGAGAACACTTAATTTTACATGAAATGTTTGTTTACGTTCCATGCTTTAAGTTCAATATGGATTGCGTCTCGTCTAAAAGTAGTTATTTCCAAGTGTGTGGATAAAACAAAACATTTGTTTTTAATAGAAGTTGTTCGACTCCCCGTCGAAATCAGTAATTTTTGATGCAACTTACAGCGATTGATGTGTTCTTTGCTGCTCTACTTCAGCTTCAGCCGTGCCAATAAACTCCGATTTGGTGAGGTGGGTTGGGTACCTTAGCATGCAATTTATCGGATTTGCAATCACACACGAATTACACAAAGAACAACAACAGCTTATTGCACTTAAATACTACCATTTAGACTTAAATTTATTTAACTCTTAAACAAATTAAAATGCGATCTTTTCATCCCGACGCGCGCGGTCGAACGGTGGATGATACCCGTCGTGTGGTCTTGCATGCACTCTTATCATTTACGGGAAAGTAACCAGCATCACCGGCTCGCCCATGGAGTGCGTGTATAGGTAGCCGAAGATCACGACCGGTGGTAGTGATCAACGGTGAGTGACCGATGGTCTGGTATAGGCGACTGCTTCCTCCTGATGACACAAGGATAGCGTTGCCGAACATCCTGCCCCCGGCAGAAATGACCATTTTTGGAGATTCTCGACGCTGGATTCGTGGAAGAGCTCGGTGACACGGAACAGATAAAGAAGACCCGGTAAGATTTCCCAAAAAATTAAAAGTGTTGGACAGGTCCTTACCTGGACCCTACTGTTCGAGGGCCTTGTATGCTGATAATCTACGATGAGTTCTGCCCCCCGGCTGACGTGACGTCCTCGCTATTTATCGCTTTCGTTGTGGAGTTGATTACGATACCATTTACAGCAGCACTAGCAGTTGATCCGATCCTCATGGAGTATAGTGGGAAACGCTCGCAGGTACATTTAATGTGAATAAGACCCGGTAGCCAATTTCGAAAAGGTATGTGTTATTGGAAAGGTCCTCACCTGGACCCTTCGCATTAAGGGCCTTGAATTAATTTCGTTTCCAGCAACTTTGAAGAGCTTGGTTGATCTGCTTCTGCAGAAACCATGCTGTTGGCCAGGTTGATCCACAAAGGAAACCTCTAGCCCGACCGCAGTTGCGGTGCTGCTGACGTTGATGGCTGATCGTCGGCTGATGGTGGTATTGGAAGTCCGCAGATTTTTGCCGTAGGATGAGTGAGGAATCCGGTTGCAGTTTGCAGAGTGACTATTCGTACTACGCCGTCCTTTCCTGGGTGTAGATCGTGGATTCGTGCAGTTACTACGAGCTGGTTTTTGTGCAGTGGTACAGGCGGTTTGCACTTACTACGTGGTTGTAGCGAAACGAGGTATTCCACGTGCCAGCGTTTCCAGATATCCTGGAGCAGTTTCTGGATTAGCTGCCATTGGTGGAGACGGTTTGCTGGAATCGATTCATAGTCGACGTCTGGGATGGACTGCAAGGACGAACCGATCAGAAAGTGTCCCGGTGTGAGGGCTTGAAAGTCTGACGAATCCTCGGATAGTTTGGTGAGCGGCCGTGAATTGAGACAGGCTTCAATCTGCACTAGGAGTGTCTCCATGTCGTCGAAGGCTAGCTTACGATCTCCGAGTACACGGACGTAGTGCTTCTGTGCAGAGTTGATTGCAGCTTCCCATAATCCTCCGAAATGCGAACCACGGTGCGGATTGAAGTGCCAACGAATCCCGTTGGTAGCACATTCACTGGAGAAAGTGTGCTGAAAGTCTTTGTCACGTAGTTGTTTCCGGATTTCATTTGCTGCCCCAACGAAGTTTTTACCGTTGTCGCTGTAGACGTCTGAACACAAACCCCGACGAGATACGAAGCGACGAAAAGCCTGGAGAAACTTGACTGTAGTTAAGTCCACGACGAGCTCCAGGTGTACAGCTTTTGTGCTGAAGCACACAAATACTGTGACGTAAGCTTTCGGAGGTGCATCTCTGCGGTGACGAGGCTTGAGGTAGATCGGTCCCCAGAAATCAACACCGACGAAGGAGAAAGGTCTAGAAGCGGTAACACGCTGAGTTGGAAGTTCAGCCATGAATTGCTCGACTGCCTTCGGTTTGGCTCGAAAACAGGTGACGCAGCCGTGAACAATACGACGAGTGATGTTTCTGCCACCCAGGATTCAAAACCGCTGCCGAATAGTGTTGGTAAGCAGCTGTACAGCTGCGTGCAGAAAGCGTTCATGCTGACAACGGGCGAGAAGTGTCGTGAATGGATGCGACCCTGGCAAAAGTGTCTGATGGCGAGAATCATACGGTTGTGCAGAACGACTCAATCGTCCTCCGATGCGTAAAACGTTATCAGGAGCAATCATCGGATTGAACCAGCGAAGTCGTGCATTTGAGGAGACCATTTGATTTGCCTGCAGTGCCTTCCATTCCATAGGAAAGCTGTCCCTTTGAACAAGTCGAACGAGTGCTAATTCGGCGCTACGGAGTTCAGCTGCTGTTAACGGTGATGAAACGGTTCGCTCGGCTTTGGGTAGTCGAATGTTTTTGAAATACCGCCGCCAGTAGGCAGTGATGCGTAACATATGCTGGTAGTTGGAGAACCTGCTTACGTATTCCTCGACGAATAATAACGGAGAAGAAGCGACTGCAAGCGACGATTTCCTTGCTTCCTTGGCTGCTTCGTTGCCAACACCTGCGTCAACTGGAACTGTCCACGATTCCTTTTCTCCTTGAAGCCATGGAGGACCTTCCCACCACAGTCTACACTGTATCAAATCCGCAGCTGGAAGACCTCTCGAGATGATATCAGTGGGATTCTCTCGTCCTACTACGTGGTTCCACTCGCAGTTCTCCGTTTTCTGCTGGATTTTAGATACTCGGTTTCCGACAAAAGTGGACCAAGTGGATGGTGTAGCCTTGAGCCAGCTCAAAACGGTGGTTGAATCTACCCAGAAGTACGCTTTGGACGTGATTCGCAGTGCTTCGGAGACCTTCTGGTAGAGCTCAGCAGACAGAAGTGTGCCACAAAGCCCTAAGCGTGGAATGCTTTGCTGTTTGAGTGGAGACACCTTCGAGCTAGACGTTAATAGAGCGACCTTGACTTCACCTGACTCATTCGACGATCTGATGTAGACACACGATCCATATGCAGCTAAAGAGGCGTCTGAGAAGAAGTGCAGCTCCACAGAAGTAGTATTTGGGAGTATGACGAATCGATCAATTCGCAGAGCGTTCAGCCGGGGAAGTTCGGTGTAGTATTCGACCCAACGTTTCTTCATCTGCTCCGGTAGTTCCTTGTCCCACTCGTACTGCTTTCCGCTGTCATCTTTCAATCCCCACAATGCTTGCATGAAGGTCTTCGCGATGACTAAGACCGGACCCACCAAACCAAGTGGGTCAAACAGTTTGGCGATGCAGGAAAGTGCGCTTCGTTTAGTGACGACTGTTGAGGACTTGGTTGTCGCTTCAGGAACGACGTATTTCAACTGGTCAGAACAGGGTTCCCAGTGTAGACCCAGTGTCTTTATGGCCTGATCCTTGTCGAAATCCATCGAAGGCTGCAAGGCACGGTTGTTTTCCGGAACTCCTTCTAGTACTGCAGGGTAATTGCTCGCCCGCTTTCGTAGCTGCATTCCAGCTGAGTTGAACATGGCATCCATTTGCTCCCGTAGTTCGATTGCTTCGGTGACAGTCTGTGCGCCCGAAAAGAAATCGTCGACATAAAAATCCTCACAGGTTGCTTTCGCTGCGAGGGGATACCTCTCCTTCTCATCCTCCGCTAGCTTCTTCAGTAAATACTCGAGTGGCTAGATACGGAGCTGAAGCGGGGCCGTAGGTTACGGTCTTCAATTTGTAGATGCGGATCGGTTCTGATAGTGAAGGACGCCAGAATATCAAATGCAATCGGCAGTCTCTGGGAAACAGAACCATTTGCCGGTACATTTTGGGGACGTCAGCAATCATCATGATAGGATGCAGGCGAGATCGCATCGTTATGGACCGCAAATCTTCTTGAACAATTGGATCCACTAGCACAGCGTTGTTCAGGGAAATTCCGGTGGAGCTCTTGCAAGAAGCATCGAAGACGACACGCACCTTGGTTGTACTGCTCTCCTCGCGAATGACTGGATGATGTGGAAGGAAGTATGCAGGCCCTGACGCTGCATCTGATTCATCGATTCGCTCCATGTGTCCCAACTCTTCGTACTCGTCCATGAATTTACGATATTCGGCGGCTAATTTTGGATCGCGCCCGAAACGACCCTCGATCAGGCGAAAACGGTGAAGTGCAGTACGTTTATTGTCTCCTAGTTTGTCCAAAACATCTTCCTTGAACGGTACTCGTACCATGTACCGTCCGTCCTCACAGCGACGAGTAGTTTCGCTGAAGAATTTCTCGCAGTAGGCTTCGGATGCAGAGTGGACAACCATTGAATCGTCCTCGATGGCCCAAAATCGCTCCATGTCACGATGGATGTCGGCAGTGGTAGCGACGTTGCAGACTACGGAAGATCTTGAATGTTGTTGAGAAGTTTTGCCGCTGATAATCCAACCGAAAGCCGAATTAACCAGACACGGAAGAGATTCGCCCAAAATGATTTGACCAGCAACATTGAAGAGATCGAAGAATACCTCGACCCCTAACACAACATCAATGACTCCGGACTGATAGAATGACGGATCAGCTAACTGGATTCCTGTCGGAAGCGACCAGCTCGACGCATCGACGGAGATCGAAGGCAGATCTACGGTAACACTACTATTTTGACTTAAATTTATTTAACTCTTAATATAATAACGAAACAAACAAATTAAAATGCGATCTTTTCATCCCAACGCGCGCGGTCGAACGGTGAATGATACCCGTCGTGTGGTCTTGCATGCACTCTTATCATCTACGGGAAAGTAACCAGCATCACCAACATAACCAGTGGTAGTGGTCAACGGTGAGTGACCGATGGTCTGGTATAGGCGACTGCTTCCTCCTGATGACACATAGATAGCGTTGCCGAACAGAAGTCTATGAACATTTAAAATTGTCGTAAGCGTCTTGTTTGGACAAGTGTCTTTAGGACTTAGATGTAATTTTTCAGGGCGCCTATAAAACATGGCATCCCACGGCCATCTTGAAAATCATCATAATGATGCCAGATTAATTTTTTTTTGCACAGGTTAAATATGGTAGGCCTATTACTAAAAACGCGTTTGAAATCGACACGAAAAACAAATACCTATATGTAGAAGGTTTGACTGTAGTATAGCCCTGTAATTTGCATAGCTTGGCTAGTGTTTTAGCGATCGTTGAGGAAACTTACTCCTACTGTAGAAAAAGTACTCCTACCGTACAGAATCTTCAATTCAGCAAGTACATTTGTTCGTTATACAACATACATTCCGATCTTACAGACTTGCGCCATTCCTTCCGATCTTCCAATAAAAACCTAACAAAACCAAACCCGCCAAAACATCGCATTAGGAATGTACCCGGTCCCACCAGGAAACCACGTTCCTCTTACTGATGAAGAAAAGTGTAAATTTAATGACGACCGAGTACTTGAAAATTTCGTACGAAAAACAATAAATTTTATCCCCTCCCGCCTCGTAGCTCCCACTTCGGGCTGATTCCCCAAAGGTATAATGAGGCCGAAGACTTTTCTCCCCTTTCATTTCAGCTTTCAGGGAGCGCATTTCCCGGGCTCATTTTATAAATGTGAGCCAAACAGCAGACAGACAAACTATTATTCTTTTCCGCTGCGGCCTGACTGCTGCTTGACTGCCTGCCTGATGCCCTACACGAGGACCAGGACCAGGGCCAAGGCTTAGAAGGCACAGAAGCCACTCATGTGTGAGGGGAGAGTCGTACGTTTAGCGCGCTCCGTCCGTCCGTCAGAGACCTGCTACATGGGTTTGCTTTACCCTGGCCTAGCAATTGCATCGGTTCTATTCGGAGGGGGTGAGTGGGGACAGTCGAAAATAAGGTAGATAAGGAATCACAAGGCAAACGCTAATAAAAGTTAGAACTTGAATGCCATGGGTGCTGTTCAGCGCGGTGAGGGGAAGGAGAGGCGAAAATTTATGGATATTATTAGATGGTCGTAACGTGCGAAGAGAGCGCACTCGAGAAGAGGAACACGTCAGGATTCACGAATGCACTTCTTCTTGGTCCTGATCTTGGTGGTGTTGGCCGTCGGTGTCTACAACTGGGGTCTTGTGCGGTGTCTTTGCCCTCTTTGCCGTAGCAGTTGTCTTCAACAGCTAGTTAAGGGGAGACCAAATGAGCGAGGAGGATCCTTCAGGACTTCCCAACAGACAAACGACCTTTGCAACACGTTTGAATGGCTTTCTCCCCCCACCTGGTACGGTACTGTTCCGGCTCCATCCGTTTGTGTGTCGGTGTGGGTATATCTACTAATGGTTAATGTTGCACAATGCTCTTTCATGTTCGTCCTGTCCAGGAGCAGAAGTAGCACCACTGCTCTATCGTTCGCTGCTTCGAAATGAGATTTGGGCTCATGATGTGAATGCAATTTTCTGCAACTACAGAAGAGCGAGGGCAGCAGTGGGGGAATATTTACGCCAACAAAGTAAAAATAATTGCCCCAGGTATTATTTTAAGGGCAATTAAGAACGAAAACGGAATCAATTTATTACTCTGTTGGTGCAATTTTGTATTTTTTTGGGTTATTCTGCAGAAGTGTTTCGATTCTCGGAGTTGGGCGGCCAGAGATGTTTAAGCTGTGGCGGTCTTCTGTTAGGCTAACCAGGGTGCGATTATAAATAAAACAGGTCTGAAGATGGTGGATTGTCAGGATGAGAGCTCGTCCCAATTTAGAAACCAATTGATTTATATTTTGAAAATAATTTAAATAACAGAAAATTTTCTTTTTCTTTTTAAGATTTCGTATGTACTAGATTTTTTTAGCGATTTGTCATGCGATTACCCTGCCACATGGGTAAATCCACCTATGCATCGCCAATCATAGCAACCCTGTTGTATACAGAAAAAAAAAATGACAGCGTTATCAGTTGATTTGTAGCAGCCATGGCGAAAACAGTCAAGCAACAACGCTTGGTGGTTTGTTCGTAGTGTCAGCTCCACCCCGGAGCAAAAAAGTTAGACATCGTGAGGCACATCGTGTCCGCCGGATATAGCCGATTCAGCATTCACAACATCCTCTCGCTTCTTAAGAAAGGCGAGAGCTTCGAACGGAAGCCTGGTTCCAGCTGTCCGACTGTGCTGCATGACCGCAAAGTGCAGCAGAAGCTGAAGAGGGATACCGAGGGCAAGGTGGCCTCATCGTTCCGCGCCTGTGGCCGGGAGGTCGGAGAAAACGGCCAAATGGTGAAGAAGTACCTGGACAAGATGGACAATAGGGTGGGTCATCATGATCGTTTTATCAGAATCATGTATTTTTGGTTCCATTTGGGGTCCCAAACAAATGTGCAAAATTTAGGATCGATTGGTTGTAACCTGGCTTTCCGCATTGCGTTTGAAATTTATATGAAAATTAGTATGGGAAAACCTCCTTTTTGCATTTTCATCCCTAGACACCACAATTTTATTTGAATCGAGCAAATTATTATGTGAAAGTATAGTACAGGAAGTGCTCAACAACGGTACGGTGCTATAATGTCTCTGAAATAAGTTATAGCTGTTCAAAGATCGATACTTCGAATTAAATGCCAAAAATCACTTTTCCTGTCAACAATGCCGGAGTACCAATCAAAGTCAGATTCCAGACTGAAATAATTTGGGGGTTTCATATCTGGTATTTTCAGATGAATTACTCAAAAACTATTGATCTATCTCATATGCGGGGTTGGATTGAGGGGAGGGGGAGTTGTTTAGTACACCCCCGCCCACCCATCTCACTTATATCAATGGAAGTAAAGTTTCAAACTGAAATAACTTCGAAGTATTTTATCTTATCGATTTGGTATGTTTAGATGAACTCTTCAAAAATTACTGCTCTATCTTATACGCGTGGTTAAAAAAGAGTGGAGGGGCTTACGATACGCTTCCTGACTCATATAATTGAAAGTAAAGTTTCCAACTGAAATAACTTCGGTGTTTCTCATCTTGTCGAGTTGGTATGTTCTGATGTGTTATTCAAACATATTTTCTCATTATAATAGGCGCAGTTGAATAGAGGGGGGGTGGGGTTCTTACTGTATATCTTACGCTCTCCCTCTTATATCGATGAAAGTAAACTTTTAGACTGAAATAACTCGATGTTCGAATAAGTTAGTCAAAATCATTTAGAAATCTCATAGAAGCAGTTTGAAAGTAAGTATCCCCACTCTTTTTCCTATGTAATATACAATGTCAGACGTTTTCTCACAATTGTAATCCTATGACAATGATTATAATTTAGTTTAATATATTCCACAGTTTCTTAAGGTACTCTTATCGATGCTGTTTGATCACCAAAAGTAAATATTGCTGTTGAACTGGGTATTGGGTGGATTTCTTGTTGAAGTCGGACATTAGCTTCACCCCTCGTTCAGCCACATCGTTGACAACCATCAAGGAAGTAATTTGTTGTTTCGCAGATCGGAAACTCCGAAATTATTTCAGTCTATAACTTTATTTTCATTAATATATGTGAGGAATGGAGGAAATACAGTAAGCCTCTCCCCTATGTAACTACACCTATATATTGAGCAATTGGTTTTGAATAACACATCTGAACAAACCAACTCGACAAGATGAGAAACACCGAAGTTATTTCAGTTTGAAGCTTAGCTTCCAATAATATGAGTGAGGTGGCGGGGATGTAGTAAGCACCCTCCCTCCACTCTCTCTCCATCTACGCTTATGAGATTGAGAAATTGTTTTTGAATAATTCATCTTAACATGCAAAATCGATAAGATAAGATACTCCCAAATTATTTAAGTTTGAAATCTGACTTCAATTGGTACACCGGCAGTGTTGGCAGAAAATATGATTTTTAGCATTTAATTCAAACCATAAATATTTGAACAGCTGTAACATTTTTTAGGGACATTCTAGCACCCTAATCTCTTTGGCAAAGCTGAACTTTCAAAACTACATGGCATGGTTCAAGCAAAATTGTGGTCTCTAGGGATGAAAATGCACAAAAGTAGGTTTTCCCAGACTGATTTCCATACAAATTTCAAACGCATTGCGGAAAGCAGGGTTGAAACCAATCGTCCCAAATTTTGCACAGTTCTTCGGGTTCCCAAATGGAACCAAAAAAGGGTTGTTCTCGTTTGATGAGTCAAGTTTGCGTTTTTCCATATTACGGTGACCCACCCTAATGGACATTGTTATGCGGAAGTATCAGAAGATCGGCTGCAGATATACGTTGTGCCGTAGACTGCCCACCCCAACCCAACACGTCCCCCAGCTGTGAATGATAGAAATTTTTTGGGCGAACCCAAACGGAGGGTCTATTCCAGTAATTTCGTGGCCAAAACGAAAGAGCAGCTGATCACCAAGGCCACAAAAGAGCTGAAGAACATGCCAACATCCATCTTTTCATCAGCTATAGGTAAGGTTTCGGCCAGGTCCCGTTAGGCCGCCCAGCGTAGGGTTTAAACAAAATTTGTTCCATTTCGCCATCCGAAATTAGTCCACTTTTAACTGCTTACGATAGTCTCGATTGCGAATATCCAAAGTCTCCCGAAAGATGTTCAATCCTTCTTGCCTGCAGTTGTGCCAAAAACAATCATGGAGGCACAGCAGAGAAGTCATCCGCGACAAACAGGAAGGGAACTTGTAAAACCTGTGGATGTACCTGCAACACCTCTACAACTCTCCTGTACCTGCAACACCTCAACAATACGCTACGGTTACAACGCTGTGCAGCAGTTGTGCAACAGATGATACTAATGAAGATGATTAGTTGATAAGGTTGTAAATATCATATTTAGAGAAAATCTGTTTACAATATGTTACGTTAGAAGAGAAAAAAAAAATAAATAAATAAAAACAATATGTGACTCGAGGTTTCGAATTAAATAAGGTACAAATTGAAATAATATGATCACACCGAACTATATTCATGACTTATAAACCTATATTGGGTATAATCATTGGCGTAGCTAGAAAATTTATCTGGAGGGGGCCGAAGGCGGGCCTGCTGCACTTTTTTAATTTTGCAAAACTACGGTTTATTAAAAACTCACTCAAATTGCGTCCAAGGTAACTTATTTTTGGGTACATTTTTTTTTGTGACCAATAATATGACATTGAGGCTTGCTATTACTTTAATGATGAAGCAATAAATTTGATTATATATATATATATATATATATATATATTTCATAACAATGATTGGGACCTCGATTGGAAGAGCCTTAAACGCTTACTGATTCTGAACAAGCAATGATCGTTTGTTCATGTTTTTTTGTAATAAAATCACAGTCCGGATCTTGTAAATGTAAGCATCTCAAACTTAAGAAAATTCTCAGGGTTAGATAATTTCATGAATTTTGTAACATTTTTTTTTTTATTTTGAATAAATCACCATCAGTCAAATCTCAGACAAAGTACCCAAAATTAAACTCTAGGAGTTTGAATTTTATAATTTTATAAAATTCTGGCGGTTTCAAGGTAAAGTGCACGCAGAATAAATTTAATACGTTAAAGACGTAGAAAAATGTTCAAGATGCACCATTTTTGGGCGTAGGACCACGTCAGTGATTTCTATATGGGGTACACTTTGTGAAAACTGAAAATGGAACATGCAACGAAATTATGAAAGATTTTGAACGTTAATTACTCAGCTGCTCCTGGACCAATTTCAATAATTTTATCACCAATCGATCAGAAATACGCATCGATAGCAATGCTGCTGATTTTCAACAAGAAATAAGTTAAAAAATGGGAAATGTCAAGCATTGTTAAAAAGCGTCGAAATAACTAACAAATCCACTAATTACGTACATGCATATGCTGCAGTTGCACAATTCTGAACATTGTTAATGTTAAAATAGAAATAGTTTTGTGATCCCAAACCCATATATTTTCAAGATTTGTAACTAATACAAAAGTATATCCCTGATACAGATTGTAAGCATAAATTCTTCGAATTCAAATGTTAATAAAAGTTAACGATTTAGATCAATTATAAGATAAAAGATAAAATTGCAATATCCTTCCTGGACAGTCATTTCATCAAAATTCTAGTACATTAATATAAAAAAACAAATAAGAATTTTAATACTAATAGTATGTTTGACTTAGACGTGATCTGGAGTTTATGAAACTCATATATGTTTACTTTAAGAATACTAACCTTAGATTGTAAGTTTGATTAACCTTGTGTTTGTTTTAGTTTGTGTATTGTGCGTGTAGTTTTTTTTTTAATGTTTGTTTTCAAGATGAATAGAAATAAGTTCATGTTTTAGGATTAATTAAATATTTATATAATAAATCATATTTCAAACCTCCTTCTCCCTTTCCCCATCCAAAAAACTGTAAATCTCCACTAACCTCGAGACGACCGCGAGTAATCGGTTCAATTCCTTTAACTCTAGATTTAATACATTATTCATGTATAATGCAAATGATAACTCGGCTCTGTAAAGTTTATTCGATTGAGCCTGTACAAATAAATTAATATAAAAAAAAAATGTTTGACTTAATCAAGAGTTTAAAAAAAAACTCCTCAAAATAAATAAGCCTTCTAAAAAAATATGGACGAAATTTTGTTCAAATTAATTTAATGGACTAAAAAAAAATTTCGACAAGTTTTTAATCTCCTGGTCTTCAAGATTCGTTATTCAAGATCTTAGGAAACTTACCTAGATTCTGAGATTCACAGCATTTCTCGAGAGAAAAATTGTTCGAGATAAGAAAGTAAGAAAAAATTAGGAATCAAAAATTTCGAAAAATCTTGACATGTGGCAAAAATTGTAACAGGTTTTTAAGATACTGAACAGAACAGAACATTTTTTTAATTTTAAAACTAACTATCAAAATCAAGATTTAACTATATTTCTAATCGAAAGGAATACACTTGAAACTTGCATGATTTTGTTCCTGCTTATAACTAGGGGGCTGTTCATAAACTACGTAGACAGTTTTTTTTTGGATTATTGACCCCCCCTCCCCCTGCGTAGACAATTGTCCATACAAAAATTTAAAAATTTGTATGGGCCGTGGATAATCGTCAACCTCCCCCCCCCTAAACTGTCTACGTAGTTTATGAACAGCCCCTAGATAGTAATTTAACTTTTTTTTTACAAAAGTTGGTATTTTTTTTAATATTTTAAATTTAGTTAGTTGTGGTTAAACCCATTTGGTATCAATTTATTATTTACATGTACATTGTACAGGAAAGAGCTTTTTCAAGTTATTTATTTAATCAAAAAATACACACAAAAAGCACGTAATTTCTTATGTACTGATTCATGCAAACTATCCTGCAGCTGAATTCCGGGCATACAATTCATCGAAACGAAAGAAATTTATACATATTAGGTATATGCAGAAATTGAAATTTCTGCCCGGAATTTAGCTGCTGGAGTGCAAATTTGTGACAATATAGCTAAAACACCAAGGCACGGGTCTTTCCTATAGAGAATGTACAAATATTACCATTAAATCAAGATTCATCATTCAAGATTCCATCTGATTCCATTAGCGGGAAAACTTTTGAATACTTTTTTTTTCAATTCTTTATTAAACAGATTTTTAGCCTTAGGCTAGTTCATCTCTAACTTTTGAATACTTTCTGATCAACCTACAACCTACCCAGCGAATCCAAACACATAAAGCAACCAACGATACAGACAAAACGGTTGCTACGACTACCATGACAAACTCGCTCTATAACATAGCTCGATCCAAGTGGTAAAAGGATAATGATATATTGCTTGCCTGCTTTGTTGCAATATGCACGGATGAGGACATTGCTTGAACTGAATCGAGAAAAGACATAACAAAAAAAATTCCCATTAACACACGTGTATAATCTTCGGCTCTACTTCGTGAAGCAGTTTTCCAACAATTTGCTCATTTCCTTCTACCGCCCCGAGTGAGTTGTGTCGCACGGGTTGCTTGTCATGAAAAAGAACGAAGAAGATTATATCATTTTGCTTTGCACTTCTGACATAGCGTTATTAATCGGTTCGTTGATCGCTTGTCATTTTGTCATTTGGAGATATTTTTGATTCCTTGAACCTACCAAATATCCAGTGAACTTTACTAATATCTTGGACTATATGGAAATCTTTCGAATATTTCCTGATGTCTAGGAAGGATGTTTGAAAGAATATCCTGTTATTTATGCTACGTTTCCTGAAAATCTACAAAACTTAGGTTTTACAAAATTTCCTCAACTTCTATGAAGTTCCTTGAGTTTATTGCAAATTCCATATTTTTTTCCATTTCTTTAAACTCTACAAAGATCTCTGAACATTTTTGCACTTCTGGAAAGCCACCTAAGACATCTACAAATATTCTTGAACACCTAGAAAGTTCCTTGAATTCAGCGAAGTTCCCAAAACCTCCAAGACGTTCATGGAGCTTTTTTGGAGTAAGATCTCTGAAAAACTGCAACGAAGTTCCCTAGACTGAAGCGAAGATCCCTGAAGTTCTTAGAAATGTATTGAACTATTTTTAGATCTTTTAAAAAATTCCCTGAACATTTTCAAAATTCCTTACACTTATATGAAGTTTTACGCAGCTCCTCAAAATGCTACGAAATTCGAAAATCTTCTACAAAGTTTGCTGTTGAATCTCCACAACTATTCCAAGTCCATGAGGCTAAAAAAACTGAAATTATGTAGAGGTTCCCGAACAATAATGAGCTTCCCTGAAATAAAATAATGTTCCTTTAACTTCTACGAAGCTCCTCAAATTAAAATGAATTCTCTACTTCTACGCAGTTTTCAAAACTTTTCCAAGTTCCTTTTTGCTACGAATTTTTCTGAAGGTCTATGAATTTCCCAGAATTTCTACCAAGTTTACTTAATTTCTACGATCTTCCCTGAACTTCTATTTGAAGTTTTACGAAGTTTCCACAAGTTAAAGAAAAATTCCTGGACTCATGGATAATTTGTAGAGCCTGAAGACGTCTTATTGCCATCGATTTGATATACTATAATTTCTCGAAATTGTTTCTTCTAGTCCAGAACATAACAAAAGTGATCAACATAAAGGAGTTTAAAAAATCTTTGTTGGTGGTGCAATTTTATCACTGTTGAATAGTGGCATTGAACTTAACAAGCTTCACAAAATACCGGTGAGTCAAAAACAAACACCAAAAATTCTGGAGGGGGCCTGGCCCCCCTGGCACCCCCATTAGTTATACCAATGGGTATAATGGAGGTATCTAGTTCCTTTTCACATCCAAATAATAAAGCTGCATTTGATTCAATATATTTTACAATTCACATGCATACTAAAGCAGCAAAGCGAAAGAATTCTGAACAAATCAACTCACCATCCGGAAGAACTTTGCCGCATGTACAACTTTGACGATGACAGTAGCTTTCTGACCTTACAAATATTTTACATGCACACTAGCGCCGCATACCGACAATATTCTGAACTATTTACTGTTCACCAGCCAAAAAGCTTTGATCTCCTAAACAATTTTGCTGAAGACAGTAATTTTCTAGCTGTTCAGGATCTCGAGTTGTAGCATATATGAAGATTGCAGTGAGAAAACTCTGAACTACTGTTCACCAGTCAAAAAACCTTGACCTCCTGAACAACTTTGCCGAAGACAGTAACTTTCTATTTGGTCAGGATCTCGATATATTTTATACGTGAAAATTTCACGTGTATACTAGCGCCGCGTAGTGAGACAGTTCTGAAACATTGTGCACCAAAAATAGGCTTCAATCTCCTGAACAACTTTGTTCAAGACAGTAACTTTTTATCTGGTCAAGATCTCGAGATATATCACAGGCGAGAATTTCACATTTCACTAGCGCTACGTAGTGAGAAAATGTTGAACAACTGTCCACGAGCAAAAAGTTTATGTTGAACAACTTTGCCCACGACAGTAATTTTCTATCTCGTCAAGAACTTGAGATATTTTATATGCGAATTCCACATGTATACTAGCACCATGAAGTGGGAAAATTCTTAACTACTGTGCACCAGCCAAAAGACCTTGACCTCCTAAACAACTTTGTCGCAGACAGTAACTTTCTATCTGGTCAGGATCTCGAGACATAGCATATGCGAGAAAGGCACGTATATACAAACGCTGTATAGTGAAAAAATCTGAACTATTGTCACCCGACAAAAAGATCTTGACTTCCTGAAAAACTTTGCCGAATACATTTACTTTCTATCTTTCTATAGTAGCGCTACGTAGTGAGCAAATTCTGAACTACTGTCCACCAGCGACAAGGCTATGATCTTCTGAACAACTTTATCCCAGACAGTAATTTTCTATCTGGTCAGGATCTCGATATATTCCATGTTGTAATCAATTAAGTCAAATCCCACGTAGTACGGACACTGTTGACGCACTAGAAGGACTTTCTTCACTAGTAGTTAACTAGCACCGAGACGAACTCTGCAGTAATAACTGCCCAAAACTGAGCCATCGATCACTAAGTCCCTTCTTACGGGGGGACTTTAATGCACACTCGATCACTTTGTGATCGACCGACCAGAGAAACAGACGACGTAAGTTCTGTTTCCTTCAACGTATATTTTGTAACTGTTGTAAGTATTCCGGATACCAACGGGATCAGATTTGCGGCACACGCTTCTTGGTCAATTCCCAGTGATTCAAGCGATTATCCGATGTCTCCTTCCAATTCAAATCAGGAACCGCTTGAAGATTACTTAGGAAGTGTCCTGGAGTCAAGACGTCAAGGTCGGTGGGATCCTCCGGAATTGGTGTGAGGGGTCGAGAGTTAAGACACATCTCGACTTGCGCCAATTAGGTCAGAAGATCTTCATAAGCTATATTGACATTACCGATCGTCTTCAGAAGGTGTGTCTTCGCCGATTTGACTGCGGCCTCCCAGAGACCTGTGGTGCCCGGGGCGGAATGAACTTCCACGAGATTTCGTTGGATGAAAACCAGTCGAAAATTTGTTCACGATCGGAAGTTTCGACCTTCAGCATGCGGTAGATCCTGTTAAGGGTATGCGAAGCACCTTTGAAGGTAGTTGCATTGTCGGAATGGAGTTCGACGACCTTTCCTCGACGGGTGACTAGGCGACGGAGTGCAGCTAGAAAAGCAGTGGTTGTTAAGTCGCTAACCAGCTCAATATGGACAGCCCTGGTTGAGAAGCAGACGAAAATTGCCACGTACACTTTGGTGGGGCCACGCTTTCGAATTGCAGACTTTACGTAGAATGGTCCACAATAATCTAAACCGCACACGGAAAACGGATGCGTCGGTGAAACTCGCGATACCGGCAGATCGGCTGTGCTCTGCTGGACTAGAGTGGGCTTGGATCGGAAACAAGTGTGGCATTGGTGGTAAACGGACTTGACAAGATTTCTACCGCCGAGGATCCAGAACTTCTGGCGAAGAGTGGCTAACAGGAGTTGTGGACCTGCGTGCAGTAGTCTTACGTGGTAACTGCTAGTCAGCAGAGCAGCTAGCGGATGTTTGGCGGACAACGCGATTGGATATTTGATCACGTCGGACAGCGCGGCATTACGTAGACGACCACCAACGCGGAGAGTACCGTCTTCATCTACGAACGGTGTTAACCACTTCAGTGCTGATGACTTGGCGACACGGTCGCCGTTTGAGAGATCTGACAGCTCCTCAGTGAAACTATCGCGCTGTGCTAAACGGCAGAGTAGTTGTTCGGCGTATTGTAGCTCGGCAGCGTTCAGTGGTAGAACGGAAGATGATTTATCTCGGACGTTCATGTTCAACGTAGGAGAATGTTTAATATTTGGAATGGTAATTTAACACTTAACTAATTGGATTGATATTTACAAATCTTATTCCTATCTCCAACATTCCGGCCACCTTGAAATATGGAATGTTTCAATGTTTGTTAATCCTACTATTTACAAATTCATTCCCTTAAACTATTCACTGTCGAGGCTCCGATTCCGCATTATACCGTATTCGCTGGCTTAATGGTGACCGTATGATCATTATTCCCAGATTGATTCAACGGACGTATGGGATGACGGTAGATTCCTCGAAGTAGACCGGGCACAAGAAAAAACACCAGGTAGATCATTCAAGGCAAATATATATACTTGGACCTGCAATTACCTGTGCAATGCACAGGTGCGCATCGAGCAATTTCTCCCATAATGGGTTGCTCTACCTGGCTAGTTGATTGATGTAGGTTGTGACGAAGGAAGTAAGGCGATTCGTGCTACGGAACGCA
The DNA here is from genome assembly GCF_037179485.1 of Ochlerotatus camptorhynchus. Lineage (NCBI taxonomy): Eukaryota > Metazoa > Arthropoda > Insecta > Diptera > Culicidae > Ochlerotatus > Ochlerotatus camptorhynchus. The sequence continues at coordinate 1,722,882 of NW_027040929.1, forward strand.
CGACTTCCTTAGATGAGGCTGTGCGGAGAGTCACCACCCGGACGACGCCATCTTTTCCAGGATTAAGCTTCACGATTTTCCCCAGCGGCCAAGTGTGCATTGAAGTCCCCCCGTAAGAAGGGACTTAGTGATCGGTGGCTCAGTTTTGGGCAGTTATTACTGCAGAGTTCATCTCGCTGCTATTTAACTACTAGTGAAGAAAGCCCTTCTAGTGCGGCAAGACGTCTATCGTCAACAGACACCGTTTACGCGGTTTCCATTTACATTTTCCCTATTATCCGTATTTTTTAGATGTTTACTGTAATCAAAGTTTAGCTTGTTTAGATCAAAAAAAGTTGTTTGAGGTTTCAGATCAATTGGTAACTCAGCAACAAAATGGCAATGGAAAACTCATGTGTGTTGTACAAATTACAACAGCGCGAGTAACGCAGGGTTAATAAGGCGGTAATTATCATATTTAGAGAAAATCTACTTAAAATATACTACGTTATAGAAGAGAGAAAAATACAATTGAGGTTCGATTCCCGTTATGGTCTAGGACATTCTTCGGGTTGGAACTTTTCTCGACTTCCCTGGGCATAGAGTATGCTTGTGCTTGCCGCACAATATACAAATTCAGGCATTGGTTGGCAAGGAAAGCTCTCAATTAATAACTCTGGAAGTGCATCAAGAACACTAAATTGAACGCTCGCTAAACAAGCGAAAAAATAAAGTCCAAAAGTAGACCTCTGCCGTTGTATAATGACCAAAAAAAAACCTTAAGTTACACCACGGCACGGCTGGAACGGCTAAAGCCGGCAATTTTCTAATTTTCCACAAAGTCCCACCAAACATCACAGACCCGCTTACGAATGCTTTCCGGTTTATTTGCTCTACTTCGGGTTTCTGCTCCGCCATAATCGTCGTCAGGAAAGTGTATCCAACCCATGTCGAGGGTGGAAGCAAATATTTAGCTTGACTTTTGACCCACCCAGCAGCCTTCCGACGAAGCTGAGGGTTCTCAGCACATAAAATCACATGTTTACCTTTCTGGTTATGTGCGTCGCTGGCAGTTTTCCTCTCTCTACCCAATTCACTCGGTGTGTAAAGCCGAAAAGTTTCCCTCATTTAGTTTGGTACTTTCTTAGGAATACTTTTTTTTCTTTCCTTTTCTGAAGCGGGGACAGTCTTAAGCAGAGAAAGATTCAATTTAGAACAATGGGTCACCAGGGAAGGAAACCGTAGCAGAGCCACCGGCGGCGGAAATAATCATAATCTCCGAACACTTTTGGATCACGTTGGCACTGCAATATTGCAATGGGGAAATAAAGAAATTACGCTTCAATCTAGTTAGCCGGTGGTCTTTGTGTTGAGGGGTTTCACTGTCATGACAATAACAAGGAGTTATTTAAGGGAGTGAATTGTGGAGGATGGTTGATTAGTAAGTGGTAAGAAATTAATTTCGTCTAATAAAAAGCAAACAGAAAGCCGACGGGAAAGTAATTTTCTGTGGTTAATTTTGCTTGAGGGGATCTATGTAGACAATTTAGTTTGTATTTATTTTCGATTTCACAAGATAACACATGCCGATGGCCATTGTTTAACATGTGTAGGGGAATTTACGTATTCTCGGCAACCTAAGCAGCGACCTTCTTTCTATAGCCTTTTTTTTCTATGGAACGCACACATATGCAGTATTGGTTTGTTTACAATCTTTTGCTGCCAGCTGCTCTAACAATTTCAGTCGAAAGAATTGTCAAAAACTGTTTTGAAACGCTTTTACAAAGCTCCAATCTTCTCTAGTGAGAGCGAGTATTGTCGGCAACCAGTTTTTCTTCGGCAACCGTTCCATTTGAACTGCATGTAAATCTGCTGTTCTATTATCGGCAGCTCGAAATCAGCTACAATTTGTAGTGCGTGTGTTTCATTTCAAGAAAACCCTGCTAGATTGCTTTTTCTCAGTGGTAAAAATATAGTCAAATTGAAGCTGAAAGCATAAAGAATCGTTTGCATGCATTCAACAAAGTGTTTTCGTAAGAAAATTCAGTGAAAATAGTGTTTCAATTTGGGTTGCCGAAAATAGTCTATCATGCCGAAGCCGTCATTTCCCCTATATATTTTGATAATTTTTATTTTGTGTTGTCATAAAACATAGTATGCCAAAAACAGATCGTGCTAAAATAGGAACAGAAATGTATAATTGGAAGTACATCCAAGATTCAAAGCAAACAAAAAATCGAACATCAAAACTATCAAAACCCAGCCTGACCGCCATGCAAATGCTCAACCGTGTGCAAGAGGAAAAATGAAACGAGCAACCATTTCCGGTAGATCGTAGAAAAAGATTCGTCCCGTCTATAGGTAAAACCGTCGTCAAAGCACCAAAAGCATCGAAGCAACCGTCACAACACGAATCTGACCAAAGCTGGAAACGGGCACGGCCTGCCTCGCCATTTGAGGTCCTGACTGCTTGGTCGGTCGCGCCCGAGCGAGGTTGTTATAAATGTATAAAGGAACGAAATACACAATACATTAATATCCGTTTTAGCTATAATTAATATCCGACATTAAGGCTTCGGGTTCGGGTGCACTCTGGGCTGTGCAATTCCGGAACTATAAAACTCGGACTGACTTCGTTTTTCACTCAGCATTGTGGATAGGTAGCAACAGCAGCAGCAACCAGAACGTGACTCGACGATTTTGACTGAGTTTAGAAGAGCTGGGCTGCCTGGAAGGATGCGGACAAGGCTTTTGATGACTGTGCCCCAAGGAAAGGGGTTCAGAAAAAGCTTCCGTCATGCAGAGAAAACCCCACGGCAGCAACGAGCGGCAATCAATTCAAAAGTGGAAATAGTTAAGCATGACTTTCACTTTGAAGCCAGCCAGCGCGAGTGCGGCACGGGTAAACATATGGCTTTTCGTAGTTTGCTATAATCCTGAAACGGAGCCGAAAGCAGGATGTTTATAAATTTTTAATGACTTTGACTGATACACTGACTCTGGAGGAGTCTTCCTGGTTCGGTAAAAGTTTATACAAGATTCATGCATTGTTTGGTGGTGATGAGTAGAAACTATTGTTTGGCCTAATAAGGATGAATCGTTCTTCTAAAGACGCTTCTATCAAAAGTCACTTTGGGGAGATTAATGATTGTTTCAAACTAACTCCGTTATAATCCAAAGTCATAGGTAACATTGTGATACACTGGAAACGATTTTATCCACGCAGTTCACATCATTCGAACAAGCATTTGAACTTATCTCCCACTGAAACCCACACTCAGTACTGATCGGATCAAGTTAATTGCCTCGCATTACTCACTCGCTCCCTCAGTCGGCGGTGGTGTAGGAGTTGCATGTGTAGATAAACGGAGCGCTCTCACCTGAAGGAACTCCACCTCGGTCGCTTGCATCGCCAACTACTATGGCGGCATCGGCATCGGCACGCAATTGTGAAATTGATAAATCTGATTGACGGAATAATCCGCATCCCTACAGTGCCCGTCCGAGTTGATGTTACATGCGATCATTGCCCGCTCGCACCGAAGTCTGAATTATTCAAATTACGTTTGACAGTGGAACAATCGAACGATAAATTGCAATCTTTAACTTCCCCGCTGCTATCCCCTTCCGGGTTCGGTCTTCTACGTAGATTGAGCGGGAATCTCGTCCGTCGCTGGCGTGAGTGTGGTATATGGAGATAGGTTATAATCTTCTTCCACCAAAGCAGCGAATCGATTGGGAGACGCAGGCGATTGGAAATTGATTGCTCGCCCCCCGGTCGATTATGCTGGCGTGGCGTTCCATACCGTTTTGGATTGCTTCGAGTACCTACATGTGTAGAATACCTTCGTACATGCAACATGGTCTGGTGGGGCTTGGCATGACGGGGCTTAGTTCGATTGTGGTCCTTTAAATCAACTGACTTTTCACCCTGGAGGAAGAATTAAGTCTTCGGTGGAGGTGCTGTTGTTGTGGAACTTCTAGATCGTGCCGGGGTGGTTCTTAAATTGTTTTACCGTTTTAGCTCACTTCAGTGGGACTAAGTTAACAGTGAATACAATTAACTGTATTTTTTGACAAAGGATTGCGTCTGTCGGGAACATATTGGGGGTGCAATTTAAAAAAAATCAAAATCGATCGCGTTACAGAAAGTGGTGAGGTTTTGACTATTTATTATTCTGTCAATAGTGGTTGGATTTTAATTATAAACAAACCAATCGATTGAAAAATTTTCTACAAATCTGCTAAAATGAAAACTTTATAAATGTTGGTGGTCAATATTGAAAATTACACCAATTTCCAACTGTTGCAATGGTGATCAAAATTATCACCGATTGTATGCAAACAGCGCTTTCCCTAACACAGATTTCAAAATCGAATCCCATCCGGTCTCACCGAACGGTGCTTATTCGTCGTCATCAGAAGAAGCAGCAGCAGTGCTTTTGGCAGGAGGCGTTGTACATTTTCCTCCAGTACACAACGAAACGCTCCCCGTAAGCAGCTAGCTATCAAGGCTGCGCTCAAGAGCCCAAGATGCACCGAAGAAGGAGGAAGAATTCACATGGATACTGATCGGGTTCAGTTGCTCGTCGTGAGCCACTGTGGACCATCTATGCCAAGCGGATCATCCTCGTTCCAAACAACATACAGCTCGCCAGTCTCTTTTCAGGACCACTATAAATAACTGTTGCTTGAGAGTCGATTTTAATTGAACGTTCACTCGTTTTGCTGCCATCTACATAACCCCCAAAGTTCTTTGATAATGTACCCAGCAGCCAAACGTTTATGGCCAAATGCGTAATAGTATTGAAGTGGAACAGAAATATTCTCGAAATGACCGAAAAACTTTAAATTTAGGTAAGTTTTTCTCCAAGACGCTAGAACAAAGAAAAGAATTAATCTCGAATTTATATGATTGGAAAAATTTTAGCAAGAAATTCCTCTATTCAATTTTTGTTTTTTTTTACGTAGAACTGCGTCTTTGTGGACTATACTGGGGTGCAAATCCAAAATATGTATTGCGAAATAGTGTTAGCTTTTCAACGCTAGTAACTTTGTCATTTATAAATGAAATTAAAATCAAAATACCCCAATCGATAGGAATCAGCTGTACAAATCTGTTTAAATAAATACTTTTCCAATTTTCCGTAAAAAAAACTTATTTAAAAAGGTAAAAATGATAATTTTATCACTGTTCTCATGAAATAAACGTTTTTCCCAAACCCAGTCGTCATAATCGAGTACCACTTGGTTGCACATCGTTCTACTTAAACCTGAAAAGTTGCGCTGTTGTCGTGCCTCTGTTCATCAATTCGCTGCTTGATCGCCAAGCAGTCCAGTCCGGTTTCGTCCGCTCTCTCTCTCTCTCTCTCTCTGGAGTATTCAATTATCCGTTCACGTCTCTCTGTCGTGGTGTTTGGTGAAGCATCGTTCGATCCCAGCATGGGAAAACCCCCGCGTGGTAATGCGGTCGCAAGCTCGTCCGGGAAGCGTCCCCGACAGGAAACCTCCAACGCTCAGTTGGCATCGAAAAAACTGCTGTGATGACCCGGAAATGAAGAAAAGGGAGAAACAACCACCCTTCTTCGTCTAGGGATTCCCACCCGGATTCCGAAAGAATATCGAATTCTTCATCAAGCAAGGCTTGAAGTGCACCATGCGTATGTGCGCATGGTACCAGCAAGAAACCACTACAAGTCCATCGAGGAGCTGCTGAAGCAGAAAAAATGGGAGTATTTCTCTCAAGCAAACCCCACACGCATCAATATATTCACGCGAAGGGGAATTATTGACAATAATATTGATGATGTGAATTCAGAAATATTGTCAATCTCGATATATTGACGTCAATATAGCATGTATTGACAACAGGATTATTGTCAATAAAAGCAATCGTGTAGAGTTCACTTCACGACGTCGAGGAGGACAAGCCACTCAAGGTGGGCCTGCGAGGTCTGCCCGACACGGAAATCGTCGCACTGTCCGAAGAGCTAAAGAAGAACGGCCTAAAGCGGCACACTACCAAAAAGTCATGTAAATTTCCGTGCCCTGAGACCGACACATGCAAGCGGCCCAAATGACATAAGAATCAGTTGAAAGAAACGAGAAAATATATTCAATCAATCGTACTTTTCGTCGAGTTGCGTATGTTTCGGTTTGGGAACACTTAATTTTACATGACATGTTTGTTTACGTTCCATAATTTACGTCAAAGAGGGATTACGTCTCGTGTAAAAATAGTTATTTTTAAGTGTGCGACGCAAGTCTTCAAAATGAATCGGCACGACGCCTCCCGTAAGTACCGTGACCAGCTGTATTTGGTCCACCTCGAGCGAAACACAACGTGTTTGGAGGACCTGCAGTGTATTTGGGCGCTTTTCCACATCGTGGTTAAGTGGGGACGCTATCAACCTAGCCCCGGTAACGTCACCCAATGCTCAAACTGCCTCATGTTTGGGCATGGGACCAAAAATTGCCACATGGCTCATCGCTGCAACGAATGTGGCAAGCAACACGCACCCGAAGAATGCGAGAGGATGGAGAACGCCGATCCACAATGCGCCAACTGTGGTGCAGCACATCGAGCTACCAGCAAGTCCTGCCCGAAGCGTGCGGAATTCATGGAAATCCGCAAAAGGGCCTGCACGCAGAACCAGCCGGGTCGAAAAAAGGTACCGGCACGCAACGAGCAGAATTTCTCCGCCTTTAGTCAACGGCGTCCGATTCCTGTTGCTGCTGCTGCTGCTACTGCCGCATCGGCACCGCTAACTGCTGAGGTGCCAAACCATCCAGCTAATCCAAGCCGTCAGTTCTATGCGGCAACGGTTTCGTCCCCTCCCCAGGGACTATCGTGGCGTCGAGATGATGCCCCACCATAGCATGAAAACGAAGAGCTACTCACAACAGAGGAACTCATTACCATCATGGCAGAAGCAATCATCATCAAGCGCTCCTGCAGAACCAGAACCGAGCAGATTCTTGCTGCATCACGTTTCATCGACAATTATGGACCGTGAAACCATAAAGATCGCCAACTGGAACGCTTGCTCGCTCAAGAGCAAGATCATCGAGTTCGTTGACTTCCTCATTGCCGTTATCACCGAAACCCGCCTGAAACCGGAGGTAATCGTCTACCTTCCTGACTTCCGGTTTCTAAGACTTGATCGAACCAGCTCCGGGGGAATAGGAGTGGCCATTGCTGTAAGGAGAAACATCTGCTGTCGGCTTCTGAAATCTCCACTCCTGTCGGCCCTATCACCATCATTGCGACCTACTGCCCCGAGCAAGTCACCATCAGGGACGGGTCGGTAGCAGACCTGCGAAGAGATATCATCAAACTAACTCGACGCCGTGAGAAGTACATCATCGCTGGCGACCTGAACGCCAAACATCAGACTTGGGGCAACAGTCGACGCAACCAAAACGGCACCATCCTGAACGACGACCTGTAAGAGGCTCGCTACACCATATAAGCGCCGGACTCTCCCACTCGGTTGAGCCGGTCTGGCGTTCACTCCACGATAGACATCTTCATCAACAACATGGGAGACAACATCTCGCTACCTGTAACCCATCAGGAGCTGAGTTCGGACCACTATCCGGTGGTGGCCGAAGTAGGCTCATCCGTCAACCGAATCCAAGCTTCCCGACGCAACTACCATCATGTCAGCTGGGAGCAGTTCCAACACTGCACACTGGGGACAAAATCGAAATAATGTGTTAAAATTCAATAACTTCGGTGCTCGCTGGAACAAAAGACTAAACAATAGTCATTCTTATAGAAAAAAGTCTCAGGAATCGATTGGAGTGGGTTTCATCTTGGGCACGATAGGGTAAGTTGGGGTTTTTCACAGTTTTGCCCTAAAATCTCCTATTTTGCATGATTTGAATGCTGTATCTCAAGATACCGATGATATAGACGAATGATTTCTTCGGCAAAGTTAATCAGGAGGTCAAGAACTGTTGGATGATAGACAGAACAGTTCGAAATTCTTCCGCTAGGCGGCGCTAGTGAGCATTCGAAGTGTAAATGTTTGTGCTGCTGTATCTCAAGATCCTGACTATTTAGACGGATGATTTCTTCGACAAAGTTGATCAGATGATCAAGGATTCTTGGATGATGGACAGAACAATTCGGAATTCCTCCGCTAGGTGGCGCTAGTGATTATTGAAAGTGAATATATTTGTGCTGCTGTATCTCAAGATCCTGACTATTTAGACGGATGATTTCTTCGGCAAAGTTGATCAGGAGGTCAAGGACTGTTGGATGATGGACAGAACAATCCAGAATTCCTCCACTAGGTAGCGTTAGTGAGCATTGAAAGTGAATATATTTGTGCTGCTGTATCTCAAGACCCTGATTATTTAGACGGATGATTTCTATAGGGGCCTCATAGCCTAGTCAGTAAAGGCACGGTATTACCAAGCCGGAGGCGGCGGGTTCGATTCCCGGTCCGGTCGAGGGAATCTTTCGGGTTGGAAATTTTCTCGACTTCCCTGGGCATAGAGTATCATTGTGCTTGCCACACAATATACAAATTCATGCAATTGGTATTGGCATCGAAAGCTCTCAATTAATAACTGTTGAAGTGCATTTAGAACACTAAGTTGAGAGCACGCAATAAGCTAATATGCACTAAGCAATAAGCTTGAAATGCGAATAAGAAGAAGAAGAAGATGATTTCTTCGGCAAAGTTGATCAGGAGGTCAAGGACTGTTGGATGATGGACAGCACAATTCAAAATCCTTCCGCTAGGCGACACTAGTGAGCATTTGAAGTGAATATGTTTGCGCTTCTGTATCTTAAGATCCTGACTATTTAGACGGATGATTTCTTGGGCAAAGTTGATCAGGGGGTCAAGGGCTATTGGATGACGGACAGAACAATTCCGAATTCCCCGGCTAGGTGACGCTAGTGAGCATTTGATGTTAATATGTTTGTACTGCTGTATCTCAAGATCCTGACTTTTTAGACGGATGATCGATCAAGAAGATTAATGGAAAAGATTTCGAATTATGGATATAGGAAATTACTGAACATTAAAAGAATAATGCGTGAAGGGACTGATAAAATCAGGTCATTACTGTAGTTTATATTTTAATGGATATTAAAAGACCAAACTTGCTTATATGTATAGGAAAAAATCCCAATTTATTCACCTATGGTCTGACCCTATTTACACTCAATATGACAACCAATGATCTTATTTAAAAATTCTCACGTCATTTGATGTGGCACAATGTCCTCAGCGTCGAAACTTGCTCAAACATGTTCAAAGAGGTTCTGTACATCGCTCATGATCAGTTTGATGTCTATATGATGCTCAAGGTTCACCAAATTGTCCTTGATCTCAGATCAAATAATGTACCACGTCAGTCATAACCGGTACAAGGCCCTTACTGCCGTGAGATGACAAAGTGACGTAAACGCCACCATGGTCAATTTTCACTTTTCTTCATATTCATTATCTATACCCTATCTACCAGAAAACACTCTCTTCATGATAAAAATGTGTTTTGGAAGCCTGGAGACAAAGTGACGTAACCATACATTTTCGGAGAAAGAGTAATATGTTTTCACTGTTTCTACGGATAAGTGACGTCCACCATATAAGAATGTTGAAAATTCAAAAGAAGTTTTAAACAGTGAGGTTCATATTTTCCGCTTAATTTTGACATTTTTCTGACAGAATTAAATTTTTTTTGGCAAATTTTTATAATTATTGCATGTTTATGCACCCAGGTCCATGACTATAATGCACATCATTTTCGTTGTAATTGATGGTGTATGAGATGTTCTAGGTTCTCCAAGTTGCTTTGGAGTTCAGATTATTTGATCTACTGGCTCAACCATGAACTGCACGATGCCCTCAGCGACCAAACCTACAAAGACATGTTCATAAAGTTTCTGCGGATCGTTTTTGATTTATTTTGATTTATAATCAAGGTTCTCCAAATTGTCTTGAGCTCAGATAAAATGATTTACCTGATCAACCATAACTGATACAAGGTCAAAGTCAAACACGTTTATACAGTTTCTGCTGTTCGTTTAAAGTTGATTTTGAGGTGTATAAGATACTCACGGTTCTCCAAATTGTCCTTGAGTTCAGATCAAATTCTCATCCAGGGTCACTGATTCAAAGCCCTTTGTATTAAAACATCTCCAAACAGGGTTAAACATATCATGCACATTATTTACGTTTGAATTCGATATGTTTAAGACGTTCTAGGTTCACCAAATTGTCCTCCAAACTTGTTAATTAGGCTACCATCTCGCATTTTAGTTTGATTACATTCATAGATCAGGGGGCCTCCACTGTCGACTACGGTGTCCTTCCGGAGACGCCCGAAGACGTTGACCGGTGTCTGCATTCCATTGAGGAGGCGATATCTCGGACCAGGGAATAACACGTGCCAGTATACAGACAGGTGAGCAATACTCTGAACCTTGACAGATCTACCAAAGACCTTATATGACTCCGTAACACCATCCGAAGGCAGTACCAACGCTCTGGTCTGCCTGTCCTTAAAACCCACTGCAATCGCCTAACAAAAACCATCCAAGCCAGTTGGCTGACCTCAGAAATCAGGACTTTGCTCACAGGATCCGCTCTCTCCCAGATTGTGCAAAGCCCTTCTGGAAACTAACGAAAATCCTTAAAAATAAGCCAAGACCCATTCCACCACTGATCCCACTGGATCGTCCCAGGGACCCAGTGGTTCATCTGATAACTACTAAAGAGAAGGCTGCCGTGATAGGTCAACACTTCGTCAGCTACCATAATCTCGGACAAAACATCGTCAGCCCTCACGAAGCTGAGCTCGCTGAAAATGCAATCAATCTTCATCAGATTCCTAACATTTTTCCAGAGGAATCTGAGATTACGGCTGACGAACTGTTGGCCTTTATCAAATCATCTAAAAACATGAAGGCCCCAGGTTTCGACAACATCCTGAATCTGGAACTCAAACACTTGAGTTCCAGATTCTACAACCATCTGGCACTGATTTTTAACCTGTGCCTCCGACTTGACTACTTCCCCTCGTATTCGAAGTCAGCTAAAGTCATACCCATCCGGAAACCTGGGAAGGATCTGCAGTATATCACCGGCTCCTAACATGTGCCGAAAAAAACAACATCTTACTCGAGGAATAGTTTGGTTTTCGGAAAGGTCGTTCGACCGTCTGTAGAGGTGTGATGTCAAATACTAATTCGTAAATAACTGATTCAGAATAAATATTATAGTTTGACTTATACGAATTGATTTATTCGGAGTTGTAATAATCACTCATCAATCTGAATAAGAAATTCCTTATTTCCCTGATTCTATGTTCGAAGGCACTACAAAAAAAGACGTTTGGAAGAGTAAATAGTCGAGGTTTTCCGCATCCAGCAATCGTATATAAAGCGGTTGTCTTCGAGTCGGCATTCATTCTATTATCGGACGGTGAAGCGAACGGTATTCGCTTGACAGAACAGCAGCAGCTCCGGGGTCGAGGTTTCCCCCATCCAGCGATCGTATAAGGCGGTTGCCTTCTAGTCGGGATTCATTCCACTATCGGACGGTGAAGCGAACGGTATTCGCTTGACAGAACAGCAGCAGCTCCGGGGTCGAGGTTTCCCCCATCCAGCGATCGTATAAAGGCGGTTGCCTTCTAGTCGGGATTCATTCCACTATCGGACGGTGAAGCGAACGGTATTCGCTTGACAGAACAGCAGCAGCTCCGGGGTCGAGGTTTCCCCCATCCAGCGATCGTATAAGGCGGTTGCCTTCGAATCGGCAGCAAATTTCCCCGCCCCAAGCGAACGGTTTTTGAAGAGTTAACGTTCGACTTGGTGGTTCGGATTTCACACTCGGACGGCGTGACGCACGGCGGCCACCTGGCAAAGCAGCATCAGCATCATTGGGATTGACATACATTCAACGACAATACGAAGAACGGATCGCGATGGAACACCAGCAAGACCACGTATTCGTCAGAGCACACGGCTCCACGACCAAAAATCACGACAATGGCACAGTCGGTACGACGGACAAGGAAGCAAAAAGGTAAATATTGCGATTTAATTTATCTTTTGATTCCAGGTTGAAAATTTTACGCTCGTGAGGCCTCCGATGAGAAGACGGAGAGCCACAAAAAAAAAAAAAAAAAAAAAAAAAAAAAAAAAAAAAAAAAAAAAAAAAAAAAATAGATCTACCTCCGATGAGTAGGCGGATGTTAGATGAAGTCTTAAAAAAATATAATAACTAATAATGAGAGGTAAACTCTGATGAGTAGGCAGTAGTTACTCATCATTCTCAAAAGGCTGTAGTATACACTGGTTTCCGAACCGGCGTGATATAAGCAAGAGCGAATGACAGCTCAGTGCTAGCTGAATTATCTACATGACTTTCCATGAAAATGCGAAAAGTAACACAGTTGTTTGGTCTATTCTACAGGAAATCCAAGAAAGGGACCACAAAACAGATGCTTCGGGAGGAGTTAACAACTGTCAGGGCAGAGTTAACTAAACTTCGTAATGAAAAGGATGCTCTTTTGGTTACCGCATCGAATTCGAATTTATCCAACGAGATCGAACATGCTCGTTCAAGCACGGTACGTGAAGAGACCACGAACACCGTAAGTGAAACACTTCTGGCTAGCGTGAACAACATGTCGTTGAGCACAATGAGCATCCCAGAGTGCAAACCATCTGACGGAGAAGTGGATATCGATAAAAAGGGCTACGAGTATTGGAAGAACATTCTTGTTGCTTCCTTGAACCTAATTCAAGCGACTGATGAAAGGACAAAAATGGACGTTTTCAGAATCAAGGCGGGGCCAAAACTCTTGGAATTACTGCAAGGAACGAAGTCTTCGACAGGAATGCCGGATGAAAGCAGTTACCCGTTTGCAAATGCGCTCGCTCGACTGGATTGCTATTTTGGGTCCAGAGCTTATATGTTATCACAACGAAGCAACCTTCTCAACACGATGCAACGACCTGGAGAAACAAACATCCAATTTGTGCGACGCGTTGCTGCATCCGCAAATCTTTGTGGTTACGACAAAGAGGACGATGAAATGGAAGCAGTGGCACGTACAGTGATCAAAAGCTCATCCGACAAACGCGTGCGTACCTTAGCGCATCGAAATTGGGTCAAACAAGGCTCGTTGAACGACCTGATAGACCTTGTACGTGATTATGAAACAGAATTATCCAACGAAGAGGAGTTCCAGAAAATGCGCAAGCCACTAGAAACATCTTCAGTTGCAGCAATCACCAGTAACACAGTCATACGTGGACAAACCTACCGAAATACCATGGGTAGATTCAACAACGGTAATCGTGGCAGGGGAATATATCATCGAGCCCCAAACCGCAAGCAGGAACCACCGAGAAAAGCCTGTTGGCGTTGTGCAAGCATCTACCATGGTCCTGCCCAATGCCCATGCATCGATAAAGTGTGCCACAGCTGTAATAGGCGAGGACACCTCTCTCGATGCTGCCTCGATCAGAATTATCCCAGAACCTCAACGAAACGTCAAGCTGCATCAGACGATGAAGGTCCTCCTCGTAAAATCGCGGCTATCAAGAACGAAGAAGAGAAAAATGATACCGCACCAGATGATGTAAGTGAAATTAATTAAACTAAGTTTGTTTTGAAACATTGATCACGAAATGGATATGTTGAATTCTGAGAAATAGATTGAATAAATATTAATAAATGAAACAAATTCTTTCGTTCATAACACATTAAAATTGGTAAAACCCCCATGAGCCGATATCAAACCATTGTAGTAATCATTGATTTCAAGTCAAAAACTCATTTTAAGTCAAGATGTTTGCGAGAAAATTTGACCAATCAATCTTGATTAAGAGAGGTTTCCCTGACAGGGAAAATTTTCTTGTTTCGCTCATTCATTTCAATATCGACACATGGAGGGTTAGCTGAACATATAATTGAATTGTAACATTCAAAGAAACTCTTTCAGGTACAGTTTCCATCAACAACTGATCCAGTAGTAATTGATAAAGTTGCCTCAATGGCACAAAATGGACAGGTAGAAGAGGATGCTTTCGTAGTCGCACGCGTAGCTGGAACACGCGTGATATTCTTCATAGACTCTGGAGCGCAAGTTAATACAATAACCAAAGCAGCCTTTGAGAAAATTCTTCTAAGAGATTCATCACGCAATAAGTTAATTGATTTGAGCTACACACCAGATAAATCACTTAGGGCTTACGCAACACACACTGATATCAAGATAGTAGCCACGTTTTCTGCGGAACTGTATGTATCCAAAAACAGGCCTGTCTATATCGAAAAATTTTACGTCGTAGATGAGAGTAGAGCCCTTCTAGGATTCAACACTGCAACAAGGTACAGCGTGCTTGCCGTGGGCTTGAAAATACCAGTCGGTAACTTCCATGGCGACACCTATTGGTCTTGCGAACTTGCATCAGTAAATGCAGTATGCAAATCCCCAGGAGAAGAGTTTCCCAAGTTTAATGTACCACCAGTTGTTTTGTACTATGACAAGGATATGCCCCCAGCTAGAAACGTATTTACTCACATCCCTGCCGCATACAAGGACCTGACAAAGTGTAAGCTAGACGAATTGCTATCATCCGGCATAATAGAGGTAGTTACCAAAGATATGGACCGTTCATTCTGTTCTTCACTTTTGGTTGTTCCAAAAGGACGCAACGACATACGGCTAGTTATTGACCTAAGAGGTCCTAATAAATGTATCCACCGAACTCCGTTTAGTATGCCGACATTTGAGGAGATATTAATGGATCTTCATGGAGCCAAATGGTTTTCAACCATTGACCTTAAAAGCGCATTTTTCCACGTCGTTCTCGACGAGAGCTGCCGCCACCTTACCAATTTTTTCTCCGGGGAGGCCATGTTTAGATGCTGTCGACTACCATTTGGACTTTGCAACGCACCCGATATTTTTCAGGAAATCATGCAATCGACTATTCTTTCTGGATGTAAAGGCGTAGTAAATTATCTGGACGACATTCTTATTGTAGGAAAAACGGAAGAAGAACATGAGAACAACCTAAAAGAAGTTATGGCGCGGTTGCAAGATCATAATGTTTTTATAAACATGGATAAATGTGCGCTGAATCAGCGAGAGGTAACCTTCCTGGGTTTCAGGTTGTCAGAAAAGGGATGGAGTGTAGAGGATGATAAAATTCAGGCAATAAAACATTTCCGGAGACCAGAAACCCAAGCCGAAGTCAAGAGTTTCTTGGGCTTGATAAATTTTATAGAGAAGTTCATACCACAACGTGCAGATAAAACACGATATCTAAGGGAGCTCGCAAGAGCCGACAACTTTTATTGGTCGCACGAGCAAGATGAGGAATTTGAATATCTCACACACAACGCTTGGAAGACGATCCAAACACTGGGTTACTATAATCGAGAGGATGTAACAGAGCTTTTCGTGGACGCTTCACCACATGGACTAGGAGCGCTACTTGTCCAGTTTGATCCAAATTCGAAACCTAGAGTGATTGCGTGCGCTTCTAAAGCACTCTCAGCTACCGAGAAGAAATACCCGCAGACACAAAAAGAGGCCCTAGCGATGGTGTGGGGAGTAGAAAAGTTTTCTACTTATCTCATGGGTATCCAATTCACCGTAAGATCGGATGCAGAATCAAACGAATTTATATTCGGTGGTATGCATCGTATCGGAAAGAGGGCGGTTTCACGCGCTGAGGCGTGGGCACTCAGATTACAACCGTACAACTTTAAAGTGGAGCGAATACCCGGAAATGAAAACTTAGCAGACGCACTATCCAGATTGGTCCAGGATCCACAGCCAACAGAATCATTTGATGATTCAGCAGATCGCCACCTTCTGTACTTGTTAGATGCAGGAGCCATGGATTTATCGTGGCACGAAATAGAAACGCACGCCGAGGACGACGAAGAGCAGTTTGAAGTAAGAGAATCTCTCAAGACAGGTCTCTGGAGAAGCCAACATCGTTGCTACGAGTCTCAAGCAAAGTACCTCCGAACCTTAGGAGCTTTGATCTTTAAAGAAGACCTTGTGGTCTTACCTTACAAACTTAGAGAAAAAGCTCTCCAAACAGCACACCAAGGGCATATGGGGGCCGCGTCCATGAAGAGAATCCTGAGAAATTATTTTTGGTGGTCAGGGCTAAGCAAAGATGCAGAACAGTACGTCAAACGTTGCGAAACATGCTTGAGACTGTCGCGGAAAAATGCACCACTACCTTTGACGAGCAGAGAACTCCCAGAAGGGCCATGGGAAATAATACAAATTGATTTTTTTACTGATCAAGATTTCGGCTACGGAGAGTTTCTAGTAGTCGTCGATACCTACTCCCGCTATCTTCATGTCGTCGAAATGAGAAGTATGGATGCTGAAGCCACTAATCAAGCCCTTATGCGAATTTTTGAGGCTTGGGGTTATCCATTAGCCATTCAAAGCGACAATGGCCCGCCATTCCAAAGTGACAAATTCGTTAAGTCATGGGAAGAAAGAGGAGTAAAGATTTACAAATCTATTCCCTTGAGTGCGCAATCAAATGGAGCAGTTGAACGGCAGAACAAGGGAATAAAAGATGCCC
Organism: Ochlerotatus camptorhynchus; assembly: GCF_037179485.1. Classification (NCBI taxonomy): domain Eukaryota; kingdom Metazoa; phylum Arthropoda; class Insecta; order Diptera; family Culicidae; genus Ochlerotatus; species Ochlerotatus camptorhynchus. The sequence continues at coordinate 1,739,458 of NW_027040929.1, forward strand.
TAGCAGCGGCAAAACTGGATAAAAGCAATTGGAGAACGGCACTTGACAAGTACTTACATATGCATAACAAAGTAAGGCCACTTTCACGGTTAGGTGTAACACCATTTGAAATGCTAGTGGGTTGGAAGTTCCGAGGCACGTTTCCTAGCCTCTGGAGTACCAATTCACCGGAAATATTAGATCGATCTGACATAAGGGATAAAGATGCAGCTTCAAAACTAGAGAGCAAGTTATATGCAGACACACGAAGAGGAGCAAAATGTTCGGACATTGTCGTCGGTGATAGAGTGCTTATTGCGCAGCAAAAAAAGCACAAATCAGACCCAACATTTTCAGCGGACAGGTAAACTTTTACTACTGCCAAAATATTTTCAGTTAGATATATTATTGTTTTTTTACAACAGGTTTACTGTTATTGCCAGAGACGGTGCCAAGGTGGTTGTGCAAAGTGATCGAGGCGTTCAGTACTCCCGGAACGTTCAGGATATTAAGAAAGTGCCAGCACAAATGATAGCGGAGACCAAGAAGCCGGAAGATGACCAGGGTGGAGAAAACGAAATTCGTTCGACATTACAAGATGAAAATGTGGACGATATCCAAGACAGCTCTACGATAAGACCACAGAGAACCATAAAGAAACCCAATAGATTTAAGGATATGGTTCTGTTTTCAATTTTCGAGTGAAGAGTAGGTGTGATGTCAAATACTAATTCGTAAATAACTGATTCAGAATAAATATTATAGTTTGACTTATACGAATTGATTTATTCGGAGTTGTAATAATCACTCATCAATCTGAATAAGAAATTCCTTATTTCCCTGATTCTATGTTCGAAGGCACTACAAAAAAAGACGTTTGGAAGAGTAAATAGTCGAGGTTTTCCGCATCCAGCAATCGTATATAAAGCGGTTGTCTTCGAGTCGGCATTCATTCTATTATCGGACGGTGAAGCGAACGGTATTCGCTTGACAGAACAGCAGCAGCTCCGGGGTCGAGGTTTCCCCCATCCAGCGATCGTATAAAGGCGGTTGCCTTCTAGTCGGGATTCATTCCACTATCGGACGGTGAAGCGAACGGTATTCGCTTGACAGAACAGCAGCAGCTCCGGGGTCGAGGTTTCCCCCATCCAGCGATCGTATAAAGGCGGTTGCCTTCTAGTCGGGATTCATTCCACTATCGGACGGTGAAGCGAACGGTATTCGCTTGACAGAACAGCAGCAGCTCCGGGGTCGAGGTTTCCCCCATCCAGCGATCGTATAAGGCGGTTGCCTTCTAGTCGGGATTCATTCCACTATCGGACGGTGAAGCGAACGGTATTCGCTTGACAGAACAGCAGCAGCTCCGGGGTCGAGGTTTCCCCCATCCAGCGATCGTATAAGGCGGTTGCCTTCGAATCGGCAGCAAATTTCCCCGCCCCAAGCGAACGGTTTTTGAAGAGTTAACGTTCGACTTGGTGGTTCGGATTTCACACTCGGACGGTGTGACGCACGGCGGCCACCTGGCAAAGCAGCATCAGCATCATTGGGATTGACATACATTCAACGACAATACGAAGAACGGATCGCGATGGAACACCAGCAAGACCACGTATTCGTCAGAGCACACGGCTCCACGACCAAAAATCACGACACCGTCCACCAGCTGACTCGAGTGACAAACATTTTCAGACGGAACAAGTCTGTTTCGAAAACATCTGCCATGGCGTTGTTGGACGTTGAAAAAGCGTTCGACAATGTCTGGCATGTGTTCAAATTGTAGCAGTACGGTCTTCCAATCTTCCTAGTGAAGATAATAAACAACTACCTATCGGACAGGACGTTCCGAGTCTCTCTGAATAGCATCACATCGGATACTTTCAACATCGGTGCCGGGGTTCCACAAGGAAGCATTCTTGGCCCCATTCTATTCAACCTGTTCACCTCCGATTTGCCGGCTCTCCCTGATGGTGGATCGTTGTCTCTGTTCGCAGATGACACATCCATCGTCTACAAGGGTAGGGTCATCGGAGCTCTGACTGCCAAACTTCAGAGAGGCCTGGACGTCCTGTCTGAATATTTCAACAGCTGGAAGATCCGTATCAACGCGGCAAAGACCCAAGTCATCATCTTTACATACTCAAAATCTCCCAGACGTGTTCCGTCTGAAAATAATAAGATCTGCTTAAACGGCTCAGTGGTGGAATGGTCCAAAGAGGTCGTGTACCTCGGGCTAACACTAGACAGCAAGCTTCTTTTCAGGGAGCACGTTGACAAAACGAAAACCAAGTGCAACATCTTGATAAGATCGTTGTATCCACTTATCAACAGGTAGTCAACCCTGTCCCTGAAAAATAAGCTTGCTGTCTACAAACAAATCATCCTTGCCGTAATAGAATACAGGATGCCTATCTGGGAGAGTTGCTCCAAATGCCAGCACCTCAAACTCCAAACGATCCAAAACAAGATCCTTAGAATGGTCCTAAACAGTCCCTCGTGGGTTAGACATTCTGAGATCCACCGCCTGGCTGGAATTCAGACACTAGAAGAACAAAGAGTGTTCATCCTGGAAAGGTTCAGAGACACCTGTCTGAGATCAAATCATCACATCATACGTGATCTAGCACGTTAGGTTAAGTTATACTCGTAGTTAGGTAGGTTATCACTTTTTTCAATTCAACCAAACTCACTCCCAAAGGGGTATTCTGTAAACTAGTTAAAAAACGAAAATATTAAAATAGAATATCAAATTAATCAAAGATGAAGAGTCAGGTAGACTAATCAATTAAAATGTTAAATCAATGTACTATCATAATCAACAGAAATAAACATAATTTTACTACTACTACCTAGACTACTACTACCTCTGTTCATTTCCGCTTCGGACGGCGTGATGCAAGCACCAAGCAGGAGCAAGAGGTAGATTTTCTCCCTCTGTCTGCCGTCGTGTTTTGAACATTTTCGCATGCGCTGCGACCGGATGATATCGGGCAGGTGTGCATTTTTGCATCGGACAACGTACTGGAGATCAAGCAATCGGTCCTTCTCAGAACCACAAAGAGTTATATTCCTGGGATAAATCGGCTGTATTGACCGAGTGAGACATATTATTTTCCTCTTGGGTCCTGTTCAAATATTACGAAATTTATTTGTATGTGCATGTGCATGTGTGATTACGAATCTGCGTTCTAGAAATACTTCTTGGAAGTACAATAGGCGATTATTGGCTTTGAAATTCAATAACTGAATCCCCCTAATTTTCAATTAATGTTGTACTATGTTACTATTTATTGGAACCCAAACGTTTGATTTGAAAAAAGTCACTGTACGAACACGCTGTAAACTACATAATGGTAATACATGATAATTTTGTTTGTTTCGAACAGAAACAAGAATATGGGTGAATATCTCACTATGTATGCAATCTTTCTCGAAAGAAAAGAGAACGAAGAATAATTAAATTTAGGAACTATATGTTGTTAAAGGGTGATACGGTCAAAATTTGGTCAATATCAACTTGACGTATTTCTTTCAATTTTGCATTTAAAAAACCTGAACACCCCTCATTTTGAAGGTGTGTGTGTGTAGAATGTTGCTCCTATTTTGATTTTGGAATTCACTCTTCAGTTGTCAAAATGCCGTCCAAGCAAGAAGAGCAGCGTATCAAAATTTTGCTCGCGCATCGCGAAAATCCGAGCTACTCGCACGCAAAGTTGGCAAAATCGCTAAAAGTTGCCAAATCAACCGTTACAAATGTAATTAAAGTGTTTGGGGAACGTTTGTTGACAGCCAGGAAGTCTGGATCGGGGGGAAATCGAAAACCGGAAGCCGCTGAGACGACAAAGAGAGTTGCCGGTAGTTTCAAGCGAAACCCTAACCTCTCTCTCCGAGATGCCGCAAATAAGCTGGGTGTATCGTCTACAACCGTGCATCGAGCCAAAAAACGAGCCGGACTATCGACTTACAAGAAGGTAGTGACTCCAAATCGCGATGATAAACAAAATACGACGGCCAAAGCGCGATCCCGGAGGCTGTACACGACGATGCTGACGAAGTTTGACTGCGTGGTAATGGACGACGAAACCTACGTCAAAGCCGACTACAAGCAACTTCCGGGACAGGAGTTTTATACGGCAAAAGGAAGGGGAAAGGTAGCAGATGTTTTCAAGCACATGAAACTGTCAAAGTTCGCAAAGAAATATCTGGTTTGGCAAGCCATCTGTACCTGTGGCTTGAAAAGCAGCATTTTCATAGCTTCCGGGACTGTCAACCAAGAAATTTACGTGAAAGAGTGTTTGAACAAACGTCTGCTGCCTTTCCTGAAGAAACACGGTTGTTCCGTACTGTTTTGGCCGGATTTGGCATCTTGCCATTACGGTAAAAAGGCCATGGAGTGGTACGCCGCCAACAACGTGCAGGTGGTTCCCAAGGACAAGAACCCTCCCAACACGCCAGAGCTCCGCCCAATTGAGAAATACTGGGCTATTGTCAAGCGGAACCTAAAGAAGACCAAAAAAACTGCTAAGGGCGAGCAGCAGTTCAAGGCAAACTGGCTTTCTGCGGCGAAGAAGGTGGACAAGGTGGCTGTACAAAATCTGATGGCAGGGGTCAAGCGTAAGGCCCGGCAATTCGGATTTGGAAAAGCGGAAGCCTAACTGAATATTTTTCCTGAATTTTATACTAATTGAACTTGAAAAAGAAATTTAATTTGATTTTTTAAATAAACGATTTCACTGATTTACACGCGTTTTCCCTTGACCAAATTTTGACCGTATCACCCTTTAATATGGGGTTTATTCCATTCTATCAGGTATTTAATATACTTCAATGAAACAATCCAATCGACATTTCATTTATTCAATTACAACGTTTGCTATTTTATGGGTATTTAATTGAGCGCAGGTAAAGATCAACTGAATTGAAGTTAACTTAAATAAGTTTTAGTTGAAAGCCACTTGTCTGTCATAGTTCTGCAACATAAAGATTAAAGATGTTAGGTGCACTTTTATTTCAAAAGTTGTTTCGAAATTACTAACATTAGTAAGTTTCCGAAACTTGAGAGAACCGGCCTGGTACCTAATTATGAATAGTAAAGGTAAAGGAACTAATTTTCTAATTTCAAAAATTGAATCTCAATTTTAGGATTCATTCAACAACCGCCAAATTTCGGTAAAATGTATTAATGAATTGTTAATTTTGGAGTTAAATACAGTATATCTCAGCTGTCCGTACATTTCAGAAAAACGAGCACAACTTAAAAGATAGATTTCTAAATTTTTGGCTGCTTGCTCATCAACCATGTATTGGTTATCGGTATAGTGTTGGGCTTGTTTGGATGAGTGTGTAAGAAGTTATAGCTATTTAAGAAAAACTAGATTTTCTAAAAAACACATTTTCATGAAATACAACCAGCCAAACATATTGAAATTTTGCTCATCTGTAGTCATAATAAAGATCTTTAAAATGCCGCTAATTTTACTCAAATCTGTCTTCTAAGATAAAAGTAGAAAATCCAGCTATACTGATAAACCAATAAATAGTTTTCAAAACACTAGTCAAGATTTCTATCTACTTACAGTCTTTCAAAAAATTGCCCATTCAGGTACAATACGCCAATTTTGAGATACACTGTATATGAACCATTTATGGAGGATCGCAGTAGGTCGCGCTTGAAAGCTGACGTGTTTTTCTTTTGCTGCGTATTTTTCGCCAGCGAATTAAAAAAAAATTGCTTTAAACTTGTTAATTTGTGTGCTAAAATTTAGTTTCAAGTGTTCATAAACTTATCAATTAGTGATATATCGTGTTTTATCTGTCCTCAAAACAGTGTTGGGAAAATATCAAAAAATCAAATCTCTTTAACGACCAAGATCAAGCTTGATTTTCGTAGACAAAAATCAACAAGCGAACAACTGCGGTTGATTTTGCAAGCTGTGATATCGCAGCTCAGAATATCAAGCTAACAAAACTCACCAGCTGCAAATCTCATCAAACTGTGGTGAGATTGAGTTTAATGATTTTTGCTTTACACCCGAATGGTACCGAAACTTCCATAATGGCTGGCAGCAGTCCCTTCGTGTCTGCCATCAGTGAAGATTAAAAAGAGACTTTGTGGAACGGAATCATTTCGTGTCGAGTCAACTCTCAGCTTGATTTTTGCACGTTGTGAATAGTCTCGCAATATCAAAGGAGCTTGTAAAATCAACATCAAGCATGATATTTTGTTCCAATGTCACGCGTGATATTGCGAGCGCATGTGAGCGGAAAAATATTAATTGAATTCTGATTTTGCCAACACTGCTCCAAAATATATGACGCAGCTTCAGTTCCATTGTTCGGTGTCGGTTTTCATTGCCTCCCAAGAGCCCGGTTTTCCGAGTTCGGATGCTACACTTTCGGCGTGTATTTCTATTGAGAGATCGGTCCGGTTGGTGAATTAGCCCGGAAATGTGTTGATAACGGGTCCGTCGTGAGTTTTGGTGGTGATTTGGTGGCCGACGTTACCGTCGGAAACAAGGTGATTTCGTGATTGAAAAAGTGATTTCCCTAACACAGTCGCCGAATATTGATACCAAGCACGTAATCCTACGTAAAATCTACGGTCCTGTCTTGGATACAACCTTTTCCTTTTTTATTAAAATTCTATGTCATCATGTTCCCAAACCAATGATCCACCCTATGTCAGTTTCCATTCGGTCACTCACATGCACATTCGCGTCTCCGTTGACGTTCCACAACTGCTCGCACAGTCATAACCTACGCAAAAATTACACTCCTAAACGACATTCAGACAAAACGACGAACCCTTGCTGCAGCCACCGCCGCAAGCCAAACAGACAGCCATATGAAGGTACCTACATAAGACTCCATTCCATTTCGCTTGGCGTGTGTACCATACCTGGACCAGATCCTGGACGGTCGTGGTGGAGAAGAGGGCGAGATGTCGTGATTATCGTTAATCTGCGCTTGATGGTTTCGCTTAATTTGAATCTCGCCAGAAAGCGTTCGCCTTGGAATGGTGGGGTGGCGCGACGGGAACAACCATAACCACTTATGGATGCAAATAATCCGAAACAGAAGAACACACCGAAAGAACGAAAGAGATTAGTGAGATGAGGAACAGCATTAGACGGTTTCGGGAACGTGTCACCAGACTATTAAAATCAATCATTGCCGAGTGTGCTGATCGGTTGTCTATGGGTTTTCCTTCGGTTGGAGATTGAAACGTGATATGTAACCACTTTTGTGACTCGCTCGTCGCTATCGTGGATGTGGAAAGACTCTTGGATGGGATCGCGATCAAAAAATATTGACTATTAGAGCTTTATATGGGTGATAAAGAATCGTAAAATATTCGTTGTTCGACAGTTTATCATAATTTTGAGTCGAACCGATCGTAAAATGATGCCGCCGAGTGTTGACCTTTCTCGCGAAGCGATGTCTTAGAATGGTGCTATGAATAACCGAATTCATATTTTGTGATATATGACATCACTGCATTTTTGGACTAGGAGACAGGGTTTTATCTTGAATTCGGATCTGATTGCGACGAATTAACATGTTTTTCAAAAAAAGCTAATCCCTCAACAGAGCCCACCATTGATGATGTGGTTTATAGCGATTCAAAAGCCAACCTACCTCGCTGGGGCAACTGTTTGACCCCGTTTTATTGGCAATCGACCCCGCACTGCTGCAGCATCGAAGCCTTACATCACATGTACAGCATGAAGACCTAATGCCTCACTTATACCGTTTAATATTCGATGACAATCTCTATCACCACCGTGGTCCGTGCATGAAGTGCCTGCTTAGAGTGAGGCTCGGAGCGAATCCCACAGAAAGGCTTGAGCACACGAGTTACGGCCATGGAGGCTCGCACAATCAGTGAGCTGAAATCGCAGCCAAGCCGCCCAGCAAAATCCCGTCGCCCAAGTGGAGAAGAAAAGAGAGACAATGGGGATTTTAACCGGGCAATAGACACAAATCCATCCTATCGCATTAAATCACCACCGACTAAATGGCTCTGAATGCAGTCTCGCGAGTTGGTAGGACCCATATCGAGAGTCAGCTGTTGTTGCGGGGTTTGAAAGATGACTGCACACACCTCTTACACAAATCCGCATAAATCGCCAGGCCAAGACTAAGCTGCCTGCCTAGGTACCGGAGGTTTCCCAACCCAGCACCAAATCCAATCAAGGAGATAATGATAGCATTCCTCCGTCGTCGTTCACAATGGGCATACGGATCAGCAACATGGGGTGAATGGGAACATTGCGATGGTTAATGCTGCGATTGAAATGCATTTAATTCCAATACAGACACATGGTTTGGTGATGGACTAGTCCTGTGCATGTTCAAAGTCGATGATGTTTCAGCGTTTTTCAGGGTCGAAATTGGATACGTTGTATCAATGTGAAAGTTACAGTAAAAGACGGTTGGTTAAAGTTGTATTCTTGTTGTAGGTGGATACAACTTTCTTCCCGAAAATAGCTTTTCCTTGCCGGGACTCATGCAGGGTGAAGCCAGGTTTCGAAATAATGGGGTAAGGCGTATTTTAAAACCATACCCGACCAACAAGCAACTAGGCCATTTCCACCAGAAAGAGCAATTAAAAAAATTAAAAAAATTGTCTCGGCCTATCCGATTTGCATGAAACTTTGCATAACTGTTTCTTACGGGCAATGATTAACATTTTTTTTTCTAAAACTCGGCCATTAGGTTCTTTTTTTTTCAAAATGGCGTCTTTGACATTTTGCAATCAATTGTAGCACGCAATCAATTGTAACCCCCCCCCCCTCCTTTTTCAAAAGTTTGGAATATCATAAAGGTCATTCAGATTTTATTATGTTGCAGAATATCACCTTGCCCTTTAATGTTTTTTACATAAATTGGTATAGACCGCTAGGGCATGGCAATTTCTTGAAATTGGATCAGCCGGTTTCAGTTGTAGAAATAGGATTTTATCGAACATCATTCCTAATCTTATTTTGCAACTCACTAGGTAAGCCGCCTTCAGTCTGATCGACCTCCCTTGTTTGCTGCGCACATCTTCGTCTTGTTCCAGTCGGGTCGCTACCATGAACCATTTTCTTTGGGTAGTTATCCAACATTGTTACAATGTACCCAGCCCACCGTAGTCGCCCGATTTTCGCATTCAATCTACAATGGTCCAACAATTTCCGAACTAAATCCAATCTTTTCAAAATTGGTTTAATTTTTTTAGAACTGAGAACAAATCAGAAACGATTCAAAAAATTCCTAATTGAGGTGACAGCAGATTCAAAACTGAGTCTGAACTTTCTTCGAAGTGAGTTCAAACTTTCGAATAAGTCATCAACATTTTTATAACTGAGTCAAAACTTTTCTGTTCTGTTATTCAATCCTTTTTAATGTTGTCAAAGCTTTCCTGAAGTGATCCAACTTATTCCGAACCCAAGCTTTAAAAAATTGGTTTCGCATTTTCTGGAGTGAGGCCACATTAGCTGATTTAATCCCTTTCCTGAATGAATCCAAGATTTCCTGCATTGATTCAACTTTTTTCGAACTGAATCCAAACTTGTCAGAACAGGTTTGACATTTTCCTAAGTGAGCCCTAGATTTTTGTTAACTGCTTTGGACACAATCTTGTTTAGGTCATCTAGCTTTCATAAAAGTGTAGAAAGTTTTTCGAAGTGAACCGAAACTTTTTTGAGCTTAAATTTTCCAAACGGAGTCCAACCTTTTCTGAAGTGAAGTGGCAAAACTTTTCTGTTGAGTGATTGAATTATATTTAATGTTAGTCTGAGCTTTCCTGAAGTGATTTAACTAGCTTTTAACGTAGATTCCACTCCCCTAGACCCTTTTCTCGTTCTTGAGATATTCACATTCTTTGGTAATTAGGCTGAGATTTTAAAGAATGGACCTTTGTCTGTTCATACCTGATGGTAAATTTTTTAAGCAAGCACAATTGTTGAGAAACTGGGTGTACATCCACAAAAGCACTATTTTTTTTTAGAAATTTGGGTTTCTTGATCAGCCATGGTGGATTTTGGCTCTGCCCTTCGAAAAACCGGGCTTGGATAGGAGAGATCTTTGTGAGTTCATACGTAATGGTAGATTTTTTTAAAGCCAGGTTGGATTTAAGTACAAGCGCTTGAAATTTGTGCTTGGATTTTATATGCTGAATCCATACTTGAAAGACGAACCTGGTTAATATTCACGAAAGTATGTATTTTCACAGGAATTTTATTTTTCTGGTTTACTCTTCTGAACTTTGGCTCCTATCTTTGAAACATATGCTTGTATTATATAGAATAGAACTTGCTTAATCCATACGTGAGGGATGCATTTCTCAACCTTTTAGAAAACCGAGCTTAAATTCACAAAAATACATATTTTGATAGACGTTCGGGTTTCGTTTTAAGCCAAGTTGGATTTTGGCTCCGTCCGTTGAAAAATAGGCTTAGGTTTTATAGAATGGACATTGCTGAATCCATGCGTGAAGGACAAACCGGGTTAATATTCACAAAAGTACTTTTTTCATAGAAATTTGATTTTCTGTTCTGCCTAACTGAATTTTGGCTCCTATTTTTGAAAAATACACACGTAGATTTGTTTGCCGAGATTGATACCACCTAGCATCTTGGCATTTTATTTTGCTGTTTCTCAGTGAAAAACTCGCCAAAATTCAGCCAACAAACAGAAATTTTACTAAGATCTCTGTAAAAAATAAATTGCCGAGATGCTCGGTGGTGCCAATCTAGGTAAAACATATAAGTGTGTAGGCTTGTATTCTATAGAATGGACCATGCTGAATCCATACGTGAAGGTTTACCCACGTTTGTAATTCCAAAGGTGTTTTTTTTAAATTAGGGTTTTCTTTTCTGCTTCTGCTTTTGACCTTGCTGAATTCATACGAGATGATTATTTTTTTAAGCATACACAAAGCCAGGTTGAAATTGAAAAAAAAAACTACATATTTTTGTTAAAATTTGGTTGAACATAGCCAAGATGTATTTTGGCTCCTTCCTTTTGGCTTGGATTTTGTTGAATAGACCTCCTTGAATCCATACGTTTAGTTAGATTTTTTTTTGCAGAACGCACAATTGTTGAGAAAACTGGTTTTAGATTCACAAAGTGTATTTTCATGCCAATTTGGGTTTCCTGTTCTGCCATGTTAAATTTGAATAAGGAGGAACTATTGAAAACAGACGTTTTTTTTATAAGAACTATTACGTTCGTGATATTCCGCTTGATGGTTTACCCGGAATTTATCAAAACCCAAAAATCAGATGCTTTGATCCTATTCATCTAAATTGAGGGAGTTAGAAGGAAAGGGGTGTAAGTGACTTTGATCGATTCTCTTCATCGACTTTCTCTTTCGTTAATAATTCAGCTGCCAACACATTCCTTGATTCGTGTGCCATTCTGGATGCTAGATAAGAACCTCCTTTATCAAACTATGTAGCAGAAATAGCACAAAATCTGTTTATAAAGCTGTGGATATCAAAAGAGAAAGTCGATGAAGAGAATCGATCAAAGTCACTTACACCCCTTTCCTTCTAACCCCCTCAATTATTTTCAATGTTCTTCCTTGAAAAACACTTATGCGCGAAATGTATTGTTGATAATCTGAGTGTTACACATGATAAAGTCAACTAATGTTCCTCCTGTTATGCATTAGTGTCAAAAATTACGGCTTTAAAGAAGTATAATGCTAAAGAAAGTGAAGGCTAAGATGTAACGTAAACGTTCAAAATATACGGTTTAGATTTGATGTCCCCCTCTCCCCTCCACTGATGTGTTACCGGTTGGTACCATTGGATTCAATTGGTGTAAGAGTAGGGTCAGTGTTGTGAAGAGAGATAGCTCCATAACGTCACTTCTAAAGTGACCGATAAGGTAGGGCGATGATGGAGGTGTTTTGCTGCATGGGCGAAGCGACCACTGTCCACTGAACCACCACCGACCTGTCATAGGGTAGTGAGAGACGGAAACTAGCTACGGTGAAGCTGAGAGTCGATGAGGAGGTGACTGATGGTTCGGCCGAGAGAGAGGGAGGATAGGGAGTGTGTTGCTGACTGTGGTACGAGATAGTTGTGATTACACGAGGAGTGTTGAGAGACGAAAAAAAAAACGTACCTGGAAAAGAGGAGAAAGTGCGTCGATCACGGTGTTAGAGGACTTAACCGATCAGGATCCGGCCGTTATCATCTGGCCGTCGCCACCTAGCCAACCCTATCCGGCCATCGAGATTTGGCCATCGCGCTTCGGCTATCACCCTTCGGCTATCACCCTTCGGCCATAGCGGTGCTCCATTGTTGGCCTCGTGTTGAAATCTCACCTGCAATCTGGTAGCCGAAATCCGGCTCCCGAACTCCTGTCACAACCGCAATCCGGCAACTGCAATCCGGCCGTCGCAATCCGGCCGTCGCAATCCGGCCGCTGCAATCTGGTCGTCGAAACCCGGCCGCCGAACTTCTATCACTACAATCCGGCAACCACAATCCGGCAACCGCAATCCGGCAGCTGCAATCCGGCAGCTGCAATCCGGCCGTCGCAATCCGGCCGCTGCAATCCGGCCGCTGCAATCCGGCCGCTGCAATCCGGCCGCTGCAATCCGGCCGCTGCAATCCGGTCGCCGAAATCCGGCCGCCGAAATCCGGCCGCCGAAATCCGGCCACCGAAATCCTGTAACTACAATCCAGCCATCGCCATCCGGCAACCGTAATCCGGCCGTCGCTATCCGGCCGCTGCAATCTGGCCGCTGAAATCCAGTCACCACAATCTGGCAACCGCAATCCGGCCAACACTACGAGAACCCAATAAACATCACCAAGGTAAATTAATTCATTGCGATAGTTAGGACAGCTTACACCGAAAATTCCCCCTCGCCGACAAATCCTGGGACCCGGGAACAAAAGAGGCCTTTGGTGCCCACCCCAGTGGCTGCCGACAGGCTTAGACCAGCAGCTAGGGGTCTAGGCACGTCCCCTTCTGGGACGGCGCATAATCTCCCGGGGTCCAACAAATAAAGAGTTTCAGATGGCAGCGAGTGACTTATTCAAAAAAAGTTATATACTCAAATATCTAAAAAAGTATATATTTTTATAAAGCTCATGAAAAATACAAACTTTTGAAACATTTAAAAATATGAACACTTAAAAATTGACAAAAATCGTATAACATGAACTTCTTCACTGAATTTTTTGACGTAGGATTACGTCTATTGGCATTGGGGGTGCAATTTCAAAAAATCAAAATCGATCACGTTACGAAAAGTGGTCAGGTTTTGCTCACTTATAACTCTGTCTATAACTGATGGATTTTAATTCTAAACAAGCCAATCGATTGAACATTTTTCTACGAATTTTCTAAAATGAACACTTTATAAATGTTCTAACGGCGCCGGTGGTGTAGTGGTAAGCGTGATTACCTCTCACTCCAGCAGACCTGGGTTCAATACCAGTCGGCGCCGCCGGGATGTTCTGAGGCATAACATCTCTGATCACGCCTTCCTTCGGATGGGAAGTAAAGCCGTTGGTCCCCGGTTCATGAGTTGATGGGTCGATAGGTAGGGTCCAGGTGTGGGAGCTGCCTTCCTGGCACGTCGGTAGCATTGGTGCTCAGCACGGAAAACAAGATCGACGGAAAAAACAAACCAAAGGAAAAAAAAAAATGTTCCATAGGTCACTATTGAAAGTTACACAAGTGTCCAACTGTTGCAATGGTGATTAAAATTATCACCGATTGCATGCAATCAGCGCTTTCCCTAACACAGATTTCAAAATCGAATTCTTGATGGCAACTGTTTTTTGTAATTATTGCACAGAAAACGATTTGGAATGTCTCAAACATTGTTTCCTGTGATGAAATTTCATAAAAAGCGTACTAATAAAATGTATAAATATTTGACCAAAGTTCTTGATCTACACTTTTCTAAATTTTCAAGTTAAAGATTCCTAAAGTTTGCATTTTTCATAAGATTTTTTTGAAGTTATGAAGATATGCTGTTTGTGATTTTTTTTGATTTTAAAACATTATTGGAATTTTTTATCAAAATTTCAAAAAAAAATACCGTGTTCAATTTTTGCAGAAAGTCTAAATTATGCTCTGCAACTTTGTCTCAGACGTCATTTCGATCAGAAGGATTTTTCGAACTACAGTTAATTGAAAAATAGCAGACACCATTTTGAAAATAATTACAAGATACAAAATGGCCGAATTCTTTGCAAAAATGGTCATGTGGCTCATAACACACAATTATACAAGGTCGAGTTTTTCCGTTGCGTCATTTTGCGTCAAATTGCTTCATAACAAAATTATTGTACCTTGAGTTATTTTGTTCCACAGATTTTTGTGACAACATTTGGTACAAATTAGATCCCAAATGTAATTGAAATATCAAAAAGCCTAACACAAAATCTACTGCTCGGTACCCGGTATTTATTCAATTAAATCTTCAACATAATGTTGTACAGATATTACGGAAATGTAATATTTCTAACAAAGTCTGTTACAAAATAACATATCGACATCACCCCTTGGGGCCCCAGCATCCTTGATCAAAATTGATTACCAGAATAAAAAAGCCAAAAGTGCTACCGCCAGTATTTGAACGTTTGAGAATCTTGGATAGAGAAGATATTCGCACATTTACCATCTACTCAACTCTTGTATGAAGAAAAGATGCAAGATAATTAGGTATCATTTTGTCTTGAGGTGCAAAATTAAACTGAGTTGAAAAAAAAAATCCGCTGAGTTCTTGAATGGAACCCTGCAAAGCCCCAGGCTGCTTGGTCTTGACTTATTGCAGCTTCTGGGGTGGGTGTTCAAAACCCTTGTAGGTTCTGGGTCTCAGGGCGTATTAGCGTGGGAGAATGTACGAACATTGATTTAACGTTACAGTGCGGGCGGTGGGTGGCGTTGGCGACGGCACAGGTGAGAGTTTGGAGGTGCCAATGGTCTGGAGGTCGGTGATTTCGAAAGCGGAAATAACGTGACAACGCCACCCAAGCAACACCATTTGTTTCCCAGCGAATAACAACAACCGTAGTGTGACTAAATGAAGGTCTAAATTATGGACAACGCATCACATATAAAACTTCATTGTACCTTAAAAAGCGCAGAAGGTGGAGTCTCTTTGCAACTTATGTTTGTTGCAAAAGAGTTGCAAATCAGTTGCATGCAACATTCTTTTTTGATAACACATGTTGCAAATGAGGCTATTACATAACTTGTGGATGACCAGAAACTATTTGAAAAAGATATAATCTTCAAAAAAATAATGTGACCGGTTGATCGATCATTATATTACAGGGCACACACTTTTCAACAATTGGAGTATGGGATCGATATTTCGACGCTTAGATTTATATCTTCAAATGCTCAGGATTCAAACTTCCATTTACAGCGCTCTGGCTGTTCGAAAATAGTATCTTTACAAAGACTAAATTTAATATTTTTGATCAGGTGGTGTGACACCAGCTCTGGAAGTGTGAATCCCAAAAGAGTCATAGTCTGGAACCGGACTGGTGAAATCTACATCCTTTTTTGCGGTAATTTCAAAAAATGTCTTTATTACCGTAGATTCCAATTTACGTAGATTCGCATCAATTACCATGGTGATTTGACTCATTCTAAGAATGGAGAATCAAAGCAATTTCACTACGTCGATTACACAAACCGTGACTTTTTTCCATCATCAAGCCATCACTCACTCAGCTTTAAAAAAAATAACTCGTTTTTTTTTTTTTTTAGTTCTTTATTAAGGAGATTTTTAGCCTATGGCTAGTTCATCTCCGAGAAAAAAAAAACTCGTGATTATAATGCAAAGCCTTCTATCGAAATTCCGAAAAAGTACAAATCAACAACAACATTACACCATTAGAAAATAGAGTTGATCTTATTGAGTTCTTTATTATTCTGCACCTTTAACAAATGAAAACGCTCACATATAACCAATATCAAGTAAAAATTCTGAATTGATTCATTTTTACATGTTTGGAATATTTGTGAACATTCTTCATTATAGCAACATGAATTTGGCCGGTAGTGTACGTTTCATCCAGATATAATTTAAGTCACTGAGCTGTTGCAAAAATGTAAAATAGTACGTTACAATAAGGTTGCTATTTTTCAAGACATCATGAACGTTTATAACAAGTATTTTATGCGTTGCAGATGAATGAATATTAAACTTAATGTTTCTTATTAAACTGCAACAACACCGCAACGGTTTGTCAACAAAGTGGCACCATTACGTATTATCGATGGTATCCATGTCCCAGTTATGTTGAAGATAAGTAGCAAATGCGTAGTTTGAACAATCATAGAGTTATTTGAGTATG
This sequence comes from Ochlerotatus camptorhynchus, assembly GCF_037179485.1. Lineage (NCBI taxonomy): Eukaryota > Metazoa > Arthropoda > Insecta > Diptera > Culicidae > Ochlerotatus > Ochlerotatus camptorhynchus. The sequence continues at coordinate 1,755,762 of NW_027040929.1, forward strand.
TGCGTGCTTTAAACGTCAATTTTCAGTAGCTATGCGGCATCGAGTGATGCGAGATCGGTGCAGCTCTTCCATTAGCAGCAATCAATTTCGGCGTTAGGATCCTCTAGTTCTGGCAATCGCCCGCTGGTGCAGTTTCCAGTTCGTAAGCAGTTCTGGCAAATATAAGCTACAAGACTTTTCGGAACCGCTGCAACATCACCTCCGACGGCGTTCAACTTTTCCGCTGATTGAAATGCTGCTAGCGAGGGAGCTGCCACATTCTCGTTCGCCGGTGCTAATATGATAGCTGCAGACGAGGATCCCTTTGGAATGTGCAACGGATCTGCTGATATTTAGCCAAGGAGCTGGAGGTGGTGAAAATGTGTCACCCGGACCCATCCGGACGGCTTCGCGGCGTCTTTTCCAGTTGTGTTTATCATTATTTGTATAAGCTATTGCTTGAACGATTGAAAATATTTTTGATTTATGGGGTTCAAATAAATTTATTTTGCTTTTGTGGCTATCGTTTTTGCTTTAGTTCACGTTAGTTACCACCATCCTCCGCCGTCCGTGATCTTATCGTCCTCGTCGTGATCTTCCTCACCATTGTTAATTGCTAGTCCTATTTCCTGTGCAGATGTTAGCCCATGCATTACGATTTATTTGCCTTTGTCAATGTAGTCCAAAAGTGTTTTACAAAATCAAAGCGACATGACATATTTGAGCCATGGTAGATACTAGATGGTCGCAACAAACCTTTACAGTAACAACTTGATCCAGTTGGTTGCAAAACAAGTTTTGAAAACTTAAAGATTCATAACGAGATTGCAAATAGGTTCTTAATCACATCTTGGTTCGTTAACTCTTTACTAACATCTCAAAACAGTTGATCAACAAATACAAAAAAACATATGATTCACACTCTGTTGCAACTAAGTTTCAAAAAACTTAATGTTTTGTGGAACTCTCAATAAACAATTACAACACAAGTTAGATTTGTTGCTCAAGTGTTTCATACAATATCACGTAGCATATAACTTCATACAAATTTTAGTGTAACATGTTTGCTCCTCCCATTTGATGCATAATTTGAGAGGTCATCCAAGCAGTACATTAAAAGAGTTAAGTTTCATTATTGTGACCTAAAGTAAATCAAGCAACATACTTTAAACAGTTTAGTATCAAGATGTATTTCTCGTACCATTTAAGAGATTTCGGGGCAACTTAAAAAAAAGTAAAATAATTGACGATGTTTTCTGTGTTGCTTGGGCAACTACATGAGCCGTGGCAATAGCCACGACAAGGTCGATCTCTTGATGATGGTGGAGCTCGTATCAACGGATGGACTTCTCCAAAAAGGTGGTGTTTCTGATCGATAACTCGGTAGCAGCCTACACAAAGGCTTGGAAATAGAGCTACATATTTACCAAAGAAAGCATCCATCTAAGTAGACATACAAAAAAGTTATGATTGAAGGTGTGTGTCCGTTTAATAAAGTGAACAGTCCTTAGTTATGCTCTCAATGCACAGTGGACCAGTAACGCTCTGGGCTTACATCAAACTCTTCTAATACCATTCTCTAGCTAATACATTTTTACATTAAAGCTTCATGTTAGATAACATTTCCATTCAACTCTGAAAATCGCAATCTTTGCGTATGAAGTAACATAAAACCACTTTGAATATAACATGAAGCTCTGCAAATGGAATCGATTTTTCCCGAGTGTCCAGAATATTTTTTTCCGGTTTTATATAGGGTTTTTGATCTAATTTCCGTCCCACTAAGCACAAACCGCGTTTTACCCTTATTTTTTGAACGGGTTTGAAAGAAAATGTAATATTTCTATCTAACTAAATTTATTCACCTTTCCGGTACGTATGGATAAAGAGTCACAAATCGTTGAGATATTGTTTAAATTCTAATACTGCTTCTTGAATCTAAATTCGTCCTACTAGTTTCAATTCCGTCCAAACGCATTGAAATGCCATTAGATTTTCTTCGTCCTACGGATTCGCTAGGAGCGCTTCTTTTGTTTTGATAACAATGAGCGTAAATATTCATACAATGCATTGGAACAATCCTATTATTGATTTGTGCACGGTGAACTCATTGATATTATTGATCTTTTCTGATCGATAGAACGGAAATGGGCGATTACGACGAAGTAGCGCTCTATCCTAAACAGCAAAATTTGACAAAGCATGGATGATTTCAGCAAAAGATGCCACTGGGAAAAAAAAATTACGTCACTTTTCTCTGAAGACCTCTTAAATAATGAAAAATGGTATATTCGCCAGAATTGCATTAGATAGTCAAATTATATTCCATTTTTGACGTAGGACTACGTCTTTCATTTCTATATGGGGGTACAATTTGTAAAAACCGAAAAAGGAACATGTAACGAAATTATGAAAGATTTTGAACGTTAATAACTCAGCTGCCCCTGCACCAATTTCAATAATTTTATCACCAATCGATCAGAAATGTTTCAACAATTTGTCCACTCATTGCCATATTAAGAACCACACGCCCCCAACGACCACACAAAATGCTCTCCAGAGTTGTAATATTGTAACCAAACTTGGAAGCAGCGGTGCAAGTGAGTTTGATCGATTCACTTCATCGACTTTCTGTTTCGTTAATCACTCGACGGCAAACACATGCATGATACGCTTGTTTTTTCTGGATGATAGAAGAGCATAGCAGAAATAGTGCAAAATAGGTTAGTTCAGCCATGGTCATCAAAAGAGGAAATCGATGTAGAGAATCGACTTTCACCCCTCTGCTTCTAAGCCCCTTCAGTCGTTGTCATAGCTATGAAAACTAGCATCGCACCGCTTTTGGTTCTTGGGTTACACTGGCTGGCTGCAATTTTGCTTTGCGCATTCCTGACTTGTTCAAAAATGCAAACTTTACAAATTCTTAAATAAAAAACAAAAAATAAGAGCTAAGATTACTCAAAAACATACTCTTGGACTACAATTATTCGTATTGATTTTAACAATAAACTCTTAGCTTTTAAATAAATGCGTAGAGAATTTTGATCAGAATGCCAATTAATTTTTGGAGAAAAATTTTTCCCATACAATTCTCTCTTTCTGCTAGAAAGTCATTAATACCCCGTTCACATTACAGCGTATATCACGTGATATACGCTGTCTTGCAATGATCACTTATACATCTAGTTTTCACTGGAAATCCTATGTATGAGTGCTCATTGCAAGACAGCCTATATTACGTGATATAGGCTGTTATGTAAACGGGGTAAAAGAATAAATGTAAATTAATTCAGATGAAAATCCCAAATAAATGCGCAAATAAGTTGCAGGTAATTTTGAGAAGCATTTCAGGAAAACTAAAGGGTGTGTGTGAATCCATAGATAGTTCAGAAAAGACTTTTTTCTAAGATTATGAGCACAATTCAGGTAGTATTCTAAAAGAATTCGGGAGGAGAATTCAAAGTGACGACAAACTTTATTATGATAGGCAAACAATTCTGACACTACTCATAATAATCACTTAGGGCCTAATAAAACTCTTAAATTCAATTAAAAAAAAAAACCAAAGAAGAATATCCTCTGGGAATATAATACTAATTTCAAGAGAATCTAAAGCCGAACATAACCGAAGAAAATCGTTATTGTCAATTCAGAGAAAAACTATCATTTGGCGACAGATTATCAGCTTTAATAGCATGCTGTTGCTGTCAGTTGCGTCGAATTATTTTCCCTAAAACGGCAATACCTAAGGGCCTGTTCATAAACTACGTAGACAGTTTTTTGGGTTTCTTGACCCCCCCCCCCCTCCCCATGCGTAGACAATTGTCCATACAAAAAATTTAAAATTTGTATGGGTCGTGGATAATTGTCAACCCCCCCCCCTAAACTGTCTACGTAGTTTATGGACAGCCCCTAATTTCAAACTGATGCATGTTTAGATCTTAAACAGATTTCCGAAAGAGTTTCAAAGAGGAGATTTCACAGTGAATTTAGATTATTACTTCCCGAAAATAGACATCCTGACATAAATCAACATTTGGAGATTACAAAAGTTGACAAAGAATTACGTGTTGAAGGCTTAGAAAATTTCCTAAGATTCTCACTTTACTCATAATCATAATCAAATCAAAATTGTCTTTTATTTGTCTCTAAGTGGAACAATAGAAATGCCTGAACACTACCTCTCTGCCATTAAACAAATGCTTTTGAGCCAACCGCAATCCATTGACACATTCGTGACGTGAATAGCCCTTAAGTTCCCGATAATTGCAATATCCTTTCCGAGAGACTCAAGCAAATTATAAGCTTGAAAACACTGCAATCACAATAACACTATTTCACTTCCCTTCCCGGCCTCGGCCCGTTCCCGAGGATGATCAAAATTCCCCATTGTCCACCCTGACTCCGAACGGTCAAGCAATCATCAATGCACACACAGCCTACTACTCTAACCTGCTATGAATAGAGCGATATTGGCGCTATTATGCCATAACGGGCATCGACGTACACGCGCACATTATTATCAACAATTTATTCACATGATAATAGAAAAATCCTAGCACCTAGGTGGCGTAGGACCTGGGAGAGGCTACGGGGACTGATTGTGTGCACATAAAATGGTAGAGTATCATCTTTTAGTCCAGCTCTGGCTGTGCCTATAATGTCTACTCTTTTGTACACCTCGGAGAGCCATTGAGTGCCACTGTCGACATGGGCCTACTGTGTTATACCCTTTATAATATTACGTACCTACGCTAGGTTGATATCGATATGCCAGATAGAGAGAGAGAGAGTGTTACGAAACTTTGCTCCATCCCAGACTCATTGATTCTGACAGCTGTTGTACGTGTAGATTTACCGGTGAATGCTGTAAACGGAGTGTGAGAGCAGCAGGCAGGTCCGTCAGTCAACCGAGTCACTAAGTTGGAGACTGGAGCTGGAGTGGCTGGATGGAAATCCGAGCCAAACCGAGCCGAACGCAGCAGCTTGATGATTATTATTTTCATTCCAGGCCCGTAGAGTCATCATCATCGTCGTCAATACGTGGGGAATCGGTATTGAAGAGATCGAAGGCTCAAGTTCAACCAGACAAGGGCGCTGTTCTCGGTCTTTCATATGTGAATGTTATTCTTCAATATTTAACGTGTTATTATGCTGTATTATTAAAGCGTACTGAATGTGAAACGTAATAAAAGGATGAAATGTCTGGGTGGGGAACGCTTCCTGTTGGACGAGCATACGTTCGTTCGCGTGAGAAAGTGGCTGACGGGGTGGGTTGAGGTGTAAGCACGGCACATAAATAATAAATATCGATACTTGCGGCGGTGTACGATTCCAAGACGATCGAAGCAGGCGGCTTTTGCCTTTGACGGAAAGTTGTGAAAGAGTGATGTTGCTGGGTGCAACGTGCCTACTGTGATGAAGTGAAAGATGATGAATTCTGGCACACTGGCAACACATTCTCAATAACTTTCGTTTCAAGGTTGAAGTATGTGTGAGCAAGAATCTGTCCTGCTGCAAATCTTTTTGAAGTCGTCATCCCTATCATCGTCGTTTCCAAGAACGAAGGTGTTGACTGCGAGTCTACGTGCTTTGGAGCAGTTGGAAATCAATACATAGGGTAGAGCACTACTTCGGCATAAGGGCCGATTTCCGTTATATCGGGCAGAAACATCAAACATATCAATGATTTCGATGTGAACGAATCAATTATGCATTTGGTATGATAGTTTAGTTCATAAGCTACAACACAAATTAATGTACATCCATTCTTCTCGAAAACAAATGAAGCGCTCCTAGCGAATCAATTTGTTCTGCTTTCATCGGTGAAGTGAATCCAATGTCGTTTCAATGCGTTTGGACGGAATTGAAACTCGGAATAACGTTTTTAAATAAAAATTCAACAATTTGTGACTCTTTATCAAAACTAGTTACATACATTTAGAAGTCATTTTTGATAGAAACATTCCATTTTTGGCTCAAACTCATTCGAAAAATAGAGGTATGGCGAAAAATAGACTTCACCCTATGCGTTTGCTACCCTTTTCCAATCGCATTTCCATCGATAATTCACGAAAAAATCCATCCTATGCTGCTCCTCGACTGCCTCTTCCTGATTGGAGGTTCTCAGGTGTCAAAATCGATTCCGGTCGTGATTAGTTCGATTACCCGACCGTCTATCCGCGAGCGCACTGCTCCAGAAAACGATTATTACGTGCTCGATTTGTTCCATTGTGTTGGGAAAACGAGAAGTGGAAGATTTTACGAATGGGGTAACCATACCGAGTAATATTCCATTGTTATTCGTTGCAATCAAAGCGGCTGCTCAAGACGAGGGAAATACACACCTGTAATCAATTTTTATTGCATAAAGGATACATTCTCATGCCATGTGAGGTTCGAAATTGACCTATATTCATAATTTCTGGGAAAGGTGGTACCACAGACAAACAGACATAACACATTGAATAATTCTCTCTGTAAAACATCGTCGCTAAACCATTACCGCCATCTGTTGAGTACACTGTGGTGGGTAGTACGCTTAACAGATGGCGGTAGTGTGTAAACGTCAAACGCAAGGGAATTGACTATGTGCGCCACATGTGGCGGTACTACCAACTATGATACTTTAAAATTGTCCGTTAAATGCTTGTTCGATAAACAACTTGCGAGTGTTATGTCTGTTTGTCTGTGGTGGTACCATCACTGGACAGCATTAATAAATAAGACATTCATGTCGTATTTAATGGATAGGTGGTATTTAATGAATCGATGGATTATCATAAGGACGTATCAACTTTTTTTTTTCACAAAGTATCAATCGTCAATTTGTTGAAACTCTTAGCTCATCCACGTAAACTAACACCATCGTCATGTTGGAAAACAATAACCTTATATGATGGGAGTGTTAGTTTGCGTGGGCCAGCTATGAGTTCCGACAATTTGACGTTTGAATCTTTATGTACTAAAGCAAATTCGTCCTTTTGAAAATTCATCCTTAGCTATGTTTATTTTGACTAGCATAAACATAAGGCTTAGGTAGACAGGAAGGGTCATCCTAGGAACCCGCTGTTTCCCTCCACAACTGTGCCAACTTTGAACGAGTAGGGTTGTGATGATTTGGATTTGTGGGAGAAGTTTAATGTTTGTATGTAAAATTTAATAAAACTTTTCATGTGGTTGCTAAAAATTCAAACATTGCTTAAACTTGTTGAAATCATAGTCGACAGTCGAGTATTAGTACAAGACACTGAAGAAGTCTGCACATTGTAGACGAAATACGCGTATCTGACGCCCACATTTTTTAAGGAGAAGTCTATTGCTTTTCTTTCACATATCAAACATAATTAACAAACCTCATTTTCTTCGGATCAATCGGTGATGCAAAAATACTAAATATAGATTTGTTGAAAAGTTCAATATTAACGCTTTGCAAATATTCGCTAACATTAGAGTCAACTGTTTCTGTCGATGTTATTGATGGTACTAGTTGCTAAGGATTCTTTACTTGGAACACTCATGTTGATATCTTGTTCATCACAGTTCGATAACTCATAGCTACTTGATCGTTCGGTACGTTTAGAAAGCTGTATACGACAAGAATCACACATTTTGAAGTTACTGTTATGTTGGTTTTCTTCCACCAAAACCAGTTCAATCAATTTCTAAATATTATTTTCCGTGATATTTCGGCACTCTTTCGAGCAACTTTTACTAAACACGTTTATGCACTCATGATAAAAAGTATTCATTCTAGATTCGAGTAGGCTGTGTGTGCGTTGGAGCACATTCTTCGCAATTCGAAGTTCCAGTGATGACCGGTGATGCTGTTTAAATGAAATGGCGTTGTTCGATATTGTATTAATACTTGGGTGCTGATCCAGTCAACAACTATCATAGATGGACCTGAATGCGATTCCCAGGTTGTGAATCGCCACCGAACTTCAAGGTGTTATTTTCCAAGAGCAGCACAATTCGTGGCGCAAATGGCCAATAAACAGCAACGGAAGATCATCCATTTGGATCTCAGCGAGTGCACGGGTGTGCAGGATCTAAAAGCTCTACGTCTCTGCAATATCCCACAGCTTGTTCCTGAAGCCACCGAACCCTCACCGTTGCCGAGGAAGGACTTCATTCAAGTGTTTCAAGTGAGAGAAGCTTGCACTGACAAACGACAAATAGAAATCGGGACCTCAGTTAACATTGGAGGAATTTGGTGAGATCCTTTCATGAGAAAGGGTTTTCCAATAGGGATTTCCTAAAATTGACAGTTCATTGCGGCCATATTGTATAAGTTATAAGTGTCAAATTAGCTGTTATTTATTCAGTGTGTCTTTGCGAGCAACGTTCCGAGCGCTTCGCCCATTTTATGGTCGCAATAATCGTCCTACTGAGAGGACTATTCACAATGTGGTGAACACATTTGAGGAAACTGGTTCGGTGAACACTCAACCACCACCCGTACATGAACGGAACGCAAAGTCTGCCGAGAATATCGCCGATGTACGCGGCAGGCTTCAACTTGGCGAATTCTCCGTTGAGACTTGGGTCTGCACCCATACACGATCCAAATTGACCCAGGAGCTCAAGTTTAACAATTATAGACCGCACCTTGTGTTCGCTGATAGGATTTTGGAGCAGTTGCAAACAGACCCTGATTTTTGCCAAAAAATCTTCTTCAGCGACGAGGCCCATTTCTGGATGAACGGGTATACAAGCAGAATTGTCAAATTTGAGACAAGACCAATCCACACGAGGTCCACCAAGTGGCAATGCATCCCCAGAAAGTCACTCCTTGGTGTGCATTTTGGGCCGGAGGCGTCATCGGTCCGTACTTCTGCTGGCGAGGCCATCACCGTCAACGGAGAGCGCTACAGGTCGATGATTACCGACTTCTTCTGGCGTAAAGTGGACTATGCATTACGCTGCTTTTACTGCATTTGTTTATTTTTGTGGCCATAAAAATTACATGAAATTTTTGACATGATTGAAGTGCATCCTCTTGGATGTAATATTAAAATTTATTTTTTGCTGTGAACACAAAGCACACATTGATTTGGTGATGAAAGTGTACACATAATGCCAATATCCACTTGATGTTGGTACTATGTGCAAGCGGGGTTTGTTGTTAGTGAAAGTGACCTCGGAATGGACGTGAGTGACCAGCCATTCTGAAATAGGTCACTGACACTCAACAGAGCTATCAGCTTTCAACTTTCAGGATTAACATGTTTGCAATGGGATCAACATAAGATAGTAATCTATTATATTGCAGACATTTTTCTTCCATAAAAACACTGCTGGACAGTGTAAATCTCAATCATTGCAACACAGCACAGCACCTGTTGTGGCAGTCAACAACGGAAACAAAGTGCGACGTTGCTATCATTGCAGAGCCATATCGAGTCCCTCTCGATAACGGTAACTGGGTGGTGGATAGAGCAGGAATGGCGGCCATACAAGTCATGGGCAGGTATCCCATTCAACAAGTGGTGGCGGGCTCATACGAAGGTTTCGTGATCGCCAAAATCAATGGAATCTATGTATGTAATTGCTACGCACCCCCGAGATGGACAATTAAGCAGTTCCACCAGATGCTAGATGGGCTCACCGGAGAGCTCATTGGACGGAGACCAGTCGTCATCTCAGGAGATTTCAATGCTTGGGCAGTGGATTGGGGGAGCAGATGTACCAACGGCTGGAAGCTCTGGCAAATTTGAACGTCAATCTGACCAACCTCATCAGCACCTTCCGAAAAGATGGTAGGGAATCCATTATCGACGTCACTTTCTGCAGTACGTCGCAAATGGCAAATATGAACTGGAGAGTGTGCGAAGAGTACACCCATAATGATCATCAAGCGATCCGGTAAAGTATCGGCGAACGGATACCGGTGGAAATGCGGAGGACGAAAGTAAGCGAGCGGAAGTGCAAGACAAAGGCATTCAATAAGGATCTCTTCATCGAAGCTCTAAGGGTAGACAGCAGCGTCCCCGGTCTAAGCGCGAACAAGTTGACCGAATCATTAGCAAGGGCATGTGACAAAACTATGCCGAGAAAACTGAACCCAACGAACAGGCGGCGTGCAGCTTACTGGTGGAACGAGGAAATTAGCACCCTCCGTGCTAGTTCTCCTCTAGCCAGAAGGCGCGTTCAGAGGAGCAAGAACGGAAGCAGACAGAGATGAGCGCAGGGTGGTGTTCCGAGAGGCCAGGATTGCAGTGAAACGAAAGATAAAGCTTCTTTCTTCATCTTCGCATTTCAAGCTTATTGCATATTGCATATTAGCTTATTGCGTGCTCTCAACTTAGGCTGTGTTCCATTTGGCGAATTTTCACTTAAACTTGACAGATGGAAAATTTCCAAATTAACCTGCTATTCCAGCAGACTTATATCTGACAGACAAGGAATCAATTTTGACACACACCTTCTCGAAAATTGGCCGATCAACAACAGAGGGATTTTCGAACATTATAATTTAGTTTCGAAGTGTCAAATTTAAGTGAAAATTCACCAAATGGACCACAGCCTTAGTGTTCTATATGCACTTCCACAGTTATTAATTGAGAGCTTTCGATGCCTGTACCATTTTTGCATTGGTATAATTGTGTGGCAAGTCCAATCATACTTCTATGGCCAGGGAAGTCGAGAAATTTTCCAATCCGAAAAATTTCGGTCCGGGAATCGAACCCAGCCATCTCCAGCATGGTCTTCCTTTGTAGCTGCGCCTTTACCGACTGAGCTAAGGGAGGCCCCAAAGATAAAGCTGAGCAAGTCAAATAGTTTCAAGGAGCTGTGCTGCGATGCCAATGCCAACCCCTGGGCAACGCATACCGAGTCGCGATGGCGAAGATCAGAGGTCCAACGATGCCGGTTGAAATGTGTCCCAACAAGCTGAAAGTCATGGTGGAGGGACTTTTCCCACAGCATGTCCAAACGACCTACACCATATGGCGAGGTAGATGAAGACAACGTTGAACAAGTCTCCAACGAGGAACTCATAGCAGCAGCAAAAGGGTTGAAAGCGAATAAAGCTCCCGGCCCGGATGGAATTCCCAACGTGGCGTTGAAGGCGGCGATCCAGACGTTCCCGGACATGTTCAGGATGGTGCTGCAGAAATGTGTGGACGAGGGTCAGTTCCCTGATAGGTGGAAGGTACAAAAGCTTGTGCTGTTGCCGAAGCCCGGAAAACCGCCGGGGGATCCTGCATCGTATAGGCCAATATGCTTGCTGGATACTGTTGGAAAGCTCTTGGAGAGGATTATCCTGAACAGACTGACGAAATGCACGGAGAGTGAACACGGAGAGGCAGTTCGGATTCCGTAAAGGGAGATCGACTGTGGATGCAATTCGGACAGTGATTGACAGAGCCGAGAAAGCTTCCGCGCCGTGATTACGATTGATGTGAAGAATGCATTCAATAGCGCCAGCTGGGAGGTCATCGCCAAGGCGCTAAATAGAATGAGGGTTCAAGACTAGCTCTGCATGATTCTAAGTAGTTACTTCCAGAACCGGGTCCTGGTCTACGCGACAGACACGGGGCAGAAATCGCTTAGAATCACGGCGGGAGTTCCACAAGGCGCTGTGGAATGGAATGTACAATGGCGTGCTGACGCTCAAGCTGCCCAAAGGAGCTGAGATCGTTGGCTTTGCGGACGATGTCGTCTTGACAGTAACCGGTGAGACGCTGGAAGAAGTGGAAATGCTGGCGGTTGAGGCGATAGATACGATTGGTAACTGGATGCAAGAAGCGAAGCTGCAGATAGCCCACCACAAAACAGAAGTGATGTTGGTCAGTAACTGCAAAGCAGTGCCGCGGGCAGAACTCACCGTTGGAGAGCACATCATTGTTTCGAAGCGCGTGCTTAAGTATGTGGGAGTGATAATCGACGACCGGCTAAACTTCAACAGCCACATCGAATATGCTTGCGAGAAGGCGGCGAAGGTCATCAACGCAATAGCCAGAATCATGCCGAACAATTCTGGTCCAAGCAGATGCAAGAGGCGTCTTTTGGCTAGTGTGTCCTCATCGATACTAAGGTACGGAGGTCCAGCCTGGATTGAAGCGCTGAAAACGAAGCAGAACCAAAGGAAATTGAGCAGTACGTTCCGGCTCATGGCCATGCGAGTCGTGAGTGCGTACAGAACCATTTCGATGGAGGCAGTATGCGTTATCGTCGGTATGATCCCAATCGGTATCACTTTTGCGAAGGACTACGAATACTATATGACAAGTGAAACCAGAGGAGTACGAAAAATGGTGAGAACGGTGTCGATGGCTAAGTGGCAGCAGGAGTGGGATGCAGCAGAGAACGGTAGATGGACACATCGACTAATACCGATTCTTTCAACCTGGGTGAACAGGAAGCATGGAGAAGTCAACTTCCACTTGACGTAGTTCCTGTCTGGTCATGGCTGCTTCAGGAAGTACCTGCATCGGTTCGGACACACAACGTCACTCTTCTGTCCGGAGTGTGGGAATCTGGAAGAAGAGCACGTGGTCTTCGAATGTCCTAGATTTGATGCTGTGCGAGAGGATATGCTCGCCCTTAGCACGGAGAATGTCGTCGAATAAACGTGTCGAGAGGAGGGCACCTTTAACGCCGTCAGCAGAGCAGTAACGCAGATCATGTCAGCGCTGCAGCGAAAATGGCGAGAGGACCATCTAGAAAGTAGTAATGTGCTCACACAAGTGCGAAGTGAAAGCCGAAGCCGAGAGAACTCTCCGTCAGAGTAGGTTGAATCCACCACCGGGGTTAACCGAGTAGAACGCGACGCTGGGAGCTAAATGGCTCACAAATTGGAGAGACAATCAGCGAACTGGAAGCGCCAATTAGCTGAGGTAAAGTGAGGTGCGTAATGCACGGCCCCCTCCGAAGTAATACGACAAGTGGTTCCGGGGGGAAAGGGCAAGGCGTCCAAGGAGGTTTTAGTACGGTAAGAATCCCACACACCGTGTCACCGCGACTGTGCGCCCAGTCATCAAAAGGTGGTATGATGGCCTATTGAAGGTTTCCTACTTGAAAAAAAAAAACATTTATACAACGCCTATGAAATTCCATGAGCTTAAAAAAATCTCAACACTTCTATGAAATTTAAAAAGTTTATTGAACTGTTTACTTTTTTTAGGCAAAGTTCTCAGAATTTATGTTAAACTTGCTGCACTTCTACAAAATCCCCTAAACTTTTTAGAATTTCATTGATTTTCTGCGACGTTCCTGACGTTTTTATATCCATGAAATTTCCTGATCATTTTCAGGCCTAATAATTTTTAACAAAGTTCCCAGAAGCGAAGAAAAACATTTATAAAGTTTATTAAAATTAAACAATGTTTCCTAAACTTCAACGAAGTTTCCATACTTGTACAAGGTTCCTAATGTTACAAAACTTTCCTGATTGTTTACAAAGCAGCCTAAATTTCTTCCCTTTAACAAAATCCTTGAAGTTTTAAAAGTCTTATGAAGCTAAATAAACATCTCTGAGCTTCATGGAAGCTCCCGTTCCACAAAATTCGCTCAAGTAATTAAAAGATCGCAAATTTTCAACAAAATTTGATGAAGTCCTTCAAAGTTCTCAGAACTTTTTTAACACTTACTTGAAAAAAAAAAGTTTAAGCATCAAATTAAAGGTGAGATAATTTACAGAGCATTTTTGAACCCCTTCGTATACGGTGGTGTTTAAAGTTTGCTCTCTGTTTTGTGCGTGCGTTCGTTTTCATAGTTTTCGGCTGCATTTTCCTGATCAGTGCTGGCACTCTGCCTCCCGGACGGTTATACTATAGTCGCTATATTCATAGTCTGGCGAATCTCTGGAACCAATTGAGCTGTCAAATAGCGGAACCAATCGAGCAAATCACGACCAACAACAGAAAAGAGCACATCAGCTATTGTGAACAAAACTTCGGAAACCATTTTCCCGTGACTCAAGGCTCGTCTACGCTAGCTAAAACCATCTTTGGGTTGGAGAAAGTTTACCCTTTCCGATGATGCTGGTAATTTGCGTTCGATTGGCGAAGAAAGAATAGCCAACGTTTTGTTTATATAAGTTGGTCAGTTGTTGGTCTACAATATATTGAATTGGTTCCGATTTTTGATAGATCGAATTTCTATCCACCAGACTATGAATATAGCGACTATAGGTTATACGTGTGTGATTGGTGGTTTTCTTGCTTTCCGGAAAGTTTAAGAATCGAGAAAGAAAACATGATTCATCATTATTGCAAGCATTAGAAGAATTGGCGCTATCTGCGTTGTTTAATTTTTTCTCCCGGACCAGAAATTTGTGGCATCGCGAGTGATAATTATTATTTCAATTTATGATGTTGGTTTGTTCGCAACTATTTTTGAAAAAAAAAATAAGTGTTTTCGATCAAAAGTGTGTTCCAAAAGTGCAACGTGTTTCGCATTTGGGTGTGGTGAAATTCGTGCATTCCCGGTTGATTTTCAGTGGATATTCCGTATCAGAAAATTGCCCACCGAATACTTTTTTTTTTGCTGTTCGACGACGACGGGTGTGCTTTCGCGAGAGTGCCGTTTATTGCATCCGTTTCTTTGAACGGCTGAGTCTTTCTGTGACCAGCGGTTGTAAGTGTGCCTATGAATTGCATTGCCTCCTGGGAGGCCGGTTCATCGTGTTCGGATGTCACGCTTTCATCGTGTAGTTCTATCGAGAGTCTTTCAGAGACGATAGTTTTTCTTTAACTGCAGAAGGATATAAATCGTCCTCTAATCTATGAGAGCTCTTCGAAATCGTTGTGAAGTCATGGCTTCTTTTGCAACATGTCGGGTGAGTTCTTTCCTCTTGTTCTCTTAACATTCATTCGATTATTATATAACGCATAATATGCTGGGTATGGGCAGGGTTGCTTCCACTCACTTGCTAATAAAATATTTTTTGGAATCATGCAATCATAAGATGTTATAATGATATGTTGTAAGTAACGAGAAGAGGGTGTAAAGTATGTGTTTGACTCATAAAACCTGTCAATTTCGCTTTCAGAGCGTCACAATCAGCGATCTTATGATTCGTGAGCGTTCACTCAGAGTGAGCGCTCACGAGTCGTAAAATCGTTGATTGTGACGCACTGAAAGCAATATTGACAGATTTTATGTGTCAAACATATACTTCATGACCTCTTCTTGTAACTTACAAGTACTAATTAGTATTATACTATTTCATGATTTCATAATTCCGAAAAACATTTTTCTATAGCAAGTGAGTAGAAATAACCCTGGGTATGGGACGGTCCAACCAGGGCACCCCATTGAAGCGGTTTGGATGGGGAGAGTGGAATTTGCCAACTTCCTGTCGTTAACAGATCGTGAATTGAAGGTGGGCTCTTCTTCCCCACTCATTGGGACATCCCCTAGTGCCATGTACATTGTACATAACCGGGTTGTAGGATTTAATTGTTGGAAGGAGATTCTGTTTGATCCCGCGGACTAAGCGTAAATGTCTCTGCTTACAGGTTCGCCCTCCGTTTTTGGCCCGTCATACAATGGTAAATTGAATACAATCAGGTGTTGTACTTGATCAAGTCGTGTGAGGTGGACAGTCCACTGTCTAATGGTTGTGCCTGCAACAATGAGTGGTGTCCTTTACATACATACACTCCTCATCATAAGCTTAAGGACACCCCCAAAAAAACATGACAAATTTGTTATGCTCATATCTCTGTCATGTTACGTCCAATTTTCGTTCTCTTTAGATCAATTGAAAGATATTGAATTGAACTTTCCTCGTAGTCAAATTGTTCAATATAATTTTCAAATTTTGTGCGCTATAAGTTCTCCCAAAGTTACAATATTTTTCAAAATTTACTCTGAAGAATCGTGACTGATTTTCTCAGAATTGGGTTGGCTAAATTTTGAAATAAAAGTAGTAGTAGAACACTTATACTATACCATTCAAGAGCAAATTTTCATTATGTCGTAAGTAACATTCGCACCGATCCGATAAAAATAAAGTTTTGTTTTGATGACCGAAAAGTTATTCCTATTTCCATGTAAACACATATAATCTCATAGTGATAGCAATGCTTAACATATTTAGCAGGGTTTTAATCATACAAATGCAATTCGCTAGCTTTCATGCTAAAAAATACTGGTTTTTGAGTCAAAAGTTATTATACGTCGTTTGGTGGCCCCTATTGTTACTTAAGTCAAAGTGTATTTACCAGGATATTCGGGAGAATTATCAATTACGTCTCCTTACGTGCAGCCCATTCATCATTTTAGGACCACCGAAATCATCTTAGCAACAAACAGTTCGATTTATTCACTTTAATAATGAGAAAGCGAAACGACGAACGTACACTTTTCACGGGTTTCTCAGCGCTGTTACTTAAGTCAAACGGCATCTCCATAGAAATCGGGTGGCTTAAGTAACATCGAAAACTATTTTGATCGGAAGGTGATTACGTCAAAAAGCAATTTGACTGGTAAATAAATTTAAAAATGGGATTTGATCCTATATTCGGACAGTATATAGTGTAATAGCAGGAGAATCGATTGACACTGATAGCTCGACTTTGTTTACCTTTGTTACATTCGACGTAATGAAAATTTGCTCTTGCATTCATACCATTCAAATAACCTTTGTGTTGGCAACGATCGGAGTGATTGATGGACACTGGGTGGT
Organism: Ochlerotatus camptorhynchus; assembly: GCF_037179485.1. Taxonomy (NCBI): domain Eukaryota; kingdom Metazoa; phylum Arthropoda; class Insecta; order Diptera; family Culicidae; genus Ochlerotatus; species Ochlerotatus camptorhynchus. Next base: position 1,772,380 of record NW_027040929.1, read on the forward strand.
TTTCCCGGAGACGACCCAGCCGAAGAAGGAATTGATGAGCGTTGGCAGACCAGGACCAAGTTGGATTCTACCCGAGACTTTGAACAATTCAAAGAAGACTTCCGCACCTAGAATAAGATCAATTGGGCTGGTTCAGCAAAAAGCAGGATCTGCTAGTTGAATGCCAGGTGGAATCTCCCAAGACGATGTGTCGACAGCAGCTGAGGGCAAATCGATTGCGACTTTCGGCAGCACGAGAAATTCAACAGTGGTGTTATAGTCGCAAACACGAGAGCGGACTTTCGAGAGGAACTTGAAGCGTGATTCCTTGGAAGATTGTCCTATTCCGGCGATAGGAAGGTGGATTCGCTTACGCTGGACCTTGACAAGTTGCGAAAACGTTTCTGTGGCGAAGCAACATTCACTGCCTGAGTCTAGCAGCGCTCTTGCAGCATGTTCCGTCCCATTATCGTCGACTACGATTACTACAGCGGTGGCGAGCAGTACTCTTTTGTGTCCGCGTCCAGTGGAAGCATAAATAGCTGACCTGCTCGTTGAGGGTTGCTGATACCGAAGCGGATGGTTGTTCGACTGATTGTTGGGTTGAATTCTCCTTCGGGTGAGGCAAGTCAGCAACTTTCATGCTAGTTGCAGCGGAACCTTGGCAAAGCTGAGTGTGATGGTGACCTCTACATTTGCGACAAGTGCTCGAAGACGGACATTCCTTGGCCATATGTCCCTTACGCAGACAGTTACGGCACAATTGGTGACGACGAACTTCTCTATCCTTCTCATCAGCGCTCAATTTTGAAAAAAACCATACATTGGTACAGAGGGTGATGATCCGAGCAAGCAACACACTTTCGTTGGTTGGTTGGACTTGCCCCGTGACTGGCAACCACTCGTTGAACCGGTTTCTTGGAGAAGTTGATCGGTGACGGAGTCTCGGTGGTCTTTCCGATGGTTTGAAGAACCGAAACTCGGCGTTGAATGAACGTCGTTAGATTTTGGAACGATATGGCGTTGAGTGTCGATGCGTGTTCTTCCCAATCCCTCCGGGTAGTGGGATCTAAGCGGATGCTCAACATGCGGATCAGCAGAATGTCCCAGTATTCCGTTTTCTCCCCGAGCTGATGAAGGACTTTCACGTTGGCTTCGAACTTTTCGACCAGCGAGTGAAGCTCCGAAGCGGACTCTTTTTTGACGGAAGGAAATTCGAACAGTGAGTCGACGTATGACTGCTTTAGTCGTACGGGGTTCTGGTAGTGGTCCAATAGCAGATTCCAGGCGACCTGGTAATTGTTGGCACTAATAGCGATGGTTTGCACGAGCTTCAAAGCATCCCCAGAGAGCGACGAGCGAAGATAATAAAATTTCTGGATGTTCGACAGTTCATGCGACGAGTGGACCAACGAAACGAAGAGGTCGTGGAAGTTCAACCATTGGTCGAGATTTCCGGCGAAAATTGGCAGTTTTATGTCGGGCAACCTTACATGCGACGACAGAGGGCTTTGCGTGGCTAAAGAAGAAGACGAAGAAGTGCGTGGCGACGTTGGTTCGTTTTTATTGACGGCGAGCAGGAATCCCTTCACCCTGAAGTAGGACGTCTCGAATTCGATGCGTTCCTTTAAGTGAGCCTCGATGGCCGCTTCATCCAGCGTTTCGAGCTCGGCTTGCATGGCGTTGAAATCGTTCCAGATGGCCACAAGGTGCTCCAACCGGACGGGAACCTCGTGAGCACCAGTTTCCTCCTGGTAGCCATCGACGAACGACTTGATAAGCCCGAACGAGGCTAGGAGGCTCTTCTGCCTCGTCTTCAGCGATTTAATTCGCCGCTCGTTCGACATCGTGTAGGAAGGTGTTGAAGGGTTGAGTCGGATCTGAAAGCCACAGACCGCGCAGCTCAAAAGGGCAATGAATAGCAAGATTGGAAACCTAATTACCTGATATCAGGCAAGCAATGCCTTGTATTTTTATCCAATCGTTGCTAGGAGAACCTAGATGTGGAGCGGGTAACCTCAACCTGGTGTGACACGTGGTGTGTATTTCCAGTAGGGCAGGCGGATGACCGGAGTTCGACGGTATCCGGTTCGAAGGACCACTTTGTCGGTAGCACAAAGACGAGCAGCAGATGATTCACCAGTTCACGAGCGCAGGAAGGTAGGGTTTCCCTTTTTCCTTTTCTTTTCAGGTTCCAGATGCAGGTGCAAATCACTTACACTTCTTCTTCTTTTAAATTAATCACTATTTTATTATCTTTAACTTAGTTAAACATGCAATTCACGTTTTATTCTCTTCAAAATCTCTACCACTTCAATAAAATTCTTCACTGTTTATTATTTACTTTTTTCACCGATGACGTTCAGGAAGCAAGAGACCACACCAACGACGAATCGAGCTTTTTATATCCGAGGGGTGATCGGAAGTTATTTTTCCACCATGTTGCCATTTCCGAAGGGCCGTTAACGTCATCCTTCAATGGTTGTCGGAGTCGGTCGACCTATCAATGTTCGAAGGGATCGGTGGTGTCCACGTTGCAGGTTGACATGTAGGTGGTTCTGCGATTATCTTTCGTGATGAATAATGATGATGCACGAACACTTTGAATATCGAAAATTGAACGTAAAATGAGAGATCATTGAACAAAACATATTTGCATGGTTTTTTGGGGGTATCCTTAAACTTATGATCGGTAGTGTACATACAAATTAAAGGTGAGAAAATTTTCTTCCGATTAACTGGACACTATTTGTTTGTAAGATTAGTGGTATTGTTGTTAATTTATAGTTTTTTGAATTCATTTTTTACGTTTTTGGCATTTCTTCAAGAAAATTTTATTTTAACTAAATTTGCATGCTTGTTTGTGATGGTTTTACCTACAAGCCAGCTAAAAACCAAAGAAAATAAGATATGAATGAACAAAAAAATCGATTTTTATTTGTGGACGTTATGATCGATTTAGTGAAGCGTACAAAGTTCAAATATGCTGTAAACTAGTGATATCAATCTATGCAATAGTAACTATTAAAATAGTTTTCGCAAATGTTAACTTCTTTTAAATAGTATGCCTTAATAAATCCAACGCTGGAGGCAGAACTGCAGACGACTTGGTCGAAATCAATATGTATTTATACTTTACTGATTTCAATCGCATACGTAAAACAAATTTTTCTTGCATCCCAAGTAAGCTTGTATTTAATACATCTTCTGCATATGTTTCATACAACAAATCTAATGGCATGAAATAGACTTCAGCGTAGAAGTAAGTATTTTCAGAATGCATATTTTTATATAGGGGAATTTACGTATTCTCGGCAACCTAAGCAGCGACCTTCTTTCTATAGCCTTTTTCTCTATGGAACGCACACATATGCAGTATTGGTTTGTTTACAATCTTTTGCTGCCAGCTGCTCTAACAATTTCAGTCGAAAGAATTGTCAAAAACTGGTTTGAAACGCTTTTACAAAGCTCCAATCTTCTCTAGTGAGAGCGAGTATTGTCGGCAACCAGTTTTTCTTCGGCAACCGTTCCATTTGAACTGCATGTGAATCTGCTGTTCTATTATCGGCAACTCGAAATCAGCTACAATTTGTAGCGCGTGTGTTGCGTTTCAAGAAAACCTTGCTAGATTGCTTTTTCTCAGTGGTAAAAATATAGTCAAATTGAAGCTGAAAGCATAAATAATCGTTTGCATGCATTCAGCGAAGTGTTTTCGTAAGAAAATCCAGTGAAAATAGTGTTTCAATTTGGGTTGCCGAAAATAGTCTGTCATGCCGAAGCCGTCATTTCCCCTACATCCAACACGAGATGATTTTCTAGGCGCAATGCATTTGAGGGGAAAAAATTGGTACTACAAAAATATATTAAAAACCTTGCGGTGACCACATTCAGAATCTGTTAATGTCGCATACATTTCTTGCAAATCTGTAATAGAAACTCACATGTCCCAGTTGGGTGCATATAATCATGAACTTGCACTGCCAAGACGACTACGTTGGAATTGACGCCTTGGATCATATGATTCTTTCGATGCACTGCGTCTGCGACTAAAGGATTATGTGAATATAAAGGTCTTCCCGACCGTCCCCGTCTTCCCACATCAAGTATGAAAAATTCATATGGAAAAGCAACTTGACTCGTCTCCTCCTACTCAGCTCAGCTCAGAGCACTGCGAGAGTATTACGATAAAATCATACATATCATTTATACATATTTCCCGTTCTTTTTTTGTGTGTGACCTCCCTCGCTTCCCGCGGATCCTGAACGCTCTAAAGTCTTTGGGGGCCTTCGGCGGCATCACGGCTCCGTTGTGGAGATGAAAAGCGTTCACCGCGAATAGATTTCCGACACTGGCAAAACAGTCTCTAAATCTGCATATCAAAACGAGAAATAGAGAAGGAATCAACAGCGGCAGCAGCAGACGGTTCGGTATTTGTGCGAAGAAAGAAATAATAAAAAAAAAACCGACGAGGATTGAAACGCCCGACAGACATGCGATAATCGATAATTGCGCATATCTGTATGCAAAACGAATGATGATTACATGGTGTGTGGCAGTGCGCGGTTCAAGAGAAATAAAAACTAATATCACGCGGAAAAATGCGCTTGACTCTGGGGAGAAGGGCCGTCTGTTTGAGAATCGTAGAAATATTACAACAGTTAGATGCTACAATGTTGCAGACATATGTATGTTATCCGAGCGATTGCAACTTTACTATTTTCAACAATGTAGTCTGCAGACGCTCATATTGAATCGGGATTCCAATCGCATTTGACGGATTTTGAGAAGCAAGCCACGGAAATTGCATTCTCCGTTTCCTTGGCAGTATGATACAAGTGAACAGTGAAAAGCAGTCAGTGTCCCCCTGCAGCGGTGCTTACAATGCTCTTAAATTTTTATATTTTGTTTACATTAGCAAATATAAATCATTAATTAGCCATTTTTCGGGAATGTGCGTTAAAAACAGAACATTTGCAGGCAATAATGGGGGGAGGGGGTGCCATAATAAAAGAGTAATTTATTGTTTTTCCCGTGCGGCTCCACGCAGAATCACCGCAGTAGGCTATATGGTGAGGTGTGCGCCCCGAAAAGAACAAGTCAGGCCCAAGGGTTGCTTCGATCAGCATGGGGGGAAAAGGTACACGCCATGGTGCACGAGAGAGACAGAGCGAAGAGTTTTATTAGAAGGCTTTTAAGATTGTTTTTATTGCCTCGATCTCTTGTGTTTTTATATTTTTTGCGATTTTCCGCCTTTGCGTTTATGTTAACCTTTTTCACTCTCCAGCCGGAAAGAACAAAACCTTGTGTGAGGGTTTTAAATGCGAAAAACCTGCTGAGCTTGGTTAATGATCGTTTTGTGCTCCATTCGCAGCTCCGCTCACCAATTCTGACCTCGAAAAACAGCATCGGCCTCTAGGGCACCTGATCATCACCATCTTCGGTGGGAAAAGAATCCCGCATGAAAAAGAGGAACTGCTTTTTTCCGCTTCATTCGATTGAACCTCTCGGCGTCGCTGGTGAAAGCTCTCGTCGTCGGCCTTGTTTTATTGGTTTCGGAACTTTGTAGCAGTTTTTGATTACCTATATCGATAAGAGCACGAGGGGGAATCTTCGTTCAGTCTTACAGCCTTCAGGTCCGGGCGCCGGCTGCGCGCAAGGTGAAAGATTTACTCACGTTTACGGTTACGGCCCTTTGCTGAGCCTCCTTTTTTTTTGCGGTGTCAGAAATCCCATTCACTTACCTGTAATGGAACAGAGAAAAAAAGAAGGAAAAACGACTTAGGTTTAATGGGAATGTAAGCATTTAAATAAGCTGAGTCATGTTGAAAAGGGATTTCACAGTCGAGATTAACCAACTTTTGGGAGATTTTTACTTTATCAACTAATCCGACCAAAGCCGACTCCATTCAAAGGGGCACAATATTCAAATGTTGCATATGTTTAGCAGTTTCGTGTTCCCGTTTGTGCTATGTAGTTAGGTTGGTATCATCCTAGCCACTTGCATGGGGACGGCAAAACCCGGGGTGAATCCTTACGCATAAAAGTTTTTTAATTAAAACTTTGCGTGTAGCGTGGAGCATCATCAGTGTGGTTTTTGGACTGATGTTGCGAGGGAAATTTATTTTAACCACATGTTGCGTTTCCGATGGATGTGAAAGGCGAGTGCGTGTGTCTGTGTCTTAGTCAGCAAACATATGCATGCTCAATAAGGAACGGCACGCGGTTTTCCATTGCGATGAAGTCCGGAAAGTTTCAGGATATGCTTTATTTCAAGAGGAAAAGGATTACGTTGTTCAAGTCGAGAAGGTTTTCTTTTGATAGCCGAATTATAATGCAATGAGAAGTAGTCGTGCTTTGCATAAAAGCCACGTTCTGAAACAAAGTATTTTAAACAAGTAACGCAACATTTGATGGCACTACAACTAAACTAAAGAACGATACAGTCATTATTCGCAGGATAAGATGTAACCAGGTTGGGTGTGTTTTTTGAAAGTTATCTATGATTAATGTTTTGTTGATCGTTTATAAGAAAACCTGCAACAATATATTCAAATTTAATTACAACAAGCTTAATGATGAATTTTGTATTTGCATATAATTCAGTTTGCCTGCTTAAACATAACGTAATTTGTTTTAACACTCCGAAAACGATGTCTCCCAAAAATGTGAAACGGTATGTTTGCAATGGCATACACCCTAATCCAGTCAGTGAGGTTTTACTGGGTTTTTGAATTGCGGAATTGTTCGGTAAAAGTTTAAAAATCTGTGGAATATGTAATAATTAGAAAATTTATTCCGAATTTCTACAGACTGTGTTCTGCTGATCATATTTAACGATAGAAAATAAATATTGTCGATTCATTGACTTTTTACGAATAACGCTCATTTGAATTTTTACCAACTTTTTCAGAAATTCAAAAAAACCAAGTAAAAACTACTGTGTTTTTTATTATAATCTGCACACTTAGAAAAAATCATGTAAATTTAGGAGCGCAATAAACACAAAATTCAGCTCAATCAAACGTACTTTTCTTTTTTTGCTTGTTAATTTATTTGATGAGGCTCAATCGAATTAACTTTACAGAACCGAGGATTCTTGGTCACTATACAATAGGGTGTCCCAATTGCACTATGTCTGGAAATCAGAGGGCTCAACCTCCAAATGATAGCTAAGGGTGCTATAAACACACTTTTGTATGGCGGCAACTCTGGGAAATGTTGTTTAGAGGTCGCCCCGACGAGATTTTTGAAAAAAAAAGTCCATTTTCATAGCTATTATCCAATAAATATTTTTAGTTCTTTAAATTTCAGTGAAATCTCACCCTTTTATATTTTTCACAGATTCCCAAGGGTCAAAACTGTAAGAGAAAAAATTGCTTCGGCATGTTCTGTGTCCAATTTGTAAGTTAAAATTTTTCAAATCCTTTGAAATGATGTTTTTTGTTGTACATAACTACATTCAATCATCAAAAGTGGGTATCAAACATAGCGATATTATCAATCAAATGCAACAGAAATATGGGAAATTTTATGAGCAAAAACTTTACCAAAGACAGTTTAACCTCATTTTTAACCATTAAAAAGTTATTTGTGATAAACTGTGGAAAGAAAAGTTCAGAATTTCAATACTTGCAGTATGTCCACCAGCAAATCAAATTATAATTGAAATTGATAAATACAAATCACCTACTATCCCTTTTGAGAGATCACAGGCCCGTAGCCAGCATTTGGTTTCGGGGGGAGCTTATTTTATGACATAAAAACTTCAATGATCTATAAAATGTGCGCCTAACTGAACATCGATTGATACACTGTTTTTTTTTACCTTAACCAAAATCGTTCAAAATCATGTGTAATAAATTGTTTTTTTAATTTTTTTTTATTCGTTTTAATCTTTGATCGGAATTTTTAATGAACCATCAGAATGTAAAATAATAATTTTTCAAACTCTTTAATACGCAGTTATGAGAAAAGTTAAACAAATGTATGAAATTCAAGAAAATATTTGTAGTTTTAATTGTTTTTTGTTGGTAATGATGATCAAGATTTGCATTCTGTTAAGAAAGACAAAAAATTGTTACATATTTTTTAAAACATAATTATTTTAAGATTTGAATGGTGTTGAATCGTAAAATCACCGGCACCGGATCATAATTCATTTAAATTTATGAAGGCGGTAAATAACAAACATCCCTCGATGCAGTGGTAGCAATGTGATCCAATCGAAACACGAACAGCGAATATTGTTGCCTTCATCATTCTGTATGTTTTTAAGTTTTCGTTTTAGCATCACTGTATTTTTGTTTTGTTTTTTAATTGATGGTTATTCTGTGATATTTATTATTGTTCCATATATATAAGTGCAAATATTTAATGCAATAAGATTAAGTTTGATTTGACTTCCGATCAGGGTGCTGCTTGAAAGAGGTAATAAATAGTAAATGAGAAATGTATTCTTTTACTTCGTTTGAATCAGTGGCCGATCTCCAAACTGCTGTCCAAAAATCTGAGCAACAAATTAACGTAGAGCCCTATCCTGGACATTATACCTGGTTATTACAAAAGTAATCTTCTAGCTTTACTCTAAGCAGTTAATTGATATTATAGCCAAGCCCGAAAGTCGCTGGTATCCCATTAGTTTTAATTCGTTTCAGTGTGGAGCAAGATCTTTCCACACTGGCTGTAGTGACCGGTAGTGCCAACAAAATCTTCAACAAAACATTGATTGTTGGAAAATACGAGTCACATTTATCAAGCAGCCCAAATGCCTCAAAATTCTTGTTAATATTTATGGATGTCCGGCACCAGAGCTCGTATTCCACCTTTACCTGCAAACAGCCAGTGATGCAAAATATCATGACACTCACGTGACACTCGTCTTCGCATCAACCGACTATCGCTGACAGATCGTTTTGTCACGCTCTGAGAGTTAGAGCTATGGCAAACAACAATCACCAGTAATGGTCGCTGCTCACAAGCAAAACGTTACACTCGCTGCTGATCATGAAAAGCACAACGAAAACAGTGAAGAATTCTGCAGTACGATGATGAGAAAAAGCGAAGCGACAGAAGAAAATGAAAACAATGCCTACGCATTCCAAGTTCGTCTCGGCAGGTGCGACTGTGTGAGTTACAAACAAAGCAGGCAACATGAAACGGAAGCTGTTGGGCTCACTCACCAACACACTCAAATAAGCAAGCAAAGCAGTAACTGCTTCAAAACGAGCACAGATGAGTGTCGTGATTGTCGGGAATGACCAGTTCTGTGATGGATCACAACAGAAGACGACATTCACCAGTTGCTTTTTACTTCTTTCGTCAACTTGATGGATGGTCAGCTTCGACGAGCACATTGATAGGAATGTACAAAGCGTTACTACCATCAACTGTTTGGCGATCGTGATTGTGATAGGTCGCAACTCTGGCAACCACGCTGGTGAAATCACAGAGATAACAGTTAAGTTTGTCAAGTTGGGATGACTCTCCAATATCTGTAAAACCAGGCAACAATATTTGGAACACCGGAAAGATGTCATCATTTTTTGTGAAACGTCCCATCATGTTTTGGATCAATCCATCGAGTCATGGAATGAAAACTGCTCTTCGATAGTATTCCTCTGGTGTTTCTACTGATTGATTTGCACGTATTGTTTGCTTGGATGCACGTGGATGTAGTCGTAACTGCGCATTCGAAAACAGACATATGCAGCTTTGAGGTTGCATAAAAAATTTCAGCAAATTTTGCTTCAGCGTCAGCTCGTCTCTCCTTAAAAACTTGTATTATACTGTTCGCATGATTAAGAGCCGATATGAGGTCCACATATTTAGATTGTAATCCTATTGAAAGTGGTTGTGTGGAAAGATCACATTGATGTAATAAATATATAAGATGTTTGTATCCTTTTATAAACAGAAAATACATACTTTGCCTGAAGAATAAACTTCTAATATTTAAATAAGTTTTTAGACCGGTCCTGACTTATACTGTGCCAATATGGTCTAGATCTTGCACTACCAGGAAAAAAGAACTTCAAAGGATTAAGAACAAAGTTCTGAAGATGATTTTGAAATTGCCTCCCTGGTACAGTACTACCGAAGTACATAGAATTTTGAATGTTGAGACTTTAGAACAAATCTAGATAGAGCTGGAATTAGGGGGTAACAGCTTTTGTAAACAATGAATTCTCTCGTCGATTTCTAGCAACTCAAGGCACCCCTACACAAATCAACTTATCCATCGGGTGGGAAAAGTCTTCCCCTATTCGATGGTAATGTTGATTTGCCAGGAAGAGCCATGTCTTTCGAAAAATCATCGAGAGAAGCCATTGTTTACAAAAGCTGTTATGCCCTAATTCCAGCTTTATCTAGAAATGTCCAACAAAATAATTAATAACTTTAGGGAAAAACCGTTGCAATCTTCAAAATTGCAACGATTAATTACCTTTATAATAGATAAGATATAGTTTTAGTTTTTAGTTTTGATGTGCCCCATGGCCCCTCCCATGGCTACGTGCCTGAGGGATCACACAATTTATTAGTTTTAATTTGATTGCCGTAGCAAGCAGAACCAAAAACCAAGCTCAAGTCGGATCTCATCACCGGTATTGCGAGGAAGCATTTGCCCAGAAACCGTTTGCCATCGGAATTGGCCGTCATCAGGTACTTTCGATTCAAGCATGAAACCCAACAACTTTCAATCGGAAAAAGCATTCAAGTTGTGGCTACCGAAGCTGCTTGCATATCAATGATACACTGCTTGAGAAGCTTTTCGGAAACTCAATCGGAACTTTGTTTGTCACCTGCTGGCTCCAGAATTCTGCACGGACAGTATCGTTTCGTAGCTCTTCATCGATGTGGTTCACGCTTATGTTGAAGAAGTAACTCAACCGCATCCTACACATATTCAAAGCTGGCAATAGCTTTAAATTTTTTTTTCTTGAAGGCCTTACTTTGGCGTTGCCATGTCACAACGAGCTTGGCAACCCTCCTAACAACGTTCCGCTTGAGCTGGTGCGAAAGTTAGGCTTGATTCCAAATTTCCACAGCTTCGGTAGCCACAACTTGAATGCTTTGTCCGATTGAAAGTTGTTGGGTTTCATGCTTGAATCGAAAGTACCTGATGACGGCCAATTCCGATGGCAAACGGTTTCTGGGCAAATGCTTCCTCGCAATACTGGTGATGAGATCCGACTTGAGCTTGGTTTTTGGTGACATGATTTTCTTTTTTGGTTCTGCTTGCTACGGCAATCAACTTGAAACTAATAAATTGTGTGATCCCTCTCCGCTCATATATCCTCCTATTGAATTCTAGAAACTTCGAAACAAATGTTATCAAGTGATTTGTAACAAAGTGGGTGATTTGTATTTATCGATTTCAATGATAGTTTGATGCTGGACATCCTGCAAGTATTGAAATTCCGAACTTTTCTTTCCACAGTAAATCAAGAATAACTTTTTAACGGTTAAAAATGAGGCTAAAGTTTCTTTGGCAAAGTTTTTGCTTATAAAACTTTCCATATATCTGTTGCATTTGATTGGTAATAATAACGCTATGTTTGATACCCACTTTTGATGATTGAATGCAGTGATGTACAACAAAAAACATCATTTTAGAGAATTTGAAAAATTGTTACTAACAAATTGGACACAGAACATGCCGTATTAATTTTTTTCTCTTATAGTTTTGACCCTTGGAAATCTGCGAAAAATATAAAAGGGTGAGATTTCACTGAAATTTAAAGAACCAAAAATATTTATTGGATAGTAGCTATGAAAAATGGACTTTTTTCCAAAATCTTGTCGGGACGACCTCTAAACAACATTTCCCAGAGTTGCCGCGATACAAAAGTTTGTTAGTAACACCCTTAGCTATTATTTGAAGGTTGAGCCCCCAGATTTCCAGACATAGTGCAATTTTGGGACACCCTACTATACAATACATAATAAAACTTAGCGTTAAATAAATGCGCCTCCAAAATAATTCAAGTTAACAAAAAAGATTGTTTCAGAAATCAAATGAATTTGATGGAATCATATTAATTTTACAGAAAATAGACCTCAATAAATAAATTCATACCAATACACACTGGAAATCATTTCGGATCTCTAATTTAGCCATTATTTTATTGAAATTTCTTGGATTTTATTCCAAGGCTAATGGCATTTTCATAAAGACAATATGGTGACAGAGGATTTACGAAAAGAAATTACATTTTCTGCGATAAACCTGTTTCCTATGCATCATGTCAGCAATAAATCAAGTTGGTTGTGACTCAACCGTTTTTTTTTTGCGCTTGACAAGTTGCAACTGAAGGCTTATAATTGTTTTATAATAACTGTTTCATGGTCAACTAGTTTTATTGTGCTTGCTTATGTGTGTGTGTGTGTGTGTGTGTGTGTGTGTGTGTGTGTGTGTGTGTGTGTGTGTGTGTGTGTGTGTGTGTGTGAGAGTGTCTGTGTGTGTGTGTGTGTGTGTGTGTGTGTGTGTGTGTGTGTGTGTGTGTCTGTGTGTGTGTGTGTGTGTGTGTGTGTGTGTGTGTGTGTGTGTGTGTGTGTATGTGTATGTGTGTATGTGTGTGTGTGTGTGTGTGTGTGTGTGTGTGTGTGTGTGTGTGTGTGTGTGACTGTGTGTGTGTGTGTGTGTGTGTGTGTGTGTGTGTGTGTCGGTGTGTGTGTCTGTGTGTGTGTGTGTGTGTGTGTGTGTGTGTGTGTGTGTGTGTGTGTGTGTGTGTGTGTGTGTGTGTGTGTGTGTGTGTGTGTGTGTGTGTGTGTGTGTGTGTGTGTGTGTGTGTGTGTGTGTGTGTGTGTGTGTGTGTGTATGTGTGTGTGTGTGTGTGTGTGTACAATCCAACCCCCAATGTCCGGCAGTGTTATTATGGAAGAAAACTGCTTTTTATTACTCTTAATTTAAAGCAGGTTTAGTCCGGGAGTTAGAAGGTGTTAGCTCTATTGCAGCTCCAGTGACCCATTTCAGAATGCCTGGTAATTCACGACCACTCCGAGGTCACTTTTACTTACAATAAGCCCCGCATGTTTACTCTACCTTTATCAAATGGATAATGGTATCATAAACACACTTCCAGATTCAAAAACTATTATTTCCAAATCTGGCATGTATATAGTTTTGAAATTTTTTCATCTGTATTAAATCAATTTTAATGGACATTTCTTACCAATTTATTTTAAACAAAACGGAATATCACGTAAAAGTTACCAGTTTTCCAGTAGTTTTCACCACGATTTCACGTAAGCAGTACTTAGAAATCAGGTCTTATTTGGTCGGCTACGTGCAATTCCGGTAAAAGTTACGTGGAAAATAGGGTGGACGAAAACCATCTATGTTTTCACGTAAATCGGACGTGACAATTTTTCAGAGTGTAGGGCGTGTATTTTTGTTTACGTCAGTTCAAAGTGTTGGCGTAGCGAAGCAGCGTTGCCAGATATACCGATTTATCGGTACTTATACCGATTTCCAAACTAGATACCGATATACATATAAGGTTCCTCAGAATACCGATTTTTAAGATTTTATACCGATTTATACCGTTTTTTTAATAATCAAAATTATTATTGCCTGTCCGTGCTCGAATTTCCGAGATTTTTTTTGTGAGAGACTCGCATCGTATTATATTTTTTGAGCCTTGAAAATTCTAAACAGTCATCTCTAAAGATGCCTTATGCTTGATACTCTTTCGACTAATGTTTGCATTTCCTCACCGCTTTTGTCTACCATCAATCGAAAAATAGTCGATGGCTATTTCCGGTAATTCCTAGGGAATCGAGAAATATTTTTTAAACATAAACTTCCTGAAGTTTCATCCAAATTTCCCTGGAATTTTCTTCCACCTTACCTTGGAACCTTCTTCAGCCTTCGCCTCTTCTCCCGCCACTTTTTTCAACTTTCCCGGAATTTCAAGGATGCGCTCAAATTTTTATTGCGGATCCACACTAGCTGCAGGCACATTTAAGAAGTTCTGAAACTTCAAAAAATTCCAGACTTTTGTGTAAGTTTCGATAAATTAAAGACAGTTTCATTTACTTCTGTTAAAATTCGGAAACCCGGGAATTTCATAAAAGTCCAGCGAACTCCAGTGAACTTAAGGAAACATCATAAATATTTTGGAAACTTCACAAGTCCAAAGAACTTCAGGGAAATTTAATGGTTTTCATGAACTTTAGTTTAGCTCAGAGAACATCAGGACAGATCACTTAATAAATGAAATTGATGAAATTATAAAGGAGTTCCGAGAAACTCAGGCAATTTCCGAAAACTTCAGCAATGTCCTGAGGGGCTCATACAGATTTAGGAAACGTAAGGAATGTTACATGAACATTAGAACATTTTATCGGAAGTTCTATGCTTTTTAATGGCAGTGTCGATAACTTTAAAAAATTAAAACAATCGGAAAGATCAGAGAACTTCGATGCTGATGTTATAATAAATTCAAGTAAATTGTGAGAGCATTTAAGAGATTTCGTTATCTTCAAGAAAATCCAGATAAGATTATAGATATTTCGGTAGTCTTATTATAATCAGGGAAGTTCCGAGCACATCAAGGATGACCAGAGAACTCCTAAGCAGTCCCCAATTTCAGGAAAATTACAAGGAATTTCGAGGAATTGTGGAATATTCCTAAGTGCATTTCAGAAATATTCCGAAAACTTCAGGAAAATTGCGGAGTCTTCAGGGATGTTTTATGAATATCAGGAAAATCTCTTTCTTCCGGAATTATGTCCTTGTTTCTTTCGACTGTTCCGTAAGTGCTCTGGCTTCCGACTTTCTTCAGATGTTTCTTCCAATCTACCTTAGGAAGTTTCTGCCAGCGTCTCCAGGAAGTTTCTTTCGTCTTCTAAAGAAAGTTCAATTAATTCTCCCAGAAATTTTTTTTTGTTCCACTTCTATTGGAAGGTTTTTCCGAGCTTCTTCTGGCTTTCCCTGGAAATGACTACTTCTGAAAATTGACTTCCGGATTCCGAAATAGTTTTATTGCGCTTGCTTATAGAGCAATATAAGGATTTATTTTTGGGTTTTATAAGGGCAATTCAAATTTTTTTTTATACTTCAAGGCGATCATAAAACCTTTTAAAAGTGAAAATAGCATAAGCATCAGTTGGTTTTTTTATAAGCTTTATAGGGGTTTT